>NC_092633.1:6775170-7975170 GCF_039555335.1 Amphiura filiformis
TTCTAGGGGGTCTTTTCAACCCCCCTTTTCAAGCTGCGAACAGGCCCAGAAACCGCTGAGCTTCGCCATGCCTGAAAAAATGAACCAGAAATGTGATGAATGAGCCCTTTAGGGAGCTGAAATGATCAAAATCAAGGGTCTTTCGAGCTCTATTTTGGTCAAATTTAGTGGGTCATTTGAAGCTCGAAAATCCAGCGAAGAAAATTAAGAAAAGGAAAGAAAAAGAGGGAAGGAGGAGGAAGGGAAGAATTTTAGTGCAGCTTCAAACATATCTATATACTACTGTCATTGTGAAATTACCGGTAGTACTCTAAAACACTGATTTTTTAGCTTCTAATATGCCAAATAAACCAGGAGCGGCCGGGGGCGCCCGGTCCCCTGGACCCCACCCAACCACTTCGTCGCGGCAAGCCGCTCGTGGCCACCGTAAATGCTTTTGATCAGAAATTCAGAAATGTTTTACCCCCGGAAGGTCTGGTCTGGTTACGCCCCTAAAAAAAGTAAAAGGGGGTCTTTTCAACCCCCTTTTCAAGCTGCGAACAGGCCCAGAAACCGCTGAGTTGCTTCGCCATGCCTGAAAAAATGAACCAGAAATGTGATGAATGAGCCCTTTAGGGAGCTGAAATGATCAAAATCAAGGGTCTTTCGGAGCTCTATTTTGGTCAAATTTAGTGGGTCATTTGAAGCTGCGAAATCCAAAACGGCCCAGCCAGGGATTGCGGTTGGGTTGAGTGTTCCAGGAGCACTATCTGTTGACGATAACTCAATTTTGCAGATAATTAGGTCGTTTGCTGGTTCCCGTTGATTTTCGTTTTCATAAGTGGGTGTGTTCGAAGCTTCATTCAGTTCATCAACATCACATCGACACTTCACTTCCGGGTTCTCTTTGCGGTTCGTCCCCGTGCATGTCCCACCCGCGATCTCAGTCATCCTCAGAAAAAGCACGATTCTATTTTAATATCAACATGTCTTGGCAACAATACATAGATGGTAATTTAGTTGGTACCGGGCAAGTTCAACATGCAGCAATAATTGGTCTTGATGGCAATATATGGGCTACAAGCGCCGGTTTTACAGTAAGTAAGCTTACACTTTTTAGTGCAGTGCAGTGCAGTGAGCATGCATGCATGTGTCATTGTATGCGGAATTTTGCATTTGCTTGATTGGTCATGTTGATTCACCAGACAGTCAGCCAGCCGTCTGTGCATATTAATGAGTAGTACTACTTGATGGCATGGGGAATGTTGAGTCATTCACCAATGAGATGCATGCTTTATAATGATTCAAAAGAAAAAAATTACAATTGATCTATCCATGTATCAATTTCTTAATAATTTTAAAATGTATGTCACCAAAAGACTACTCCCTAGGGCAGGGGTGTTGCTAGACCAATATGATTTGTGTGTGTGTGTGGGGGGGTGTACAGCATGTTTTGCCGACGGAAATATTTTGTGAATTGTAGACCCAAATATTTTTTAGCCAGGATGGCGCTCAATAATCTAAAAAGTGGGGGGTCTATTATGTAACAACAGCACAATTTCGTAACACATTAATCTTTTAAATTTGCCAACAATCACATAGCTTTGAATACATTTGTTAGGTATAATCATCAAATTTTCAAGTAGAATATTTCTCATGGAAATTGTTTTGTTGAGAATGAGGCCAATAGCTGTTCCCAGTTTGATTTGTGGGTGAACTAGAACGTATTTTATTTTTCCTTTCAAAATACAGTACCAACTGTCGCTATATAAACTAGTCATGCACAAGAAGTTCAGTGGTTTTAGGCCAAGGAAAGTCGATTTTGAGTTTCCCGTCACCCGCCCTCACTTCATTTTCTGACCCTCACTTGAATTCATTATTGTGATTTTCCAAAAAATACCAATAAAAACTGGTTATATTTGCAAAAAAAATATGAATATCCCTTTATTTGTTGTGGAAAAATCAAAATCAAAACATACATTTTGCTGTCAACCTTGCAGACTCTTTGTAATATACTTTTAAATCTCATTTGGGCTAAACATCCATCTTCAAGTGAGTGAGCGGCAAATAACAATACATTTTACATGCGTGTTGGTCATATAATGAAAGGCAGACAAATAATGAATAATGAAAAAGTTACCTCACTTGTTTTCAGAAATTAAGTGACGGGAAACTCAAAATTGACTGTCAGGGGCCTTATGCTCAGATTCTTTTGTGATAATTAAGGGGCTCTCATTTTTTTCGGAAGGGGGAGTCCCAAATTTACACAAAGTTGGCGTCAATAAAATTGCGACCCTCCCTCACTCCCATTTCAGTAACAAAAAATTTATGACCCCCTACCACCAATACACATTAAGAAATAGGGTACTACACCCCTGCCAATTTTGTGCCTATTTTTGCATTTTTCTCAAAATTATAGAGCATTGATGACAAGTAAGGTATATTATAGGGCAAGGACTACAACTACTGCACTGGAAATTTTATTTCAGCACAGACAACAGTTGTGGAGTTACAGTCAAAAATGAGGAAAACCATTATTTGATCAATAAATCAATAACTACTTGCCTTGAGTTGCTGAATTTTCAGTGCAGTAGTTGTAGTCCTTGCCCCTATTATATACATATCTTACTTGTCACCAATGCACTATAATTTTTGAGAAAAATGCAAAAATAGGCACAAAATTTGCCAGGGGTGTAGTACCCCCTTAAACAGGCTAAAATTGTATTTAATCAGTCTTTGAATATTTAAACACACTATCTGCGGTTACTGTGGTCATCTTGTGACATTTTGGTCATCAAAATTGTATGACCCCACCCCTATTTTTCTTTCCAAAATTTATGACCCCTCCCCGGTATATTGGGGGTCCCTTCTGAAGAAAAATGATAGCCCCCTTAAATGCTTGCTTTTTCTGGAATCGCTTTGCAATGTTTGTTTTGTTCACATCACATGATTTTTTCTGTGTCAACATGAAAATATTTCACAAATTTTGCTTGATTCAATTGACTTAAGTTTTAAATACTGTGCAGGTATTCAATTGTACTAGCTTAGTGCGTAGGGAGCTGCAAGGGATATAATGAGGGAAAAGTGAAATGAGAGGGGGTAAAAATGTCCCTTGTGACACCAGTGAATAGTGAGTAGGTTCCGTATTCATTCCATTAACCATTAACCACCCAGGGTGCTTATTGAAATCATTTTGGGTGGGCGCTTTTTATTTGTTACATTGTTTAGGCCAACAAGACGTAAAAAATGCACAAAATATTCATCAATCATCATCAGTGTGTCATTATATGAGTGTCATATGTTTCGGACCATGATTCAGATTTGCATGGGCAGTTAATAAAATAATATCAGTTTGCTTACATTGTAAAGATCATTGTAACTAACCATTACAATATTTTATTTTGCAGATAGATCAACCAGAAGGTGCAGCACTAGCCTCACATTTCAAAGATGGTGCAGCAAAAGCAATGGCTAGTGGTATTCATGTAAACAAAGTTAAATATATGTTTATAAAAAAAGACGAGTTACTGTCCGGGGAGGACTACCGGTTACTTATAGGAAAGAAAGGTCCAACTGGTGTTTCCATCTATAAATCAGATACAGGTAAGGCTTTTTGTCATAACATAACCCAATGGTGGCAGTACACCCATCGAATGTGTGTCATCAGCCCGCAGATCGGCCCTCAGACACACACATACAGGCATAGAGTTCTGCAGAAGCATGTTTTGTTGACATTTTGTGTAATGTTTACATCCATGACAGTTCTAATACCATCATCAGACAACTCAAATACAAAGAATATCTTGATGTTATCATGGTTATGCAATCAAGTTTACAACACTCTCACTCTTACAATGAGCAGAAAGTTACTGAGTCATGCAATTCAAGTACCAATATTGATTATCTGAAGTGGCCTACTGCAAATAACCAGATATAACCTTTCTGATTTTCATGTTATTTTGCAATAACAAAACCATGTTTTCCTTGATTTTGGTATGAAATTGAGCAAATAGAATTAATTGTCATGTCAATTTGGAGTTATTAGGGGCCACTAAAACTGATATGAGGTAAGTTTTATATGTTTGGAATCTGTATTGCCTATTCTGAAGGAATTATTGCCATGTAAACAAACCATCCCTTGGCCAATATGGACATGGTGTACAGCTATTCAGTACCCTGTTTTCCATGGGTGACTGTAGGAACCCATGGATTCAATCCATGTATGCTGGCAGTGGGATCATTTGACTCAGTTTCCCATTAGACTTGACTATTTTTGATTAGAGGTTAATGACTGTGCATATTGTGCTTTGGATAATGTGTGCATGTCTGGCTTGGCTAAAATAGAGCTTTTGTAAAATTAAAGAACTTGTTGTGAACCTCTTCAATCAAGTAGATACTAATCTGTCTAAATGCCCATCACCTTACAAACTCTGCCAGACTCAAATTCTTCTTCTCAAATAGTAAATTTGTTCTGCAATGTTGTGCATAATAAACATAATTTGTTTTCATCTTGTTTCTTGTTACAGCCATGGTGATTGGTGTATACGGTGAAGGAGTACAACCAGGCGCCTGTAACAATGTAGTGACTACCCTGGGTGCTTATCTTGTTAGTGTTGGATACTAGAAACACTTACTCCTCTACCTACATTTGGAACTCATGTCAGGGGGCATATCTAGCTATATACCAGTCTACAAAAAATTGTGTCTGTATTTTATATTTCTGAATCTCTCCATATGTATTCACATAAGATTCTTCAACTTGAAAGATAAGCCCTGCTCTGGTCAGATATTATATAATATAACATGTATGGCACAGGGCACTGATGTCAGAATTTCCTTTGTGAATGGTAGATGAATCATGCTTCCAACAGAATAATATCATCTGAAAGGAACTGGTGTAGGTTGGGCTTCTTCTTTCTACCCTGAGTATTAATTACTCTGCAGGGTTCTTTCACTTTGGTACTTGTGTCACATAAAAGGAAGTGGGCCACTCTTGATGTCATACAAACTGATTTTCTGTGTTCAGCAAATGAGGTGCTGATGTTTTATGTGATCAAATAGGCTATTCAGAACCCCTCTTTGGTTTACTGTACACATGTAAAAGTGTGAAAGAACCTTGAAAAGGGTGCAATGTATACAGAGAGACTAGACTTAGAGAGTCTGGAGTTGGACATGTTTGTGTGTTGCTCATGCAGGTCAAAATAGTGTAGCTCCACCATGGGTCAGGCAAACTTCGCCTTAAATCGCATGCTTGTTTGGCATGCACTAAGTGCTACATGTACAATCCTTTGTAATGCTCAAGCTTAAAGATGTGAAATATCATTCACATTGGGATATTGCTGCAAAGCTGATAAATGCCTGAGGTACGCTATTTTCATCTCCATGCATGGCAAACCAATGATATCCCATACATTTGTGTAGCATTACACACTGAGCTTTTCCCAATTCAAAACCAGACTCTTTAGGTTAATATCTTTCTATGTAATGTTTTATGTTAAGGGGTACTACACTCCTGTGGTAAATTGTGACTATTTTTGCATTTTCTCAAAAATAATAACACACTCGTAACAAAAGTTATGGATATTATTGGGGCAAGGAATCCAGTTACTGCACTAAAATTTCAGTGATTCAAGACAAGCGGTTCGTTATTTATGATAAGAAATGAGGTACATCCTATTGGTACCTTATTTCTTATCATAAATAACGAACCGCTTGTCTTGGGTCACTGAAATTCCAGTGTAGTAATTGGATTCCTTGCCCCTATAATATACATAAATTTTGTTACCACTGTGTTAACAGTTTTTGAGAAATATGCAAAAATACACACAAATTTATCGAGGGGTGTAGTACCCCCTTAAGACATCTAGTCTTGTATTATACTCAGTATTTGTGAGTGGCTGGTACCAGGTAGTCAATGATCACTCATAAAACTTCATTATATTCATAAGGACAGTATTCATTCATAAGGACAGTATTACCATTTCATGTATTTAAGTGCAGCCTACTGGTTAAGCTTTGCACATATGTGTCTAATTTTAAGAATTTGTTGATGTGTTCAAATTTTGCAAAGCTTCATTATCCACATGCTACAGGTAGAACACAAGGGTGTTCTGGATTTCAAAAATACAACTCATTGTAATTTAAAGTATTCTGTTTGATATTAATAGGAAGTAAGGAGCTCCCTATATTGTAACAACTCATTAGTATATTATTACATGTATGAATAATGGAATATTCCAGTTGAAATCCATACACCTACTATGGAAGACATGACCTTAATCTTCCACACAAGGAATGGGTGACTCCATTTGAAATTTACACCACCTGTGTAGATTAATGTCATGTCTTCCATATGTTCAGCTTGTATAGATTTCAACTGGAATCGCCCATTGGAGTTAAGGATGTAACCAGGGTGGGGCAGACAAGCACCTTGGAAAAATATTTTCAGGGACGGAAAAAATTAAATCTTTTAAATCAGCCCTTGCTCAGCCTGGATGCTCTTTGCCCTCAAACCGGAACAAATATCTCATTTGCCCCCCTTGCAATGCAGAGACAGGTTGTGTACCCGATTGGAACCTAAAGAGTTGAAATGTGGTGTAAGATGGTGTTTAAAATATTGTTATTTTATTCTTATGCAACGTTGCTGAATCAAGTCATGAAGTGAATTTAATCCATCCAGTAAAGGGAGGCGAAGTTGGAGGTCAGAAATGATGTTTGTTAATTGTACTTAAAAGCCAAAGAATTATGTGTGCTAATTGATACTGCAATACCAAAATTGTGCTAAAAAGTAATTATAAATGTATTCGATAGCTTGGATAAACATGGGCTGAAAAAAACATTGAAAAAAAATGTTGAACCTGTTTGACACAACTCACTTGACCAATGCTCAAAGTCATTTGAATAACGGTAAAACACAATTCAAGACAGGGATCATGGCAGTGTAGGTAATTCATAAAAAAATCTGCCCAGACAGAATGTTGAAAGTTACTTATCTCATCATTTTAATTTGAGCATATCTAACAAAGAGAAACATTTCTAAAATTGTCCCTCACTACCAAAACGGACAAAACAACAGTACAGAGTGATACCACTTTAGAATCACCCACCTTTGGGTTTTTTTTAAAGATTTTATGAACTTGTATTGTTGAACAGGTTTAGTTTTTATTCAAGTAATAATCATGTGATAGACTTGAGAGGAATATGTTGTAAATTGTATTTGTATTTATGAATTATTAAATTAAAATGTTATATACTATTTATGAATTACTTTTAAGATAATATTATAAACTGAGTAAAATTACCATGCATGTTGCTTAATTTGATATACCATATTCAAACTAATTAGTGCTCCATTCCTAATTAGCACCCCCGAGAGCCTTCCTAAAATGTTTTTACAAAGTTGCTGTGATTTTTAGTGTTCTACATGCAGGCACATACCCCCAAACGTCAGCACACTTTACAGAAATTTGCTAACCACTGTGGCCCAAGACATACCATATAAACAAACCATTAGCAACAGCTAATCAGACACCGTGTTCTTTTTATGGTCTATGATGAAATTGGATAAAAACTCAAAATTGCTGACAGAAAAACAATCCAGACATCAAGTTCCATTCATTTCTTGAATAGCAGCATTATCTTGCATGGAAAATGTACAGTTGACTTTCATAACACAGTAAATAACTCGGCACCCCATATATAAAATAGCTTACTTAAGTACACAGGGCGCTAATTGGGTTGAATATGGTATATTGAAATATTATTATTATGTGAATTATTTATGCAGAAAAATGTGGTGCATTGTTTGATATATATGTAAAAAAAGGAGTTAATATTTATTATTCCCTAAAAACAGTTTGTGATATGAGTTTGCTTCAAATTTAGATAAGTTGCTATAGATACTGCCAAGGTCTCAAACTAACAGGTTACAAAGGAATATTAAATATGTTAATTATAATTATTATATATGTGATGTGATCAAGCAAATTCAGTTGGAAATTAGAAATTCTAGTTTGCAGATTTGGGGGGGGGGGTGTATTAATATGTGTCAAGATATGAAATTGAAATTGTTTTATTATATTATTATGTTTTGAGGTATATAGTGAAATAGATGTAGTAACCATGAATTAGCTTCATCAGATAGTTGAGAAAAATAGCCCCAATTTGTTACAAATCTTCCATAAATTGAGCAACTCCAAAAGCTTCCTTTTTAAAAAGAAAATACCCATTTATTTTGCTCAATGACAATGTATCTTTGTTTGTTTGTTTTATTTCTTCTTTAACCTGGGACACTCAATCAGTTCTTCCTTGAAGCCCAGGGAATACATAGAGTGTGGGCATTTTGCTAAGGAAGAGGTGTTTCATTTTTTGTTTTATTTTTCTCTTATCTCAACAGGTAGGTGTTGAAAATAGTTTTGACCTAACTGGTCTGACTTGTTTGTGGCCTGTGTACATTGTACATTGTACAAGTGCCTGGAAGCAATAAGGTTTTTAAAATCACTAAGTAGTTAAGAGGATAAACAAAAAACTTTTTTCTTGTTTTTGCCCAGTCTCTTGTGATTGATAATAGGATACTCCAGTTGAAATCCATACACCCCTATGGAAGACATGACCTTAATCTTGTACACAGGGAGGGTGAATTTCATATGGAGTTACCTGAATGGGTGACTCCATTTGAAATCTATACCCCCTGTGTTGGATATGTAAGGTCATGTCTTCTATAGGGGGTGTATGAATTGCAAATGGAATAGCACAGTGTTTTTGCTCCTCTTCTCCATTTGTGTCCATTAAGTTAAGAGTGAAGTATTTTGTCCTCGTTTACTTTCTTTTCAGAGTTAATTAATTAATATGCTCTCTAATCTCAATATATCGAGGACTCAGTGCAGCAACAGTGATTCATCCCCATAGCTCCCCCGTGTAATGTTATATTATGCAATCATGTGTATGAATAACATTACCCAGGGAGCTAATGGAGTTGAGACAGTGCTGAGTCCTGGATCTGTGCATTCCTTTAACTTTCTTTCATATAATGTCTGAAAAAATGGATTGTTTTTAATGATGTAATATTATAGTGTCTGTAATAATGGATTTTGTTTTAATGATGTAATATTATCACTCATCTCTTATGTAATAACCTCAATGATAGGTTTGATTTATCGTTTTGTACTTTTATTTAGTGTAAAAGATCCATTGGATGTGATCCAGTAGTAAATTGTTTTGTTATCAATGACAGAGGACAAAGTCCATGGAAGTGTTACTGTGTGGTTGAGTGCATTAAGCCAACAGACAGATTCTGGAGTACCAAAGGTATAAGATGTGTTATAGTAGAACAAAGACTTAATGTACTATAAATTGTCACTAGACTTGCTGGAATTAATTGCTCATTCATTGTGGGACATGATATACTAGGAATTCACAGTATTCGTGCTGACATACTCTTTTCTTTCTTTTTTTCTTGAAAAGCAACCTTTATGTCACAAATTATGTCACAAAACTTTGAATAATATCCTCGTTAGTTTTAGCTAGTAGCTTTTTTGGCCTTGTCAGGTATTGCATGAGAGAGCATCACAGCTTCCTTGATTGATTTTGGAGTGTGAGCTGCTCTAAACAGAAGCCACTCAAGATCCCACCGTACAGTGTACATACATAGTGATGTGAAGGGCAAAGAGAATTATATCTGTATTATTTTCAAAAACAACCGTCAAGAACGATTAATAATCCTATGGTTTTCAGAGTAGTTGATGAAATTTATATTAGCCAAATATAAGTAAATAGTGAATTATGTATTCTTTCTGTTCAATTATGCAAGTATAAATATGTAGAGAATTTATATAGAGCCAATAAATATATGTCTGTGTGTTTGCATGAATGCATGCTATAATTGTCTTGCAGTGAACAATATGCTTGCCAATAATGGGATTCATTAGCAACAAGTGCAGAAGAAAGTGACAACAGAAAAGTCAGTGTGGATTTTTGGAAATCCCAAAACTTGGACTTTAAAATCTGTAAATTGTTTATCCATTCACATATGTATCCCTGTCAAACTTGGTTTTGTTTTGAGAAAGAATCTTAAAACTTTCCATATAGAGCACTTATATTACCCTGATGATCATTGAAATGATTTAATATAGGCTACATGTACCATTTTGGCAAGCATTGTGTTGCAGGGAGTTTCTTCAGTATGTAGCATTAGATATGTTTGGATAACTATGCAATGATATTGTTATGTAAACTGTAATTTGAACGTACCCTGGTTTAGGAACATGAAAATGGTCAAAGTAAGGTAATGGCCTGTCCACCATAAGTATCCAAGTGTTTGATATCATAGTTTGGGGAAGGAAGTTTGATTTTCTTGGTTTTTGATGAAGGACTTGTTATTCCATTTCATGTAGTTAAACCATAGATTAAAGAGTTAAAGATAGCACTCCAACAAGCAAAGTCCCTACTTTGTATGCAATGGGAGTTTCAGATGGAATTGGACATTGGCATTTGGTGCATCATCTGTTTATTAGTCTGTGGGTGACACTACTACAATCACATGGGACCATGGTAGGTTTAACATTAACCTACACAAGTTTATAAAAATCAATGAATTTTCAATAATGAGACTAGAGTGTGATTTATCCCATAACTTGGACCATGTCTAATTTCAAATTAATGTAATAATTAATGCTTATCTATCATTGTGCAGCTAATAGCATGTACTGATCAAAAGAACAGTATTTTAAGACATGATTTTAATAAGATTATTTTATATCACTATATTTAATCATAGTATATAGCTATCACTGCATGTACCATTTTGTTTTCATTCAATAGTACTATTAGCTGTAAACCACCAATTAATTTCAGCTAATTATTTATATTATAAATGATGGCATGTGACAATAAACTTTTATTTCAAGATTGTTGTGATTTTGAATTAATTACTGTATTCATTATCAAGTATCAACGTGAGGTTTGTTTTACAAACAGATGTATTTTTCTCCCGGATTTTTCTATAGAAGTGCTAGTACTTATAAATACCAGTATTATATTTTTAAAAAAATACCAATAATCCCATGTATCCCATGTAAAATGCATACTGTTTTCCTAAGCCTTTTTGGAGCGTTCCTTTCTTTACCATGTTTATAGGAGTGTGACTTGATCGACAGCCCCATACCTAATTTTTCTTCAAAACAGATTAATTGGTATACAGTGGCATAGTTAGGGTTGTGGTGCCTGGGGGCAAGGATACAGAATTACATCCTCCCCCCTCGCATTCTTGAAACAACTATAACCATGATAACTGTGTGCTGTTGAATTTTGGTCTTACAGAGGAAGAATTGTAGAACAGGTCACCTCTAGTCATGGAGGTAATCAACTTCTTTGTGCAGTATCTATTACCAGTACCGTAATTTCCGGGAGTAATTTATACTAAACTGTTTATACTAGGATTTGGGCACTGAGTTGCCCTAGCGAGTTGGACACTTCCATTCAGGCCCGTACGCAGGATTTCATTTGGGCGGTGCTGATTTTGAAAAAGTGGACTTTTTTCCAGGGGGGGGGAAATTTTGTGAAAAGTGGACAAAATTTGGACCTTTTTTGACCAAAAAAAAACCCCTGCGTACGGGCCTGCTTCCATTATGTGTTGTTCCTCTCCTTAAGGGTAGACGAGGTATTGTTGGTCGAAGCAACCTAAAAATTGATTTTCATTATCTAGATCAATATATTATTGAAAATTAACACCTTGATGTTTTGCAAAAGTTCATTCTACAAATCGTATACTCTGCAAACTTTCTTAATTTATTGTTGTTAATTAGTTATGTACGTTTTACAAAAGTGTTGTTGTTTCAGCCCTCTTCACAACGTAACTCAAGAACCGCAGCACCTATAAAAGTATATCTGTGATATTTGAATTCTTCTTCACGCTCGCTATGAATTGAGCAATGCAATTTTTGCCAAAGCTCACTACCATTCGTAAGATGCAGTGAACTACCAAATCACAACAGTTTAAAATAATTAATAACCTTAAAACAGTCTTTTCAAATGACTTAATAGCTTAAATTTGGAGTGAAATTCAAATGGTAAAGGAATCGACATACTTTTGAGAAATAATGTAGGCAGTTAGAAATCAAAATTAACGTTCCACAATCCAGTTATCGATAATATAACATAACAGTGTTTTGCGGTACAAGATTCTCGAAAATTGTTCCCAAAAACGGGCTAATAAAATTTAATCGGTACTGTATTTGGTTCTTCCCCATGGCAACATTATTTTTTTGGTCGATTTGTAGTACAATACAAAAAAGGAGAAAACAATCACTCGGCGTGGTTTTATACGGAGCAGATATTTGAAAAAAACTGCATGGAACGTGTTTTTGATCTTGTGAACTTGGTGCGTAAAAATGATTTAAACAAAGGATTTTCAAACGGATTCTAAAAATTTGTATAAACACACAAAAATAATGTTAAGATACATCCATGCACCAACATTTGACTCACTGCGATATTTGATTGCTGAGAAAACACGGTTTTAGAGACTGAACAACTTTAGGTATACGTCTTTTATACGTTTTTTTATACGTTTCTTCGTGTAACCTTAAACTTTGATTAAGAAAATAACATGAACCCGACGTTACAAAATAATTCCAACTTTTTGACAGCTGTCGGAATTCCAGAATTCTGACACCCGTCAGATTTCTAGAATCCCGACAGTTCCAAAGATCTGACACACCAAGATGCACCATTCCAATTAGTCTTGAAGTAGAAGTTGGGGTCGGGGCAATTTTTTTTCGCCGCCAAGTTTAATTTTCATGCATTTCTACACTGTGCGTTAGGTGGGGAAAGTTCGTTTTTTTAGTGATGGTGGGGGAAGTTTTTTTTGCTCATGTAGTGGATGAAGCCCGGGTGAAGTTTTTTTTCAAAGACTTGAAGCCTAATGGTGCATCCCTAACCACACACGCCTGACAATTTAAAAAAAAGTTTATTAGCGCCCTCTTTTGTTTTTGGCAGTACGTGGTGTACTTAAAATAATTACTACCTAAAAATATACCATTGTTAAATATTATTTTATTATGCCAAATTTTCGTAATAATGTTTGTGCAAATAATATACTATACAATAAAATTCTGGTATATCTGTCATCTTCATGTAGTTATGTTTTACTAGTATTGTTTTTGTAGCTTACTGGGCACACCTACAAGATAAAGTTTTGAAGTAATTAGTAGCCTGTACAGCACCAATACCAGCCTAAGCACCGTAATCCCTCTATTTAAAGTAGCAACAATGGCGGGGTACAGTGACTATGCGTAAATGGTAATTGATTAGCTTCTTTACTCTACACCAATATCGGCAGCCTATAAAATTTGTTTGCATTTATGATACTGCTGTGTGTACATTTTGTAATCTCTTGAAATTTATTTGAACGGAATCAGTTTAGTGCAAAAGAAAATCACGAAATGGCTGGATGGCAAGGCTATATAGATAATCTTATTAAAACCAAAGCGGTGGCTAAAGCAGCAATTTTTGGACACGATGGTTCTCAGTGGGCTACAAGTCCTGGATTCACGGTAAGCTTACCGTCCCAAATCAATATGTTTCATGTTTATCTTCTTTTTCTTTTTCTTTGTGGTACAGTGGTACTGCACAACGTCCTGGAACTAAGCGAGCAGGAAAATATGGTGTGCGCGTGTGCTTGCTGTGCTTAGTCCTTGATGTTTCTTTCTTGTACTTTGATGAGGTTACTTGCTGCTGATTTGAACTGGATAGGATCTGTGATGCTTGTTATGTTGGGCGGAAGATTGTTCCAGTCTTTAACTGTCCTTGGTACAAATGAAAATTTAAATGAGTCTACTATGCGAGTGTGGTATTCTATGTAGGATGATTGACTAGATCTTCTGGTGATCCTCTGGGCCGGTTGCAGGTAGTTTTGGACTGGCAGCGCTAGGTGACCCCCATGGCTTTTTGCAGGATGCATAAGCGAGTTATCCTCCTCCTTGTTGATAACATGTCCCAATCTAGCTCCCGTATGAGTTCATTTACACTAGTCTTCCAATCGTAGTTGTTATGCACCATTCGTGCAGCCCTTCTTTGTATTTTGCCTACTTGTTGTATTTGTTCTTTTGTGTATGGGTCCCAAATGGCGGAACAATACTCCAATGTAGGTCTTACTAAGGCAGTATATGCAGCCATTTTGGTTTCCTTGGTGCATGAGCCCAGATTTCTTCTCCACGAAACCAAGGGTTTTGCTTGCCTTTGCTGTAATTCTGTTAATGTGTGTGTTCCATTTTAGATCTTGTTGAATGTCTACCCCCAGGTAGTTGTGTGATGTTGTTTCTTCAAGCACAGAATTACCCAGTTTGTATTTGTTGATAATTGGCGATCTGGAACCAGGAATGCGGAGCAGAAAACATTTGCTCGGGTTAAAACTCATTTGCCAACGACTTTCCCAATTTGAAAGGGACTCCAGATCTTTTTGGAGGAGTTGTGTATCTTGAATAGTGGTGACATTCCTATAGACGACACAGTCGTCGGCAAAGAGACGCACGGTGGAATTGAGATTTTCTGGCAGATCGTTTATATATAAAAGAAATAATAATGGGCCCATGACAGTCCCTTGCGGGACGCCTGATTTTACTTCTGCCCACTCAGAACAATCTCCTCCTACAACAACTCGCTGCATACGATTTTTAAAAAATGCAGAGATCCACTCATTGATTTTACCATCAATGCCATATTGGGCACATTTGAGTAATAGACGATTATGAGGTACTGTATCGAATGCTTTCGAAAAGTGCATTATGATTGCATCTGTTTGAGTTCTGTTGTTCAATGAGAGAGTAAAATCATGTATGGTCTGGATAAGTTGAGTATCGCAGGAATGGCCACTTCTGAAACCGTGTTGTGCATTGTTGAGAATTTTGTGTTTTTCTAAATATTTCATAATGTGAAATTATAAAATAGTGTGAATTATCGTGTTTATTCATGTATTTATATAGCCCAAAGAACTCTGGCCATAGTATCAACGTTGGAATTAAGAATGTTTTCTGCATAGCAAAATCTGCTGTTGAAATACCTCTTCACGCATTTTCAGTGCGAAGCTTTGTAGAAAGTGTTGAGAAGTATTTAGGTATGCTAGCCTAAATTTGCCATCAAACTGCATCATTTTATATACCGGGTATCAAATTAAAGCCCTTGAGTAAACAAAGCCAAAACCTTTTTTTCATAGCACTTTCCGTAGCAAAGTTACATCTTGTCAAAGATTGACTTTCATCAAAAAGATTCAGCTTGCAAAATTCCCCAAAACAGCATCTCGGGGGTGTTAGTTTCTAGATCTTAGTCTCATTATGATAGCAGCTGTTTTTTAATGGAACTGCTATCAAAATCCCTCTAAAATTCCATGTGCGATTGTCTTATCAAGTTATCACCATAATATTTGGGTCAAGTGAAGTATAGAAAACATATTTATGTAGGTTTCCTTCTTCGGCCAGTTGTTCTAAATTTCAATGTAAATATGCATTGACATTGTCGGCAAATTTGGCTGACTAGCAAATGTGTTAACTAAGCTTTGCCTGGGATACCTAAAGTATTTAACCAGAACCAGAACCAGAAATGCATTAATTTACTTTTGTACTAGAATAGATCGTCATGCACAGCCACAGTTGCACACGATCATGATGATGGGTACAACTTACGCATTCGATGCTAGAGTCATGAGAGTACGTTGCTTTCATGTTTTGATCAGCCAGCGGTGCAATTGTTTCGAGCATATTCTAGGTATGCTAGGTGAATTCAAATTTGCCATCAAACTGCATCATTTTACATATCAAATTAAAGCCCTTGAGTAAAAAAGCCAAAACTGAAAACATTTTGTCATAGCACTTTCCGTAAGGCCCTTAGCACTTGATTATTAGTTTCCTGTTTACCGCCTCGTCCAAAATTGAAAATCTCAAAATAATTAATTATTTTATTTTTATTTCTAATTTTCTGCTTTAAAATAACTTTCAACTACTTCTACTTGCCATTTTCTGACTTTAATAATATCAACAAAATGATGAATAAACAAGGAGTACAACTCCACCTTCACTTATTTATAAAATCAAATATTGTTGTGAAATAATTAAATGCCGCTCTAGTCAAAACGAATCAATAGTTGCTTGTAATAGTTCAAACTAAATAAAGAAAATAAAAGATAATTAATAATTAAAAGTCACCTCGTCCCTTTTTCAAAAAATTTAAATTTCTATGTAAATATGCATTGTGTTTGAGCCCCGGTCTAGGCGAATTTCGCTGACTAGCAAATATGTGTTAACTAAGGTTTGCCTGGGATACCTACATATTCTCTAATCTTTGATTTGCACGAATGCGAGGGCATCTGTGAGCAAATTAGTTGCTAGTGCTTCTCGAGTAACACGGGAGGTTATTTATTCTGAATTTTTTTAATTCTTTTATTGTTATTTTTGATGCGATTGTCCATAGTGATCGGCTATGTTAACCTCCAAACTTCCATTGCTTTACACAGTGTCATGTTTCACTGATTTCTACTAAATTTTGATAGCAAAGTACTGGTACTCTAGCTACTAATTTGAAGCTTGTACATTTTGTATCAGTGAGCAAATTTGAAGCTAGACTTCTTGAGTACCGGTAATGATTTATGTCTACTCTACGACTGTCTATGAGGATTTAATTTTTGAATTATGTCAAAATTGCTCTGTTTTTCTGTTGATATTGTGATGAAATACTACACATACTTTATTACAATTTGAAATTAGTTGGTAGTCTAGGTCGGTAAACATGATAAGGTTTGATATTTCCCTAGAAAAGTCCTATTCAGAGGGCTGAGCTTTTGGAACTCTAGCGAGTGCCATCTTCAGATCTTCGCTCTGAAGATGGCACTCTCTAGAGTTCCAAAAGCTCAGCGGTGTTGGTATACCCAGCACCACCTGACCTGATGAGATAGTAATGTTTATAGCGTTTTTGATCGGCATGGTCTTTCTTGATAGGTCAATAAATTTAACACACTTGCAGTTCATATCGTCTGCTATGACCTACGTGGTGTGGCTCGAACAATCCACCTGTAAACTGTTCAAATAAGATTGCAATCAAATCAAGTGTAGGCCTATCAAACATGTAAAATCTGGTCATTTCAAGTGGATCCAATGGTGGGTTTGGAACAGGTGGATTTTCAAAAACACTGAACAAATGGATGATAAAAGTCATGATTGATAACTTTGAGCATCTTCTGCTCACCCGATCCACAATTGAAAAAAAAAAAAAAAAAGACACTTTCATCACAGTAGGGTAGAAATTGAAACCTAAGTCTAAAAAATATCACAGGTATCACAGTGAACCAGGAATTAATGTTTTAAGGGCATTTGCAAACTTCAAGTACCGGTACCAAATGTATTACATACGTGACATGATCTGGTCCATTCGCTACTTGCACGGTTCCGCCATTATGCACTATGTGCGGGGAGCCTCGAACTGGCGGCATACATGAAAGGAAGAATTATGTAACCTTACACAGAACGTTATGACTAGTTCAATTCCCATTCATGTATGCTGCCAGTTCGAGGCTCTCCCCGCACATAGTGCATAATGGCGGAACCGTGCAAGTAGCGAATGGAGGCCAACTTAGGAGACATTTTTGAAAATTCAGTTACTATTACCTTATACAATGTACAAACATTCTAAGGCTTTCATGTTCTGAAAACACCAAAGGTCTAGCATACTTGGTTCTAAAGTTTTGTGATGTTTAATGTATTTTATTGTTTTTTGCTCCATATTTGTGCCATTATCTCAATTTCAAATATACCGTCTTTGGCCTCCATGGACCAGATCGTGTCACATATGGGTATAATCAGAAATAATGGCACCAAAGTGTGACAGAAGTGTCAAAATTACAAACAGTGTTCAGAGATGTAATTGTTGTCTTATATTGTAAGCAAAACATATCTAAATTCAAGAAAAAATAAAAAATTACTTTCCAGTAATATTACTATAAGATATATTTTTTCAACTGGTTTATTGGCAAAAGTAGTCCAAAATCTTCAGAAATATAACACAAAAGACCCATGTCATTCCTTGTTATATTTTGACAAAATTATGCAAATATGTAATTCTTTGAGTTTTAATTAATTACTTAGACACTAAACTAACATAGTCATGTAGAATTTTTCACATGGAAACAAATTAAAATTTTCATTTAAACACCTAAAAATTTGTGGAAATCAGGAACAAAAGTTTTTATTTGTCAAAAGAAACATCTTGAATTATTTTCTGTTTAAGTTTATATCATGCAATATGATGTGCAAAAACTGTGTTGAAGTTTTTAGCATCACCTTGTTCTTCAAATTGATGTAAGGATCTATCTAAGTAGTGCTATTGTGTAACACTCCTGACACTGTACACTACCTGTATGGCCTGAAATATTTTATAAACTACATTTTCTAAAACAGTCTTTGTAATTTTTTGTTGACAACATCTATGGCCCTCTCAAAAAAGGCACAGAATTTAGGTGATTTATGTTCATTTTTGTTTTTCGAGCCCAGCTTGCATGTTTTTGTAACACTCTTACACTTCTGACACTTTGCTGTACAGTAATTGTACATATAGCCTCAAATATATAAATTTGCAAATCACATTTTCTAAAGTAGTTTTTGTAATTTTTTGGTGACACTATCTATGGCTATCTCAAAAAGGGGCAAAAAATTGAATTACATTTAGTTCAATTTTATTGTTGAGCCTATATTACTTACAATTGATTGTTAGGAGTAGGCCTACTAGTGTAACACTCCTGACATTGACTATTTAGATAGCTGTAGCAAACATGTTCAAGCAATGGCAAATATTTTTCTTGTTTTTGAGTTCCTATCCCAATGCACTAATAAAATAAAAAGTACCGGTAATGTATGAATATTGCTAACTTGGTGTATGAAAAAAATCAAGTTGAATTCTAATGTAACACTCCTGACGAGACAGAATTTCTCTTTTCAACCCGCTTTAAAAAGAAAATGGTTTTGATATCATGCAAGTTTAATTTTTTCCAAGTTTGGCCCAAATGTTGCTTTTACTTTTTCAGACTGAAATAGATTATTACTGTCATCACAACCTTACAATCCTACACAATCTGGCGAGAAGTGATTTTTGGAACATATTTTATTTTTCGCACCATGTACATGTAGTCTTCACATGTTCCTTAGTAGACTATTAAGTAGACCATGTAGTCTTCACATGTTCCTAAGTAGACTATTAAGCGACTAATATGAAAGAATTTGGTACTTAATAATAGCAGGCACTTCACAAAATGCCATGAAAACCCATGCAACACTTTGCAACTTGTATATTTTTTACAATGCATGATTAAAAAACAAGTACCTCTTTTCTTGTCACACTAAAGTGTAACACTCCTGACCATATGGGGAAGAAAATTGGGCATATTATTTTTTACATGACAGCTATGACACTACAAATTGCTGTGGTTAAAGAGAAAATCATAACACACTTTTTGAAATATGAATTTCTTTGATGGTCTTTTTCATTTGCATAGCAGGCATCAAAAACCAAACGGTGCCATTATTTTTGACTTTACCCATATGTGACATGATCATTGATCAAGGGGAACGAGTCACATATCGGCCCTGGTTCAAAATGAGTTTTACACGTTTCTAAAGAGGACATTTAGAGTTTTCAGAAACTGAAAACCCCATGTTGATACGATTTTTGTTTGTGAAGTTACGTCAATTTATCAATCACTGAAAACAATATAAAACAAAAGAATTTTAACACTTCCTTTGCCAATATCTCAATATCAATATTAGCGACATCCGACTCATTTTCCTTGATCGTGTCACATGAAAGGGGTAATTGAAAATGATATTATTTTGTAATTATGCAGGTATCAAAAGCAGAACACCAACCTTTATTTGGAGCACTGAAAAAAGAAGGTAGTGCAACGGCTACATTGCAAGCAGGTGGAATCAAGATGAATGGACAGAAGTTCATGTTTCTGAAGGTAGACCCAGTGCTTGATGCTGTAATAGGGCGCAAGGGAGATTCGGGATGCATCGCTGCTAAAACAGCTCAAGGTTAGTATGTACACTACATGTTGCTTAGATTTGATTAAAATTGCTTCCTTAAAATTCTTGTTGTAGTAGTCTCAGGTTTGCATCATCAGCCTATTTAGTATTTATTCACTATGGATGGTTATGTATGATGTTTACTTTGAGGACTGTTTAATATAAAAGTTATAAAAAATATAAATTTTGAATGATTTGCCATAAACTTTGTATAATTAATATCACAAATTTCAAAATATCCAAAGTATTTGATATCAGAAGGACATTACATTTCCTGTATTTAGAATGCAATTTGGTGTGTCTGACAAGGTTGGCGCGATTTAAATCATGATTTAAATCACAAAATCAAATGATTTTTTTTTTTAAATCACTGAATCAACTTTTTCAGTTTTTACCGTTTTTGATCAATTTAAGTTAATTTCTATCTTGAATTGCCTGTTTTACTTCATTTGTAATGTTTCTACACCTTTTGGATACAATTAAATACCTATATGATTATGATGTCATTTTATCTATTGCTAAAAAATCATTTTCAAGGTGCAGAATGCAGGTTTTTTCCCATGATTTTACCAAACCTTTTCTTTGAAATTTTCACATCTTGTGTAGCCAACATTTTACATAAAGTCAAGAGGAAGTGAAATCATTTTTCATTTAGATACTTGTTGTCATGCCTACTTCAACTTAATAATGAAAATTTAAAGCTAGTATTGTTCTTCACATAATTATAAGACAATATGTATTCTTTCGGATGTTACAAAACTGTTAACGGAAAATGAGACCCATTTAAGTAATGCTTCACCATAATTTGAAAACATTCAACCGATACAAAATTTGCACTTGCAATTATTTATATTGCCCTGACTGGGTACCATTATAACATGTTGTCTATTTGTTTGCTTCCTCTTAACAGCTGTTATATACGCAATATATGAGAACGGAGTACAACCAGGTGATTTCAACAAGGAGATCTGTCGCATACAGGAATATTTGAAAACTTCGGGATATTAATATACAGTTGATAGCTTTGATTATACATGTAATGCTGGCTGATGCGAATCACCCTTGGCTAGCAATTGAAGAAATTACTAACTTTTTTGTAAATTTATAAATGCTTTTACAAAATTGTACAATGTATATGTTTTTACTTGTATGTGTTTTTGTGGCATGTGTGATCACTGTGATGTGACATTCAGAAATCTGTCAGGTATTCAAGGTTTCAATTTGGGTAATTCCACGTTGTGAGCAATGTGAGAGGAAAGCCAGCGGTCCTTGAATTCTAGGTGTGAGCAAAGTGGGTATCAAAGTGACATTGGTTAGGCAAGGAAACCACCGATTTCTAAAAAGAGTATGTACTGGTTATACAATGTATTTTATATTTTTCAAGTGATCCAAAACACACACATTGATCAGTATTACAGGACTTTTGCTACACAGCATGTATGCATGTGTATAAAGAAATTCAAACAGGAGTTTATAATGGATGTCATAAATCCAACCTTTTTTTGAGGGAGTGTGTGAAAAACAAATTAATGTGTTTGGTATCTTTCAGAGATGTTTTTGTAATTTAAGCATTCCATGGATATGTTAAAATGTTTTAATAGAAATGTTTCATACAACAATAATATACCACCAAATGTCCTATTCTGTCGCTGGGCAATCAGATAAACAGCATACATTGTTTGATGCATGTACATCGTAAAAAGTATTTCATAATCCTTGATGTGCTAGGTTCTGAAGACATTACAAAGGGTCATACCAATTTTACAAAACAGACTCCATTATGGTTCACATGCTAACTGGGCGACTATACCAAAACAATTAAATTAAAATCATTTTTCCAGTATGTTCATTCATTTAGCATACTGCATATTATGTGGAGATGATTTCTTTTATAACTGTGATGCTACTGTAGACATGTATTATATCCTAACTTCCTAAGTAAACTCTGGAAGGAATGTGACTGAATACTTTCCCATTTTACTATCACTGAAAGACCAATTTTGATACCATCTTCTTTTTTTTCATGGCAGATGTTTTGTTCCTAGTGTATTACACATGTTAGTTTCTTTTCAGCAGCTGTCTTGTATATACATTGTTTGTGTCATGTAAATTGAAACCTATGCCTCATGTGTGCTTTGAACAGGTGGCCACTCTCATCATCAGCTAAAGATAAACCATACATTGTAGATAGTGAAGGAGAAACTAGGAAAATGTACCTTATGATGACTGCAACATTCTAAAAATTAGGGTGAATTTGATACGTAAGTGGACAATACACATCGCCCAAAGTGAAACCCCCCTCCACCTTTTGTTTTGTATACTTTGGTTCAGAGGAATTTTGAAAGGATTCTTTCCAAAAGGAGCCCTATTTTTTAACCAATTTTTTAAGAAATAAAAAGATGAGACAAGTAACTTTTAGTCCACATGTAACTTTTAACACTACATTTTTTATAGCTTGTGCTGTGGTATAGTTTTATTTTTGCTGAATTTCCCAAACTGCTATTATCTTGAATATCTTCCATCATCCATGTCATATTCAATATTGTGTTGTATGTATCTCTGGCTGATTGATGAAGGTCCCTGATGATGCCTATGTCACAACAAGTTTGTATTTTTCATAATGTTGAGTAAAATAGAAATAGAAGTATAGAATACTGAAAAGTGACAATAATTTGTATCCAAAAGTCCCCACCAGATAATTGATGGAAGACAACATAAGAATGGGTGAAGTTTTCCCTATTCACTATTTTTCCTCCACCATCCAAAAACATTTGATGTTTAAGTTGTATAACTAATTTGCATCCAAGTATTAGCGATGTTATCTAAATGAAAACAAATAATAAAGAATGAAGACGTACAATAGAGGAGCTGTAACATTTTTGGTGCCTCTTTCAAAAATAAAAAAGAATAGGGTATAATCTGATATAAAGCTCCATTCCTTACAAATTTATGGAACTTGATGGGAGAATTACTGTTATCCATTGTTATGTTAGTGCTTTCACTCATTGTATATTTGTAAAAATTTCTGTACAAAGGAAGAAAAGTATGAATGCGAGTGCATGAGATTTGTGCATACATAGATCCTCCTTTTTAGGATCTATGATTTGAGCTAGTATGTATGTAATATTGTGTGTTTTAAATAAAGATGGAATTAACACATCTGTGAAATAACAAAAATTCTTAAAACTTAAACAAATGTAGCTTGCTCTTTAAAAAATATGTATACCTTATAGGTAACAATAGTCTGTTTGATGTACATCAATGTTTTAATTTGCAGCAAAGGTGAATCATATTTTGAGCACAATAACTAAGCAAATATGCCTAAAAACATCCAAGTTAAAGCTGTGAACTTGACGAAATGTTATACACTCATTCATTAGAAATTAATTAATTTAACTATTATGGTTAGATTTATGTTTGATTACAAACAACTAATAATAAGAACTAGGCATGATGCATAATGTTTGATCAGAACCAGAAGTATTAAATAATAAAAATCAGGGCTACAGTTTTGCAATGACTCAAGATTCAACATCAAAAAGCCAATGATTTGCACAATGTAAATCTATATGATGAAACCGACATTGTAATTAATATTGCAGCTTGGTACATGGAGGCCTCATCCATCCAGCATTGGACCCATTTGTCATCATTGATGCTGAGAAAATCAGTGATGAGACATTTGAAGATGAATCCCTGTAGATCCATGTCACTCAGCTATATCTCTCTTATCTGCAGGTCTGTCAGTAATTACATACTGTTGAAAACTCAGATTTGAAATCTTGTAAAAGGTAGTATTAAAAAAAAAGTTTACGAATTTAAAATGATAAAAATGGGGAGAGACAGAAATTGGAAACAAATTAATGCTTGGTGTCATGTACTAAATTATAGATATGGTTTAGGCAAAGTAAGGGATGATTTTTACAAATTGGGCTTTAACAGGTTCAAATTGCCCTACATTCAATCATTTGTGAATATTTCACAGTGCCACAAGCAATAAGACTTTAAAAGATATATGAGATGGGAAAATTGTTCTTAACGTTGTGAAGCATTATGAAATTCATTAGAGTGTAGTTAGAATTGTTGAATGAAAGTATATTAGGAAATACAGTATGCTGAATGAGTCTGTGTTATATGTGGAGATGTGAATCAAATATGCCTTACTATCTCTCTATGCCATTTTTCTATAGTCTATTATCAATGTATTCAAATATGTGGTTTGTACAGTGTATTGCCATGCTTGCTAGTGTAGATTTGAACATACTATAATTGTGCTGCTGTCATTCTATCACCCTTCTTTACAAAGGTTTGTAAAAAATTGGACCATTTGCCCTTTAGAAATTGGACATGTTAGATTATCTGTAGTATTACCAAAGATACATATGTATGAGCCATTTAACAAATTGTAAGTTTTGTTATAAATTGTAGTAGATACATTTTTATGAGCTTCTACTCCCAGAAAAATACAGAACAAAACTGTTTTGCCAGATGAATCCTAGTCCTTAAGTTGGACCTAATGGTAAATAAAAGTTCAAATTCCATATGCCATGATTTTTTATCCAAGTTTTTGTTGTATGCCAGCTAAGGTGCTTCTTATTGACATTTACATCCATTAATAAAATAGAGGAATACAATTAAGAGTGATATTTTACCCAATTCTCATAATCTTGAATGCTTGTGTTTGTTTAAAAGCATGCAAAATAATGGTTGTTGACCTTTTGTCCTCAGAAAATTAATTAATATTATAAAATTACTTTATTCCCAGTAGGTCAAACTAAAGGGTGAGGATGGAGCAACATGTTTGTATCACATAGCAAAACAAAATACACATTTTGAGTTCAAAAATTGAGTTCTGAATTTTTCTGATATATCAGGAGTAGCTTGATTAAAAAGCAACAGTATGTAGGACAATTCTTGCCAAAATAGTTTTATTTATTGCTCACCCTGGATTTTGACATTATTTTTTGAGCTTCCAGTATTTTTGTGTTTTACTTATAACATAAGTGTATTAATGTTATTATGATTTTTGTTTACATGCATGTAAGTAATAGATTTATATTTAGTCATGTAATTTTCTGTACAATTGTTTTGTATTCAGTGCATTACATATAACTCTGAAATATATTCTAGGCAATTTCAAAGCAAAATATTTAACCTTAGTTGCCATCAAGTGGTAACCTCAGGTTAAGTCTACCAAATTGGTGGAATATGTATACTCCATAATTTACTGCATTATTTTGTTCCCACTTCTTTCATGTATGGAATATTTAAGTCCACATGATCTGTAAAATGATATGATCCATTCAAGCCTATGGAAGTAATTTTGAAGAAAAAAGAGATGATAAATTGCTTTGTCACATGTTAATTGCTTATCACATGCTATGCCCCCGTATACTCTAGCTATGTTTTCTATTATATTTCTGCTTGTTTACAGTTTATCTCATCTCAAATTCAAAATTTCTGACTTAGCCCTGAATGGATCAGATCATGTCATGTATTGTTTGATCTCTTGCCAAAAGTACATTCATGATTCACTTATACTATAGTTGAATTATCACAATTCACAATACGATGTGCCACCAGCAGTTGCCAGTCTAATTTTTGACCTCCAGGGTCGACATCACCGTCCAATAACCATTGGATTTTCAGGCGAGCATGATAATAATGTTGAAAACAGCTCCATGAAGGATTCTGTGTGATCAATAGATACCAATATACTATGTTAATTGCTGGTTTAGTGTGCATTCGCATGTATCATCATTATATTGACAGTTACACACAATGACATAAGTATGTTCCTTCTTTGTATTCTTATTACGCGGGTGTTGACTTTTTCCCATGATGCACTGCATATTTTGGCCTCTACCCAACAACTGCTGGAGGCACATCGTATTGTCAATCGACCAAATTAAATATGACAAAGTATGAGAGGTGATGGAAATATAATTGCAAAATTCCCACTCATGTTACAGTACAATTGATAAACAAAAACTGGATATATGTTACAACATGTAAGTGATGTTGTTTTCATCCATTTTGGGAGCAGCTGCAATCATTGTTTCAAACAACTCAAAAAATAGTATTATCTGATATATTTGTGTTTTTCGTTTTGTTTTTGGGAGAAGGAATATTTTGAAGTCAGTATTGTAATATTTAAACTTAAACACTGTATGGAACTTTTATACACTCATATGTAGCCCTACTTTGTCTCTTATCAATACAAATTGAGTTATCATGGTTATTATGGCTCCCTATTTTCTCAGGCGATGTGGTTCTCAGTTGGATCGCGATTTGCAGAGGCCACAGTAAAAGTCCTATGTCATATGCAGTAGGGCTAACTGGGATCTAAATATAGGTGAAGGAAGAAAGTATAGGTGTGTGATAAAACCCATGCACATTGAGCTAATGAAATTGTCTTTCATTGATATATCAAAATGTTCAAGAATCAAGATATAGTATGCAACTCAGAATTACATGTAAGCATGTTACCAGACAAGCAGTATGTATGTTTTACAATATAAATAAATGCCTCTGTACATTGTATGCAATGCCCTGACAGTTGAATCTGGCCTGGCTCATAATGGATATATGTCAGGGTTTATTATTAGACCTTTTCAAATCAACATCAGAAACGTTCGGAAAACCAGGTGACATGCTCCAGGTGCGTATGCAGCATAATAAAGCATATGTGATGCTTTTGTAAATTCACATAATCACTCATCAGTGACATGCATTACACCAAACGCAACTAGCGTAAGTGCTGCACCTAACAGCTGCGTGATGACCCAGAATGTTATTATAAAACTGGGTTGGTTTAAATAAATGGCAGCTGTCTTTAGAAAACTTCAATTTGAAAACTTTTATTCTGGAAATCACGGTAAATGTAGATCTATGTATCTTGATCAGGGCATAATTTAGTGTCAGAATTTTTGCATGGCAAAATTGTTACAAAGTTTTCAGTTTTATAGCAATATGTATAGCAATATTGCATGCTTCTCTGTAGTTTCATCCCAGAGTTTACTCCCTGTATAAATTGGTCATTTATACCAAGAGATGGGATGCAACTACCGAGAACCTTATACCAACTAACCCATGGAATGCAAGTACAAGTATGCCATATTGCTATACATACAATTGAAATGTTGCAATTTTGCTCAATTGACCATACAGAGATGAGCCAAGGTTAAACATGATTCACATTTTCGGCCTCATGGTATATCAGTGACCTCTTCCAGATATTTTGGTGTATGGATAGGTCATTTTTTTTCAAAATGTTCTCATTGTTTTCAGAAAGTAGCAAAAATTTGCCTCACTGTAGCCAATATTTTCTCAATTTACCAAGATGTTGGAGAAAAGTTGTAAAAACAGTGACAATTTATGTTAAATTTGGCTGAAAATTAGTGTAGTGATGGGTCTACGTAGATTCTAATCGGCACCTACTCCAACCAGATTTGAGCATCCCCCCACTGAGTTCCATAGCTAGATTATGTTGCAAATGCGATGCGATACCGGCTATGTTGTGCCCTGATCTTGATCCATAACCCATTCCATGTATAATGATAATAACATTGGCATTTAAGTACTATGTCCACAGTCAAGTCATTCTAAATTTATCTTTCATTATAGGGTAGTCCAGTATGTAGCACTATATCAATGAAATTGAGTGGTGTGTGGGCCAAATATTCATAACAATGTACCGTTTTCCATGTCCAAATCAATGCTAAAACACTGGAATTAGGAACCACAGATCTACTACTACTAGAACACAAGACTGTTTTGCCTAATTCCTTCCTCTTGCCGCGTATTACTGTGTGCACAATAACAATATGTGCAACGCATAGTTCCGTGACTTTACAACAGCAGATAATGTCAGTAGCCAATCAAAGACAAGTGCTTTTAGCACAGTGGATACGCGACATATGTAGTCAAATACGCTCTTGTCAAAGGTTTACAACTATTAAGTTGAATTCTGATGATTACATTGGATATTTGAATTAACCAAACAAGCAAAGCGATATTCAGATTGTTATATTGTATTTATTATTAATTGTATGAAACACAATTTGTTGTACATTCTTCTCAATACAGATGTCTGACCAAATATTCCTAGTTTACTTTAATGCTGTATGATAGTACCTACATGTTGTTATAGACATCATGGACTCTTGAAATAAACGCCCCATTAAAAAAATATTACATTTATTGCAAGAAGTCATTGTCAGAAAGCTTCATTATTTACTAATGAGAATTTGGTACATGTGGACCTTTGTTGCACCTTAAAAAAGTTTGTATTGACCTTAAAGCTCCAAAGTCAGTGTTGCGGTCAGGTTTTTTATAAAATAAAATATTTAAAAATGCACGTTCACCATAAAATATGCTGGTAAACAATGATATGAAAAGGTTTGTAAGGCTCATTTTTGTAATATACAATCAGAGTTATGTAAGAATTACAAACAGGCAAAACATTTTTGTGATTTTTGCTTAACAAATAATTATATGGCAATTCAAATATGAAAAAAAAAAAACCCTATTTTTTCAAATTTTCAGGTTGGTCAAACAGGGCAATACAAGTTTTTTAGTCTTTATTGTACTGGTAGTGTATCTAAACAAAATATAAATTTTAATGTATTTGATTTTCTGTTAGGCTCAAAACAGAGATCAGGGGATTGTATGAAATATTATGATCAACTATGAATGAGTATGGCAATTTCGAACAATGGAAATATTATAAAGAATGAATTTATATGTTTGTTGTTTACAGTGTTTGTTACAATTTTTATAAAAGTGTCATGTTTTGCTGCTAGGCTTCCTTAATAAAAAGAAAACAAGCAACTTGTTTGACATTGTTCTTTGTAAGTCTTGCTGTTTTTGTTGTATTCATTAAGTGTGGTAATGTACTCTTATTAAGCTCGGGACATATTTGCACCAATTCCTGTCAAAAGGCACTACATGATTCACTACGGTACATCAGAAATTGTGTTGAACATTGAATGCATGAATGTGTGAGTTATGCATAATTATTTTTACATTAATTACCATATCCCATAGGCCACTGTGTTGTCATTTTCATCCTTAGACAAATAAGAAATACAACTGGATGTTTTTATCAAAAAGACCAAATCTGCAAAGCACACAGATATTATGTAGTCCCAGGTTTCAGATGGTTTAAAAATCTCAACTTTTTTTTTGAGTCAGTTAGGAGATGAGGCTGTGGATCACAAAGTGCCCCATTAAGTAATTCCTAAATAAAAAAGCGGAGGGAAATTTACATCACACCTCATAAGTACAAGCAAATCATGCCACTTTATTGGTCAACATGACCTATTTCACTGTGCAATAGTTTTCCGTATCTGCATGACAATCTCATAGCCAAAGTTTTGTGTAATAAAACAAACACCACATGGTTTTTGTATCAGGAAAATAGGGCATCTACCTTTCCTGACGTAGAGCTGAGTACCTTGGGGGTGGGGGGAGTTGCCCTATTTCCCCTCTGCCAGAAAAGGTCCAAGCCCCATGAAATCCATCAAAGCAAGATGTAGGGTTAACATTTGTGACCTCTAATAAAATAAGCATCAAGTTGACAAAACAACTTATTCTAAATCTTTATTTTATACCCTTTAAAACCATACCAAACATGTTAGGACACAGCTTCTAGAATCTGTGATTAGGATGGCTCTTTGCTTTGGTCTTCAAAAATCAATATTCCCTCCAGCTTTTATGGTGCCCATGTGACTTTATGCTCATTTTGTGGGAGCATTTTTGTCACACACATGGGCAGACAGAACTCATTTCATAGTCCCTCCCGAACTTGTTTCTCATCATCAGGGTCAAATTAAATATTTGTATACCTGCAAGATAAAAGAGGGATCCTGATGTAGTTTGGGGCTCAAATAGTAGGGGTGTCCAAGCCCTGTCAGTAGCTACTGGTTACCTCCCATTTTGAAGGGAAATAAAAAACAATACAAGACTTATTCCATGTACAATACAAATACTTTATTCAGGGCTATATTAGCATGCAACACTGTGCCTCCAAACACAAAGTTGAGAGCAAGCTAAATATACATATATAAGAATGCAAACATGTATGAAGCGTATTCCCAGTATAGTTAGGTAGGAAGCAGGATTCCTTTCACAAGGTGTACACACTTGCTGTCAGCAGCATCTGCTAACAGAGTGGTCTATTATGTTGCTGACTATCTGGAGATCGTGTCAGCAGCATCTGCTAACAGAGTGGTCTATTATGTTGCTGACTATCTGCAGATCATGTCAGCAGCATCCGCTAACAGAGTGGTTTATTATGTTGCTGACTATCTGCAGATCGTGTCAGCAGCACTGCATAAACACATGCTACACATTTGAAGTATTTTGTTAAAGGAATCATGTTTCTTAGTTCAGTATGACATTCATGTGACAAATCAGCAGCCCAATAGATTAGTATGGCATTTTTCAAGATACAAATTATATATTAATCAAATAAAAAAACTGTTACCACTTTTATATAATTCAGTTTATATACATACACCTCAATATTCATTTCACTCTCAAATCATGTGATATGCTGTGTAATACTGAAATGTAATGTTCTCTGGTGAAATTCATCAATCATAACAAATCATCTCACCCTAACCATTTTCATATCAAACATGCAGCATATAAATGAAAAATCAATATTTTGATAATATCATACCCAGCCCAAGTAAACATAAATTTTGTATTTCCTCTACATGTGGAATGTGTTTAAATAAGCTTTTCGGCAATGTACGCACAGTGTACTGTACTGATCTACACATGGCAGCTATTGTACCCAATTCTGGCACTGAACAGTTGACATGCAGGACAAGATTTAGGCAAATAGTGGATGTGGAGGTTATGTGGTCGTAATTCGCAGAGTGGGTAGCCTTATGCAGCCCATATGAACAAGTCCTTGCTCTATTATAACATGCTCTGCTCATGACACCCACACTGCACTCTGCAACCTAGTTACTATACTTTACTTCACCTCAAGTTAGTGAAGTCCTCAAGTTAGTGAAGTCAATTGTATGTGTGTGTCGCCATTGTAGCAACCGAGTTGCAATTAAGAATTACTGTTCCTTTTTACATTACGTTCAGTCCTGAATTTGTTTCAAGACCTAAAAAGAGTTTGCATTACCCTATAAAAAAGCTTAAAGTTGGGGTCGGTCAGTCCGTTTACTTTTTTTTTTTAAATATGTTGCGACGTACAATATCAATCACACAAGTTCACCACAAAATATGATGGTAAGCAATGATTTGTTTGATTTGCCAGATTTTTAATATTTGCAGTACAAATTCCAAACAGTCAAAACATTTTGCAAACTTTATACCAAAGATATGAAAATTCAACTTGAAATATGAAAAAAAAATGCAATAAAAAAGAGCAATACAAACTTCTTATTTATTTTTTATTTTTGAAGCTTAAGGATCTGGTACAATTCTGCTCATCAGTGTAAACCGTAATTTCTTGGTTTTCCTATTTTGGCACAATTTGTACAATTAAATTGACATGCTTGTAAAATACACAACAGAATTTGGACTGCATAATGACATCTAACAAGAAAATCACACTACGTAATTATTATTATTATTACACTAAATTGTCAAAGAGTTTAATAACAATTGTGTCCAAGTGCAAACTTCAAAGTGCATCGTTCAGGGACAAAAACTTCTAGTGGGAAAAAAGTGGTGGAAAACATAATTTAGACAAAATGTGAACAATTAAGTACAGTGTGTGTGAAAGTGAGTATTTGTTTTTCCCAATTCAGGGGACTTTTTATGTGTTGTTCACACCGAATGGGGATTTTGTGACAATCAGGGTCGTAACCTGTTGTTTAACTTGCACAGCGTAACCCCACCCTATTCTATATATGCCAAAAATGGGATTTTTACAACTGGGGACCTCAAGGGGGTAGGGTAGAAGTCTACAAGATTGAGGTCAAGTGAGCTCTCAGTCCTGAGTAGTGTTCAACCTTAGAGTGAACACTACTCCGGAGATTCCACTTGAGACTAAGGCCATTTGTCCAGATTGATACTGAAATTGATACAAAATAATTGCCATTCTTAATTACAAATTGGAATTTTTTTTCACCAAATTCTACAGATAGTGAACGCTGATCTGGAGTGCTGAAAAGGTTTCTTAAAAAATATTTGTACAGAATAGTTGCTAATAGTTAATAAACCCACTGTACAAACAATGTCATAATCAGAATCATAATATATACACACAAGCCTGGGAGACTGGCAGGAACTAACAACATGCGACATGTTTAGTAAGAAAATTACTTGAAAGAAAGAAAAAAGTATACAAAAGATATATTTAACAATGTATCGACCAATGTTAATTTAAAAATATTCAAACTGGCTGAAGCATGAATCCAAATCCCTACACCCATTTGCAAAGACCTTTCGCAGTACCCGATTTGGTGCAGTTTACGGTGTAAATATGAAGTCGGGTTCCGATTGGCTAATTGAATCACGTCATCATCACATAAGCACCTCTTTCGCCAATCATATAGCATTGAGTGATACAGGCATGACCTAGTTCTTTTTACGCGATAAGATATATTGCTGATCGAGATCGTGATGCATACTGGGAATGAAAAAGGGCTCAAAAGCTATAGAAATCGTCACCCGAGATCGCAAATTTGAGCTCTTTTCCTTCCCAGCATGCATCACTTTTGCCTATCGATCGCTATCAGCAATATACCTTATCGGTCAACAGCAGTGCGAAAGGTCTTTCCAAAAGCCTGTACCTTGACCTGATTAATACAATAACTTGTACACTTCCTGTATCATTGCACTTCAAATGACAGGCAATATGTTGAAAACATTTTTGATGGATAATTTTGTTTTTCACACTTTGATACCTTGCTTGTCACATTGTAACTGATTTTTTTTCACCCATTTGAATTACAAATGTAGCATCTTTTATCAATGACAAAACCATTCATATTCAACTTTTTCTTCACAAACACAATAATGAACACACCACAAAGCCTCTTAAAATGTTATCCCTTTCCTCAATAAGCCCATTTTAAAAGGGGGCTTTATAGTACCCATGTCATTTTTTTTTTAAAGATATGGAAGGTATAAAATGTGCAGAACTATTTTCCTTATCTACAGAACTGCAGTTCTTTTTATAATCATATTTTGTTATTATAAGCATTCCTCATATTAACAGCAACCCCTTCTTTGACTATGGTGACTTTTATATAGAACAAATCATTATCAATTATTAATCTTTTATACAAAATATAAATATTTATCTATGTACATGTGTTTACCATGAAGTCTTTTCAGGGATGCTATCAAAAATGATCGAAAAAAACACCAAAATAAATTTAAAAAAACTTGCATGTCAAATATGCATGATCCCTTTTGTCTTATACTCAAAATGTACTTTTTTTTCTACAAAATGCTTAAAGTAGTAAATTTGGAGGTATATATTTTGAAAGAATACAGAATCCGTAAACAGAATCAATGTACAGCAAACACTTCATGTGACCTTATGGTGGTGACTTTAAACTGCACCATTGTCTCTTCTTGTTCAAACCACACTGGGTTAGTCAGATTTGGTTTTTAAGATTTGATTGATCTCTGTGAACAAATTAAAACTTCAGCAACTTTTGAAGAATAAACTATAAGATTGTTGAAATCTTAAGGTACCGGTAACTTGATATTCTTAAACAATCAACATATTTTATCAAGTTATTCACTGAAACATGTACAGTGTAATAAGGGCAATATTTATTTTAGAAAAAATAATAAGCTTACTATATATGCAGCACAGTGTCAAAAATGTCACAATATATAAACCATATCAGGTGTTCTAGGAAAAAATATTATCAAACCTCTAATTCAAGGTGATATTACAGTTTACTCAATTACTGCTTAATACACCAATTAAATTATCATTACAACTTTGCAGTATCATTTCTGCAAGTGTGCCAATAAAATAGGTGACATATACTGGTTCCTAATTGGGCCAAAATTACTGTGTATGTGAGCTTATGAATAAATTATGCCATACAGATTTGAATTGAAAGATAGATCACTATTTCATAATTGAACAGTAGTGATACAGGGCAATCCATTTTTTAATGAGCTATTAATGGTTTATCACAGAACTTTAAACCACAGGGTGTTCCAAAAGTCCTGCTACCATTTTGAATGCCCATAACTATAGCATTCCATGGGATTTTTTAATGTAAATAAATGGCTACACCAATGCTTAATTACGATTGATCAGAAATAGCGAAAGATTTTTGAAATAGTATACATACAAAAATAGACAATTTGTTACAGTTATGACATTTGCATTTAATTACTATATAACAAATTTCATCAAGTTACAATATATATGATAAATGTGTGCAATACAACATGTGGCAGGTGTTTACATGAGCTTCTGTCAAAGTGCAAATTGTCGCGCTATATTTAGTTTTGTTTGTTCGCACTTCAAGCAGAGCAAAAAAATCCCAATGGCGCATATATTCCCTTTGTGTATACGTCCATGTGAGGAAGCTTAAAATTGCCGATTGAAAAGCAACAATAACAGTTCAAAATTGGTGATGTGCAAAAATAAAATTGCGCAACAATTTCCACTTTTAGAATATGGTACCTGATTCAGATATAGCTCTAGATGAGAAAGTGGCGAGCAGAAGATTCTACTTTTTTTCTGGTGAAATCTACTTTCTGCATACTGGTTTGTATAAGAGGTGAAATTCAATTCACAATTTCAGTTATATTTTTGATCTACTTCATAAATGACATTGTGCAATATAATAATTTGTTTGATGATTAACATGAGACAACTTCCTGCATTGTTTGCTGGTAAGAGGTAGTCCAACTGGACATGACACAAAACAAAATTTATACACAAAGTAGTCAAATCTATGCCCATATGATTCACGTCACTAAAGTTTAATTGGTCTATCCTTTATGTAAGCGTACACAAAATGCCCATTGCCAGGACTTCATTGAGGGATTAGATGGCTTGATTCTATAAGCTGTATCACCACTGTCTTGATACAAGGCTAATGCTGGTTTCATACTTTCTGCTGCTTGCCGCTGAGCGGTGTGATACTTCATCATGCTGCTTGCACTTATCTGCAAGCGGTAGCGGCATGACTCTGAAAGCCATTGTTGCCGCTCAGCACCGCTTAAAAATCGTATTTTGTACGTTACAGCAGCACCGCTCCGAGTTGACTTGAATTCAACTCCCAGTGATGCTGCCGCTTGAGCAAAGTGGTGGAGTGATCAATATATCAGCTTGCCAATGGTCACCGCTAGCGTTTCTAGTGCGACTGCGCAGTGAAGCAAAATCATCTTCAGAGACATAACTCTTTGAGTATGTTTACATTAAGGTAATACCAAAAATACATGTGGTATTTTCAATTATAAAACAGGACAAGCAATTGAAATGTAAGTTTAACAGTTGTCACAACAGTTCATGACAGTTTCAATACATAATCTAACACTGTCCCAACTTTAAGTGTGGTAGAACATGTAATATAAAATGACCTCAGACTGGCGAGACAAAGCACTTTTATATAAGATTAAGCACTAACATGACATATGGTATAACATGAAATACAGTACCACAAGTGCTGAATTATCTCGCATCACATATGAAATTGTAATTGTGTTATATTTGTATGTGTAATACCTTTGATGATAAAGGGCAACACAGCAATTGTCTCTAGTATCCCACCCTCACATTCAAAGGTGGTTGGCATGCAGCCACTCCCCACATTAATCCTAATTCTTAACTACAATTTGGGTAGTTTAGGATAAGAGCAGAATTTCCTTTTCTCAAATCAAAACCGAATAAAATGGTTCCACTTACATTTTAAGTATCAAAATTATTTTTGTAAACTGGACATCCCTCAAGATCATGTGAGCCCCCAATAGAGCAGCACTGTATAATTACAAGCAACGTGCTTAGGTATACAAATCTGGTCAAATTAATTGGGCTATTCCACTAGAAATCCATACAGCCCCTATGGAAGACATGACTTTCATCTCTCTTAACAGGGAGTGTGAATTTCAAATGTGGCTATGTGAATGGCGACTCCCGTTGAAATCCCCCACCCCCGTGTAGAAACTTTAGGTAATGTCTTCCATAGGTGTATGGATTTCAACTGCAATAGCCCAATGATATACTGGTGACATTCAGTACACACTTTGATGTCTATATCATACTATAGCAGTCATAGTGAGTAGCATAATAATTGGTAGTAGTTGGCTTTAGTGACTGCTAAATATCGCCAGCATTTCAGTCACAGCTAGCTACTGTCGCTTGAGAGTTTTCTTTGAAGTCACCTGGTAATGATTTGATGCTAACCCATGCTGTTGACTTCTGATACATTAGCAATTGCTTCTTTGATCAAGTGACAGATATAGACATGAAAAACCTAAATTATGCTACTACTAGGACTACTTAGTATGATAATATCATCAACCTCTTAAAAGAATTCAGAGCTTTATGTGACCACATGTTGCCCAAACAAAGTTGGATCATTTGTTACAAGCACATGATGACTATATCCAGTCCTCCTTCCTCACATCAACTTAAACTTTTTGCAATCTACTAGTGTCATCAGTTATATCCTCATCACTGTCCTCATCAGTAGATTCATCACTCATCACATCCGGCCTTTCAATAAGCACCTCGTGCTCAATTTGCATTTCAGTCACTGGCTGTAAAGGCCGGCTACTCCCCGGCTCACCACTCTGATGAGTGTGAGCCATCTCGTAGCTATCCGAGCTAGACACAGCAGATTCCTCGTCGCTCTCTTCCGCCGGGGTCATCGCCGTTGAAGCATCGACGTGAACTGGTGATCCTGTGGTCTCGGACTGGCTATCATCTGGTCCACTTCCTGAGGCACTGCCTCCAGCAGTCAGCAGTGGGGTGTTTTCATTGGGTCCTCCTTCATCGTCACTGCTGTCACTGTCAGATGAATCATCAACGCCGTTTGGAACTACTTTGCGCTTGCACACTGGGCAGGTACGTTTATTGTTGGTCAACCATGGGTCTACACATTTACTGTGAAATGCTGTGGGAAAATTAAAACAAAATGATACCACATAAAATAACATGAATGCCCATAAATATAACTCTTTAAAAAAAAAAAAGTATTTTCATTCATCATTTACAAATACATCAAGTACAAAAGAACTTGAAGTGGATCAATTCAATCAGAAGACAGTGCAAGCAAGCACAAAGGGCACTAATGTTGGCCGATACCGATCTGTGAATCGGAGATCGGTGCCGATATGGCCTTGAATCTGAATCGGCAGATGAGCTATCAGCTGCCGATCTAGCTTACCGATCTCTGAATTTGACAGTAATAAAAGTACACAACAATTCTTTAAAGCTTACCATTACTTTCTTATGTAACATTACTACTATTTAATGCCAATATATTTCCAAAAAACGTTGTTACCACCGCAAGAATCATGTCGTTTCATACTGTATTTTATGTATGTATCCACCCTTTGATAGACCGAATTAAAATGTAAACAAACAATCAAGGTCAAATTTATTCAACAGTGAAAGCATGCAGCGATGATGTAATGACGTGTGCAGGGGACTCCCCAAAAAGCAGTTCATAAGTGGTTCGCCTCTACATTCCATTGTCCATTGTATAATAAAACCACAAAATATTATCCACTCAGTGACAACACTCCCAACTGTACAGTGCGTCCCTGGGAAAAATTTGTAAACACTTTAACACTCGACACGTGAAGTCCCTGCACCCTTCAATGTCGGGTTTCCCAAGGTGAATTTGAGGGCATGTTATTTTTAGAATCGCGCACATTCTCACTATTCCTCCTCACACGGACGATTTCATCTCTTAATCTCCGAACACGTGAATTCTTTCTGTAAACAACTCTGCACAACCAATCAGGATGGGAATTCCGCGGTATTCCCCAATACGTCATATGCATAAATTATTATAACATCGAATCAATTCGCGCAGTGATTCACCTAACTTAATTGGTACACACGCAAATCAAAGTTGATTCGCGGAGAAGAAAGAAGAATAAAACAATCAAGAGAAATGGATTAATGATTAAACTTCCGACAATCGGAGGCACTGAGTGAGTAACGCTGGGACTTGGGGTGTAAAATGGTATTTTATTTGGGTTGATATTGACATATGAAAAACCTCTAAAAACGGTCATCATATTACATAGTTACAGGTTTGGGGAATTAAGCTTTGACCGTTAACATAACTGGGGCCCGACTTGAATGAACTTGTACTGGTTGTAGAATAACATTTAAGGAATCTGAATCGGGATCGGATCGGCCCGATCTGCTAATTTTCAGATCGGAGATCGGCAGATCCGATCTTGGGTTGGATCGGCCAACACTAAAGGGCACAGATTCCTTCAAAACCAAATATTCTAGGAATTAAGTATGCTCAAAGTTCAATCAGGTACCCCTTGCATTCATACTGGGGAAAAATTTGAACTTCATGCTTGCCCTAAAATTTGTTGATCATGCTGTCACCACACAGAAGGGACAAGTGCTGAATAAAACCAGTGTGCTGATGTGTAGTCTGTGTGTCCCCTTTGGCAGACTTGGCTGCTATATGCGCTCAAAAGGGACAGTGTGTTAGGTGTATTAAACAGTGAAAGATGTTGAACTCAGCCAGAATGTAAGTTTTTGAGAAAAATGTTGAATTGCAATCGGGCAGGGTTAATCAACTATAATCTTTAACCTGTATAAGTTTTTTTTTTGATTATAGTGTTTGAAAGATCTTGCAATGCTTATGATATTTTTAAACGGATGCTAAATACACCACTATGTAAAACTAAATAAAATGGAGTTCTCAACATACGTCAAATTAATGAATTTATTACTAATTAAATGCTTTTGAGCTGAAAAGCTCCCAATTTAAAAATATCTTGGCCAAATGTCACGAGAATCAACAGCCGTCGTTGCATAAATACATAATACACCTGACGTCTTGATTAACTGCTCTAAATCTAATCCTGAATACAATAAGAGCTAATGCTTGAAGCATTTCAACTTCAACTAAGCAACTTACGATTCATGACCATGTCAAATAACCAAGCAGCTCACATGTTTTATCTTAAAAATTGCAAAATATCTTACAAATGTGCACCAGTAACTTGACTGGTAGATTACTCACCATGATTACAGGGCAGTATTCTTAACTTATCACCATCTTCATATTCATCCAAACATATGGCACATATATCATAATCATCACCTGTAAGAAGACAACATCATATGTATAAGAATACAATTCACCTCCAACGGGAGACTGTCCTACTCTTTACTACTGCATTGGGCCCTAAAATCAAGAGTACACGATCTGAGGATGTACACTGTACATACAGAGACATTTCCACACATGGGTTCCATAACTCAAATGTGATGTATTTTCAAATTATTTGCTTGGTACCACTACCAGTCTTAAACTGCCGACAAAATATCTTCGATCCATGACCAAAATATTTTATTTTACAATTTTGTTTAAATAGTGTTTTCCTACTCATTGCCTAAGCAAATCTTGTTTAAAAAGCCACAGATTTATATAGTGCAATTCCATGAGATCATTGCACTTTACAGAGAGTCGCTGACCACTGTGGCCCAAGATACCACACCTTAGAAACCATTTAGCATCATTCATGGGTGCAACTCTAGGCAAGTGCAGAGCTGCAGCACCCTAATCAGCCTACATATAAAATAACCATCACAGCCAGGATCAGCTCCCATAGTCTCATATTTGCCATGGGGAACAGAAATAGATACTGCCGAGGCTTACAAGTATGTACCGTCAAGCACTCATGCAACAGAGTCTAATGCCTTGCTGATTGAGCAAACTAGACTCATTTTAAATGCGGCAAAATATATTTCACATGCGAATTCCCTCCACTACAACACACTATCTAATGACTTCAATTCATTTTCTGTTTCAATCTATTATTTGACTTATCAGAAATAAAAATGTTCTTGCTTCACTTACTACCTTTTTTAAATTTCTTAATTGGCAGTTTCTTTAGATGGTCCTTTGATAGCCTCGCCCGTCGCATTCGACGTCTATCTCGAACATATTTAGCAATCTGTTGGAGCAAAGTAAGGTAGATCAATTGAATGATTTGCTGGTGGAAACAACACTTAGTATAAACTCGTCAGCAGAATACAAGACTATCGTAAGTGACATCTTCTGGGAAATTGACATTTTGATGCATTTTGAAAGAGCACATGAAAGCACACATTTTAAATCATGTTTTAGGTTGTGAAGTTGATTAATTTTGTTTTAATTAATGAAATAAGATATGATGAAGTTTAAGCAGTTGTTTTGCTGTTGCCTGCAAGACCATCTTACACTGAAAAAGAAATTAATTTAGCATGAAAGACTATCTTAAGTGCCATTAACATTGGTCTTGCATGCAACAGCAAAACTGAACTGCTTAATCTGTGCTTACGATATGTTAATTGTTATGTTTTCTTTCATTATTAGATTTTGAACATAAAATTAAATAATCTATTCCATTGAGAAATTAAGCATGATTCGTTCCTACTCAAATATTTACTGATTAAAATGGTTCCCAGTTTGTAAATTTTTTTACAAAATTACTTCTCATGTAAAAAAAAGAATATAATTATTCACAAGGTCATATCTTAAAATCCTGTTAATAAAAATGAACCAAATTACACACAGGATTACTTCAATACTCTCCTCTAAACACATGTCAGTAACCAAGCAGTTGTCCAACTGACACAACAGCAACATGCATTGACACAGAACAGCTTCCTGGACCACATTCACAGCCCAATAATTGGCACCCAGCACAAGAAATCTGTGAGAATGCGTACAAGATCCTTACACATGTAATAATTTTCAAAGAGTAAGTGGAATAGTGCTTCTGCTTTTCACACAATTTCTTCGAGAAACAGGTCTTGTTCCACACTATCCAACTTCCTCTCAGATTTCTTGTGTTGGGTGCCAACTATTGGGCTGTGAATGTGGTCCAGGAAGCTGTTCCATGTCAGTGAATTTTGCTGTTGTGTCAGTTGGACAACTGTTTGGTTACTGATCATCCACAGCAGCTAAAGGGAGTATCCCATCATGCATTGCAGTCTATCTGCTTGCTCCATAGCAAATGTATACAAAATATAAACAAGAGCCGCTTAGATATTGAGAGCTATGGATAGTTTCACAATACTTTAGAGATCATATTTTTTCAAACAAAAGTCTAAGCTCCCCTGATATAAGCAAGTAATTGAAAGTTGAAGTGAGGGATTTTGTGTACACTTTCTATGGCATGTGCAGTTCTACTATGGTACTGCAGAGCATGATGGGATACACCTATCAGCTGCTGTGCTGATCATCGTTTAGAGTAGAAAATTGAAGTAATCCTGTATGCAATTTTGGGGGAATATAACTAAAAACCGAGTAACAATCTTCAGACACTTTGTATATCTAGCATTTGACTACCCAGTGCAAACAGCATCTTAACATGTTCTTGCCCTCAAAGCAACAAATAACAAATTATGCATATGTTCTGCTTAATAGCCATGCATGACATCATGATACATGCATGATAAATTAGCCAATTCAGACTGTCAAATAAAATAAAACTTTTCAAAAGTAATGAACAATTATAACATTTGATGTTTAACACTAAAAAACTGCATGTTCAAAACCAACATCAACTTGAAACATAAAATGATTTAGAGAAATGTGTACAAAATGTTTAATATACTACACTCCTGAGTGGTATTGGGGATAATCTATTATATGCATCACCCCAGATCCAATCAGCATACAGTGATAATTTTGTTTTGGGGCAACCAGTGAACTCGTTCATTGTCTGAAATCATATCTGCACTGGCTTTCAGAAGAGAACGGCACAACACTCTCTTGTTCTGATTGATGCAAGTACCCTGATACATGGAGCTTTGTGTTCCCTTCATTAGCGCCGAGCGACCAGCGCTTTGACGCGTAATCGGCCAATCTGATTACTAGTCTGTTATTATGATTGTGCGGCGATTGAATTAGCCAATCAGAACCCCACTTCTGTGATTATGCTGTATATGCTCTCAAAATGTAAAGTGCCATTCTTCTCTGCCAGCAAGTGTAAATCTCCTCTCATATTGATACAAAACTATTTGTTGCAATCTTGGTAATGTTTTTTTTTTAGATTTTGCTGGCTATTGTAAATTGGCAATTGGCAATGCATTTGTCAATTGAATCCAGAATTCATTTAAAATGCCATTACCTCACTGGCTGATTAGGCTCTCACTGGCTGACCATCAAAAAAAAATCAAAATGGATCTTGTGATTGTCTACATTTTTGCTTGGCTGTACTGGCTACATGTACATCATGTAACACAACTGTTTGGATCCAAAATGCATTTGGGAGTACCCCAGTGTACTTCTTGCACATATCTTCCTTCTGCTGTAATTGATGAAACTTGTGGCACAGGAATATCCCAGGGCACTGTCAGGCCTTAAAAAGCGATTGTGTTGCCTCAAAATTCCAATGTCAGGGTCTGTAGGTTGGTTTACTTTATTAAAAATATTTTGCCACATAAAATATTTAAAAAAGTTCACCACAGAATATTGTAAACAATGGTTTATAAGGTTTGTCAATCTAGTATTTTTAATATATCCGAATTGTGTGGTACAAATTAAAAACAAGCATTTGTGAAATTTTGTAAGATTTTAAGATCAGTCGAAGATCGAGAGGTCGCGGGTTTGAATCCCGGCCAGGCCATACCAAAGGCTTTAAAAATGGTACCTACTGCCTTCTTGCCAGGCGTTCAGCATTGAAAGAATGGAGTAGGGAAAGTTAAACACATGGCTACCAGTGGACTAACCCCCTGCTGTAGATTTTCTGCTTGCAGACATGGTGGCCTAGGGTTATGAAACGGAGATAGGCGCCACCCAATGGGCCAAAAGGCTTGGGAAGGATTTAACTTTTTTTTAAACCACTTTCACAGAGGACATTTTCAAAACATTTGTGCAGTTTGCACCATAATTAAACTATATCTAATTCATTATGCTTTCTGATATGTAACACCCGTAATCTATAACTAATTCCTCTACATGCCAAATGTTAAGTTTGGAGTTCTAAATGATGAACATAAGCTTAAGGAAGTAGTGCAGCAAGACACAAGCAAACCACTCAACACACTGGATAACAATACACATCCCTTTTGTTTACTGAACTTGAAAACAATAGCTACAATGTCATTATACTTATTTTTGATTGATTTTTCTATCTTCATTTTTCACTACAAACTTTGTGTTACCATCAGAAATTTGGAGGCATTGTTGCCAAATACTTCTTTTGTGCCTGAACCATCAAAATGATTGTGTATAGTTTGATCAGCTCGTAATAGATAGATAGATTTTATTTGGCAATTCAAAAAACATACAATACATCAGAACAGAATAAATGCATTAAAATACATCACACAACATATTTATAAAACAACATACAATGCCAAGGATAGCCCAAGAAAGCCCTAAAAAGGGCTTATTTCCATTGGGGTCCTTTATATAATAAAAACATTAAGGATGCACACAGGATCACTGAAGCGTTACATGGCCAAAATTGAGTTTTCATCACTAATGTCATCTTCAAACCGTATTTTATCTTGTCATTAATAGATTTTAAAGAAATCTTAAAAATTGAACCATAAGAAAAGCTATTTTAAAGACCCTTTTTCATTAAAAATTAGTCAAAATGCAAAAGCAAATAAATCATTGTTTTCCCCAATAGATCGCGTTCTCGTAACGCTGCATCTGCGGCGCACAGCTAGCAAAGACACGCACACATGGTAAACTGGATGGGCGAGGTGATTGCTGATTGAGGCGCTGGAGTCGCCAATCGCGATCACTACCGTATTTTATCGTATTGATCTCTTGCAAGGTAGGTAAAGCTTGCACCATTGCATTGCGAAACTGCGGGCCGACAGACCACCACCGTCCCCGTCGAATCAGTAGGCCTACTCGATAAATTTCGCCAAAAAAAGTGCTGGTATAGTGGTATAAATTATAGTCTTTTTTTTATATGAACATAATAGTGAATTTTTTGTTTCTTTTTGTTTTGTTTTTCAAGTTTCATTCTGAACTTGAAAAGATGAAATTTAGGCTATCTGTAAAAAGTAGTTACCCGTAAGAAGCCCTGTAATGATGACGCAATCTGGTAGATACGATAGAAAACGTAGGCCATAAATATTTTGCTAGTAGGCTAGACTTAGCCCGTATAGTACATCATTAGGCCATCGAGATGAAAAATAGATTTTTTTTTTATCTCGATGATTAGGCTTATTATTTTATGTTTAAAAGTTAAAAGTTTTATTTCATTCATTCATTTCATTGTTATTATTTGATTTACCAAGTTGGTGTAGTTGGACAAGAATATAGGCCTATTATATTTTATGCAGTCCCAGCCTTGGTTCGGGGGCCTCTGCAGTCGTTCAGTCTCGTCTTAATTTTGAAGACCATAAAAATAGGCAAGCAGTTACTACCGGTAGGCCTATTATTAGATACCTAAGGCCCTGAATAATGTTTCAAAGTGTTATTAAAACACGGATTTAAGCACGTTCTCTACTCCTGATTGACCATTAACGCAATGTCAAAAACGTTGACATTTCAATACATCATATCGACCATCTCATGATCTAGGCATATAGGCCTACACTCTATGTCAAAAATGCATACCGGTATTTGAAATCGGCATAGCGAGCACGCGTTTATGAAAGCATTTTCATGAATGTTTTAATGCTAAATAATCATTTCAAACGAGAAATATAATCGAAAACGCAAATTCGTGCTTTTTTTCATAACCCATTTTAACTACATTTCCATTAGTAGGCCTATTAGGTCTACTATATGCCATGATTGAGATAAAAGCTTTTGGTTTTACAACACTTTTTATGAATGTTTTGGCGAATGCCTTTTATTTGCAATGTTTGTCTGGCTTTCAACTTTCACGCTTTATAATGTTTTCTGCATACTTTACAAGGTAAACTGCTTTAAAGCATTTTTCGTGAATGTTTTCATGCAGTGTTTTAAAACGCTCTTTATAGCATGCATGATGCCTATATAATACGGTAGACCTACTGCATAAACCACAATCTAATTTAAAGCCATAAGTGTTCCGTTTTCTACTTTTGAAATTCGGTTTTGTTAGGCTATGTCAATTTCCGTATTTTTCAGTTTTCTTGTGAGCTCTCCGTGTTTTGCCCGTTTAACATAGTATATATATAGGCCTACTTTTTTCCGTTTTACAAGAAGTTTATTCAAGACATATTACAACTTTTACCCCACTTTTTACACGTTTATTTGATTGAAAACAACAACAGACACACTTTGTATTTTATTCACTTTTTATGCGGTACAAAATATTTTCCAACTTTATTGTGGCTTTAGCCTATAATAGGCCTATGACTTTTATGTTTGATATTCCGTAAAAAGTAAAAAAGTAAAAATAAAATATGATAACAACAAACAATTACAATAACATAAACGGAATATTGAGTAATGCGACACATCAGAATCTTTTAAAATTTTACTTGGGATTCCTGTAGTGTAGGCCTGTCTATAACGGGCGATAAAATGCCTATCTTTGGCGCGGACGGGCATGTGGTGCCTCTCAAGCACCAACTAAAAAGAAAAAAGCAACGAGTAGGCCTAGTAACAACATCATGTTTGCGGTTCAGAAAAGGACAATGAACATAAAAATGCAATAATTGTCAAAACAAAAAAAAAAAAGAAAATCACCAAAAACGATAAATTAAAAACATTGCATTTTTAAAGCAAAATTATGAAAATTAGGACAAAACAGAAATCGCAATTATCATGATCATGTCTCAATTTATTCTTCATTTCATAAAACTTCCTGATTATCTGCTAAAATAAGTGCTTGTCAGTTATTCTATGCTACTTTTAATGTTCTGATGTCTGCAAATTTTAATACAGAGCTGCAGAGCATGATCTTTTTTATACGGAACAGCCCGAACAGGACAAAATTGTGCTATGGTTTCGTTCGCGGCAACACGACCATGTACTGTGCAACTTATTCGCGTAACCTGTCTGTCTATCCGCGCGCCCTGTCGCTCCTCAAACGCCGACGCGACGCCGCGGTCTTGCCGGACGCTCTGCTGCACCATGGAAACAAGACTAAAGTAAATAAAATGGCGACTCCATGTGGATAAACATCTGCCGAATGTGCACGGATAATTTTGTCATATTGTAAATTTTACCTTCTAAATCACCAAAAAAATGCCAATCTGCTGCAGTTGGACGCCCCTTCTCATTTTCTAACTTGACCAAACATCACAAGTCACCGGATTATATATTTATGGAATAATCTTCAAAAATGGACCAAAAATACGCTGTATTTTTCTAAATCGCGATTTTCGGCAAGTTCACTTTTGACCACTTTTAACCATTTTTGGTCCGCCATAGCGTCTAAATGAAGCATCACTGAGGTAAGTTTTTAAGTCAAACGTTTAGATATGGCCAAAATCTAGATAGTGTTTTTTCATTTTTTTAAATTAGGGCCTAGAACTTTTTTTATCACCCATGATTCAAAAATTTGAACACGGGTCACATGTTTTTACTGATTTTTTGCCTATATTTTAAAAACTAAGCAAAATTTCGAAAAAATAAAAAAACACTTTCTAGATCTATTTGTCTAAATTAATAAAATTCATGTTTTACAGTTTTTGATTTTCAAATAATTTTTTATGGCGGACCAAAATTTTTGGTCAAAAAAAGCCGTTTTTGGCATTTTCTAAAAATTGTACTTTTGACCCAAAACTGACATTTTAAATGGATTTATGAGCTCATTTCCTTTCAAAAAATGTATACTTTTATATACTTTACATAAATAGTTTTCGAGTTATGAGGTGAATAATAATGGATAATTAGTGATCCTGTGTGCCTCCTTAAATACATAAAAAATTATTGCACATTTGGTGAAACAACTGCATATGACAAAACTGCATAATTATGATAAAACAGAATCAAATCAAGATAAAAAGTGGCTTTTAACTGCCTTTTGAACTGTGAATGAGTTGTGGATTGTTTAACATCAATTGGAAGCAAATTCCATTCCTGTACACCAGTAAAAAGGAAGGTATTACACTTCTGGCCCTTAGCTTTTGGTACCAAAAAATTTGTTTAGGCGGAAATGTTAGGCTTTTATCACTGCCCCCGAAAAATAGACTCATGTTAAGAGTGCTATAAGTTGACCTGTCTGATCTATATTTTGTGTGCTAAAGAAAGTAGATCAAGTAAGTAGGACTTGAATTAATAATTTGTGATACTTCTGGCAAGATGTCACAAGACAATTCTCCAAATAAAATATATTGATATTAATCTGCGATGTTATAAGACCCGCCGATTACGAGCTGATCAAAGTATATGTTTTAGCTTGGCCTCACTGACTGTGTGATTCTTGACACGTCAAGAAAATTTGTTCAGGCCTACTTGCTATACCAGGAAAAAATAATGTTTTGTGATAACCTGCAGACTCCAATTACTTACCGTGTAAATGGCAAAGAAGAGTATGCAGGTACCGGTCACAGTAATAAATGGGAAGATATAGTATCCAGGCGGGAGTGTAATATAAGGTGTTAATTTCACACGTCTGTGGCGGGCGGGTGGGTAGGCGGGTGCACAGCAATAGAGTAGGCGTGAAGATGTAGAAAGGGTAACAGGTGTACAAGTAACCATGTAAAGAACAGTAGTGGAAGGGGAGGAAAAAAGCAAAATAAAAACAAAACATCGGTCATGAATACCATCTACATGCAGAACTAACAAACAAAACAGAATCACTACATTCTCATATCTCTTTACAACAAGTTGGTATTTTGACTTGGGTTCAAAATCACAAAATGTGAATATTCCACTTTGATAATTTTCTGCATCTGAGTAATATCTTACTTGTACAAGAAGTGCCAACTTTAAAACTCCTGCTGTGTTTGAAGAGGACTCTTTTTACCCTGTCTAAATGTTGGTACATATATATATTCAACACGGCACCTTCTGTCTTCACTCAAGATATGAGAAATGTAGTCACTCGCTGTGATGAGAAAACATGCATGCTTTAGAGCTCCCTCATCTGATGCTGCATTTTGCTAAGCACAAAAGTTTTTGTGCACGCTTAAGCTGGATATCAACACACAAGCTCTACAGCTGAATTTATTCTCTCCATCACTGAGTGATTGGTTTTTGACCAATGAGGTAGCCCACTTTTGACAACATGCAAATGAGATAGACTCCTCTGCATGCATCATGATCACATGTGACAGAGGTTAGTTAGGCTGATGTAGTTTGAGATAGTCTATAATATTGGACAAGGTGAAGCTACAACATGTGATTTGCTTGCTACTGCAGTTAAAGCATTATGTGGGTCGAGTTAGAAGATAAAATAATGATTCAATAAACAATGATAAATAAAGCACTTAAAAAGTAATGCAATAATAAACAAATGTGCGTTTATTATGATTATTAGTATCAAGGAGCTATAAATGGCTGTGAAACCTGTTTGAAACCACAAATAAGCAAATACTGTTTCCTTGTTCATCTTGTCCAGCATCTTAAACCATCTTAACTCAATCAGCCAAAACCAAATCTGTCTTCATAGTTCATATTGTACATGTACTACAAAAAATCTATTCAATTCATGAGCATAATAACTATAAACTTCCATGTTTTATAAACACTTCTGGACTAAGTTCACTGACTGCTGTTTCATTGACCACATCTACTGAATCATCTGAATGTCCGTTTTCTACCTACCCTAGGTTTTCTACCACAAGGAGTTAGTGATTTGAAACTGCATAACAAGTGCAGTAAGTTTGATCAAACAGTTGATGGCCTATGCTGATGAACATCATTAAAAGACTCAATCTGAAATACTATGATGCCCATCAAAAAATGGCCACAAATAGCCGAGATAGCTTGCAAGCTCTAAAAAGTGGCAAAAACTTGTACAATGGTGCATAATTATCTTGAACAAGTGCATCATATTTCATACAAAGTGCTAATTATTTAATTCTTTGTTGCTCATTATATATTCATTTAAAGATACATTCAACATTTATTCCGAGAACGTTAAATAAGCATCTTCACATTCATCGCTTTCACATCATAATAATGATTACCTTTTCCTTGGCTTCCGATCATTCACCATACTTTTTTTAAAGATGTAGTATTAACAAATTTAACAGTGTCAGTCAACTATGCCAAATACAGTTCAAATTCATGGAAGTTTATAGTCACATATATACCATTTACACTTACCATAAAACCAACCATAAGAATGAAACACACCCCTACTATAGCGGCAAAAGGGATCAAATATATATGGTACGGAAATACAAACCCTGGGGTGATTCGAACAGAGTACCTATGACGATAAGGGCAAAGGACAAAATGAATGGGGACAAAAAATATAAGGTAGTATGATTATTAATTCCACATTTATTTTATTGTCTTGCTGTCAAGAGGGGGGAGGACAATGATAATATTAATTCATCTCAGGAGGAGATGCTAGCCAGAATTACGAAGACTGTTAAAGTGTGCAAAACCATTAGTGATATCTGTATTAGTAAGCTCTTCAAACCACCAATCGCTGAGGAGAAATGGTCGTATATCTTTGATAATATTGATTTGAATTGGTGTGATATTTATCAAATTCCATTGTCCTCCTCCCGATCGACCCAACTTAGATATTTTCAATTTAAAATTCTTCATAGGTACCTTGGTACCAATAGTAATATGTTTAAATTTGGTTATGTTGATTCCAATTTGTGTTATTTTTGTAAACATGAAGTTGAGACTATACAGCATCTCTTTTGGGAATGTAATGTTGTAAGAAATTTCTGGAATGATGTTCAAAATCAAATCATAAAAAACAGGTTTACCTGGACATGAAGAGTGTTTTGTTAGGTATTCTTGACCCAGATGTGTCCAAATTCAACTTCCTTGTTCTTCATGGGAAAAAATTCATTTATGATGTGAAGTATAAACAAGGTTCTCTAAATATTTCTTATTTTATTAGGAGGCTTAAGAAGACTGCTAATGTAGAAAAAAGCATGTCATGTACTGGCAAAAGGTTAAATGAATGGCATAAACGTTGGAACTCCATTTTGTAAAATAATTATAATTGTATACCGTATCATGTTTATTGAGTACAAATGCATTGTTGTTTATACATATCACATATCATAATGTTTTCTATGATTATATTATTCATGCTACGTTGTATGTAACCTGCTGATAAAATAAAAGCACGGTGTACCTGGTGTATACTGTGGAAAGATAAAAAAATAAAACCAACCATAAGAATGAAACACACCCCTACTATAGCGGCAAAAGGGATCAAATATATATGGTACGGAAATACAAACCCTGGGGTGATTCAACAGAGTACCTATGACGATAAGGGCAAAGGACAAAATGAATGGGGACAAAAAATATAAGGTAGTATGATTATTAATTCCACATTTATTTTATTGTCTTGCTGATTAATATCATTTGGTATATGATTTGTTCAAGATTGAAACATATTTTTGCTGAAAAAACATGTCCTGTGCAGAGCAAAATCCACAATTCATTTAATTCCCGTTGCATAAAGTAGGTTTATTAATATCTTGATGCAGATGCATAACTCGACATACTGATATTGCAACTATCTGTTTTCCTGTCACATTTCCTGTACATGTACCACATCACAGATTTGAGAGTGGAGCAAAAATTATTTGTCAATCAAATAAATTACAGCTGAACAATTTGCATAATTATCTCGCAATGTGGCTACAGAGGTCACAATCTGAAACTGCATATTAGTTTAGGGGACCTTGAATTTTATATGGCTTTTCACTAGCTGTGTTGCAAAGATAGCACCTAAACCCATATCAACTGTCTTTGAGATGTGAGTGTGACTGACAGACTGACAGTATAGTAGAAATGTGATCACAAAGTCATAAAAGTGCAATATTTTCACAACACAAAATTTTCACACTTTAAAAAGAACCATACTTTTTATAGCTTTTAATTTTTGTGAGGCCTATAAGAAATAGAAATAGTTGCGAGCATGACAATTTTTCAAATCCATGGCAATCACAAAATTAATGAAATTTTCAAGCATGTGAACATTTCTTGCTTTTAAGTTAATTGTTAAATTTCACAAGCTGGTAGGCAGGTAAATTATATCCTGCTCAGTGATCATATAAGGCAGTTGATATTTGCTTTATAAATACAACTCATCCATAGTTTTACAAAACCTTTGGGCTAGAAGAATTAGAAGCAAATCTTCATTTTGAATTCTAAGATCAATGACATGGCAATCACACATCTAAAAAAAATCAAATGATGAATTACAGCACACCTGTGCAATGAACATTACACACAATGCTATCAAACAGACAACTATGGAAGAAGTAGTTTAATACATCAATGCAGATTGGTCAAGCGGAACAATCGCACCATTCAAATTCAAATCTATGGATGAGTTGGATAAGGTACAAAAATTGCACGGTCAAACTGATTTAACATAATATAGAGAATGGACAGACACAGATAAGATCAAAACAAGGACAGAAAAAATGAGGATTTGTTGTACTGGGAAATGTTCTGTTTCCCATAGTGTTCATGCTTTATATATCTTGTGAAATGCTCAATTTTATGAAATGTCACATTTTGATAGAATTTGCATCAAAATAAAGCCAATTAAAAATCTTTACCGTGACACAAACATCTGAATGGTGACTTTTCAAAACATTGTCTTCATTAAGCTATTCTAGTTGAAATCCATACACCCCCTATGGAAGACATGAGCTTAATCTACAACATAGGGAGTGTGAATATCAAATGGGGTTACCTGAATGGGTAACTCCATTTGAAACCTACACCCCCTACATGGGAGATTAAGATCATGTGTTTCATAGCGGGTGTATGGATTTCAACAGGAATAGCCATACTTTAATTTACAAATCATCTGCTCTTTCCCAGCTGAATCACTAGCTTAGTTGGTAGAGTATTGAACAGGTAAACCAAAGGTACCTGGATGGTCAGAATATTTTCACCAGCTAATAGTTCATGTTGTGCGGTGAGAAGTTTCAATCCAATTATGTTATCCAAATACAGTGTTGATTTTCTTTAATGATCAATCTTTTGTGTAGAATAAAAAGCCTGATATATGCAAAGATAATGTTCTCTTGTGTCATTATTGGAAGTCACAGAAATATGACATGAAATATAATTCCTTTATTCTCATTTAATTATTCTACAGGCATGTTTTTAAATAACAATGCTATACAGATCAAATACCATAAAAACTCGATAGTTAGCATATGTGCTTACTATCAAGCGCTTTTAAAACATGCAAACATGAAGAGCCCCATCTACAAAAGTGTAAAGGGTTTTGAGCAAATCATCGATACAAATAGTTATATACGAACAAGTAAACCTGCACATGTGTATCTCAAGCTCAACCCCCATTAGCTCAGTTGGTAAAGCGCCAGACTTTGGTACAATTTCATGTTTTCAAAAGCGCTAGATAGTAAGAACATACATGCAAACTATCAAGTTTTTACGGTAACAAAAGATAACACTGCTGATAAAATCACTGATTGCATGAAATTAGGATTTCACACAATTGTACAATACTTACCCAGTTGTATAATTATATTCTAACCCTAGTTTCAGCCCATCATGTTCTCCCACAAATACTGATGGAATTGAAATTTGCCCAGCAACTACAGAAAGAAGAAAAACATGAAACAAATGAACCACACAAAAACCAATAAACAGGTATCTAATGCCTGCAAATACCACCATTACATATCTTATTTAGAGATCTGGTTGGGTAGATTTCACTACCATTTACAATGTATGGACTAGGGCAGCCTAACCTGTATGTTTTGAGCAGGCATTGTCTTAGCTAGAACAAATTAATTTGCTTTGACCACAATAGCTATTAGGGCTACTTAATCATGTTTATTTCACCATAATATAATAAAATCCTATACTAATTGACCGATAGCTTTTCTATGGCTCTTGCGAACAGGTGCAGATCTCTGATTTTGAAAGGGAACCCGGTCCTCTCAAAATGAATTGGTCAACCCATAATTTTCATGCTTGCAATTCAGTGGGGTGGGGGCACTTATATTTCTGTATTTTTTCTGGATCCACCCCTGTTTGATAACACAAAACAGTAAATGATAGTATACTCACATTGTGATCCACTCATAGGCAGTATATTATTAGAACCAACATTGTGCACTATAACTCCTAAATAACCAGCACTTTGGGCATTTAATACCTACAAAAAGGAAGAAACAAATGAATATTAGACCAAAAATTATTGTAACACTTGCATTTCATTGGTTTCTGGGTGACAGTGGTCGCGTTGTCACCAAACTCGCTTGAACAAAATGTGCAATTTATTCAGATTACACAAGGACAGCGTGCACCGCTTAGCTGTCGGGCTATATCAACGGAATGACCGCAGAACAAATTTGTTAATTTTCACCTTGACGAATACCGTAATTTGAGCTAATTCAAATAAATGCTAATTGCTATACAATATGCGAATTAGAGGGCATCTAGACAATACAATACATAAGAACACATTACAAACACAAAGTTTCAAGGCGAACATGTGCCTACCCTTAATTAATATTTATGCATTTATTTTTTTAGCAAAATAAAGGTAAAAGATACATGTCAATGAGCCTTTTCAGTCACTTTCACTTTAACTCATTAACTACATTGTTAATTGATAAAAGATAATAAGATACAAAGAAAACATAAATGGATGTATCATGAAAACTGTATGTCTGATTTGTTTCAAACATGCATATTGATAAGTGTACTTTGTTCTTACAGTATTTTCTGGAAAGTAGAAAATACCTTGAGTAGATTAATTGAGTAGGGCAAAGTACTTATCAATATGCACACAACTATATAGAAAGTTCTCATGATGGTAATTTGATGTGTTGCTAAATAAAATTAGTTTTTTAGTTATTAACATCATGTTGAACTGACTGAGATATGAGAATTAAGGCTGAACTTATTATCATAAGATATCAGATCAGCCCAATTATGCTTAATCGGTAGAAATTATTAACGTTTACCGATAATGCTTACAGATTATATGCAAAAACGTGTTTTCATGTGCATTTGGATGCATTAGTTTGACAATTATGGGGCTTATGTAGATGGTTCTGTGTTTGCACTGAACCAACAACATGCATCCATTAAATTTAAGCAGCATATGTGCAGTTGGTACCGCATAATATTGGTACACCATTTCTGCCTAGTCCTTTTTTCATGATATTTTACGAGCAAATAAAATATTGTATCTGGTATTACTGAACATATTCATCAGGACTGTTATTGAAAATAGAGACTAATTTCATAACATTTCGAAACATCAACAGTAAGTGGTTTTTATTGGACTAGAACTATATCAGCCTATATTGGTGGACAAAAGTAATTCAGTTCAGCCCTACAAATAATGTGCATGCACCGGCATCCATTCCTATGACATGGTCCAGAAGGTAATTTATACAACAATTGCGATCTTGGATTAACACTTACTTTTTCATCAAAGTCACAGTCATTGCGTCTTATTAGAGCAATGTATATTGGCTGTGCTTCTGTCTTATTAGTCTTTGGTGGTGGCTCCATCTTGTGGCAACCATCGTATGGAAATGCATTGACCAATAAGCCCTGTCATGAAAAATTAAATAAATGCACATTAAATCAATGGACCAACAAGTAATTGCACTTATTGCAGTGGTGTAGTTAGGGGAGGGCACGTTGCCCTGGGCGCCCTGTGCCATCTGGGGAGGTGGTGCAGTGAAAGTCAAAATTTTCGCACATTTCTGGGGTTTTCAAAATCTGCAATTGATGGCCCAAATTAGGCTAAATTAAACCATAGTGCTAGGAAAAACAACCACAACCTTTTGCGACTTTCAGGCGACTTCAGCACTTGAGCTGGAAAATATTAATTTTAGCCCTCTTTCAGTGAACTTGCTGTCAACATAACTACATTTGTACTATCCCGACATGTTGATATAAATTTGGAGATGTCAGAAAAAAGTCGGGTTAAGTGCTAAACAATCTTAGCCTGCATACAGTGCTGTATTATAGTATTTGTAATATGAAGGTAGACCTATGTTGCCATTTGATTGCTGGTTTGGTGCCCATACACCGGGAATGCAGATTTCTTTCATTTTGTTATTCATATGAACCATTTTGAACGACTTCTGGCCCACTTTCAATTCCAAATTATGTAGACATTGGGATCTCATTATTCCGACATGTCAACATCAAAAAATCACCTTGACAACAGCACTACCTTCAGAAGTAATTTCAGACAAGTTTAACTTTGTTGATGGGCTTGTTTGTAGTTCAACCCTGTTCAGTTTCACAGTTTCTACCCCATACGGAACTACTGCAAAGGAGCAAAAAACTATGTTGCTTGATTCCTTGAAGTCTCACAGCTCAAATAATTAACAAAATTTTCTTGGTTTCACATACTTTTGTACATTTTTATTTTCAACATAGATTATTAACACGATTAACTTACCGTTAAACCGTCAGGAGGAATTCTGCCTCCAAAATTTGATGGCATCGAATTAAATCTTTCTGTGTCATTTTCTGCATTAAACTATCAAGGCAAAAAAGGTAAAACATTTGGTATAAATAAAGTATCTTCATTGTTAGTTAGAGCAGGATATTAATAAAAGAAATCAGATATTTAAGCTCTGTCCACATAACACAAAAGTTATACTTTTTTATTTATTTATTTATTTATTATTGAACCTGGGGTGACCAATCAATGTACTGGCAGTCCAGGCACTGTTCTCCTTTGGTTCCCAGGTGGCACAAGGCCATACATATGAAGCGCTTTGTTGCAAAACCCCTTACATCCACTTTTGACTTTTTGAGAAAAACAGCTTTTTTTAATTGTGCAAGTATTACTTGTTCGATTTGATTCAATTTGGGATTGGGTAAAAGTGTTGATGAATAGAAACTAAAAGAATAGGTTTGGGACAATTTTCAAGGCTTCCTATTTATTTTATTATTTCTTTTATATCGCACCTTTTGTGGATGTAAGGGGTTTTGCAACAAAATAAATTTACCCCTGTTCTAGAAACCTCCTTTGCAATCAAATTTGAGCCCATTTGTTTGCACTACATTATGTAACTTGACTAATGCTTTGAAAATCAAAAAGAAAAATTGAAATATCTCATTTACTTTTTTAATTATGAATTTTAATTAAATTCGGAAAATGGCATTTTTGGGTATTTCGAAGCTACACCTTTTGTTAATTAAAATGATTTTTTCAAACATAGTGACCCAAAAACAGTTCCTTTTGGTTTTAATAGGTAAAGAACATTCCAGGCTACCATTATACATTATAAAATTTAAAACAAAACAATTCTATATTCATTTTAAGTTCAGATTTCCGGAAATTCCTAAGATTTCCCAAACGGAAATATGCGATAACTCGGAAGGGAAGGTAGTATGAAGGTCAAACAGCCACCAAAATGTGTATTTTTACCTACACTATAATATTATGCCAATAACTCAATTTGGCCAAAAGTGGATGTAAGGGGTTTTGAAACAAAGCTCTTCATATATAATACACAATAAAAACGGCATATAAAACATTATATCATACGATTGCACACATTACAACAAATTACATCAAGAGCAATACAATAAAAACATCATTTAAGGCATAGGTCATATGATTGCACATTACATCAAAAGCATCAAGGAAATCAAATATACATAATAACAGTAGAGAAAAAAATTTTGTTTTGTTTTGTTTTTTGGGTTTTTTTTATGACAAAACACAATGGATTAAGGTTATCTGGGGCCAAAGCTGGAGCAACGTCAGATCTGACCCAGCATATCCAAGAACCAGAATACTTGATTAACTGGGTGAAAGTTAACTTCCTGGATGTTCAGTGAAGCATTTATTCACTAGGTTTCCTGTGCATTCTTTAGTATATTTCTATGAATATTTGGTAAAGTATGTACATGTGAAACAGAAAGACATCCTTATTATATTCCATGCAGTAACTTTACCGAGTGTGTATACAAAAGTAAGATGAATGTACATGTACACTGTACAGTACTTAAATATATACATGTATATTAGTGGGTTTAATTCAAGTGAAAAGAGCACTGAAATATTGTTGGTCACATCACATACTAATGCATTTGACTCAACACAATCGTTTTACAAACAGAACTATAAGTTTAATACCATGTTAACCAATGTTAAACAAAAGATTGCTCAGTTAATTTTCCTTGACAGGATATTTTTTTATAATGAAAACACTTGAAAGGTGAAAATTTCAAGTAACATTGTTTTAAAACATGGTATTAAACTTGTAGCTTGTGAAACAATTTTGTCCAACATTACATGGTATTAAATTTGCTCTGTATGTGATGACACCGACAATGAACTATTTCATGTACTATACTGCACCAATAAAGTATCCTTACACTTGGATAAATAAGGCCCCGAACAATCGATTTTGAGTTTCCCGTCACATAATTTTTGAAAACAAGTGAGGTAACTTTTTCATTATTCATTATTCATTATTTTCGTGACTTTCATTTTATGACAAAATGCGAGTGTAAAACACATTGTTATTTACCGCTCACTCACTCAAAGGATGTTTAACCAAAGATATAAACTTGCAAAGAGGCTGCATGGTCAAAATTGGTACCAATTCCTTTCTTTTTACTATTATTTTTCTTATTTATTTATAAATTTTGTGTGATTTAAGTACAAATTATCCAGTTGACGTTGACATGCGATATCGTCCACTGCATGACAGTACGACCACTGTCGCATATCTTAATTGATATGTACATGACAAATCTTTAATACAAACGTCAGCAAAGTCCCATCAAATTGAAATCAAAATACGAAACAATTGCAATTCATGGATTGGTAAGTTTTTACAAGTTACAACTCCATATCGAATCTTGCGCCAACAAAATTAAAGGGAAACCCCCACAGCGTGTTTTGTTGATGTTGAATACCGCATAGTTCTTGCAGCAATGTCATAAACACAACGGAGTTGAAATATATAATTTATTGCTCTTTTTGTATATTAAATTTAATTTAAAACTATGTCGAATACTATTTAAAAACAAATAATTGATCAATCGGGACAACAAATATAAAATTAACAGTATTAATATATTTCTTTAATTACCACAAACAACGATATTGTGCAAAGTCACAAACAGCACTGTAGAATAAACCGCATATTTCGTGCAACAGTGTCACAATAGAGCAGAGTTGAAATATATAAATTTTGCCATTTTTGTACAGTAAAATTAATGTAAAACGATACCAAGTACTATTTTAAAATATATGATTGATATTTATGAAAAGAAATCCAAAAATAACAGAATCAATATATATTTTTTAAATTCGCACAAACATCACTATTCATTGTGCGATTTCGCGAACAGCACTGTAGAATCATTGATCTGCCAATGACAGCATTAGTCTATCAGTCCAGTATATGATACGCACGTGGAAAAGGACTGCGACGTCAACATATTTACAAAGCGTTGCGAACCGGGCCTACAGGATCTAGGCTATCACTATCAGACGCCAATCAACCGGCCGCAATGCGTTTACTGCCGGTAGCGAAATCGATGTTTTGAATTTGATTTTTCCAATAAAAATGCACGGATTTCATCGGTTTTTTTTTGCAAAAATGATAAGTTTTTATTTTTATTTTTCAAAATCGCAATAATGAATTCAAGTGCGGGCCCGAAAATGAAGTGCGGGCGGGCGACGGGAAACTCAAAATCGACTTTGCCAGGCCTAATCACAACTTCCAAACTGGACAATATTGGGGTAAATTAGTTTTTTTAATAGATCCTGCACATTATGACACCACATTGAATCCAATGTGACTTCAAGAAGCAAAGATACAAGCATTTGATTAGACGAAGGTCCAGTTTTAAAAGTGACAAACTGGCCTATTCAAAACTCCACAGTGTAGACATCTGGTTTGAGTTGTGAATGGCTGATTTATGCGTTTGCCTTTAATTTAAACAAAAGGAATAAAAGAAAACTGAAACAAAAGAACTGACAAATAAAATGAAAGTTATGAAAAGTACAGAGAAGTAAAAACTGAAATAAAACTGCTTTAAATAACGCTTCATTGAAGAAACTGTGTTGTCTCTTTGTTTCGCTTGTTGGAATCTTTTTGCGTCTTGTATAGGCCAGTTTGTCACTTTTAAAACTGGACCTTCACCTGTTCAATTGCTTGTAACTTTACTTCTTGAGGTCACACTGGATTCAATGTGGTGTTATAATGTGCAGGATTTGATAGTGCATCTATTAAAAAAACAAATTTACCCCAATATTGTTTAGTTTTGAAACTGTGATTATTTTTCCCAAGTGTAAGGATACTTTATTGGCGCAGTACACATGACCGAGGACCCCAAATATGTTGGGTTGTTTCAGTGTGTGTGTGTGTAGGGGTTTGTAGGGGTATGTTTTGTGACTAAATTTTATTTTCTAGTCTTTTCTACCCATTTCTGCCATCATTGTGCAGGTTAAGTGTGCATGTTATCAATCATATTTCGACATCAGTAACCAGTAATATTGTTGTAATTTTGCACCCTGACGAATACTGTACTATAAATCAGCCCCATTTAACCTGTTGAAAAGTGATTCGCCCAGTGCGGGTGGTGACCATATCAAAAAGGTAGTTCCTCCACAAAATAGTTGATAGCATTACCCTCTGTAGTAGGACATTTTTATCTCATCAGTGTGAGAAAACCACTACAATATGAACCCAACATTTCATACTTACTGCTATTACATCTCCTCTCACATCATAAAAATGTGAGACAAAAACCAAACATACTGTGATGCTTATCCTGCACACCACCGCTAATGTTTGTGACCAGCCCATTCTGTCTCCGTCCCTAAAAAATACACACAAAAAACAAACATTTCAAAAATTTGAGCAATGAATAAATTCTACTTGTGTAGTTCTGGCTTCCAACAATTACTTTTTCACAAAATTTACAAACAAAATTGTTCTATTGTGCCAATTTGTGTTGATGTGGCCTTGATTACTAAAAGGTACAATAAGTAGTGTGCAATAATGGTCTATAGAATTGATGGCTGTTCAGTGCTAATCTCCATAATAATATATAATTGTAGTAAATAACTATCCATGTTTTTAAGTAACATATTTTGTATTGAGTTTCAGAACTGCACTTTGGTGGACTCAAATTCTGATAATTTAGCTACCAAACTTCAGGTAAACCAAAAAAGTATCTATACAATTGGTCTCAGAACAGCTTGTGTGAATTGACTTAACTTTTACTATACAGATACATTTAGACTTGGTAAACTGCATAACACAGAGTTGCAAATACAATGATATTGTATCATAAGTACAGGCACACACACATTGCCCCCTCCCCCCTTGTAAACACAGGCAACCATAACTGTGGACTAACATGTTTTTGTTTTTTGTTTTATGAAGTTCTCGCTATCAAAATGAGGAATATCCCACTGTCCCTACACCCCCAAATGCAGTCATTGCTCAAACACATACATTTTTTTATCTAGCAACACTATACCTAACTGGCGGAACCATGGACATCCACAGTTGACAGTTCCTATAAATGCATCCAAATTTACACAGTGATTTCTTGTGCGTGTATCCTCATTTGCTGGTGTTAACAAAAGCATGTCACACAACCACATACATACACACCGACCCCATTTATATTACAAATCTATCTTACTTTCAACTGATCTTAGTTGGAACACAGCTGCTCCTGCATTCAAATGTTCAAACCAATATCAAACAAAATTAAACTCACAGGTGATAGAAGGTGAAAAAGCGGAGATGATCTACTATTGTCTCCAGCTTTTAGCCCTGCTTGAGAAGCAGGTGGTCCTTGGTAGTGGTGTAATAATTGGCAAAACAATAGACTCTTTCAGCTCTTGATAGTGATGCTGGTGTCAAGTGACTGTGTGGTACATGTACCTCTTGCACTACATTTGTTCTTCTGTTTTGTGTGTTATTTACAGAAATGGCTTTGGTGCTTTGTGCTATCTGGTGAATCTTACAACTGGATAAATGAAAAAACAGAAATGGAATACAATTATGATGTTGACATTAATATGGCTATGACATTTCTCTGTGATTTACATTGATGGGTGTGTGTTTTCAGAGACAAAAGATACCGGTACCTGAATGATACTTTGTGCGGGATGGAAATTGGATAAATCATTTTCCAATACATTATTTATATTTCAGGTATATTTTATTGAACACTCAAATAGCAGCCAAAATGGCTGAATTGCTTGGTGCATTACAATCAAATTTATAAAGAAAGGCAAATAATAATAAAATACATAAAAAGAAACTTGATTATTGCACAATACATACTCAATGAAAATTTTTTAAAGTACAATCACAGAATTAAAGGACAAAAATAAAATAGGCTCTGTAGCTCAGACTCAACCGTACTCACCCCAACACCATATCTCAAACACATCCTTGCACACACCTCCACACACCCCCCCCCCACCCCCATACACACCCACCCCATCCACTAATGCACTCCCACACTAATACCATTGCACAAAAACTCACCCTAATAAAATATCAATGTGACTGCATAATAAAAAGATACATGTATGATAATATGACAATATGACAGGAGAGGGAATTGCACTTAAGGGCTTGGACTACCAAGCCCCCATCCATCCATCCATTCGCACAAATGTATTCGCATGTATATGAAGTAATTAAATATTCATTTCATTCGGCTGCGAAGCAGGCAACTACAAAGTTTCTCCATGTACTACAATTTGAAGCCAAAGTGGTAATGGCATCTTGCAGTAGAAAGTTGTCGAAAGTAATTTGAAAGTTGTCAAAGTAAATTATAAATACAAGTATGTTGGTATGATTTATGTGCAGACTTGTTAAATTCAAATTGTTAACTTGATAATTAAGTCTTAATCTTTTTTTCCAAAATAAAAACAAGTAATTGTACAACTGCAATAAAATTATAAACTGTGATATCACCTAGTTTATAAATAGATTTAGTTTACGAATGGGGAAGTTAATACCGGGTTAATTTAAAGAATAAATATATACGCCATGCACTTACACAGAGCTCATGATGAACAATATATTCTTTAAGGCGACAAAAATAGAAAACCCTGTTCTACGGGGTCGACCGACCCAGATTTTGAACAAATTTGGAAAAAAAATTTCCTGTACAAATGAATGCCGACCCAAATTTCTGAAATTTCAGGAACAATTTTTTTTTTGTATTTTCTCAAACTGCAAATTATTTATAGATTTTGGTGATTTATTTTTCGGTCATTTCAACAAAAAAAAGAAAGGGCCGACCGATCGACCCTACTTGAAAGGTCCGTCCGCCCGTAGAACAGGCTTTCTTTTTTTCGTCACCTAAAGGGAACAAACCAAAGGTTATTGACATCCTATAAATGAAAATACTCTCTCCCTCCCTCCCAAAACACAAGTGGGAAATCATGACAGTTCTAATCCGAAAAATCAACATTGACCAGTATTTTAACTAGTTTTATACAAATGTGAAACCAGTATTTTAACTAGTTTTATACAAATGTAAAACCAGAAAGATCAACTTTGACCAGTATTTGAACTAGTTTTATACAAACGTAATCAGATTGTTTGACCCCCTGGCGATGCCCAAGCCTAAAGTCCGATGTATACTCCACTTTGCGAGAAAATTAATTTGCAGCTTCGCGCGAAGGCATTCATGTATACTTCATCAAAATATCACCGAGTATCGAGAAGAATTGTTGCCCGCTCTGTGCTTTCATATAGAAACTTCGCTGGCCTACCCCCAAAAGTTGAACCAAATCCAACTCTCCGTGAAGCGAAGAAACCTGCTCGTAAAATTTCAGCTCAAATTACTTCGCGGCCTGCGAAATCGCGGTCGCGAAGTGGAGTATACATCGGACTTTAGTTCGGCATATAGCTAAACCAGTGAACAGCCTTTCTTTTCATGATTCATACAAGCATAAATAATATAGGGCCTAGTGGTTATATGGAAGAGGAAACAATTATGCACAAATCAATTGTAGTCCCGGCCCCCTGGGGGCCGGGGATAGCGGGGACCTACCCGGGGATGTAATTTTGGAAACTGTTACAAACATGTTACAGTCCCGGCTTAGTCCCCGGAGGGCGGGCACTATTTCTGTGTACATCCCGGGTACATCCCGGCCAAGTCCCCCCTAGCCCCGGGCACCAAGTTCAAAGTCCCCGCGAGTGTTTCCCCCGCATACGACCCGGCACAGTTGTGAGTGCTCTTCTATTACGTCCCGGATACACTCCCGGGATAGATCCCGGCCTGTTTGAGAGGCATTACATCCCGTACACTCCCCACTCGTCCCGCACTGCGAGGACACATTAACTGTTACATCCCGGCCAAGTCCGGCTCGGACCCATATTGCCAGGCCCCTGGGGGCCGGGACTACAATTGATTTGTGCATTACAGCACTCTGCATAAAGATTGATACAACAATGTGACATTGATCAACTCGGCTAATATCAGTAAACAAGAGAAATATATGTGAAACTACAGTGATGGACCATGATTAAAATAGTACTTCAATCAAACTAATTTAAAAGTGACTATGTACATGTTACCTTGGAGACAATGAAAACAATAGACCAACAGTCCCACAACAGCACCAGTAATTTTGGACATTATTTTGTCAGAATAAGAAATAATAAGAGGATTGGTAAATTATGCTGCACATAAAATTTGTCCCTGCCGAAAGGCCGGTTCTTAAAACGGGGGATTGAACTGGCTTTTGCAGCTTGTGAATTTTTTTGTAAGTTCAAAAATTGAGGGAATAAACCCCGGATACCTGTTGTGGTTCTTAATTAATAAAAAAGAGGGGGAGACAATGTTTCTTTGGTATGCTGAGAGGGGGAGGACAGATAATTTTTGCACATTCTCCTTAAAAAAGTATTGCACACCCCTTAAAATAATGCACCACTTGCCAATCACCATAGGCCTAGTCTTAAGGCTATATATATTGCACATAAGTTAAAAACAAACATCAATGTACTACTTTATTACTGGTCAGGCTTTATTTTATATTCTTAGTCAGTGGGAGTGGTCTATTACGTAGACACATAATCTGATTGGACAATCGCATGATTTTGGGTGCCGTCTATCAGGCCGTAGACGACCCCACATCATCATGAGTGTTGATAACGCGTAACACGCTCATAGAGGTGCGCGTATGTATCGCGTTGTATGCGTGAGCGCAGTACAGAATACTGCGCACGCGCTTAGCAGTACGCGCAACAAAAGATGTGAAGTTGTAAACAAGTTTCGTTCATTTTAGAAAAAAAGGGAGTTTTTATGACGGTAACTTAATTTTTGCTTTAAAAAATAGTTAACAATTATTAAAATTATTATTTAACTGACTAAGAATTAGAATAAACGATAGGAATTTTTATTTTGACTATCCACTACCTATGATAGACGACAGGCAGGACCAATATTTTTATCGTAGTGGCTGCCGGCTGCGTCCACTACTCAAAATATTGGACCTACCTGTCGCCTATCACACGGTAGAGGATAGTCAAAATAAAAATTCCTATCATTTATTCTCTAAATACATTATGTCATGTTTGTTCATCTACTGTAACACTAAATAGAGTATGGTTTGTTCACTTTCACCCATGATCAGTTAATTGTTTCAAAGAAGGTGAAGGCTCATTCACTATCTATATTCTGATCTACATGTCATACTGTACAGTGATATGATCATGATGATCTGTGAGTGTACAATGTAATATACGATGGATATATAGTACCGGTACATAATATGTTCATGTCACATGTACATGTATGTGCATGGCTGCAGGGAAATCTTTTAAAATCACGTCCTACATGTATACATGGTTACACTTGAAAAACACATGCAAGCAAGCACGCAATGCACATCATAGCCAATGGACCCACTTGCCTTATCCATGGAATAGTCGGAAACTCCTGAACAATTTAAATCTTTTTCAAACAAATTTATTCACTCGGGTATTTTGTAATAATTGATTCGTCATTTTTTTTGTTTTGTACAGGTTTTGTCTATTTACTGTTTTTTGCATAATTTTGTTTTCCTTTTTTTAAAGCGCTAAGAGACATAAAAGAATTGTATTATTATTATTATTCTTATTATTTATATATTTCCCTTCTTTGAAGTATAACTCTGATAAGAAATAATTAAAACCAGTTTTTTTTTATAAATATGAACTTGTTTGTCTCTAGGTTGGTCTTTGGTCCTTGGAAACACAAGACCCATGCAAAATGCACTAAGCAGGCTAAGCCAGGCTTAGCAAATAATAGGGACCATCTACATGATGAAGAACCAGGTGTATGTACTAGGTGTAGGCCTATAGAACAATTTTCAATTAAAATGGACTTGATATTAAAATAATTTATTAGCAAAATAGAAAGTACCCTCCACAATCTGAACAGTTCCTGAAACACAATAATTGACTTTGACCTCATTCACCCCGAAGTACGTGTAAGTTTCAAGGTCTCAGTCTGATAAAAAAAAAATCACATAATCATTGTTTACAAAATATTATGTACCGTATTTGTTCCATTAAACAACCCATGCCCGTATAAGCGCCCACCCAGTGACTTTACAACAAGCAAACTGTGATAAATATTTTATTGTTATCGTTTTCTAACAGTATATCACTGTGTCTTGCTCCCTAGTTTGTCCTGTACTCAATTTTGCTGCCTTTTAATATGATTTGATCAGATTGTGTCACAACCAGTTATCACAGTCAGCATTTTAAGAACCACAGACCTAAAGACTTGCAATCAAATGGAAGTTGAAATGTAATTCCTACTACATTCTACCTGTCAATCAAGAACCCCATCTTAAGAACCACAGACCTAAATATTTGCAATCTTATAATTCAATCAAATGGAATGTAATTCCTTCTACATTCTACCTGTCATTCGAGAACTCCATCTAAGATTAGATTCTGAGGGTGCATTCAAGTATTGCAGGTCATTTGTAGCACTAAATTTCAATCAAAATAACATTTTCACTGCTCCAAATAATTATTTTGAAGTTGATACTGGTTAAATTAAAAAAAATAATCTGTTTTGACATGAACTTAACACATTTGATGTGAAATTGGTGATATTTTCTCTGAAAACAGAGATAAAATATTACTAAGATGTGGCATACAAATGTACACAGTTAATGGAAAGAAATGATACATACAGAAGTATACATGTAACAAGACCAATTTTTTTTCTGAAAACAGCGATGTTACTACAATGGGGCGTATTTAATGGAAAGAAATAATACAGATATTTGTATGCATTGATTCACTATAACAAGACAAATTTATTTCTTCCTTTAATACATTTCCGATCAAGGCCATTGTGTGGTGTTATATTAAATGTGTATTGAACAAATTCTTCTATTTTTGCTCGCTTCCAACTGACGTCAGTGTCGGTCACAAGACTTGACTGACAAACAAGTGATTTTACAGTGACACAATACAATACACTTGATGTACAATTACTTTAAATGGAAATTCTATAATTTTCTCCTAGCTCTTGTCATTATTGTCATGTGTGTTATTGCTAATTGCTTTATTTCTTTACAAAAATTTGTGTATTATGAATACTTATTTCTACATGAAGATACATGTATGGTTATCCTTACATCATGTTCCTATAGACAAACGATTATGTACATATTGTGATCCTGAGGAGGTCGAAGATGAATATCACTTCATTATCATGATTATGAAGTGTAAATTGTACAATTATTTACGTCCACAGCTTTTTCACGATATTTCCGATGTTGATATTGTTATATCTCAGGACTTTTTTATTCGTATTACGATGTATGTGTGCTACTGACTATGATAGTCTCTATCCTTAAATCAAATATATGTTAAATCTGCTTTTGTTATGCGATTAAACATTGATAAATAATTATAACATCATTATTACATGTTTCTCATTTGCAATTTTGATTTTCTGAGTAATAAACCCATAATTAATCAAATCAAAAGAGATGTATTCCACAAGTTAATGAAGAATACGGCTGGAAATTTGATTAACGGGTTTATTACTCAGAAAATCAAAATTGCAAATGAGGAACATGTAATTATGACTTAAACAATTTTGTTATGAGGGTGCCGATAAATAATACTTATTATACATTACATATCCATATATTTTTTAATATTTCATGTATTGGGATTTTCATATTAGACGGATTGAGCTTTCAACATATATAGCAGTATCATGACCCAATTTGTTGATATCCTATCTGTGCATTATTGTAATTTCGTATTATTTGCATTCGTTTCATAGTTGTTTTGAGGGTTCATTACCATCTGTTTCATACCAATTCTTTATCCTTTACTTCATCATAGTTTTGTATTCTTTGCTTTAATATTTTTTAGTTGTTTATTTGTAGTTTTTTAGATTTGACTATACCGGTACCTGTATATTTTGGTAAATTTGATTGATTGTAAAGGCCATGATTTTTGTTTTGTTATTGTACACGTGACAAGTGTGTAGGAAACTACATCTAATTATCAATAGCTAGGACTAAACAACACGTTTGTTGTACCTGACACTGTTTGGTAGCAGTGATATTTTTGTTGCACAACAACTTTGGTCCAAAGGTCGTGAATCAAAGATGAAACATCATCACAGATTAGTGGGTTTTTTAGCGGGTTCGCCGTCGGACAAGTTATCATCACAGATATTTATCATTTGAACTCTAATCAAATGTGTATGTAATTGTGTGTGTGTATCAATTCAGATCCAAATGACTTTGTTTTTTATTCACAAAGAAAAAAAATGATTTACAAAAGATGCAACATAATTCTGTCATTATTTAATGGGAACACTTATTGGCCAAGGTTCTCATCTGACAGTTTTAAAAAAATCAGGCGGCGAATGGCATGATCGAGCCGACAAAACTTGGGAAGCCGCCCGGCCGTATGGCATTTTCCATATAGGCCTACTTGGTTAGTTTTGTGGGGTTCATTATCGAACCCCAACAGTTTTAGCTTGTATTTATATTATTTATTAACATAGGCCTATTTGTTTGTGATAATTCAAGCGTTTTAAAATTTCAAAATAATCCCATTTTTTCTTCAATATATAGCCAAGCATAGGGTGAGTATTTTACCTTTATCACCACAAACTTTACTGATATCCACATCATATAGGTTAAAAGGAGCATATATAATGATGGATATGTCCAATTTCATACCCTAGCTATGTTGTATTGATACCTTTGCTCTAAATACAACAAGTAATACACTCATGTAGATGGCACATATATATGGTCATTTTCACAGTAAAGGGTGTAACTTTTGATTTTTAGGGTCAAAATTTCAAACCACTTAAATATGTTTCTGTTTACTGTAATCATGCATAGAAGCAACTTAAATTCCAGTAAAATAGTGTTTCAAGGCTTAAACCTTTTGATTTCTGATAAAAATTTGACATTTCCATAACATTTTGGTTAAAATCTAAGAAAAATGTATTTTACATAAGCTCAGAAAATTATGACATGAAAGCTGGAATACATGTGAAATCCCATTCCAAAGTAAGTCAACAGATATAAGTTAAATTTTATACCATGTTTTGCTATGTTTGTAATTGCAATTTTGAAAATTTTTAACATCAAGGGTCATTTGCAATGGAAATTTCCCAACCTTAAACATATTTTTAAAGTTTTAGTTGGGTTCCTAAAATAATTTAAATGTCTAACTTCATGTACAAATACTACTTGATGAAAGGAACCTCCCAGCCAAGTTTCACAGAAATTGGAGTTATTTTTTAGAATTGGCAATTCAAGCGATTTGTGTTTCGGAGGCTTCAGTTAACAACACAGGTGATCATAAAAGTAAAATATTTGGCTAACTACTACAAGTTGACATGAAAAATAGGTAAAAAATATCACAATTAGCAATTTTAATGCTTTATTTCTAAGTATTGAATTTCAGTTGAGAAAAAAATTAAATTATCACAGCAAGTGATTTTTTGTTGTTTCGGAGGTTTCATGTTTACAATGGTTAAACATGGCAGAAGTAGTTTTTTTGAAAACAACACTGTTGGGATCATCTAAGCTGTTATTTTCTTGTGTGTATTGAATCAATGATTCTATGCTGCAGATATTGCAGATTTATAACATGATAATTTTTCACCCATTTGTTAAGTATGGTGTTATTTGCATGTGAAGCCTCCGAAGCGGGCTTTCTTGGATATCAGTATATTTTTCAAGCATTAACCATAATATCAATTTTTTTTTAATTTATGACATTCTGCACATATCATGCAACAATTACAATGCAGATATCAATATGGAACATACCAATTTAGATATGCATAGATGATAATTAAGTTTACTGTTGTTTCGGAGGCTTCATTTGTTTGGAGGCTTCAATTGTTAACGGAAAGTTTGTATTGGGTCCCATTTTCAAACGGTGATATATATCTCCATGATTTAAAACAAGTGACTTGAGGATCTACTTTGCTACATTTTGATCAATAGATTGGATGAGCTCTTTTATTTATATTTGCCCAAGCTTGCTGAACAGTTTGTTTCGGAGGCTTCAAAAAAGTTAACGGAAAATCGGCTCTTTGAAGTCAAGATTTTATAAAAATTTTAAAAGCTTGCAAATCAACTAATTTTTGTTACCCATTTCAAGTTAAGATATCAACTGTTATGAATCAAGAAGAAGTGAAGAAATAACCAAGAATTATGAACCAAAGCTATACCCACAAAGTTTGTTAACAATTGTTAACGGAAAATGAAGCCTCGAAACGACAAATATCGAAGTCCGGTTCTCAAAAAATACAGGGCTGTTCACAATTAAATCTAATGTGGCAGTGTTTACTGAACATATGACTGTACTTTCAGGATAAGAAAAATTATCCATGAACTAACTGAAGAAAACACAGGGTTTTACAAAAATGTTACTGTTTTTTACAGTTTTTCAAAATGGCAATATTAGGTACATTTAAGCCTGCTAAAACTGAACGCAGTAACTCCCGAAGATGATTATGCTACCCAAGGTAGCTGCTAACTAGATGACTTATGTGGCCAAAAATCATGGAATTCTGTGGCTTTATTAGAAAACTACGGATCAAAATGTTAAAAATCCAAAGTTACACCCTTTACCGTGAAAATGACCATATGCTAAAAATTTTCACAATTTATGCCCAATCTCTCTTCTACATGGAAACAAATTTTTGATTAAGAGGGTTGTGATACAAAAAAAAATAGAATTGTCTCTAAAAAATAATTTTGGTACATATTAGCACCAACAACTCACATGTAAAAATATGAGCGTGAACTTTGACCTCTATTGAATTAGTGCGCCCACATGATCCCACTTTTTTTTTACTTGTTATCAGTTATATATAAGCCCCTTTATCCAATCATCCAAAAAGTAAGATGGGATCTTGTTGGCGCACATTTTTTTTTGCGGGTCAAAGTTCCACTTTCGTGCTGCACATAGGCAAATATGCATCACTTTGGCACAAAGCTTGACCTTTGACCTCTTTTTAAATTAGTGCGCCCACATGATCCCAATTAGCTGTTGCTTGTTTTTTGTCTACTGGTCGCCAAAGAAGCTAGACGATGAAAAATAAAATTGGGATCTTGTTGGCGCATCTTTTTGTGATGCAGTAAAAAGCCCACATTGTGCAGCGAGTGGGAAAAAGAGGTCAAATTGACCTCCAAAATGAGGCTAAGTCCATTTTCAAAAAATCAGAAAAATATGAAGATCAAGAGATCCCAAGCTAATTTTTTCAGTTCTTGCAGAGAATTAACTCTTCTTTGATGAAATGCTATTCGGAGAGTCAGGTGACGTTGGCGCGCGATATTATAGGCGTGCAAAAATAGGAAATTTTGACCTTTGACCTCTGTTAACTCGGTGCGTAATGAAATCCCAAAAAATTTTTGCTGAAAAATGAAACTTGCCATGGAGGTCTTTAATTTCAAACTTGTTCGGACTTGGGATCTTGATGGCGCAGCCGTTATGATGCTTTGAAGTTTGCACGAGGGCGCTTTTCATCAAATCATTGGATTTGCTGATTTTGTGCGCCATCAAGATCCCAATTTTTTTTCTTGGTTTTTGTAATGTAACCATTTGGTACTTTAAAAAAAATGCAAAATGCAGGTTGGGATGATGATGGCGCACGATGTTATGCACCTCCAAAGTTTACCATTTGCAAGTAAGGCTCAGAGAGGCTGAAATTTCAAGAATTTTTCAAGCTGAACGAGGCGCTGTGCACGCTCATATTTTACATGTGAGTTGTTGGTGCTAATATGTACCAAAATTATTTTTTAGAGACAATTCTATTTTTTTTTGTATCGCAAATCCGTACATAATAAGGGAGACTGCCTCTTAACTAAAACATAGCAACTTTTAATATAAAAGCGATTCCCCACACCTTTTCCAATGGCTTAAAACAAACACCTTAAAATTGGGAGTGGTGGGTGGGAGAAAATTATTCCAACATGACTTGACTGGGTGAATTCTGCCAGATTAATGGTGGCCCACAGATAAACAAGACTGATGAGCATGATCAAAACATAATCATCTATTGGCCCACCAAAAGATGTCCTGGTAACAATCAGAACAAAGCATGCATAACAATCAGAACAAAGCATGCATAGCAACCGACCAAACCATTATTTCCACAGGGGTAAAAATTAGTTTTTTAACCGAGGGGTTCAAAACATTTCGATTTTGACGGCTTATTTTGCGCATTAGGATTTTTTTCACATTTCAAAGAAAAAATATAAAACAACAGAAAATCGCAAAAAATGTAAAAACTTCTGGAGTAAACATTTACACAATACACAACAAACGAGCGCAGTAAAAAAAGGGATGGTGGTCCCAGATAGGTCGCCTGAAGATATGGGTAGTGGATACTACAGATAGTAAATATTCAAGTGAAACATAATTTTTGCATTTTCAGCCAATTTGACAAGTTGACCTTAAATTATGACCTTGAATACCACCATTACATATAATGCAGTTTTGACTCAAGTTTGATTGCAATTGGATGTAAACTGTTTATGTGAAACCAGATTTTGTATTTTCAGCCTATTTACAAGTTGATATCAAATTACCTTTGACCTCAGTATGTGACCTTGAACACCATATTACACGCACGCTCCCATAATGCAAATTTGGTTACGTTTGGTTGCAATTGGATGTAAATTGTTTATGTGAAACCAGATTTTGTATTTTCAGCCTATTTACAAGTTGACCTAAAATGACCTTTTTTGGTTGCTGTAGGATTTGAACTGTTCATGTGAGACCAAAAAGCCTTACATGACGGACACACTGAGTGACTGACACATGGACACAAGACTTGTGAAGCCTTTTTATTTGAACTATATAATGTTAAAAACAGATGATTTTCTGAATCAAGGTGAGCAAAACAATAGACATACCGTACTTTAAAAGAAACTTTTGAGATGTCGTTGAGAGAAATGGAACTTGTGACATACATGATTACAGGTACATGTAGGGACGGGCAGTTCCAATTGAAACCCACGGCTCCGACCGGGAGTTCCAACAGGTGCTGCTGTGTAGTATGTGTTATATACGTGTGTTTAATGTGCATTCACAATTTCACATACATGTACATACTTAGCCATTGCTCCAAAAATGATTGCAAGAAACACATGTACCGTACTGTCGCGAGTATAGTCCCACCTTCGAGTAAAGTCCCACCCCCAAATTTTCGATAAATTTCAGAAATTAAAAAAAAAATAATAATTCAAATTCAATGCATATAGAAATCATTATAATAGAGTATGACATGAATACAAATTATCAATTTTCATATTAAAAATACAAAACATTTTGAAATTTTTTTTATTTTTAGGTGAACCATGAATGATCCTAGCATTTAGGTCTAGGTCCTGGGACAGTCCAAAGCCGAAAAAATAAATACCGTATTCATTCTAATAAGCGCCCAGGGCGCTTAACAAAGTCATTTTGGGTGGGCGCTTATTTTTTACCTGGTTTACCTAATTTTTTTTTTGTTAGGGCGTTTATTAGAGACAAATTTATGTATGTTATAAATGGGTCCTGAGAATGTTCTAGTAGCTTTTCTGCCTGGCTTTTCTGATGTAGAAATCTAGTCCTCCAGCTATTTCACTGTATCGACGTCTATCCGTCACTTCAACATTGATGGTACCCGCCTTTAGCAAATTGAAAATACCCTGGGTGGGCGCTTATTGGGGCATGGGCGCTTATTGGAATGAATACGGTAACTTTAAAAAAAAAAAAGAAATTCGAGTATAGTCCCACCCCCCAATTTTGAAAAATGTTCACCCAAAATGGGGTGGGACTATACTTAACGTCAGTACGGTAATTGTGATATAAATATGATATATGAAAACACAGGTGAGCAATGTATATGAATACCGTATTTAGTCAAATAAACGCCCTAGAGCGTTACATTTCCCAAGGGGGGGCGTTTATTCAAGGTCAATTTTAGAACGATGATTCCCGTTAAAATCATCAGGTAAACTTAAAACTCACGCTAAAATGACAAACTATGAACTAGAAACACTGACATCTGGTTCACTTCCGGGTTTCCAATCCAGATTTTTGCCAATTATTGACGCTATATCAACCATGTGGGCAACTTGGTAAGCTTACTACACAAGATAGCATGGAAATATCGGCATTTTGAAACATCTTGGTTGAAAAAAGTGGTGGGGAAGCGTTTATTTGAGGCGGGGCGATTATTTGACGAAATATGGTATATGGAGAGGTCAAACAGGTTGTTAATTATTGTCAATATTTATATTTACTGACAATATAATATTAAGGGGGTACTACACCCCTGTGATAAATTTGTGACTATTTTTGCATTTTTCTCAAAAAATAATAACACAGTGGTAACAAAAGTTATGTATATTATTGGGGCAAGGAACCAAATTGCTACACCGAAATTTCAGTGACTCAAGACAAGCGGTTCAGTATATATGGTCGGAAATAAGGTACATCCTAGCGGTACCTTATTTCTTGTCATAAATAACAAACCGCTTGGCTTGGGTCACTGAAATTCCAGTGTAATAAATGGATTTCTTGCCCCTATAATATACATAACTAAAATTGTTACCACTGTGTTATTAGTTTTTGAGAAAAATGCAAAAATAGACACAAATTTATCGAGGGGTGTAGTACCCCCTTAATATTTTCCAAAATTTATAATGAAAACAATTTTAAACACTGAAGTGGCACCTGCTGCAACTAACAAGTCCTCAAACATTCAAAATTTGTAGTTACTACTAAGTGGAATGGGCATTGGGCAGTGTTGTGAGTCGGTAAATATCCGGTTTAAAATTATCATGGTAAATTACCAGTATTTTACCGCCATTAAAAATTCATTATATTCTACCAGTAAAATATGGTTAATTATTGAATTAGGGACAAAAACATCACTTTCAAGAATTTTTCTTTTAATCTATTCTCTCGGTCGGGACCACGTCACTACACCCATCGAATGTGTGTCATCGGCCCGGTCATCGGCCCTCAGACACACACACACAGGCATAGAGTTCTGCAGCAGCATGTTTTGTTGACATTTTTAATGTTTACATCCATTGTGACAGTTCTAATACCATCAAATGACAACTCAAATCACAGATTCTGGAATACAAAGGATATCAGTTGGCAATTGTAATGTTATGCAATCAAGTTTACAACACTACATGTATCTGACTGTAGGAACCCATGGATTCGATCCATGTACCACGTCACATCAATTCATGCATTGGCGTGAAAACAACTTATCGCATATTTTTATTTGCAGAGAGTCGAACCTGGCACAATAGTGACTGATAGCTTGTGATACACTCGAATGTTGTTTTCACTCCAGTGCATCTGCATCTGTTAGCTACTGTGTAATCTCCAATAGGATGTCCAACACAGGGCGCTGATGCGGAGCAAGGCACCGGGCAATTAACGAAGAAGGGCCCTCCTGGTTAACTCCAGAGGGTTGCAAGCTTGCAGCTGACGTTTGAAACTTTCCGTAGTTGGGGAATGCCTAATTGAAGGTGGACGTGAGTTCCACTGACCACTGTGCCGTTGTCCTAGGAAGAAAGGAATACTTGTAGCAGTCCTTCTAAGTGGGAATTTTCCTAAATGAAGTAGCAGATGTTTGTCTAGTAACTCTGTGATGACTGGTCCCCCCCCCTTGATGCTAAATTGGTTTGTAGCTTTGTAAAGAAGGATAAGACGGGCTCTCAGGCGTCTCTCTTCTAATGTGGCCCATTCAAGGTCTTTCTTCATGGATGTTACACTACTTTCCCTGCTGTAGTTCCCTGTAGCAAATCTGGCAGCATGATTTTGCACCGCTTCAATGCGATCAATGGATACTTGGTGATAGGGATCCCAAATTGTGCCACAATATTCAAGCTGCAGGCGCACAAGAGTCTTGTAGGCAATTGATTTCACTGCTGTACTGCAGTGATATAAGTTTCTGCGAAGCAGACCCAGGGTTTTGTTGGCCTTGGTTGTGGTTTTATTGATATGCTGATTCCAATTGAGTTTATTGTTAATGTTGAACCCCAAATAGGTGTGACTATCTGTAGACTGAAGTGGAACACCTCCCATGTTGTAGGCGTACGTACAATGTAACGGGGTTCTTCTTGTGGGTGATGTTTATTGAAAAACACTTTTTGGAGTTAAATCTCATGAGCCAATCGTCTTGCCAAGAGCACAGGGAATTAATATCTTGTTGCAGCATACTGTTGTCTGCTGATGAGTTGATCCTCTTGTACATAAATGCAATCATCTGCTAGCAGTCTAACTGTTGACTTCACCTTCCTAGGCAGATCGTTGATGTACAATAGGAACATGGCGGGACCCAATAGTTCCCTGTGGAACTCCAGAAGACACATGTATGCACCCTTTCTGATGACTCTTCATCTAATACCACTTGTTGTGATCTCCGGGTAAGAAAGTTTTGCATCCACGAGAGTAAAGATCATGTTATTCCGGTGTGCTTTAGTTTCTTTAACAGTCTCTGATGCAGAACTGTATCAAACGCCTTGCTGAAGTCCATTATAATACAGTCAACTTGGCCCTTCTGGTCCAGGACTTCAGCAAGGTCTTCGATTGTGGCTGCTAACTGCGTTTCACAGGATCTCCCCTTCCGGAATCCATGTTGGTTATCCACGAGAACTTCCTTGTCTTCCCAGTGATTCATTATTGTGTGGCAGATGATATGCTCAAGTAATTTGCAAACCACTGAGGTTAACGAGATCGGGCGATAGTTCAATGGGAGGGAGCTGTCGTGCAACCAATCTGCGGGAAGGATACCCGTATTGAGCAATTTTTGAAAAATACATTTGAGGATCGGAGCAATACTTGCAGCACATAATTTAAGGATGCGAGGAGTGATACCATCTGGACCTGGCGCTTTCTGCAGCTGCAGATCTTTGAGTAATTTCTCCACCCCTTCATTGGTGATCCTGTCAAGCCGGTTCGGCCCGGATGTCTGATCGACAGAATATGATTAAAACTTGCATTGAAGTATGATATGACTTGATGGGTCATACAGGTGGTCAATATTAATATTTTACCAGATTACTGAAAGTAATGCAATATCCCGTAACCTTATTCTCTTATTTCCATGCCGTAACGTAGTCATCTCATCATGGTAGTCATTTGCACAGAAGGTTCTAGTAACTTGAGTAGTCCTGCCAGCAAGACTTCGGTCTTTATCTTTATCATAATGACATCGGTATGCCGAGCTACAGTTACTGGAACTATAGCTAAAATAATAGTTTCTCGATCATGAGAGTATGAATGTATATGTACTGCGTGCACTGCGTAATGTTGCAAGTTTAGTGAAATGACACGATAGCGCGATTGATTGTGCACGCACAGGAAATGCAGCGATACCCAAAGCGTGTGTGGTAGGCGTTATACGCCGACGCAATTGTCATTGTGTGCCTATTGAGCTCTCATGATCGAGAAACTGTTATTTTAGCTAGCCTATAGTAACTTGAGAACAATTGATCGAGAAATCTATCTACTATCCACGACGACACGATAGTTAATGTGTGAATAGAAGATAGAGATTGCTAGTATAACACGGTCATGTCAGTCATCGAAGCGTCTTCAGTTTTAAAACGCAGCAAATCAATTTTTTAGATTGTCCAGTTTGGCTTCAATTTAGCTATGAATGTACATGTACTGCGTGCACTGCGTAATGTTGCAAGTTTAGTGAAATGACACGATAGCGCGATTGATTGTGCACGCACAGGAAATGCAGCGATACCCAAAGCGTGTGTGGTAGGCGTTATACGCCGACGCAATTGTCATTGTGTGCCTATTGAGCTCTCATGATCGAGAAACTGTTATTTTAGCTAGCCTATAGTAACTTGAGAACAATTGATCGAGAAATCTATCTACTATCCACGACGACACGATAGTTAATGTGTGAATAGAAGATAGAGATTGCTAGTATAACACGGTCATGTCAGTCATCGTAGGCGTCTTCAGTTTTAAAAGCGCAGCAAATCAATTTTTAGATTGTCCAGTTTGGCTTCAATTTAGCTTGGCTAACATTTATGTATCTTAGCTGAAGTGTTTGCTTACTTTTAACTGGAAACACAGGCGCTGAAGTACAAATTCCGACCATATTATGAGTCTTGTTTAATTCTGCAACCTTGCTTGATCAAAGATGTTTTGACAACTGCCAACTGCGTCGGTGATTAAAGATTTGAGAAAATCCAGTGCTGGGCAAATCAAACCATCTCCCGATTTGCAAAGGTTGACTTGTCATTGCAAACTGATGGTGATACCCTTCCGGTTCTTGAACATGTGAGCCCAGCACTACACGTGTTGATCACCTATTTACAATGGGGACTATGCGATGTCTGGCGATCACTCGAAAAAATTGGCACAAAATGATGTTTTTCGTGAGTAAAGTCATGATGAATTGATGAAGGAATATAGCACATGGTGTCACTAATATGTCAAGAATAATATCCTCATATTTTTGAGACAATAATTAACTTGAGGAAGAAGTTTTTATTCATATGCATGATATTGGGACCTGCATGCCAACCGTGTACATGTACCAAACAAGGTACGTTACATGAGCGCAAATCCTTCCACGTTCTAACTTTCGTATCACAGGCTATCGGTTGTTCATACGAAAGTTAGACATTTTCGAACAAGAGAACAAGTCCTCAGTTGTTCGAAAATTTCTAACTTTCGTATGAACAACCGATAGCTTGTGATACGAAAGTTAGAATGGGCAATGATACCTGCCCGAGTCAGAGATTCGTCGACTGTTTTAAAACGCTTTAAAACAATTTTTTAAATTATCAAATTTGGCTACAATTTAGTTTGGCTAACATTTATGTATCTTCGCAAGATAATTTGCTTACTTTTAACCGGAAATACAGGTGCCGAAGTACAAATTCTGACCATTTAGAAAACGGTAATTTAGGTCATGTAGTTCTGCGATCTTTCTTGATCGCAGTTGTTTTGACGACTGACTGGTTCGCCGGTCCCCCACAACTTTTTCCCCACCCGCTTCATGGAGCCTCAAGCTTGCAAGGTACCATAGGTCACCTGGGGTTTTTTTTACGAAAAAAACTTATAATAAAATAATTTTTGTAAATTCAAAGAAAGGAAAATACCAATGCTATTTTATTTTAATCACAATATTTTTAATATTTGTAATCAATTACCTCAGAAAACTTGCAAAAGATAGTGAAAAATTATAGATAACACAATTTGGCTGCGCGTCATCAATTGCAATTGGCAGTGTTGCAAGTACACTGCAAAATTCCTGGCGACAGAGTGACTACATCGCACTGGAACTCTGAAGTCACTACCGCCGTCACTCCAGAATAACCTACCCTATGGTGGCCGACAGAGTCACTACAGGAGAGTGACTACATCAGAAACAGGGCAGTAGGGTACTATGCAGCAGTGTCATCACGTAGTGACTACATGTACAACTGCTAGCCTCCGATGCGTTACCTGCTCGATGCCGCATCGGCGACTCATGATGTACACCACCGACTAGATTCCGACAGTGGTCCACATCTTGTAGTCACATCAAAGTGACTTCCGTAGCCAGTGCCCCATGCGTCGCCTGCTCGGTGCCCAGTCGGCGAACTTCAAGGTGACTACGCTGCGAAGGTCGTTGACCGAACCCTGTTATGAGTTCGAACACTCTGGGGGCCACGATATCTACCAAATACTGCGCTGATGATGACAAATACGCGTATCATGCTTGTTTACTGCTTGTATACGCGCATGAATGGAATGAGTTGGTTTTATAATTAATTGATTGATGCATGCTGTACAGTGGGTCTGTGGTTCTACTGCCGTCTTTGTTTTTTATTGTGATTTTGCTTTCTTTATCATTTATATTTCAACTGTGAGACTTCCAATTCATTTTGTTTCATTTATTTATTGTTCTCTTTTATAATATTTTAATTCTTTTCGTGCTGCCTGTTTAATAATCTCATCAACTGTGTGTGTTTTATTTGCAGTTCTTGTTCTTGGTTTATTTGTTTGTTTCATTTCAAACGCTTTTTATTTTGTTTATTTGTTTGCTTGTTTTCCCACAAAACTTACATCATTGCTTTGTTTACTTCAGTGGTTAGATGACATGTTTTGCTATCAAATTAGGCCTATTTTTTTCATATTTTGCATGATAACGTTATATAGGCCTATTGAAACTTTTTATTTAAAACGAATTGCGTTTTTAAATGTTTTAAAAGAGATATTAATTTTCAGCGAAGTTACAAAGTATGCCTATTATAGGCCTAGCATTTTCAATTTATACATTTTGATTTGCCAAAACTTTACTTATTTTGAAGCAAGAATTGTTCTGTTATATTTAAAATTGATTTATAGGCCTAGCATGCATTTTGCTAATTACTTCTTGTCACTTTCCTGAAAGGTCTACTGCAAATTTATACTTTTACTGCAGTAAGTTTATGCAAAACTTTGGCTTGTGCTATTTTCTTTTTCCGTTTTTCAAAATGGTGTTTTTATAGGCCTATTAGTTTGATTTGTTTTTCATGTTGATTTTTTACGTTATCAACTTATGCCTGTAAATCGGTGTCACATCAATATACATGTATAGGCCTATTGCCGTGTTTGTTTGAAATTGTGTCTTATTTTTTATCATGCAAATATTAATGCTTGTTATGAATTATTATTGTTATAATTATTTATTTATTACACATTTAATATTTTAATTCATCAGTAGGCCTAATCCCCTAAAAAAGCAAGAAATAAAGAATATTATTTGAATAAATCAAGAGAATATAAAAAATATGGCAATAAAAGCAAAACCGGCAACCCAACGCCAGTACTGAGCACCCAGGCCAAGTCGCGTAGTCACACCGGTGTGACTCTCCTGCGAAGTCAACGCGCCGCGAAGTCACTCTCATGCTCTGTAGAAACCTAGAAGGCTGGCTACCCGGCTATTTCGGACCGGCGATATGGAAAACCGAGGTGTACTTTCCGATGGAGTGACATTGTGGTGACATCGGCGTCACACAGATGAGAATCTTGCAGTGTATGTATTTAATTACAATATGGCGGCCGCTACATGTTGTTTATGTCCGGCGATCACTCCAGAAAAATTTACACAAAATGACGATTTTAGTAAGTACAATAATGACGAACTGATGCTGGACTGGAGTATAGCACAGTGTGTCGGTAATATGTCAAGAACAATATCCTCATATTTTTGAGACAATAAGAAACTTCAGGAAGAAGTTTTTATTCATATGCATGATATTGGGACCTGTATGCCAACCGTGTACGTGTACATGTACCAAACAAGGTCAGTGAAGGTACGTTACATGAGCGCAAATCCTTGCACGTTCTAACTTCGTATCACAAGTACAAGCTATCGGTTGTTCATACGAAAGTTAGAAATTTTCGAACAACAAGTCCTCAGCTCAGCTCAAACGTTCGAAATGAATTTGTAGAACAACAAGTACACTATCCAATTTCACCGTGTGTGCTTATTTATATAGGCCCATATTAAAATGGTTCCTGAGACCAACCATTAGCAGATAATACCCAATGTAAATAAATGTCGGCAGGTTTCACCTGGGACTACGTTGACGATCATGATTTATTAAGCTTTAAATCTCATTACATGACATTGTTGCTGATATCGATATCGGCATCGAGATCAACTGAATAATTTACGCTTTTAACTTATTCCATAATGACCATGCCACGAACTGAATAAAGAAAACTTACCTATTAATCCACTGATTGCCAAAACCAGACAGTCATTGTTCTTAAAGCTACGATATTAGTTTACTAAAACACGAAAATTAACTCTCCTCCTCCAGAGTTTATGAGCAGAATGGCGATTTATTTTCCTGAAAAGGTCACGTGAGTAAACATTGCCAAATAAACTACAGAGGGCGTTATCACGTTGGCTGCTGATTTTCAGGCCTGCTGATTTTCATTTTCAGCTGAGACAAATAATAGGGCTACAGATTTTCAGCAGGCTGTGGTTTTCTACCCGCTAATTAATATTTTTGCAAGGTTTGGGGGTTTATTCCCTGCTTTATTCCTATTTATGTTTAAGAATTGGGACCCTGAAGTTTATACATTTATCTCAACTCCCATTTGTTCCAAGCAGTCCAATAATTCCTGACATGAGTTTTGATTCAAGTTTTGGGATGTGCGGCTGGAATTCTTAAAAAAAAAGAAGAAAAGTCGCAAAATTACAACACGTTTAAAAAAGTGCCTTAATAGTAGACTTGCTAAGAGGTTGAACACTGCATTTTTTAGAACAAAGGTCCCACTTGGCATGGATGTTCCTTGGGTCAAGAGAAAAAGATTCATCCAAAGAGACACTCTGTCTCTATGCATAAAACCCCTAATTAGCATAAATTATGCTAATTAGTACCCAAAATAAGGTATTTTCTAACTTTTGGACCATTTCACCTAAAAACAACTATAAATAGTTGAATTTGGTTTACTTTAGGGTGAGGAATTCATTTTGGGGGTGTTTTGGGAATCCGTGCCCATTTTGACCCTCAAATTCAAGATGGCTGCTGGCCGCCATCTTTAAAATAAACGTTTTACAACTTTTGAACCATTTGAGCTACAAACTTGTGTGACATATCAATTTGTACTAATTGGGGGTTGGAAAACTCATTTCTGGCACTGTTTATGTGATACGAGGTATTTTGAAAAGGGTACCAGGGTTTTTTAAATGTGAATTCCGAGGTACCTGTCATTGGCTATATGGTAGAAGGATGAACATCAAACTTTTTTTATGAATAGGCCTATGTAGGCCTATACCTTAATTTTAAGCACCTTTGAGGACACACTTTATAATGCATATTTTTACACAGTTCAACTATTATTTTCAAGTCATTCTATTGATAGCAACAAGCGTTATTTGATTTAAAATGATCAGTATGGATACATGAGACTGAAATTTGTGTTTTATTTGTCAGTTTGTCAGCGATGAACCAATCACAGATCCCGCATCGGTAAAATTATGTGGCCGACCTAAAAAAAAATAGAAGCTTGTTCCACAAAACGGCAGAAAAATATCTCAAATCTCAGTGAGTATGGCGATTTGCCACTGAGCTTTGTAGTAGTAGATGGTATCTCTGGTTGTGGCGGTCGTGCAAGTAGTGTAGTAGTAGCGCCATTGCAGAGGTCAGACAAAGCTGATAAAGGCTGAGAGGAGTACATACCGAAACAGCCTGGTGAAAACAAAGTGAACTAGAGCCGCTGTGGCTCTCGAGCCACATATATCGTAGGTTTTTTCTGTGATGGCTGTTGTAACTCTGGATGGGGGCGGGGATGAGGTGGGGTTGGGGCTTGGTTGTTAGGATGTTGGTGGTTAGTTGTGCCTAATGCCCTACCAAAGGCTGATATCCTTCCCAAAACCTTTCCTATTGCACCACCAACTGCAAATTAGGTGTGTTTAGACGGTAGCCTACTTACAAGCAAGCCGGCAATTAAATTATGCCAGGGAAGTGAGCTAGGCTGCAAGGGAGTGTGTGTCCACATGGGACTTACTTGTAAGCCAACATGGTCTATGAGCCAACTCAAAAGTAAGAGTGACCTTCACTGGTAAATTATGCCATGATTATGCACAATCAGAATAGAATTGGGTCATCAAGGTCATGCTTACATGCGAGTTTACAAGCAAGTCTTGTTCACACTGGCCTTACATTCAAATGTACTTCGCTACCCCCGGGGGGGCACTTCAATATGAAATGGATATAGGTGTAGGGCTGGCACTTTCGCAGTAAGGGCCATTCGGTGAGAGCAAAATGTAAACAATATGGGGTCATTGGGTGAGAACATGACTTTTGGAACCTTTGGGTGAGAGCCGAAACAGTGTCAAAAAAACCTCAAAAATCAAATTTTTTGTTCAAAAAGGCTTCAAATTTCTTTGTTTTGTCAAATAATAGGTAACAAAATCAGTGATAAATGAAAATTGCTGTTCAAATTGAAAAATAAGGGTCTTTGGGTGACAGATCAAATGGAAAAATAAGGGGCCTTCGGGTGACAGAACATGTGTTCGTAAAAAATATGGGGTTTTTGGGTAGAGCGACGCTGAAAAAGGGGGTCTCAACAGCCCTACATATGCGTGACCTCCAAAGTGGGAGTGCCCCCCGGGCTCGCTACATGTAAGATATCTTACATGTAAAATCGTCACTTGTAACTTGCATGTAGCTACATGCGAGTGCGTTTAGAAGTTTACATTTGAATGTAGTTACAAGCGACTTTACAAGCGATCGTCTGAACAAGCATATAGATGGGCAGTCGAGTGCCACAATAGCTTTGTTATGGTTTACTTGGGGGCCAGAAACCAATCACTCCAGTGATGACCTATTATTAACTTGTTGCTTCTTTATAAATACCATTTTTTTTTGTGGCTATATGCCCAAACCTGAGATATTTTCCCCAATATTCAGAACTTATGACTCTTATGAGTTCGTTCTGTCAATAAGAACTAGCGATCTTGATTGTACTTATCATTTCCCCCATTTCATTCTGATCAATAGGCCTACTGCTGAAAATTCTGATCAATTGACAATTTTTAGAATGATTCCCTCACTTCATACTACATGTTCCATTGGCATTCATCAGTTCAAACTTGGTTCAGAAGCTTACCTTTTCCACCAACACAACTCAAAATACACATCACGAATAGCAAAAATTACAAACACAAATCACCCAACAAATCTGTCCAAATCCATCAAAATATTATCCAGTTCGGATGTGAAGACATATTAACATTGTTGCAATACCTCTTTATCTCAAACAAAGGTTAAGTTGTTACATCAACTTACATCATAAAACTGGTTTCAAAAAAGACTTTTGACTGTTTGATACAATCAAGATAATTGCACTATGATCATTTTGTTCAGATATCTCCCTTTCGCACTGAAACAATACCATAATATGTTTTGACAGAGAAAGTCACTGACCTGGTCAAGTTCATATTCATATATACCACAGTCCCTATAATCTGTGGGTATGTACAGTGACACCATCTCCGTAAAGGCTATCGTTCACCAGCATAATACCAATCATTGCTCAAATTTGACCTCATCTTTTGGAATATGAGTTTTTGTACCTAGCACATTCAAAGGTCATTCAATTATTGTACAGAAATATTGGGCAAAAGAACTGGTGCGATGGGGATTGATGTTAGTGTTACTACTGAATATTAAACAGACTCTCCCAATGGTCACCCATTCTTACAGGGCCTTCTCCTCTAAGGTTTACTATCTCCCGGGTACTATCTATACCCTGATGAGGCAAGCAAATGGTTAGTGACATATTCCTCAAGTACTAGTAATATCTGTCTTTAAAGCTCTTAAACAAACGTTTTGTAATGAGTCAATGGGGTAAGCCTACTGTACCACACGCTTACAACAACTGGGCACTTTACTCGAGGTATAAATACCCAGTTTACTCGAGTCAAATACCCCTCTCGCAATACAGCTAGTGTGAAAGTACCTTCGCATACTTACAACTGAACACCCCTTAGCTAGTGTGAACACCACTCCCTTCATTACAAAACAGCCACACCAATCCTGCCACTAATATAACAGCTCCTTTAAAACAAACGTCCCATATTACGCACAATTAAGAATAACACAAACAGCACCCACTCACCTTACAGCAGCTATCACACAAGTCATCTACAAAACTTTCTGAGTTCAAAGTAACTAAATTATTTGGTTACAACCTCCTACAACCTTGAACTCGGTTCAAGTGCATTCAATCAATATCACATTTACTTGCTGCACTTACAACTCCTAAAATCACTACTGGTAGTTTACTTCTAGTAAACACCTTTTACTACTCCCAAGGGATCATTGTGCATTCACAACCTAATCAATCCATATGTCAATACACTCTCCATTAATCTCCATCAACTGATAACAAACAATTTGGCCAAGTTCAACTAAACAAACTTTAACAATTCCCACTGCAAATTCCAATTAATATTAACCCTTGAAACTCCACAAAAACCAGTCCAAACATTCATTAACACCACATTCATTAAATCATCAACTCTTCCCAAAACACATTTTTCTACCCTGTCACGCTCCACTACACAAATCGCAATAGAAAAAACAATTCAATATCCATTAATTACTACACCACAATTTATCGAAACCTAATACCATGTACCCAAGCACTCACACTATTTCACTGAAAATGAAGCAAGCTCGTGGCCACATACAAATTCAAGTATCGTAGGAGGATAGCCTCCCTACGATAAATGAGCTGTGGCATGGTTTATGAATCCCACATTGCATACCTTTAGCAGTCTTTATAGAAAGGCAGATATAGTTGGTGAAAGAAACCCGCACTGCCTAAATTATAAAAGCCTAAGGTTTCAAGAAACTTGAACCTGATCATCTAGCCGGCACTGCTTTGATCACGGGTAAATTCCTCTTCGACAGGATATGGTCAATTTGATCCCTGACATCAAGGAAGTACAAAGGTCATCTGGTTGTTGGGATCTGGTGTTTAATGAAGATCTCAGTCAAGCAGATGTTTTCAGGCTCTTTCTCAAATACCTCAGAAGCAGACTCTCTTGTTTCAACATTGAGATCTTTACTATTATGTTGTTAGATGGCCCTTGCATCGATGTCAATATACATCCTGCTTCAGATAAGCTTGTGTTATCACTGGCTTAAACTACCCGATGTTCAACGGTGTATACAAAAGATCAGCAAATGCCCAGAGTGTGCCACACTATCTGCGTGAAACAGGCTACATTATCCCTTATGATTGTAATAAAGGTATATTATGATGACGGTATAAAGGAGAGTCTTGTTGGCATGCCGGCAGAATGAGGCTGAGCATTGATATTGCCAACTCATTACTCATTGGAAATGGGATGGTGTTGTAGTTCTTGAAGCCACCAAAGGAGTCTTCACGACTGGCGGAAGTAACAGCATTGATTATAATCCCTCATCAACAACTGCGTCATTTCAGTTTGTTTTCCATTGGACTGGCATCAGCATGTACCAAAAGACTGCGATCACTCCCAGTGGATATATCTTTGCCTAAGGATGACATTTTTCATGTTCCATCACTGCATGACATTAACAGCCATCCAGTACCTGCATCCAGACACTGCAGCAGGTCCTCCAAGATGGCTATCAGTGGTTGAATTATGTAGATGATCACTAGGAAACGCCGCTGACTATAGTGACGACTGGGGTTCTTGGGCTCCCTTCCACGCAGAGCGTTCATCCAGGTCCCCCCTTATTCATTTCAAAGCCCTCTATGCTCCCAGTGCTGACAGAGTCAGCAAACAGTCCTATTACAATATGCTTCACTGTATGAGTACCTCAATCCAGGACAGACACTCGCTGATCAGCTACTGTACATACTTGCAAAGCGTTTGCAGTGGAAGTTTTCAGATACAGACATTACTTTATACTTAAGTTAATTACCTTGTCTTGTTTGAGGCCATGCACACTTTAAAAGATGTTGTGGTAAATTTTAGGTGACAGGTTGGAGGGCAGTGAGGGAACCACACCTATGAATAAACAGTGGGAGAGCATAGTCCTTCCTTAGTTCATCTCACATCTGCAGGACTAGATATGTGCACCAAGTATCAGGCACAGCTGTTCATAGCTGCTACAGGCCTTGCTCCTGACTTGCCATTTGCTGCCGCTCATCAACCCTTGAAAGAGTGGGGTCAATCCTTTTCCATCCCGAAGCAGACTTCTGGTTTAAGTCTTCGTTCTGCCAGCATGTCAACAAGATTCTCATTTATAACCGTTTTCATATGCACCTTCATAACCATTATAAGAGATAATGGAGCCTGTCGCTGACGCAGATGACATGGCACACTCTGGGATTCGATGATTTTTTGCATATATGGAGGTGTACATATTGGTTTGTGCCAGTAATAACACAATCTTCTGTGAAGAAGCAGGACGTATAGCGACATCGATGCAAGTTCCATCTAACAGCTAGCATATGTAGGAAAGATTTCAATGTTGGAACAACAAAGTCTGCTTCTGAGGAATTTGAGAGTTAAAAACATCTGTTTTTTATCAAGAATATCCCTTTACAGAATCTTGACTGCTTGTGCCAAATAAGAAGATTTTCTAAAGTCCTTCTTGTCTCCAGACTCCCATCAATAGAAGCACCTTGTTTAAGAAGAATCCTTATTTGCAGTTGTTGTCCCTTGGGATTCACAAACCAGAGCTCATTCGCCTGATATCACTGTGTATGCTCATTTGGTTGGTAGATAAACAAGCAAAGTAGATTTAAACTGTCATTCAACACAAATATATTGAGATATTTACCTCAATATTTCGATGTGTACAACACACATCTTCATCAGGAGGGATCTGATGATGAACTGATGGAGTTGAATGTCCTGCTCTCGACCTTTGATGTCCTTTCTGTTGATCGGATAAGGGCATTATATAATGAAGGAAGCTCATTCAGCTATGCTATTGGTATGTATAATGTAGTCCTCTCAGCCTTTCTCCTTGCTTGCCCGATTCACCTTCTGTTGGTTGACAGCGCTTCTGCAGTTTTTTTATGTCATACGGTATAAGCTTAGTTTTCCTTGGCTCTATCTACTACTGCACTGCTCGGGCTCGCACCACCACCACAACCACGAATATCATCTACTAGTACAAAGCTGGGCAAATGTCATACTCACAGATATCCGATATATATTTCAGCAGTTCTGTGTAACAAGCTTCTATTTTTTTAGGTTGCCCACATAATTTTACAGATGATGCTGGATCCTTAATTGGTTCATCTCTGACTAACGGAGAATTAAAACAAATTCCAGTCATATGTATCCATACTGGTCATTTTAAATCAAATAACGCTTGCTACTATCAATAGAGTGGACTGAAAATTCAAAAACCAAACATGCATTATAAAGTGTGTCCCCAATGGTGCTAAACATTAAGGTATATTAAAACATAAGTTTAATGTCCATCCTTCTACAATGACAGGTACCATGGAATTCACATTTAAAAACCCTTGTACCTTTTTCAAATTACCTCCTATCACATAAACAGTGCCAGAAGTGAGTTTCCCAGCCAAAATTAGTACAAATTGATACCGTAAACGTTCGCCTAATGGCGCTATAGAGTTCATGGAAATGAGAGAGCGCCATCCCTGTAAAAGCCGACTATTATCACTGATCATTAAGGGTACGTGTAGTTAAAGGGTGAACCCTATCGACACATACAATTATGAACAAGATCGAACAAACTTGTTCATGATAATACGGTAATCATTCACCTGATACATTGTGGCCCAGTGAGCAGAGCATTAGACTATAGTGCGAGGATAAAGAGAACTTGTGGAGAAGATTGATGGTTCGAATCCCATGCAGTAAGTTCTGACAGATTATGATGTCTGTCAATGTTTTTTTTCTGATTTGAGGAAATTTTATTCTCTATTTTCTTGATTTTATCTTTAACATTGTTTATATAATTTTATTATTTTATCTTGTATGTGTCTTTTTTCATGATTCTTTGTTTTTATCGTTTCATTTTAGAGTAACTCAATCCATTCAATCAAATGTTGTAATGAACCCATTTGATTGTATAGGTATTTGTTATGTGTGTGTGAGACGAACTGTCGCGTGCGACACGTTTTTCAATTCGCGAGAATTCAATTCATAAGAGGTATATCATTTTATTCGAAGGGGGGGTCCCAAATATACGGGGGTCATAAAGTCTTGGAAAGAATAATAGGGAGTCACACGATGACCACAGAAAGTGTGTTATTTTATTCAAAAAGACTGATTTCAATACAATTTTGGGGTTTGGGATCATAAAACTTTTGTTGCCGAAATAGGGGGTGCGCAATTTTATTGACGCAGACTTTTTGTAAATTTGGGACCCCCCCCCCCTTCCGAAAAAAATGGTAACCCTCTAAGAGGATTCAAAAGATAACCTCTGCCCCAATAATCCCTAGCTATATTTGTTTGAAACTGTTCCACGGAGGATGTATCATAATAGGCTCAGTCTTCAAATGATATAAATACAATTTGAATGAGTGAACGAACAAAATCATACAACGACCAACTGAATAGAGGCTGTGCATATGACGTATCATCCCGTAAATATGGCGGACTACTCAAATGCATTCAACAAAAGCATGAGTGCATCTACCGCGACAGTTCATCTTACACACATAACAAATGCACTACGATCAAATAGGTTGAGATGACAACATTTGATTGAATGGACTGCCCTGCGCCATGATTATGGGGAAGAAACCGGTTCAAATCCTTTGTTTGGAGCCAATCGATAAACGCAAGGCCTCTATAGCTATCATTGAATACTGGCTAGGACTCCACAACACAATGAGAACATGTTAGCTCATGTTATAAGGCGCTTTGGAAGGTACACAATACCCCAATGGCTTTCCATATTATGTGCACTCAACAACTATTCAGTATCGAAGCCCGGTATCGAAGTTACGTAATGTTACTATGTCAACGGGATCACGCGCTTAAGTAATGAACCACGATCGAAACAATCAGTTCACAAAAAAGGCATACCAAAATAGCGTGATCGTAATGATCGCCATACAAACAGTGCTTGGTTCCGATACCATCACGGAGTTACGTAGTACTTCGTGGTCTGATAGTTATATGATCAATGGTCTGATCTACTTGGGTTCGATCCTTTTAAGGGCTGGGGTATGAGCGACCTTGAAGTACCGGTATCTGGAGAGGAAGCAATGAGTTACCCCAAATCACAGCGGCAGGTAGTGACTGGGCCGCCGAGTGCTACTATATATTTATTTTGGAAGGTTCGTGTTTGTTTTAAATTTTGGGGCGTTTTTCCCAAATTTGATATTTTTGGTGATATTTCAAAAAAGCGACATGCCAAAGACAACTCTTTGGGCACATAGTTTGTTATTGTTATTGCAGTTCTTTTCCACATACCTACGTTAACATTCGATTGGGTGATTTACTAATATTATATATTTTATGACTGCAATTTGGCGTTTTCAATGCGATTTACACGTATCATGAAATTAACGCAAATATCTAGTCACGCTGCTTTTAGAATTTTTACCTGATCGTCGGCTTTTGCAGGCAACAGAATGCAGATCGGCTCACGATAGATGTCGTATTCCTCTATGTGGTTCACTTATTAATAAAATGAGTTTGTATTCCTTGTAACAACACACACATTGCCGTCTGATAACCGGGTCTGGTACTGATTTTGGGACAGCCATAGACTTCAGCGCCGTATCAAATCTCATAAAAACCACACGACTGACGACTATGTGTTTATGTTTCCCGCACGAAAGCTTGTGTCTACATCTATTACTATACTTCTTTGGAAACGTTGACCTTTGACCATTCTTTGTATAACGCCCTGATATGACCTTGATATGTTCGCTTGATTGGGTACGTTATAGCATCCATTTCATTGACTTGTTAGGACTTGGTCAGTAGATAATACTATACAGGGATACAATAGTTTAAAGGTCCGTAACCCGATCGACAGCATCATCCCCCGATTTTTTCATTGTTGATGAGGTTTTGGTATCACATAATAGATACTATTTTTCTCATTACTATCCTGAAATTTGACGCTCCAAGTCGATGTATTTCCGGAGAAATCATGAATCACAGCGGTTTTTACAGGTATACCAGTTTGTAAACAATAAAAATTACTTCGGATCATGGGAAGAGAAAAAAGCGAACTACGCTAAGTGTAGTCTCCTACACAGCCAGTTTGCGTCGGTCTGACACTCGTCGATCCTCGTCGATAGCCACATACAGTCTGGCTCGAGACTACGCTAAGTGCTGAGGAGACGGTCCGCCGTATATAATTAAAACAATTCCTTGATTATATCAGTTGGTGAAATAGCTCAATTGGCTAGCGCGCCGTTCTTTTACCCTAGAGGTACCCGGTTCAAAACCCGGTATCGGAAGGTTTTTTCCTCTCCATTTTTAACCCAAACTTTTTTATATTCATTTGAAATTTGAAATGTACATATTGCAAGGGGAAATATATTTTGTTTCCTTTTTTTCTGAAACGGTACGAAAAAACAAAAAAAACCAAATATTTTCCGTTCAATACGGGCCGGGCATTGCAGCATGTCAGCATTCGTCATACGAACGGGAATTGTTGTTGTTGCATGCCTACCCAGAATGCAATTCACGTATACAAGGTATTGGATTGCAAATTTGGCTATTTATTCACATTTACGCTGAAAATGCTCTCGTTTTTTCACAAAGCAGCATAAAGGGGAGATATTTGATATTATTATGTAATTTTAAAGACAATCCATATCCAAAACCAATAGGGTTACCCCCTTTAACATGGTGTGTGAGCATGGTGAAAGACTCATTATTGATTAGGCGCGGACATATTAAAGGCACATGTCCTTTGCGTGTATAGCAGAAAATTATAATAGAATGTGTGAATAGAATGTTTGGAATTTTGCAACTAAAATACTAACTGCATTCTGTATTATGTATTTATTTATTTTGGCCTATGCCTATTTATTTATTTACTGACTTATTTATTTATTTTATTTATTTGGTATATTAGTTAGTAGGCCTAGTTTAATAGTAATATTCCATGATAGGCCTACGTCGGTTTATTATTGATTGTTGATAACTTGACAACTTGATTAATTGATCGATTGATAGTCATTTCACATTATATTCCTAGTTTATAGGCCAATTTGAATAGCATCGTACGTTAGATAAATAGACCTATCAGTATTGATTTATTCTATTCAGCAATATCAAGGATTACTATCAAACTTCTCATAGCTAATTGTCAGTTGGCTCAGTGGTAACGCAGTAGGTTTTACAACACGGAGGTCCCGGGTTCGATTCCCACCTCTGCCTATTTTTTGCAAGGCTGAGAAAAAATGAAATTTCTGGACTGCAAACTTATTTGGCGCGCGATCTGAGCTGGTCCTTTTCTGGTGGCTGTGTCTGTTACAGGCACACTCCCTCTGCATCCAAACCAGGTTCACGCTCATTATACCTCCCTTAAGAAAAGAAAACATAGCTGATCATTTATAATGCATAAATGAATAAAGTAATGTAGTTACACAATTTGAAACATTGAGGCTGTTCTATTTTTCAAAGGTCATTTAACTGTTAAATGTAGTGGAATATATCACGCATTGATAGGTAGCAGGTGGTGCAAATTTTGTCAGCGGTTTTTGTTGCCGTTTGTTCGCAGTGCCTATTTATCTATAAAAAAAAAAATAAGAAAATTAAAATTAAATTTTAAAAAAGTCACAATATTCGTTCGACAAAATCCAAAAACATTTCTTGACCCTTCTTCACATAAAAGTGGGGGCAGAAATCAAGATTCGAACAAGTACCATTCACCATTCAAGGCGCACCCTCTACCGACTGAGCTAACGGGTCAGACAATAGAAGGGTGTAATTTTGAACTGAAGAATATTAAAAAAATATGAAGAAATTACAATGTTATAAAAATATTTACCAAAATGAGTTAGGTATAACGTATGAATCGATTTACAAATTAAGTCCAATGGCACTTTGAGAAAGAATACCTGAAGAAACCCCAAAACATTTGCTGCTTTAACAACTAACCTAGTGACCTAAAGTATTGGGTCATGTCACGATATTTTTTTCTGAGGCATTATTTCCAGGTTGCTCAATTTAACATACACGTATCCTTAATGCTGTTGAGATTTTACAAGGATGGCGCACTCACATTTCTAAGAATCCAAAAGCGCCATTAGGCGAACGTTTACGGTATGTCACTTAAGTTTGTAGCTCAAATGGTTCAAAAGTTGTAAAAACGCCCATTTTAAAGATGGCGGACAGCGGCCATCTTGGATTTGAGGGTCAAAATGGCTACGGATTCCCAAAACAATCCCAAAAATGAATTTCTTACCCTAAATTAAGCCAATTTCAAATGTTTACACATGTCTATAGGTGAAATGGTCCAAAAGGTAGAGAATACCATATTTTGGGTACTGATAGGGCCTGCACTTTGGCTCGTTTTTTGCAGGTTTACATGGTCCAATAATCACAAGATGACTGACATGTGGTAACAAAGGAAGCAGTCACTGCAATTTGATTATGTCCCATATGATTGGCCATTCAAGACACCCCTGTGAATATACTATAGCGGCCTTTTCAAAATATAATACCTGTTTGCTTGACTGCATTGACAATACCCGGGAACAATACACACAGTATATGCATTGGACAAACTTTTTACAATAAGCATGATAAGTGATGATGTGACCTCCAGATTTATACATCGTTCGTCTCGCACACTGACGACATTTGATTGAATGGACTGCGCCGTGATTACGGTGAAGGACACCGGTTCAAATCCTTTGTTTGGAGCCAATCGATAAAAGCATGCAGGGCCTCTATACCCTATACCCATGTACAGTTTATCCCTTACATAACCTATGTCTTGAATACGCTGGCAAAGTTATGTAATAATCGGATTAATACTATATAGCAGTAGGTAAAAACAAGTTTTGAATAATCCGCGCTACAAAGTCCCATTCAGTGATCCCAGCGAAAGTGAAAAAAACAAAATCAAATTGTTACGTGTATAAATTTTTTAATGAAAAACAAATGGCAAAAAAACAAAACAGGAAAACGACAGTATTGACGAAGTTGAAGCCCCATTCAAATACATGTAGCTAATTTATATACTGTCAGTACCGGTATATAAATTACAGACTCACGTAAATGCATTATTTTTTTTGTCTTAGACACACGGGTTTCGGCTGAACCACTACACTAGCAAGCTATATATATGTTAGCACATCTATGACAATGACGAAACGTACAAAATCAGCCATAGGCCTTTTATGACCTTTGACATTCTTTTGTGGCGAGTGACATGGTCTTTCAATTCACGCCGAGTGTCCTTGACAGGTTCGACTATGCTTCAGTGGTCATGAAAGAATTCAAAAGATAACCTCTGCCCCAATAATCCCAGGCAATTATCTGAAACTGCTCCTCGGATCATAAGAACTCAGTCCTCAAATGATAGTCATAAATAATGTCCAAAATATAAAAATTACTGACTATCATTGGAGACTGAGTTCCGCAGTCTAGTATCCAAAATCTGAATTTTGATGATTTTTACGATCGTCGGGATGAAAAAAATCAAAAAATCACTGAATGGGCCTTTAGTTCCTACTCTCCTTACCCTGGCAATATAAATCAAAGAAAAATAAAGAAAAAATAAATAAAACAAGAAAAGAAAAAAAAGACAAAGAAAACGCATTCTGAATACGAAGAATGTCTTTCTGATATCAAATAAATTTTATTGTTTGGAATTCACGATATAATACAAATTTTATGACAAATTATTAAAATTTGATATTTTTTATATTTTTGATATAACAGTCCTCGAAGTAAATATCATAAATCTAATGATATATTAGTCCCTGGCATACCATACATGTATAGGCCTATGTATAGTACATTAGTCTGCTTTATCTGTTTTGTGCTGTTTAAGCAAATTTAAACATAATTTCAATAAAATGTAAGCTTTTACTGTCAGATATGTCCCCTTTTAATTTTGAGCAGAACAAGTGAGGTAAAGCAAAGAAAATTGGAATTTACTACTACTAGCGCCAATGAATGTTATACGATTGTAAAGCGGTACGATCCTCTGGGTGTGTGTGTGGAGGGGGGTGTGAGCGTATGTGTGTCCTGCACGCGTATTTTTCTGCAACTATAACGGGACGCAATACGATACCGGTATGTTATAAGAATCAAACTTACAATAAAGATGGCTCTTGTCAAATCCTACAATTCTGTCAGAGAAAATATGCATATTTGCATTAAATTTTTTATTAATTGACATTATTGATTAATTAATAAATATTTTATTTAATGATTTACCATAATTCCAAACATGTCAAACAATATGTCAAATTAAAGCTAATGAAATGCTTTATAAATTGGTAAGAGCACATTTTGCAGAATGCATTTAGTATTTTAGTTACATGATTCCAAACATTCTATTCCAATTTTTTACTACACACGCATAGGAGCTGTACTTTTAGAATCCGCGCCTAATCAATAATAATAGTCTTTCACTCCATTGTCAAAGTACTGTGCTCCCTGTAGCATTATAGTGACCAGGTCCTAGAGTGTGATGGTTTTGTAGCAGATGACAGTGCTCATTCAAGCCTGTCAAGGTCAGTTAGTAGCCACTTGCTGAATGGATGGCCATTATCAGCTATCAAAGAGATGCCTTGTGCAGCTGCCAATCACAGTAGAGGTTTGATAACATTTTGTTAAAAACCCAAATGTGATATAAGGACAAAGCTGTGCATGTTGGTACTTAATTGTTTGGATTCTTATGTTGAAATTCCCTTGTATTAGTATTTTTATGTGTAGTGTATATTGTTCATAAATTATATAGCTTTTAAATTTTGGGCATTTTTGCTCTGTTGCACTGTACCATTATGGAATTTGAGCAAATCAATTACCGACACAAGCAGGTATACAGTGTATTATTTTATTTTTATTTCGTATCTCAGGAGCACAGCTCACTTGGTAAGGCGTCAGAATTTGGTACACGAGCGCTTCGAACTTTAAATCGGAAGGTGGTGAGTTCGAGCCTCATCACGGTCACATTAATTTTATAAACCAAATTATTGTTCGAACTTTTCATATTTGTTTTTCTTTTATTGTTTCTTTTTTTTTTTTTTTTTTTTTTTTCTTGTTTTATTTAATTTTTTCTTTATTTTTCTTTGATTCATATTGCCAGGGTAAGGAGTGGAGGGAACTAACGGCCCATTCAGTGATTTTTTCATCTGGACGATCGTAAAAATCATCAAAATTCAGATTTTGTACAATGATATAGTCAGTAATAATATTTTGATCATTATAGGGAGTCTGTTTATAGTGAGCCAGATTATACGGTATTTAGCGTATAAGTACATCTTATACGGTATTGATTGCCACTATAAACAGACCAATAGCGCTATTTGTCGCACATATTATACGGAACTGATATCCTTCGAAATCGATGGATATTGCAGTAATGAATTTTCTGTTATGAGCCAGGAACCCCGTTGCATAACATTGGTGAATGTTACGTAAGAGTTAGGCGGGTTATACGAAGGTAGGCGCTAGGGCGTTGGCCAGTCATTGACTGTTTTCCTAGAGACCAGTGCACATCACGGATAGATTGACTGTACACGGATAGATTTACGTTGCAAAATTTGAGTTTGGAGTTGTGGAGTTGTGAATAGGAGTTTCGCTGGAATTAATTTGTTGTCCTTTGGAAGGTGTACGATAGACATAAGCCGGGTACTATCGTGAGTACTAATTTTGTTTTATTGACATAAACTTAATAACATGTCGCAAGAAGGACAATTTGTAATTGTTCGTCAGGAACCCGCTCCTAACCAGGTCGCTGCACAGATATTAGCTAATAATATTGGTGTCCCTCAAATCAGGGCACAGTCAGACGCAGTGAATCAAGCTCAAGCTCCTCAACATCAAGCTCAAGAGAATCTAGCGCAGCCACCTGCGGCTCCTCCGGCGCAACCAGCGCCAGTGTCCGCCCAGGTGATTTCTCAGATAGTGAATCAGGCGATTTCGGGTGTGACTTCCTACATTGATAACGCCATTATTCCCCTAAAATCAGAGGCAAAGGCCAGTAGAAAGAAGAGAGCGCGAGCGGCGTCTCGTCAACAAAAGCCGTATCAGCGCAAAATGCAGTATGGTCAGGCGTATGGTAATCCTAGTGGCGCTAATTTTCGTCGCCAAAATTATGGATACGGTCAATATCAATTTGGGAATTCCCAGAAAGGAGGCGACAGATGTTTTGCCTGTGGTGAGAGGGGTCATTGGCGCAGACAGTGCACTGCCGCTTCCCAGTCTGCAACCAAAGGTTATGGGGCAGCATCTACCTCAAATATGCCCAAGGAGGGAGCCAGATGGTATTAACAATGAAGGTAATACAAATATAGATTTATTTATTTGCGAGTATGAGACAGGAAAAGATATAGAAAATGTACGGTTAGAGAGCTAACAGATCGGGATTTCAACAAAGCTTTGATACTTGGTAAAAATATAATAATAGGCCCTACATGGGGTTATAGTTGAAGTTATACAGTTGATCACAAGCCTACAAATATTTGGTAGGTGAGTATGAAATGTCATGATGAACGCACATACGTAGCTTCAAAAACTAATAGGAATTTTTTGAAAAACGTTTCATAATTTTGCACAGATTATGGTTTACCGGGTACAAGTTCGACAGGAGTGGTCAAGGCCGTTAACACTCTGCATTCTGTGTACGATGATATTGACTTCTATTTCAATAATTATTTTGAATACGAATTAGGACGCGAGGAGCCTTACGTTAAAGGTAGGCTTAAAGCATCATTGCCTTTTGGCGGTTCATTGGAGCGGAACCTGACATTATTGACTTAATTTCTAACGGATACAAGATCCCGTTGCTATCTTCGCCTGGACCCGCCAAATTTAACAATAACAAATCTGCTATTAAACATCGAGAATTCGTATCACAGGCAATTCAAGAACTTTTAGACAAACAATTGGTAGTTGAATGTGATGAAATACCGAAGATAATTAATCCACTTTCAGTTTCTGAACAAAGTTCAGGGAAATTAAGATTAATTTTAGATCTCAGATATATTAATTATTTTGTTTGGGGAGAGAAGATCAAGTTCGAAGATTGGAAATGTGCCTTAGAATTTTTTAACAAAGACGATTTTATGTTCTCATTTGATCTCAAGTCGGGTTATCATCATTTGGAGATATTCCCAGATCACACCCAGTACCTGTGTTTCGCATGGGAGTTCAGTGGCACAATCAAATATTACTCATTTAAGGTCTTAGCTTTTGGCTTAAAATCGGCACCTTTCATCTTCACTAAAACTTTAAGACCTTTGGTAAGATATTGGAGAAGACAGGGGATCTTCATAGTGCTGTATTTAGATGATGGATGGGGACGAGCGGGTCCTTTGACCAGTGTGAAGTGATTGCAAAACAAGTAAAAGCAGATTTGCTCTCAGCCGGTTTAGTGCCTAATGTAGACAAGTCAGTTTGGAATCCAACTAAACGGTTAGATTGGTTAGGGTTAACATGGGACTCAACAATAGGGGCGATTAGCGTTACAGAAAGAAGGGTTAACGATATCATTGCATTTTTTTTTTGAATTCAAAAGGATTTGCCATATGTTTCGGCTAGAAAGCTAGCCTCCTTTGCAGGCAAGGTTATGTCATTATACCCAGTAGTGGGATACATCGCTCAATTGAAGTCAAAGTATTTATACATGGAAGTAGAGAGGAGAGTTCACTGGGATAAAGTTTATAAGCTGTCCAGTGACAGTAGTGTGATAGAAGAACTATTTTTTGGAGAGAACATGTAGTAGAGTTGAATAAGAGACTTCTCTTTGAATATTCTTGTCCAGTATGCTTAGTATATTCAGATGCTAGTGATTCAGGTTGCGGGGCCTGGTCGGCAGAGTGTGGGGATTAAAGTTTTTCAGAATTGGAACATAATTGAAAGCAAAAAGAGTTCCACCTGGAGAGAACTTAAAGGTGTATTTTTAGCTTTGCAAGCCTTTACACCCCAATTACAAGGAAAGAAGATATCATTGTCTACCGATAATCAAGGCGTGGTCTCCATAGTCACTAAAGGTAGCATGAAGCCAGAATTACAGGAAATTTCTTTGAGCATTTACAATTTGTGTAAGAACAAAGGCATTGAAATAGAAATAAATTGGGTTCCCAGGTCTGAAAATTCTGAAGCTGATGAGCTGAGCAGGAGAATAGATTTTGACGATTGGGGTGTGAGTCCAGAATTTTTTACATGTTTTATAAAATGTGGGGACCACATTCTGTAGACCAGTTTGCTGATGAATTCAACACAAAACTGAGAACATTTAATTCAAAGTACTGGTCGCCCAAAACAGCTCACGTTGACGCCTTTACATGTGATTGGGCTGGAGCCCACAATTGGTTGGTTCCACCAATAACTTTGGTGAGCAAGGCAGTTAAACACTTAGTGGCATGCAAGGCTTCTGCAACTTTAGTAGTACCTTGCTGGACTTCGGCTGCATTTTGGCCTATTCTCTTTTCACCACATAGCAAATACAAGAAAGCCATAGTGAATGAACTAAGGTTCAATGATCCGAAGCATATTTTCGTGCAAGGAAAGAATCCTAATTCTCTGTTCGGATCCCCTAAAATGACTAGCGCCGTGTTGTGTTTAAGGTTAAACGGAGCCTTGTGTTAATTACAACAAATTATATTATAAACATGATCCATATTCCCTTATAATGTAACGGCACCAAAACGGTGATGAATGTTTTGAAAGCGTCTACATTTTAAGGCGTGGAGAAAGATGTGTTTGCTCTGAATAGCAATAAAGCCACTGGGCAAGAGATGTTTATTAATCTCCACTGGGAGATGCGGTGTTAATTGTATCACATAGAAGGAATGTGATTGTATATAAATACGGAAAGCCACTGGGCACACGTATACAATATAACGAGTTTGATCCACTGGGAGTCTTTTCTTACTGCCGAGTACAGAATAGTCAAGTCCAAGTTGAAGAGTTCAACAAAAGCGAACGTTCGCTGATAGACGTTTTTTAATTTGTTTCAGAGATGGGGTGACTGGAGACTTGAATCTGGAAAAGGCGTTATTGGCTTCTAGAGCGCCAAACACGGTTGCCAAGTATAGCCGAGCATTCGAGAACTGGAAGGCATGGAGTCTGTCTCGAAATATTTCGTATCTTCCCGCGATTAAAGACGATATAGCGAGCTATTTGATTAAATTGTACAATGAAGAGGCCCCTTATTCAAGAATAGAAAGTGCGTTTTACGCGATTAAATGGTATCATGACTGTTCACTTTTAGTTAAAAATAACCCGTGTGAATATAAAATCTTGCATTTATTGTTAAACGGCTTAAAAAGGCTAAGTCAGAAACCAGTTCCCCGAAAAAAGGAACCCATAACTCCAGAAATGCTACATGCTATAGTAGGGAAGAATTGTTCGCCAGATAGTCTGACGGGATGCAGGCTATGTGCCATGCTGCTAATATCTTACGCAGGTTTCCTTAGACACTCTGAGCTTGCAGAGTTGAGAGTTTGTGACATTCAGTATTTCGGTTCGTATATGAGGTTGTTTATAGTGAAAAGTAAAACTGATCAATTTAAGAATGGAGTGTGGCTTATAATAGCGGCTACAGGTAAAATAACGTGCCCGGTCAGTATGTTCTATAGGTACATCACATTAGCTGGTATTCAGCTAGATGGGTCTGATCAGTATCTCTTCAGACCTCTTGTGTTTATGAAATCATCTGTAAAGTATTTCCTGAGGGCAGGTAAAATGTCATATTCTAGATGTAGAGATTTGCTTAAAGAAGCTCTGGTAGGTATTGGAGTAGACTCCAAAAGATTTGGACTACACAGTTTAAGAGCTGGAGGGGCCACAGCAGCAGCCAATATAGGAATACCGGACCGTCTTTTTAAAAAGCATGGTAGGTGGCGGTCTGAGAGCGCTAAAGACGGTTACGTGACTGAATCATTACAGAACCAATTGGCAGTTTCAATGAGTTTAGGCATCTGAGTAAGTTATAGAAGTTATTGCCACTTGGACATGAAACTTGAAGTGAAAGACATGCAGTTTTAGATATTAATTAGCAGTCAAGTGAGGACTTTCTAAAGTAGTCAGAATGAAGATTATTGCAATTGAGGTATATTTATAGAAAAGGTTGTTAATGTAGTAGTAATTTATAAGTAAGGTAATTGCCTAAATAATAACATACATGAGATTAAGCATAACCATTGCATTGCGATTATTCCTTGATCCAGCTTTTGCCCGCTCTTTATACCTTGAGATTAGGGAACATGGAGATGTCCATTGTCTCCTGGAAGAACGGTGTTCCCCTATTCTTAATATTTTTTATGTTCCTTTTAGTTAAAAGGAGGGGCAAATACGGGGAGGGCGGTATAGAAAATATTTTATTTACGTTTGAGGGTACCGAATTAGTAAATAAATGAATTTTCTGTTATGAGCCAGGAACCCTATTTGCATAACATTGGTGAATGTTACGTAAGAGTTAGGCGGGTTATACGAAGGTAGGCGCTAGGGCGTTGGCCAGTCATTGACTGTTTTCCTAGAGACCAGTGCACATCACGGATAGATTTAATTTTTTGTTAAAAATTGTTAAAAGGTGGGTTTCAGCCCAAATTTAGCTTGTTGGAAGTCAATTGCAGATTCGGATTATTCTGGCTAGAAAGAAAAAAGTAACAGCAGGACTACGTAGCCATAATAAGTAAGTTGTGTTCGAGTTGTCGTGATTGGAGGTGATCTATTATAGTAAGTATGATATAGGCCTTGCCTGTCTAGTTGTGATACTAATCATGCTAATCGTGTCGTGTCGTGTCGTGTCGGGTAGTATCGTGTTGGTGTGTTCAAAAGGTGTAGGTTACTTAACTTACTTAACACAAATTTTTCACGATAGGTTCTTGCACTGTCCATTGTCTCCTGGATTAGGGAACATGGAGATGTCCATTGTCTCCTGGAAGAACGGTGTTCCCCTATTCTTAATATTTTTTATGTTCCTTTTAGTTAAAAGGGGAGGGGCAAATACGGGGGAGGGCGGTATAGAAAATATTTTATTTACGTTTGAGGGTACCGAATTAGTAAATAATATTCATTCCGTATACGGCCACTATAAACAGACAGGGATTAACGATACCGTTATTCAAGGAAGTGGAGCAGGGTTATATAGGCCTAATTAGCACATATTTGTCAGTTTAATAACACATCACCTACAAATATGGTACGGTACGTACTGCAGCAATAATGTTCAAAAGTAGGCCGGTATCGTTTCGACGGCAAACTATTTGAAACTGGCACTATATTTGTGTCTCCCACATTGCACTGCGGTGACCTCGAACACGCTGAGTTCAGCCACCTCGGATTCAGAATAGCGCTATTGGTCGCCACTATAAACAGCCGAGATAACGGATAAGTGACATTCCAGCCTAATCCCATATACGTATAAAGATACCGTATAAATACCGTACACCACTATAAACACGCTCATTATATGACTATCATCATCCGAAGAGCAGTTTCAGACAATTGCTTGGGATTGTTGGGGCAGAGGTTATCTTTTGAATTCTTTCATGACCGCTGAAGCAGAGTCAAACCTGTCAAGGACACTCGGCGTGAATTGAACTGATTTAATTTATATACTGACAGTATATATAAATTAGCTACATGTAGGCCTATTTGAATGGGGCTTCAACTTCGTCGATACTGCCGTTTTCTTGGGTTTTTGCCATTTTTTCATTAAATTTTTTATAAAAGTAACAATTTGATTTTTTTTTTCACTTTCGCTGGGATCACTGAATGGGGCTTTGCAACGCGATATATTAAAAACTTGTATTCACCTACTTTTATAGCATTAATCCGATTATTACACAACTTCGCCAGCGTATTCAAGACATCCAATGCAAATAATCACCTAGAGCGTGTTTATAGTGAGACAATCTTTCCGTTATTTAGCTAAACTACCGCGTAGTCTAGATTTGCAATGGTTAGTAAAACATAAACAAATTTAGACTGCCACGCATAAATACCGCATAATCTGGCTCACTATAAACACGCTCATAGATTATGACGTTCATACCGTAAATATGGCGGAGTACTCAAATTCATTCAACAAAAGCATGATTACAAGCTATTGCAATCTACCGCGACAGCTCGTCTCACACACATAACAAATGCACTATAGGATCAAATAGGTTGACGACAACGTTTGATTGAATGCACTGCATTGCGCCATGATTACGGTGAAGGACACCGGTTCAAATCCTTTGTATGGAGCTAATCAATAATTTCACGCACATCCTCTATTATTGCCCAATTATTGCCCGGGATGATTGCACACTGTAAAAGAGCTATTGTTATAATGTTTGATGAAATCGTGTTTAACTATTTGCTTAAGAAAGGCACAATACAGATAAAGCAGACAGATTTATACATGTGGTACATGTATATACATATAGGGAATGTGTTCGAGTATTACCTAATTATAATAGGGGCGTATCCAAAAATGAATTCACACCCCTTTCAAATGTCGAGCCAAAGTGCAGGCCCTATGACTAATTAGCATAATTTATGCTAATTAGGGGGTTTTATGCATAGATACAGAGTGTCTCTTTGGATGAATCTTTTCCTCTTACCCCAAGGAACATCCATACCAAGTGGGACCTTTGTTCTAAAAAATGCAGCGTTCACCCTATTTTCACCCCTTAACAAGTCTACTATAAAAACCGCATATAAAAACTTAAAGGAGTATTTCGTGATCCTAGCATCCTCTATTTATGTCATTTTTCATTAGATATCCACGAAAAATACCTATTCCCAAAATTTCAGTTGATTCCGATTTTGCGTTCGCGAGTTTAATGCATGATTAATATGTATAGGCCTATTACACTGCTCCATAGACAATGCGTTGTAATTTCGTTCTGGTGCACCAGAACGAAATTCAAATTTCACGATATCTCTGCTATAAAACGAATTTAATCTGCAAGAAATATTTTGTACATAAACATTATGTAGCCAGAGGTTTCCAGTGATATAAAAAATCTCAACTTTTTTTGAGAAAAGTGGGGGGATGAGGCTGTGGATCACGAAATGCCCTTTTTTTTAAATTTCACACATCAACACTTTAGAAATTCGCACATTTGCCTAGAAATGCACATAAAAACTGAAATCTCACAATTAAACATGTTAAAAAGTCACTGACACATTTACCTCAGTAAAAACCACACATATTTTGAACACATCTCTCCCGAAAACCCGGGGGGGGGCACTCCAACTTTGGAGGTGACACGTATTATAGGGTTGTTAAGACCCCCTTTTTCAGCATCGCTGTCACCCGAAGACCCCCTATTTTTCCATTAATTTTGAGCTGTCACCCAAAGACCCTTGCAAGTTCAATTTGAACAGCAACTTTCATTTATCACTGATTTTGTTACTTATTTTGAAAAACAATGAAATTTGAAGCCATTTAGAACTAGAAATTCGATTTTCGAGGTTTTTGTGGCGCTATTTCGGCTCTCATCCAAAGATTCCATTAACAAATTCCATATGGATGTCCATAAATAAGGCATAAAATGGCATAAAACTAATTTGAAGGAAGGGTGTTTTTAGATAAAACATTGTCTAAAATATGCAAAAACATAAATGGTTTTAAATTTGCAAAGTAATATTTTCCCTTCATTTTCAGAAATAAAAAAGATCTTGAAATGACTTAAAATTCATATTTGAATGTGATTTAGTATCCTTTATAATGAGAAAAAGAAAAAAGTTGGAAAGAGTTCTTCATCATTTTAAAAATTGCATTTTTATTTTTGCAACACATGCCTTTCAATTGAAAATAATCAATTTTTCAAATGTCCTTGTGTGATACATTTAGATGATATCAGACTTGCATTTTGGAAACTTTCCTCCATCAATTTATGCACATGTATGATATTTGTGCTCAATTTGGCATGTTGGATGTAACTTTGGTGTCCCAGTTACACGCGACATGCCAAATTTTTACTCTTTACTCTAACTTTAAAATGTTGAATTGGCCAGGAAATATTAAAACATAACATTAAACACTGTTTGCAGTGTTAAATCAATGTTAGAAGTTCCAGTTTCAACAAAATTATTTTTTTTATACACCGTGAAAATGACCAACATAACTATGTCACCATGGCGGGACACCAAAATTTCAAATGCCCATCCGAAGTTTCAGAGTTCAGAAGACATGATATCATGTCTATGGGTTAACCATATAAGTTGGTAAGTCATCTCGGGAGACTTCATTCATTAAGGGGCGCACCATTAGATTTCCAGGGGGGCATGGGAGTTTTTGAAAAAAAAAACTTTGCCCACTAGTGAGAAAAAAAAAAAAAACTTTGCCCACTAGTGAGACAAAAAAAATAAATTTTGCCGCACCGATGAGTAAAAAAAAAAAAATTTCACCCACCCAACTTTGTATTAAAATGTACATTAAAATTGAAAAAAATAACTTCGCCGCCGAAGGCGGCTAAAAAAAAATTCGGTGCTCTTGGAGGCGAAAAAAAAATTCCGCCACCTTCGGCGGCGAAAAAAAAAAATTCTGCCTGACCCAAACTCCCATGCCCCCCCCCCTGAGAATCTAATGGTGCGTCCCTAAAAATGAGCAACCTTAGGGAAATTAGGAGCAAGCAAAATTGACCAACATAACTTGCCAAGCGGGACACCAAAATTATGTCAAGAACTGGTTTTACCTTAAAACCATATTTAATTTTGTTGATTACTTCCAAATTTGGTACTTTTGGATAGAGTTTAACCTAATCCATTTATCCAAGATGCTTTTTTTAATGTAAGAATGACAATGTTTAAAGAAAATGGTGCAAGAAATATGAAAAAACAACATAACTGCGGGAACACGCGACACAATGATTTTCCATGGGCCAGTGTAAGAAATTATGTGTAACCGTACTTGCCATGCATGATAAAAAGCCAAGGAACCCAGTACATGGCAAATAATTAAACTTGATCAATCAAATTTACATGTTGAAATGTCACAGCTGGTACCCAAAAATCATGCGGGACACAAAGGCAAAATATATCCGTAACTCAAACGGTAAAACTTCTGCCATATTGGTAAGATATAAATAAAACACTAGATATGCTGGAATAGTTCTGTTGCATTAATCAGAAATTTGGCATCATATGGGCAAAGTCAGTGAAAACCCCATTGGACCCCTTTTATGGACACACCTATAACTTAAATCTCACACGTTACAAAAAAAATTTGGCTAAAAACCGCATATAAATTTTTAATTTTACAATTTAACATGTTAAAAAAAGTCACAGACTTGCCTAAAAACCGCACATTTACCGCTGAGTGCACCAAATCCGCGTAACTTACTAGTTTAGTAGCTTACTTCTTTAGTAACTACTCTGCAACTGCCGCGTAGTATTTTTGGGACTTGCGCTGAAGCGTATCTGGCGAGTAACTACTTCTTTAGTATCTTCATTAATGGAGCAGTAAATCACAATCAGCACCTTTAATATCACGTTTTTAACCACGCGGTCAATTGTTATTTAATTTCAACAATAGGCAGTGTTATGTCACTAAATACCCCGGTACAAACAAAATACCATATTAGTGTATTTAGCGTGCTTTGTAGTAGTAGGCCTATAGGTTTATGATTATGATATCTATTTTGTCACACCATGACAGTAGGGGTAAACACGCCGGGGGTGGGGGACTCAGCAGTGTAGTTTTTGTACAATACCTTTCGGGGTCAAAGTAGTTTACGTGTTGAGTCGCGTATCAGGGTCAGTTGTAGGAGGGGGATAGAAAACAAATTGGTGGGTAGGTCTATGTGTTATTGTGATAATTGCTCATTTCAATTGTAAGCCTACACCATTTTAGCCCAAAATTAAGGTGATATTTTTTGTTTTCTATGCCAAAATTCATTTATTCTGCCAAATAAGGGTAAAATTGTGTGTTTACAGGGCCATTTTCAATTTTACACTGGGGGTAAGGGGGTAAAATTTTTAGGGGGTTGGTTTTAGGGTGTTAACATTTTCTTTGTGAGGTTGGTTTTGATCACCCCTTCTATGTTGTCTTGTTCTCCCTTCCAGAATAAATGTTCCGTCCGTAGGCCTACACGAAAGGTTTGCGGTGCCGCATACGAGACGCTCCACACGCAGAATACACTCTAATGCAAAATATCTTATTATTTACTTTCAAAATTTCATAAATATCAATGATTTTATCCTCTATCTATGAATTAATTTGCTTACTCGCCAACTTACTCCTCCAACGATGAAGAGTACGTTGCCGAGTAAATAACAATAACTGCGGCGTAACTTTACTAGTTTAGTAACTTACGCACATTTGGAAGTCACGAAATTCTGAGATACTCGCCAACTTACTCCGCAAAAGATGAAGAGTAAGTTGCCGAGTACATAACAATAGAACTTACTAGTCTAGTAACTTACGCCGATTTGGAAGTCTCAAAATGCGAGATACTCGCCAACTTACTAAACTAGTAGCTTACTCCGAAGTTACGCGGATTTGGTGCACTCAGCGGTTAATCTTAAATTTCACATTTCAACATGTTCAAAAAGTTACACGTCCATTTGCCTAAAAACCGCACATGAAAACTGAAATTAAACATTTCACCACGTACAAAAAAGTCAGTCGCACATATTTGCCTAAAACCGCACATTTCCTGGTGCGAGACGGTTGGAAATGTACTGAGGAGAGAGCCCATTCAGGGACACAAGCGTGAGTGTCTTGAACTTAATTCTCTAACGAACTGGTACCGTAGATCATGATCATGAACATGATCAGACTTGGGCTTACGGTATACAGGGTGTCCCAGAATGATTTATACCGTGTTTGAACAAAATTTTTAAAAAAAAAAGGTCAACAGTGTATCTAATTTTAATAAGTGCGATACAATGACACACATGTCTCCTACTTATTCTGTGACTTTCATAATAGCTTGATTCGTTTTGGCGTGACATTGATATTACTGAAAATGGATGAAAACCGCATGTGTATAATTTACAGCGCAAAGGCATCATCCTTTATCACCAGCCGTACTGTGTAATATTGAATAATTCTTGACATAAGATGAAATGAAACATTTAAATATTACTTCAGATATTTAGGTTGAAAAACATACTTTTAGAGTGATTTTGACCACAATTTTTACCCAAAAATGTCATTTTTACAGAGGACATAACTTCCTCAAGGATACTCGGTAGTTAATTGTAATCTTCTCTGTTTAGTAGCCGTGGGTTTGCTAATACAACGTGGACATAAATACATGCTTTGACACCAAGCACTAAGAACGAACCTTCTCTATACTTTTATGACAAATCTATCTCTGCCGGCATTTCAAATGATTAAAACATCTACTATTTCCATGATTAAACTCACACACCACAATAATTGTCTTCAAAACCACCGCCAAAGAAAGAATGATATAAGGTCACTCAAGCGTAACAAATCCTTTATTCCATACAAGGATTGCTTCGTAACATCATAAATAATTGATAGATATCGACTTTTAGCCGAAATAAGAACAAGACACAACCAATATACCTGCATATTTTCCAAATAACTTTGTGCTGGAAATGTTTTCAAAATGTTTTTTGTCAAAACTTGGAATTCACCAATTTTGCGCAATGTCCTGTAACTTCTTTTAAAAACGTCCAATTTCTAAAATCTAAAATTTCTAAGAAAGCTAAATAGGCCTATATGTAGATTTTAGAAATTAAAGCAATAGTAATGCTCTTCATACCTAGAAAAATTCAACTTTCCCGGTATAAATCATTCTGGGACACCCTGTATATAGCTTGGAACATTTGTTCTGTAATGTCTGTCTCAGGAGAGATCTTTCTGTGTTATTCCACTAAGCAGAATGTTACAGTCATCACGACGTGAGAGAACGAGGGTTCTGACAGTCTTGCCACAAGTATTAAAATCCAAATATCAACGAATTCTGTTGAATGAGCCCATGACTGATTTACCATACAGGTTGTAACAAAAACATTTATACAGCATGTAATAGCAGGGCCGGATTTACCTTTTGGGGGCCCTGGACCAGGCCAAAATTTGGAGGCCCCCAAACACACCGTGATGAAGGTATGTGCGCTCAAGTGGCCAAGTTTTTAGATTCAATTAGGACATTTGTGCACGAAGCGCGCGAAAACATTTTCGACAATTTCAAGCCATGAATTTGGCTAAATAACAGGCCAGTGCGAGCGAAGCGCGCAAAATGTTGCAATTTTTGTACCCTATTTGGCCCCCATTACTCGTTGACTGCCGATAAAACGCCCAATAAAGACTTAGTCACCGGACCGCGCCGGCCAGTTAAAGTACATGCCCTATCACACCACTCCACACCATACATAAATTCTCCCAGTCACATTTCCCAAATATGAAATAATTAAAAAAAGTCAAATTTTAATTTACTTCTTTTAAAGTTTGGCAGAGGCGGGGTTCGAACTCACGGCGCAACGCTTAGTAGGGGAAGGTGGGGCATAACGGAACACTTAACTTTGAGGATGCTCTGTGACGTCACCATAAGTAATATGGCTGTAAAAATTATATATTCAGTTGAAGTTTGTATTTACCTTTAATATACCATTAACCAATATAACTAGAATCTTACAATTTTTTATAAAAATGAAGAAATATTTTCAAAAAAAAAAATCCGTTTTGCCCCACTATCGGGGCAAAACGGAACCCCTATGGGGCAAAACGGCACCCTGGGTGCAAACTTATATTAGTTGTTCCATCGGTAGGCCCTAGTCCTAGTTATATGTAGGCCTATATTCAGTTACAATATTAAGTGGGCCTACCATCTCTGTGGAGTGAGTGGTTAACTTCTTATAGGCTGTCATGTGGTAATGTTATCAATGCGCGATTAATTGCAATATGCGCTCAAACTAGTACGCGGCGTGGCGCGCTATGTCCGCAGATTTGCGTAGCGCCATGATTGCGAATGTATTTTATTATTGGAATGGACTTTTGAATGTAATGTCCGACCGCGATGTCGTAAAACTATGGAAGTGGAAGGAATTAAAAAAGAGGAGAGAGGAATAAAAGGACTCCCAAGTCTAAGAATTATGGTAAAACTTCGCCTGATGGTGTGATTTCATAGTTTTATTAAGAAGATAAGCCGGCAGTGCTAGTGAACGTAACATGGTGGCAGCGGAAAAAGTAAATCTACAGGTACGCCATTTCAAGAAATAGCCTAAGAAAGACTCAAAGAAATCACAAAGAAAACATCAACGAAGTTTTCGAAGAAAGAAACTGGAAAATTACCAAAGAAAACATCAACAAAGTTTTCGAAGAAAGAAACTGGAAAATCGCCAAAGAAAACATCAACAAAGTTTTCGAAGAACGATACTTGAAAATCGACAAAGATGGTATCAAAGTCGATAAAGAAGCTTAAAGACTAGTTCAGCTTTGAAGAAGAAACCTTCAGTGAGCTAGCCATAAGAAGAAAGAAGAGGACGCAGAACTGATTAACTGTTGTATTGGAAGCCCGGATTGGAAGAAAGAAGAGAGCGTCACAGTACCAGATAGCTTCGCTACAGAAGAAAGAAGAGAAGAAAACAGATAGCTTCGTGACTGTATCATCATCAATTCCGTTCAAATACCAGAATTGTGAGATTTGATGCATTTTCATCGTTGGAATATATTGCTGATTTGTGTTCTTCTGGAAAAAGACAGGTGAATCGTGTTTTCATCAGTGGCAGTGTTGTCTACATGATCTACGCATCGGTGTGGCAGAGTGATGTGGAAAATGGATTACGAGAGGCTGTCTTCAGGTTCTAGCCTGCTTGGATTCCTTGCTAAATGACCAGACATTTGGTATGATATTTTGACTGTTGGCCTTTTTACTTGAAGACAATCAAGAGATGTTTATATTTTCACAGATGAAAATGATCAGTAATATATTATAAAATTTAAACGAGGATTGTGCGATAGTGAAGCAAGTATTATAAATATTGCAAATGTACGTGCACAAATGAAAGGTACGTACAACGAAATGTGTATGCACATATCAAAATTAAATGTTGTATACATCATGTTTAGTAGAGATGTAAGCCTAAGGCTATGCACGTCAATCTTTGTGGCATTCAAAAATGTTTTGTTGTGTAAAGTATAATTGCGTTTATAAAAAAATAAACAGCAATGAAACATATTGTTTTAATTTAGTATTATCATGCACATGGACAAATGTGTGCATTATTTCACATGCAAAAACTCGAGCCAGAGTACAAAAATATGTGTAAGATTTTTTATTGGATTGTTGTAAAAAGCGACGAGCGTTTGGGATTGCAGCAGTAGTGCGCAAGTCAATCGAGTCGACATTTCTTTAAAAATTGAAATGAAGGGATAAAGTAATATAATATGGTCGTCAAAAAACTGTTGTGTTTAAAATAAGATTTTATCACAAAATGTGCGTATTGATCAGGATTTCATGATGAATTTAAATTTCTGGACAAGCGTTTGGTATTGCAGCTATAGTGCGCAATTAGTCAAGCGACATTTCCATATAAACATGGACATGTATAACTAAATTCATTATGTTTTGGAGAGATGGAAACTTGTGTGAGATTATCATTGGAGAAGAAATTTATGACATAAATTTTATTTGTATTTATGGCAAATGTACGTTTGGAGAATATTTTATAAAATGAATTAAAACGTGCATTAAAAACAAATGTATGCATGAAATTATATTTATGCACACAAAAAGATGTAAATTTAACGCGATTTAAATGTGCATTTTTGAGATGATTGACACAATCATATAGGAGTTCGGGGAGTGTCATGTGGTAATGTTATCAATGCGCGATTAATTGCAATATGCGCTCAAACTAGTACGCGGCGTGGCGCGCTATGTCCGCAGATTTGCGTAGCGCCATGATTGCGAATGTATTTTATTATTGTAATTCACTTTTGAATGTAATGTCCGACCGCGATGTCGTAAAACTATGGAAGTGGAAGGAATTAAAAAAGAGGAGAGAGGAATAAAAGGACTCCCAAGTCTAAGAATTATGGTAAAACTTCGCCTGATGGTGTGATTTCATAGTTTTATTAAGAAGATAAGCCGGCAGTGCTAGTGAACGTAACATAGGCCTAGTAGGCCTATAATATGTATGACCAATATTTGATTAGAAAGAAATATTCAGTAGGCCTACCATCTCTGTGGAGTAAGTGGTTAACTTGTAATCATTAATTCTATATCTGTAGGTCTAGTTATATGTCTATGTTTCAGCGAAGTGTTTACCATGTTCGAGTAGGCCCCTAGATAACGCCTACATTTCCTTGAGTGAAGACAAGTTATGTCCAATTGGGGCAAAACGGAACCCATCTGTGGGACAAAACGCCCGGGGCAAAACGGAACCCTGTTCCGTTATGCCCCACACCTAGGGTTCCGTTTTGCCCCATACCCGATTTTTTAGAAATTGGTTGCATGCATAATACATCGTAGCATATAGGCCATGCACTTAATACAGCTCATGGCTAGTACCTTCGCGTTTACAATATACACAATTATTTGGGAATCCAATATTAATGAAGTAAAATTTCAGCGCATTAAACATCTACATATCTTACACCAGACGGGTAGTAATTTTTTGAGTCGATCTTGCTCGAATGTCAGTGGATTGTTTCAGATAAAATTTTTGTTGTAAATCCTCGTAGCCATACTTGTGTTCCTCAATATAATTTGCATAGACGGCAGTATTGCCAAGGCCTATTTTTCCAGGTGGTTCCGTTTTGCCCCGAGGGTCCGTTATGCCCCACCTTCCCCTACTCTATGAGCCTAGCGCCTTAGACCACTCGGCCACTTGCCTTGTTGTTATTCATTTGAAACTTATTTAAAAATATAATCGCTACCACGTGACAAGCAAAGACAGAAAACGTATTATATTTTGGAATTTTATCATTAATGTGTATTATAATAGAGCTACCATTATTTATATTGTTGAATTCTCAAGCGCATCATTTCGAATTGGGTTTTTATTCCTAAAGCCCGATACTGACTCCACCTGTACATTTTAATTTCATCGCTGGATGCTGAGATGTTTGAAAAGCATCGCAGCATCGCATACCGCTGCGAAGTGGAGTCAGGATCGGGCTTAATTCGAACCACCAGCATCCATGGTTCGATCATGGAGGTATATAAATAAATGGAGAATGATCCAGCCAAGCCTCTTTTGTACTACGTTGGTTATGACCAATTATTGTTGAATAGGCAATTTCAGGTTTATATTGATTATGCTAAGCTGATTACATTGTGAAGTCTGTTTCACTGGCCATTGGTTTCAATGGGGTAAAATGAAGTTTATACTTATTGGAAAGTGCTCATGTTTCATAAAATTTTGATATCAAAATCTCATTTTTGCCAAAAATTGAGTGCTTAAATTCTGAGACTAGTATACCTAGGTTTAGGTATACTAGTCTCAGTTAAATTGCATCAAGAAATCAGTCTTTTTGAAAAAAGAAACACCTTATCTGTTGTCATCTTGTGACTCCCTACATTTTGGTCATGAAATTGAATTATGACTTTTTTTTCCCAAAAGTTATGACCCCCGTATATTTGGAACCCCTCCTCCAAAGAAAAATGATAGCCCCTAATAATATTAATATAATCATTTAGGCCTAAATACTGATAATTATTTATTATAAAATGAGAAGTTTAATGATGATTTAGGCGGCCTATACGATTTCATGACAATACAGAATTAAAAGTTTAAAAACAATAACATGACATATCCGTCATGGCACTCAATCAATTTGACCCGAAGCTTCAACCAAAATCACGGTTATCATACACTAAACTATGAGAAACTGTTTAAACAAAGTATGTAGGGCCTATACATTCCGTATATCAATTTCTCTCTAAAAAGATTGTCTGATCATCACTTTTGCTTGAATTCCGAAGTACTTACGGTAAATTTTGCTCGCTCGTAACTCAAATGGCCCAAATTGGCCCAACATAATTTTTTCACAATCGGAAGGTAAAAACGTTTTGCTTTCATTTGCACTATATTTGAACTCCCTCAGACCCCTTAAAAGCTTAATATATGAACATGAAAACTAAGTATATTTGTCAAGTTACGGCACAACTAGTGTAGAAAACAGTTTCATAACTTGAGAACAGAACATCCGAATTTCTTCGGGTTTTCGCACGATCATACATTGAAACTATAAGCTATCAAAACTGGTGACTTTGAACATCTGATTGATTAGCTGACGTCATTATACAGTCTCTTTTACAAGGCTTCCGGTACGGGTCAATGTAGGTTCAATTCCTATGAGGACATTTTGGGAGTGACAATCAATGAACCATGGTAGAGGCTCATAACCATCGTGGAGATCAATAGCTTGGCTGAAGTGGCTGGTCAATTCAAGTTTGGTGACTCATTGAATAGAGGTAACGGGTTAATCTCCACTTAGGAGATTAGAATTCTGGCGATCATTCTCCATTTATTTATATACCTCCATGGTTCGATGTAGAGAGTCTTTCCTATTCAGAGGAAATATTGCAATTACACACCTTATTGCCTTTTAACAATAACCAATGACACTAGCACGTAATTCCAGTCAAGCACCAATCTTTAATCCTATTGTTGAAGAGGATAATAAGCTTATACTTATGCATAGCATTCGTAAAAAAGCTTAAGTCTTTGTTTGCTTTGGTTAAGTCCTGTTCAAGTGGTGGATTAACCAACAATTAACAATGAGAGTACATTCCTGAACCTCGTTCAGTTGGCGATGATTTGAAGTGACCGCCAATTATGACCATTTGATATTTAATAGGGGCCTACCAGCAATGTGGAAAAAAAGAAATAATGTAGTGCCAAAATAATGTACCCTTTTACGGAAGGAGCAAAGTTTAACAAGTTACAACTCCGCTTCTGCAGTACGTATGTCAGCGGCGAATGTCAGGTTATTATTTCCCAGTCTTGAAAAAAAATTGCAGGCAGAGGTGGGAATCGATCTCGGTACCTCCCGGTTAAAAATCACTGTGCAAAACCACTAAGCCAACTAAATATCTGTCGTGAGTTGCTTGACATTAATCTTTGATATTGCTGAATGGAACAAATCGCGGAATTAACTCAGTAATAAAAGAAGTAGACTCTTATTTAGCGGCCAAATTGGATAAAAGGGGAAATATTTGTCCCTGCTCTAAAGAAAATATAGGTTAGAAAATTATCAAATAAATTTAAATTAAAAATTGAGACTTTATATTTATTTAGTTCACAAGGCGGCATTTTCACAGACAAACACTGTATACGCTAAAAACTCGACCCTCATTACTAGATGATGGCATAGCTCAGTGTTAGAGCATCAGACTGGTAATGTCAATATCGTTGGTTCGAATCCGCCTGCCAGCAATGGTTATTATGATTATAATGCTACGCTACAATTTGTTCAATTTTTTTCATTTATTTATTTATTCATTCATTCATTCATTCATTCATTCATTCATTCATTCATTCATTCATTCATTTCATTCATTCATTCATTCATTCATTCATTCATTCATTCATTCATTCATTTATTTATTTAAATAATTTGATATATTTGAAAGGGGTATTTGAGCAATTTGAAATTTTTACCCCGTATAATCCTATGGGGTCATTTTGAACCCACTCCCTCCCAAATTGCCAAAACCTATGAGTTTAAATCATACATAATGATCAGTACGTCAATCATGAGTGAACACCGGTTGGTCACTGCATTTATTTGGGAATGGGTAGGCACTGCAGCTTGATTCCCCATCCACAACATGATAATGTGTGCACATGCTACATTATATACACTTGTAGGCCTATGTTGTTGTTGGTGTATAAGTAATGGGCCTTGCAATTGAAATGCCTCAAGCTTTTAATCCGATATGCAGATTATCTATTTGTTTTCATGAATTGGAAGACATTCTTTGATGTATTACTGAGCTCAATGATCTGAAATTACTGGAGTGTGAGGTCAGCATAGTATTTTATTAACAGAAAGTATAGAGGCCCTGCATGAAATTATCGATTGGCTCCAAACAAAGGATTTGAGCCGGTGTCCTTCACCGTAGTTATGGCGGAGTGCAGTCCATTCAATCAAATGTTGTCATCAACCTATTTGATTGCAATCATGCTTTTGTTGAATGCATTTGAGTAGTCCGCCATATTTACGGGATGATATGTCACATGCAAGGCCTCTATTCTCCAAATTCATTTCCTAATGTATGTGAGAATGATACAATAATGACATGATGAACATAGTCATTGATGCATCAGTTTTAAAATAGACTAGGCGGTTACCATATTTGGCGGTTCTCGGCTGGGCGCGATTACCAGGCTGATGGTGACATGTCCATATGACAGTTTTTACTAATTTGACCTCAGATGACCCCTGGCGACCCCAAAATGACCTTCCAAAAATTTGGCTCTAAAAAGAGCATAAACATCTTCTTGACAGGACAGAACTACACCCACCCACCGAGTTTGAGCCCCGTACGACCTAGTTTCATGCCCATATGACAGTTTTTAGTCATTTTACCTCAAATGACCCCTGGGAGGGGGCCCCGGGGTCGGATGACTTAACGAACATAAACATCTTCTTGCCAGGACAGAACTACACCCACCCACCGAGTTTGAGTCCCGTAGGACCTAGTTTCATGCCCATATGGCAGTTTTTAGTCATTTGACCTCAAATGACCCCTGGGAGGGGGCCCCGGGGTCGGATGACTTAACGAACATTAACTTCTTCTTGCCAGGACAGAACTACACCCACCCACCGAGTTTGAGCCCCGTACGACCTACGACGGCCTCACATTAGCAGTCACAGACAAAACCTAAATCTACAGAATATATCCATTACTCGTCTCGAAAGAGCTCAAAATAAATAACTTAGAAAATTTTCTTGATGTCCTTTAACATGTTTCCATAGTTAACCATCGTTAGCCATGGATATCTATGCTGTAGAACTGACCGGTGACTAAGTCCGATTTATTGGGACGTTTATCGACCATCAACGAGTAATGAAACATGCATGGTATTTTTCGGCTAAAATGGAAGATGCACACTGCACAGGGCAATTTTGGGGGCCCTGGGCCCGGGCCCATCTGGCCCTATGGTAACTCCGGCCCTGTGTAATAGCCTCAACAAAATCTGGAGGTCAACTCTCCCAAGGAAATTCAAGACCCGTTTTAATATTTGCTGCTACCGTTATATCCGTACTAACCTATGAATGTGAAGCATGGACAAAGTCTCCCAGACTATGTAAAAAACTTGATGGTTGCTACACCAGAATACACCGGTAATACAACATCAATTGGAAGCAGCACATCACGAAAAAAGAGCTGTATGGTGACCTACCGAAACTTTCACAGAAGATCAGAGAGTGGAGGAACATTTCGCTGGGGATGCATATTCGTCTCAGGCGTATACAGAAGCAAAAATTAGCATGTAGCCAAGCTGATCCATTGGACACCAAACATGGAAACAGAAAATCTGGTAGACCCCCTCTAACATACATGGATGTATTGAAACAGGAGACTGGACTGGACGTTATGGATTTGGGAATGGCCGGCCGGCCATGCAGGACAGAAGGACTTGGCGTGCTGTTGTAGTTCGAGGACACCACTCATCTTAGGCAAGTAAGCAACCCTGCGCATTTTGGTGTAACAGCCGTCCAGCTCTTTAGAGAGTTTAGGAGCCACGGTACAGGCTTCACCATCCATTATGTTAACACAGACTCCAATGTTGCACTGATGACCCGCAGTTTGAATTTCTTTGGTATATAGAGCAAACATCCAGATCTTGCTTAAGCTGTTCCATACTCTCCAAGCTGCAGCATCCGTGCTCCGAGGTATTTGAAGTCTTTCACCTGATCTACAATCAAGGAAATAAATAGTTGGCACACTCTGACAATATGTTGAAATTCTTCATTGCCGCTCTGAGAGTTCAGTAAAATTAGTATAACAATGTTTGATGAGAAGTTCAAACCTTCCATTTTCCTCTTCCTTAATTCTCCCATTCCCCCTCAACCAATGTTAGGGAGACTGGAAAGCCCAATGGGAAAAGTGCTTTCATCAATATTGAACTGGGGGAGAGGGGTGGCAATTTACATTTAGTATGCCAGAGTGTGCCAACATTAATTTCCTTGATTGTAGCTTTGTCCCATGCATTATACCTGTGTTGATGTAAGCATAAAATCGGCAAGTCTCGGTTAAAAGACATGAACTTCGTCTTGGTGGCATTCATCTTTAAGACGACTCTTCCAACTGATGTTTCATCACTTTGAAGTAGTTCTTGAGTTTTTTGAATTTCTGCTGACAGAAGGGCGATGGCATCAGCGAAGTCCAGATTTGTTAACACTTCTTGCCCAATTAGTCTGCTCTGTCTCCTTTCTAGATGAAATCGAAGTGCTTCTTCCTTGCCATTTATAGGGTAAGGTGCATCACCTTGCAGAACACCGGCTAGGATGTCAAACAGCTCTGTTTAATGAAAATTATTAGATTAAACTTCAACACTACTTGCTTATTTCGCTTACCGAGAGCGCTTTCGAAGAACTTCCTCGTCGTCAGCCGATGTTGTTAGCGCTGATGTATTCTTGGAAACGGCTAGAGACCAACCTGATTTTCCTGCCCCTGGTGCCGCTGGGTTTGATCAGGCTGTCACACACAGGATCTAATTCCAATTCTGTGTCTTGGTCTAATGAAGGTCCTTGCTTCTTGATCTGGATAGCTTCCAGGACCCTCCTGGGAAATTCTTTTATTTCTTTCTCCAGTACTTTAACGTTGTCCCAGCCTATTTGGTGCGTGTTTTTGCCCGCTTTTACATGTTCTTGCACAGCCGATTTGGAGCCAGCAGCTTTAGATTTGTGTTCCGCAAGTCTCTTTTCCAGTTTCCTACCCGACTCCCCGATGTATGTGGCGTGACAATCTGCGCATGCAATTTTGTAGACTGTTCCCGACTGTTTCAACTTGTCTACCTTGTCTTTCGAGGAGACTAATGTCTGACGTAATGTCTGATTTGGTTTAAATGCAGTTGGAACACCTGCTGTATTGAACGCTCTACGCAGTCGTCCAGAGGTGCCTTCAATGTAAGGCAAGGTGACATTGTGAGTTGGATTTATCTTTCTTTTCGCAAGAGCGCGTAGAAGGTCCAATCTCTGTACCCACAACTACGGAACGCTGACTTAATGTGCGATACCCACCCACTCCTTCTCCGAAGTATCCGTCACTACTTCACTTCTGTGAATCAGCGTTCTGACCACACTTAATTTGTGTTCCAGAGGGTCAATGTGCGTAGATTTCTGACGATTTTATTCTTCACACTGCCGACGCTAACCCGCACGATTAGAGTACCGAGGAGAGGAAGCTGCCCGTCTTCCTCTTCTTCCTTGGTAAATTGAATGTTCTTATCCTGCATATTCATGATGCAGTCATGTCTACAGTAGAATTCATCTCGACCTTTGCAGGACTTAAACCCCATTAAAAGCTATTAAACCAAGATAACACTCATTGAAACAGCTCAACTGATTAAATCGGATCTTCTCTGGTTGTGCACATGTGTCTGTTTTATATGTGCGGTATCGCTATGAGGTGCTATAATACAGCTTCAGTTGGGTAACTGATTATAAAGGAAACGCATGGAAACAATGGTATGTGGACCTTTGTTCACGAACAATGGCCTGCTTTTTGTTAACCAGCATTCTTGAAAATGAGCAACATAATGATTGTTGACTTAACACGGTTTTGAAATAATTTCTTCATATTTTTGGTGTTATCTGTCGTTTACATATCCTTCCTAAAACACAAAAGTGCGACTATTTCCAAACACCTAAATTAGCTAAAAATTTAGGACATGTTACAAAACTATATTTTCTAGAATTTCATACCAATATAGCTCAATATTTTCGGTCAAATCTCCATTCAATTAACATGGGGAGTTGGCTAGCTATGAGCTAGCTATGCTTTGCCTCACTCATATTCTACGAAAGTGCGACTATTTCTGAACATCTAACCTAGCTGTAATTTTAGGTCATGTTAGAGAAATATATTTGCTAGAAGTTTGGAGAATAATTTAAATATTGGCCGCTTATTTTTCACACAGTGATGTTAACTAGGCAAATGCAATATACTTCTAACATACACTATTTGTAAAGGTCGCGCGTCAATGGTGAGAGCATTGTAAACGGACAGTAACTGCAGTATGTGGTGTGACTAGTGAATTCTTCCACGTGTGCATGTGCGGTCTTTAGCACACAGAATGTATCGTCGACATATCGAAGAAACAACCGCGGAGGGTGAGGAGCTGATGACAAAGCTTTCCTTCCGACGAATTCCATGTACGAACCCCGGATTGAACCATTTGTAACATACTTGAACAACCAACATTACAACAAATTTATTCAACAAGCAGCTTAAATTGTTTACAAACATTACAAAGATGTCAAGTGCAACATAACGTAAAAAAATCCCGTATAAATATCTTCCGGAATAACTACGGTGACTAAATAAAGGCACGGTGTGATAAAGGTTTAGAAAATATGTTTTTAATAATGGCCAATGTATTACAAAGTAAATTTACAGGATCTTCACTCTTTCGACGGTCACTTTACAATGTCTTAAGAATAATAACAACTGATCTGAGAAGCGGAGTATATAGAATATGTTCGCCTTCTTTTTGTCCTTCCACTAATGCCGAAAACCTTATTATCTTGTGATTGATATTGGTACTGTTATTGTTTGTTGTTTGTTTGTTATACCTATTTCTTTTCATCAGTAGAGTAAAATAATGCTCTTCAATATAGTCCTGGTATATACAAAATGTATATTAGTACTGGCTAAATGGCGGATTCAAAGGTCGATTTCACAAATACCTTTAACCAATAATAAGGTCCGCGCCACGGAAAAGGTCCAATACAACATAAATTGGCGACAACTCTCTAGTCCGAAGGTTCGCTAGTCCGAAGGTTCGCTAGTCCGAACACGTAATTGTTTGGTGTTTCAAAACAATAGTAAAAATGATGATGACTAGAAACAGTACAAAATAGATTAAAATTATCGATGCTATTAAAATGTAATGTAAAGGGGTGTCAAAAAGTTTTGTATGTGTAAAGAGTGGGGTCAAAATGTTCTCTGGAGGGGGTCAAAAAGTTTTGACTCCAAAAATTTACGAGTGTCCAGCCCCCACCAAATTATTTCTGAACACTCCATAAGGTTCGCTAGTCCTGAGGTGCGTTAATCTGAACAGTTTCCTTGCCGTAACCATAAACCTAACCCATGCCCTTACTTTCAATCGTATCGAACCTTTTTGTTTATGTTTCGGACTAGTTTCGGTTTTGTACTAGTGAGCCTTATTTTCGGACTTGCGGTCCACGTACCAGCGAACCTTAGAACTAGCGCATGCACACCCGCCGATGTGGATTTGTCCTGGGAATATACACCACCACATAAATGCGTTTATGGCAAGCCGTTGGTGTCATACGCGTGGGGTCACGCGTTATTTCCCCAATGGCTTGCTATACATGTACTATTAGTGGCCGTCACTCTCGGATGGCAAAAATATGGCTGCGTTTTCCACAAAAGTGTTCTTCTTTGTTTCCGGTAAGTATTTTTGTAATAGAACTATCATTGGAATCATTGCTATAATGAAGACAACAAATGTGTATGGTCCTATCATATCCTGCAATGATGAAAAGAGAGCAGTAATGTTACTGATTTATGGCAGTACATGAAAAATTTGACTATATGACAATATAAAAATAACTGAAATAAAGCAATCTGTCCATAAAATTCAACGTTAAGATCGGACATTATAATTGTCAGCTTATGAAACATATTGAGAATAACAAAACTCTGAAAGGAAATAAAAACGAATTTGGCAAGGGTTTATCACGTGAATGACAAGTTGTCATGATGAGACCTCATGTGTACGTGTCACCTGTAATTTACAACATGATTACAGTAACATAATTATACTAAATTACTTACCAAAAGCGCGGGATATAAAAATGACAAGACTAAACCAGAAAACCAGAATGTTTGATTACTTAATGCCATGACATAGTCTCTTGCTCCTTGAGTAAACATCTCAGGTATGGTGATATACGGAACAGAACCTATCAATTTGAATGAAAAAATTATCAGTGATGTCTGCATTCTGTTATTACACAATAATACTCGTATAGTAATAATGCATAATTATTGTAGATTTACCGTGTCCAGGGTGTACACACACGAGAGTTATTTTTGGATGATGATGATTACGACGATGAGGATGAGGAGGAGGACGACGAGGAGGAGGAGGATGCTGCTGATGATGATGATAGTGACGACGATGACGACATGTACGACGATTATGGACACTATGATAAATAAGTCGGAATTAATATGCTATGATGATGGCGATTATACCCGTAGTAACAAATTAATGTCTGCTGCTGCTACACACTACTTTAGGGAACATAATGTAGGTTTATCATGTTCAGGATGTACTTGCACAAGCCTATTTCATGATGATGATGATGATGATGATGATGATGATGATGATGATGATGATGATGATGATGATGATGATGATGATGATGACGACGACGACGACGACAACGACGACGACGACGACGACGACGACGACGACGACGACGACGACGACGATGATGATGATGAAGCCTGGCAACGGAAGACGACGATGAGTCGACAATGCACACCGACATCGCCTGGCTAATAATTACTTGGTACATCAGAGATACTAAAATCAATACCCGGGATCGATACACGTGAATGTGCTATGCACGAGTTTGAATACTTGAATATATGTTTTGAATAGATATGATAGTCGTTAGCTAGCGTCTTGAGAAAGAAGCTTGCGTTTTGAACTCAAAAACTGACAATAATTTTGATTTTATATGTGCCGAACTCTATAGCGCAGTGTATAAGCCAATCGTGGAGGTAGTCTAAAAGCAGATGACATATGGCGTACCATGGTCACTCACACACAGCGAGGTCAGTCACCGGGCTATTGTCAGTAGCCTTAGTCAGATGTCCTTCGGCCCATTATGCGTCTAAAAACTATTAAACAGGTCGGAACAAAATGGCCATGCGTGGCGGTGGATTCAACCTACCATGGCGATTTGTGCCATGAAGATATCGGGGCGATGACACTGTGCAATGGGCAATACTCATTACGCCCGTTCTACGACAATGACTGCGGTTACACAAGAAGGGAACACAATGTAGGTTTACCATGTCCAGGGTGTACTCCCAAAATATCTCGGGGTGATGATGATATTGAAGAGGAGGACTCGACAAGGATCATGATCGTGATAATCATGATGATGACAATAATCATGATGATGATGAGCGATCATATCTAACGTTAAAGTCATAATCATTAATATTATCAAGTCTCATACCTGGACCCGATGAAAATGAAATAAGAAAGGCGAATATACTGATAAGGCATCCCCATGATGCCCATTCTAATTGCTGTAAACAGAAGAAAATAATCAAAGTTACTTATGATTATAAGATAATCATATAAAGTATGATATCATCAGGTATACATTGTGTTTTCATAAGCCCAGAGTCTTATATAGAGCAACACAGACACAAATAGTGGATGTCGCTATAGAAATATTATGTACATGCAGTGAAATAAACTGTCAAAATATGTGAATATAATGTTAGTTTCTTTCTAAATTCTTGTACTAATATGTATTCTCTTTACTATAATGATATCTAATCATTTAACCTCACATGCGAAAACATGGAAAATAATGCACCTTAATTTATTAGTTTTAAGCTCTCAATAAAGTAATGTTTGAAACACAGTGGCGTTTGTCGGTAATTTTCAATGGGTTGTTCACAATTTTCATTTCGATTGAGGGGTACGTGCCCTCCCACCCCCAGACAAACGAGAATGTCTATGCTCCCACCCATGTATGTATGACGCTACGCCACTATAATTTTGGCCCAATCAATTGCTGTCAACCTAACCTTTAAACAGAACATGTTCTGAAGCAATACCGTAAAAACTCGATAGTTAGCATATGTGCTTACTATCGAGCGCTTTTGAAAACATAAAATTGTACCAAAGTCTGAGCACATATGCTAACTATCGAGTTTTTACGGTACTCGTTTAATGTACGAACCTTTTCTTCACGTAAGCTTAAGAAAACTGTTAGAGTTATTAAGAAGACCAAACAAAAGCAATATCCGATGATCACCAACCGTTTTCGACCAAACGAATCCGAAATTAAGATCTTATTGAGAAAAAAAAAGAAGACATATCATATTATTTTACTTTTGCTTTGGGTTACCTTTTACTACCTTTTACCGTACCTATATATAGTTTCAATTTTATTCCTTTAATAAAAGGTGTTGATAAAAAAATGAAAGTCGTTGGAATATTGAAAAGTTCACTTTCTTGAGTGAATCACTTTTATTTAAGTGAAACTTCTAAGGTCCATTCATGGGATATATAATTATGAGCTTACGTAAATTCCCTTGCTCACTAATGAGTTAACAACATTTTGATACCGGGGTAACATGGGGAAAAGTGCCAAGGCAATGGAAAATCAGCCTCCCATAAGTGGTTTTTTTATAAATTTCATTCAACTTTTATTATAACCAGTATGTAACTTTGATACTTACTGGTATTAATGCTGCCAAGACGATTAAAGCATCAGATCCAATAATGGCGTAAAACAGGTATTCTTCAACAATATCAGTGTTTCGCCATGTTTCCATCGAGTTGAATGTAAACTGTTACAATGAAAAATACAAACACAGTACCACTCTTAATACCGTATATTTTATCAGACGTTCATATAATATTAGCCTTTTATTTTAGTTGAAATACCGTACATGAGAATATTAAACATTCATTTTCAAAGTCCTCAAACATCCATCGGAGGACTGACTGTGTTACGAACCGTAATGACTCAAGGCAGAAATCACCTTTTCCGTGCAGTTCTCACACGAATGCACGACAATAACACACTGTTTGATTAAGTTAACAATATCTGACTCTTTAATGAAAAGTAAAATATGATTGATAATAATTATCACATGATCTATAAATGCATAACAGTATATCCAGTCTTCTTATTGTGGAATACAAAATTCTGTTGCACTCAATGTTCCGGGCGACTGATGTATATCCTGACTCACTTGTCTGCGAAGATCTCTGTTCAGCGAAGCCCATCATTTACTTGAATTTATATATCCTTGCGTATAAAATCCTTGCACAGATGACAATTTCCAAAATGGTGCTGCTTTTACCAATCACTCACTTTCTCCAGGAAACAGGTTTTTCTGCGCTGACCCACTTTATAGACAGATGTGTTGTTTTATAAACCAGACTCCAGACGTCGACAGAAGAATATTAATCCCTTGGGGAGGAGGAGCACTTTCGTGTATAGGCCTACTCAAAATCTGCTTTGTTGTTGCTGTATTATTAAATAGCATATTATTGGCTATGCAAACTGGTTCACCGCACACCGACACCGCCTGGCTAATAATTATTTGGTGCAGAAGGGACACTAAAATGAATACACGGGATCGATACACGTGAATTGCTATGCACGATTTTGATATCAGACGAAAATCTTCTGATACCGGGTTAGAAAATGATGAATATCTCCCGTCATGATTTTTTTCTCAAGAAACCAGATTTGGTCTCATAAACTTGGAAATACGTGTTGAACAGATATGATAGTCGCTAGAATGCGCTTTGAAAATTGGCCGTGCGCTTTGAACTCAAAATTTGACCATTTTATATTGCGTTGGTCCTGTTATGGACTACAGCGTGCAGCGTGTAGTACAGCTGCACTCACTGTAGGCAGTATAAAAGTCGATGACCATTGACCTCAATGGGGTATACAAGCTTAATCACGCACAACCAAGATCGATTACCCGGCTATTGTGAGTAGCCTTAGTTATGTCCCTCGACTAATTATTAGTTTAAAAGAGCTTTAAAGGTTTGAACCAAATGGCTAATCGTGGCTGTGGATTTAACCTACCATGGCGATTCCTGCCATGAAGATATAGGGTCGAAGACACTGTGCACCGGTACCTCATTTTGATGCACACTTATACTACCAACACATTAATAGAGAGAGCCTGCAAACTCTCTTCATGAAAACTGCCAAGAGAAACTCTCCCTTCTCTCCATATATGGATGGCATTCTTTCTTGGCAATGATAAAACAAAATTGCTAATTTCCAGTATTCGCAACTAAATGTGTGTACATATTTCGCATTCTATCGCCGCTCTGGGATCTATAGCCAAACTGTTTTTCAAATGACACGGCCTCAAAATGAGTAGGCCCTATATCTAGCAGACCGTTAGAGATTTCACGCACAACGTTTATGGATTTGGTCGAAATCAAATAACTTCCGAAGACGCGCATAAGGAACGTAACAGACGTAAACGGTGAAGGATTATACTTTGATCAGCTCGTAATCGGCGGGAATTGTTAGGCTCATACCATTACGCAGAAAAGTAGACCCACGTCAAGAGTGATGTATGTTGACCTGTCTGGTCTATATTGTGCGTGTTAAATAAGTAGACAAAATATAGGACTCCAATTAATAATAAGTGATGCTTCTGGCGATATGTCATAAGGCAATTCTCAAAATAGAATATATTGATATTAATCCGCGGCGTTATAAGGCCCGCCGATTACGAGCTGATCAAACTATACCACTTTAAAAAAAATGATATTCAATGATATACTTACGGCTGTAATGACGGATAATTGCTGTGTAACTTGCAAAACAATGGCCATATATATTGGTCTTTTCCATCCTGGTGATCGACAACATATCGTATTTACAAATCCATCGACTCCTCTCCTTTTCTCTATATCGTTTTCGTATTTCATCTCATCCAACTCCGCACGTACGTCAGCATTCTTGCCTCGAAATTTTTGTAGCACTGATAGTTAGAAAAAAGAAAACCAGAAATAGAACTATTAAAAATGGACACTTCATCGTATAATGTGTTTTACTCACCAAGAGAGCTTTCGACAAACCAACGGCGTCATCACTCAGTTGCTCTTGATGTCATTGTTGCTGTTATTGTCGCCGTCGTCGTTAATGTTGTACGGTTTACCATTGGCAGATCTTGAGTTCCTTTTTCGATCTTATTGATCTCAATGGTTAAGAAACAGAGACATTGTTAATGCCTCTTAAAAGAGACAGAGAGGCCTTGATCATGTCTGTATTCCGAGTCCTCGAAAAATATGGCGCGCGGTTTTTAGTGAATTGACGTCATCACAATAGTCACTGTGATCTTCATCTGATGACGACTGAACTCATTTGCTTCAGACTATGTATTAGCACGGCTATTTTACAGAAAGCGTATGTTAAAAATATTATCAGTTTGGTTTGCTAAATTAGAAACGAAAATCAGACATTTCTAAAAAAAAACAATTGTACACTTTTGCGGGGATCACTGCTTGTCCTTAACTGGAACAATATTCAAAATAGATTCACAAAAGTCGATTTATAGTTACCACGTGCAGCGTCTTCATCATCGTCTTTGGCCAGAGCCAGATAGCGGGGAGATTCTGAGCAAAATGGAATCATTATCAAACCAAATATCCCAAACACGCCACCAAGAGAGAGGGCAACAGGCCACAGATCACTAGTATTCAAAGGAAAGAAACTTACGCCCTGCAGCAAAAAGAATAATCATCATTATCATCGTTAACTTCCTCCTCCTCCTCATCCTCATCTCCTCCTCCTCATCATCAACCCCGGGGTTATCAACATCCCGAAATAAATCTTGTGCAAGTTCATCCTGGACTCGGTAAACCTACATTATAGCATGTGTAACAGCCGCAGTCATAGTCAGTCTTCTCGCGGACGTACGCACCCACGGTATGGCGTCAGCATACCGTAAAACCTCGTCTACAAGCATATAGAATGCTTTTGATGAAAGCTAAACTAATCCAGGCGCCATCCATCGAAAAATTAGAACATTATGGAGTTTTAGCAAATAAATTACCGATACAAGTATATACAAACAAGTACTCTTGTAAAACCAATCTATTGTATTGGGATACTTATGCTGAGCTTCGTTTTAATACAGCCTTCATCAAAATCACTCTATATGCTTGTAGACGAGGTTTTACGGTAGTAATAGACATGCACCTTTATCGTTGCATCATCGGGTTCATCATCGTCGACGCGTCATCATTATCAATGGTCGTCATTATTATCGTCCGAACATCATCGTCATCACCACCATGGTTGTCGACGTCTTTGTCGTCTTTCTCGTCGTCGTCGTCGTACATTCTTATTGATTTCTTCCAAAATTATTTCATGGTTTTAACATTTTACTCTACATTTACATTTTCCAAACCTGTGATATAAGTAATCCAACCGCAAACATGAGGAAATGAACCCCGCCTATGGCACCACGGCGGTTTGTTGGGGATATCTCCGATAAATAAAGAGGAACGAGTGTCATCGATATTCCTAATGAAATAAATAACATAAATTTTGAAGTGAAAGCAATTAAAGTTTAAAAGTTATAGTTAAATGATCAATCGTATAAAATGCCTGGATATAATGTTTGTAGGGGTGTGCAGGTTCGAGTGAAGTGTGTGTGTGTGTGTCAAATGGGGTGTTTGTATTTGTATTTGTATTTGTGTGCTTGATTTTTCCGAGCGAAAAGCTCATGATTTGTTTGGTTGTTCTTGCTGTGGAGCCAATTATGGGTTTGGGAACAACCTTATGGAGATTTTTCCCTAATGGAGACCCAAAACAATGCTCCATAAGGAAAAATGAATTAGAAATTGCTGTAAATTGATTGCAGCAATCAAAGTATAAATGGTCTCCAGGGGTCTATACCCTGTGGAGTCACTGTGGTCCATTTATGGTCTCATCCCAAAGGCATAGTTCAATAACCTCAATTAAACAGTCATAGTGCAAACTTTGACCTCAAGTGCATGAGTATTTGTATCCAAAAAAAACTTTTCAAAAGGGAAAAACTTTTCAATAGGATAGGAGTTCGCGTATGGGTTGTGGTTTGTGGACGTGGGCATGTGTGTGGGGTAGGGTGTATGGTTGTGGGACGTGTTTGTAAAGTGCACACAGTTGCATACATAATTCATGTGTATTTTTGTTCGTATATACAGGACAGACAGAAATAATGAAATATACGTACCCGTTCCAAATCCACAGAACAAGCGACCAAACAGGAGTAATTCCCAAGAACCTGCCAGTTGACTCACCCCAAGCATAAGAGAACTGACTATTGTTATGACGTTTTGAACCAGCAATCCGTTTTTCCTGTTTTACAAAAAATGGTTTTAATATAGACCTACTCAAAACTCATACAATTACGACGTGTTTAGACAGTACAAATGTAGCCTAATTAAGAGATATTGTCATAAGATCCCAAAATAAACGAGCAAGATTGACATACGGTATACTACAACACACTATTGCATCACCAAGTTTAACACTGATGGCGCTATTTATTTTAAATCGTGTTTTCATCTTTAAGGGGTAAACACTGGTATAATGGCATCAAAACATCAGAAAAAGAGTAACAAATAGCAAGGAAATTTTCAAACAAAAATTTATAATAAAATGTAAGGAATAACTAATAATATTTGTCTTAATTAAATTAAAAATGTATGTAAATAGCGCCCTCATTTTTCACACAAATATACAGTTTATAGAATAAAAATTACCACGGAAAAGCAACAACAAAAAAAGAAAAAGAAAGTGATAAAGAAACAAAAATCTACGTAAAAAATGGCTAAAAATATATGTATATATCACTGTGTGATACCTGAATTGAACATTATGTAATGTTTTGTTAGAATATTTAATAAATAATCACATCAAACAAAATGTATTTCGGGTGGACCGATCGATCACTGGGTTTTCTCGGTTCTTTAGTGTGTTTCCCGCAGTAAAGTTATATTTTTATTCATTTCACGTTGATGTTCATACGCTAAATGGAGCACAATCTCACCGTCCTAATCTTCGGGCTATTTGTCCCCCTGTTTGCGAACCCATTGCACCACCAAATCGAAACCCTGCGTCGGCAAAAGACCATAGCATGTCTATAATCTGTTGGTTGAATTTAAGCCCAAGACCGTCACGCTTAAACTGGGATTCGTTGATAAATGTCCGAATGAACTGTAAAAAATTGTAAAGAGAGGAATTCGTTAATATTAAAGTGATATAAATGCACTGTTCATTCAAATAATTTTGATGAACTAGGCCTATTCAACGTCATTGCACTGGATAGGCCTATAGGAAGGTCTGTGCATCGGGATTTGTTGGCCTTCCAGTCCCGTCCTCCGTATTTATCGTCGATAATGACAAAGTTATTCGGTTTTGATTATCTCTTAATGCATGTTTTGAATTAATAAAATACAATTGAATTGAATTAAATTTCCTTGTATATGAGTTTTGTGCAATGTAGTTGCACGTGTATTAGTACAGGAGCAGCAACCTCAAAAAAATGACTTCGTTCATCCCCCACTACATACAAGGTTTGACACCATAGGTAGTAAGTATGGACCCTCTAGATCACTGCTAGGTAGGTAGTGGACTCAAATTGTGGTATCACTTTTTTTTACAGGTCATTTTATGTATGGACGTAAAATCGCATAAAATCACAAAAAATAGGACAAAATTAAGGGGTAGGGGAGATATAAACTCCAAGAACTCAACTTTTACTCATGATTTTGAATTAATTTTGGTATCAATATGTAGCTAAATGATTTTCCTTACTTTCTAGTATTATTTTTAAACAAAAACAGGTTTCATTTGAGCATATTTGGAAGTATATAGTCCATAAATGAGTGGTAATCTGATTTTTTTAAACCATATGTGTAAAGTTTGACATTGGCCTCAAATCTCACAACTATACCACTTTATATTTTCAAAATTGATTCAGTTTCCATTTTTAATTTTTTTAATTTAAATTTTAATGTTTTATTTTGTTTTTAATGTTAAGCATATCAAGGGACACATCATTTTAACAGTTCCAATCATTATAATATGTATGAGTTCGTTGGAGTGTCTGTGGGACGAGGTGTGGGGTGGGGGGGGGTGTGGGTGTACATAGGGTATGTGTGGGGTGAGGGGATGAATGTGCGTGTACATGAATATGTCACTACACTGCACCAACTTCCATTTACAAAATCCGTTAAGATTCCATTGATGTAATATTTGGAATATTTATGTGTAGGACGTGAGTAACCACTGGGAAAAAGACAAAAAATGTTTTTAAAAAAACCAAAAACCCCAACAAAAACTGATGTTGATTTCCCTCGTATATCAACATAACATAGAAAAATATTAAGGGGTAGGGGAAAATAAATCATCAGAACTCAATATTTTACTCATGATATTGACTTCATCTTGGTATTAATTCTATTCAATTCAATTCAATATGTATATCTAATTGATTGTTCTAACTTTTAGTATTATTTTAAAGCAAAGCGACCATTAGTTGTCAGGTAGATACACAGAAACTGTGAGAAAAGGATACAGTTGCTATGTCTAACAGCGTACATATGACAATATTAAGGGGTAGGTGAAATATAAACTGCCATAACTCAACTTTTACTCACGAAAATGAATTCATCTTGGTATCAAAATGTATCTAAGTGATTGTTCTAACTTTCTAGTATCATTTTAAAGCAAAGCAACCATTAGTTGTCAGACAGATATACAGAAACTGTGAGGAAAAGGTAACTTTTCTATGTCTTAACAGCGTGAAGATGACAATATTACGGGGTAGGGGAAATGTAAACTGTCATAACTCAACTTTTACTCATGAAATTGAATTCATCTTGGTATCAAAATATATCCAAGTTATTGGTCTAGCTTTCTAATATTATTTTAAAGCAAAGCGACCATTATTTGTCAGGCAGATATACAGAAACTGTAAGGAAAAGGAAAATTTTCTATGTCTAACAGCGTAAAATGACAATATTAAGGGGTAGGGGAAATTTGTAACTGCCATAACTCAACTTTTACTCATGAAATTGAATTCATCTTGGTATCAAAATATATCCAAGTTATTGGTCTAGCTTTCTAGTATTATTTTAAAGCAAAGCGACCATTATTTGTCAGGCAGATATACAGAAACTGTGAGGAAAAGGAAAATTTTCTATGTCTAACAGCGTAAAATGACAATATTAAGGGGTAGGGGAAATTTGTAACTGCTATAACTCAACTTTTACTCATGAAAATGAATTCATCTTGGTATCAAAATGCATCCAAGTGATTGTTCTAACTTTCTAGTATTATTTTAAAGCAAAGCGACCATTATTTGTCAGGTAGATACACAGAAACTGTGAGAAAAGGGTAAATTTTCTATGTCTAACAGCGTAAATATGACAATATTAAGGGGTAGGGGAAATATAAACTGCCATAACTCAACTTTTACTCATGAAAATGAATTCATCTTGGTATCAAAATGTATCTAGTTGATTGTTCTAACTTTCTAGTATCATTTTAAAGCAAAGCAACCATTAGTTGCCAGACAGATATACAGAAACTGTGAGGAAAAGGTAACTTTTCTATGTCTTAACAGCGTGAAGATGACAATATTACGGGGTAGGGGAAATGTAAACTGTCATAACTCAACTTTTACTCATGAAATTGAATTCATCTTGGTATCAAAATATATAAGTTATTGGTCTAGCTTTCTAGTATTATTTTAAAGCAAAGCGACCATTATTTGTCAGGTAGATACACAGTATTTGTGAGGAAAAGGTAACTATTCTATGTCTAACAGCATAAATAAATATGACGATATTAAGGGGTAGCGGAAATATAAACTGCCACAGCTCAACTTTTACTCATGAAAATGAATTCATCTTGGTATCAAAATGTATTTAAGTGATTGTTCTAACTTTCTAGTATTATTTCAAAGCAAAGCGATCATTAGTTGTCAGGTAGATACACAGTAACTGTGAGGAAAAGGTAAATATTCTATGTCTAACAGCTTAAATATGACAATATTAAGGGGTAGGATATATAAACTACCATAACTCAACATTTACTCATGAGAATGAATTCATCTTGGTATCAAAATGTATCTAATTGGTTGTTCTAACTTTCTGGTATTATTATAAAGCAAAGCGACCATTATTTGTCCGGCAGATATACAGAAACTGTGAGGAAAAGGTAATTTTTTTTTATGTCTAACAGCGTAAAATGACAATATTAAGGGGTAGGGGAAATTTATAACTGCCATAACTCAACTTTTACTCATGAAAAGGAATTCATCTTGGTATCAAAATGTATCTGATTGGCTGTTCTAACTTTCTACAAACAAAGCGATCATTAGTTGTCAGGTAGATACACATAAACTGTCAGAAGGGACCGTTCACCAAACACTTGTAAGGGGGAGGGGCCTGATGCAAAAAATTTCATCGCAAAAATGTTTCGCCCCACCCCCTTTACAGACCTCAAAAATTTTAGGGTTGAGATGAAAATTATGGGTCAACCCCATAGAAAATCATATAAACTCAATTTTTCCAGGAAAATTTTTGGTCACTTTTTCAGGCCCCCCTTAGGAGGGCCAAAAATTTCAGACCCCCTTTTGCATCAGCCCCCCCTTACAAGTGTTTGTGAACGGTCCCTAAATATGACAATATCAAGGGGTAGGGGAAATATAAAACTCCCATGTGTAACAGTGTCAAATATGGTAATATTAAGGTTAGGGGAAATATTACCATAACTCAACTTTGGCTGCATTAACTGTGAAGGGGAACACGGGAATACAAATCGTTGCACCAAAATTTGAATGTAGTATACGATTGAGGTTTCTTACGTTAATTGGTGCAATTGGACCATTTTTAAAATTTGACCTTTATTTATGATATTTTTGATATATTCGATGTTATAACCCCTGAACTAAGCTTCGTAGAACTATGACAATTGTCTTTTTTAGAGGAACAATTTGAGATTACAACATGATACATGTAGGATCATTTTTTAGTATTGGCCCCATTATGACCTTTAACCCCTCGTGGGAAACTTAATTGATTTTAAAATAATGCCAGAAAATGAGAACAATCAAATAGCTACATATTGATACCAAAATGGAATTCATTTTCGTCAGTGAAACTTGTGTTTTGGTGATTTGTATGTCCCTTACCCTTAATATTGTCATATTTTACGCTGTTAAACATTGAATATTAACATTTTCATACATTTTATGTCTATCTACCAGACAACTAATGACTTAATTGTTTTTAAAATAATACTAGAAAGTTAGAACTATCAAATAGCTACATATTGATACCAAAATGAATTCATTTTCATCAGTAAAACTTGAGTTTTGGTGATTTGTATGTCCCATACCCCTTAATATTGTCATATTTTACGCTGTTAGACATGGAATATCAACATTTTTCTCATATTGTATGTTTAACTACCTGACAACTAATGGTTTAATTGCTTTTAAAATAATGCTAGAAAATGAGAACAATCAAATAACTACATATTGATACCAAAATGAATTCATTTTCATCAGTAAAACTTGAGTTTTGGTGATTTGTATGTCCCCTACCCCTTAATATTGTCATATTTTACGCTGTTAGACATGGAATATCAACATTTTTCTCATATTGTATGTTTAACTACCTGACAACTAATGGTTTAATTGCTTTTAAAATAATGCTAGAAAATGAGAACAATCAAATACCTACATATTGATACCAAAATGAATTCATTTTCATCAGTAAAACTTGAGTTTGGGTGATTTGTATGTCCCCTTACCCCTTAATATTGTCATATTTTACGCTGTTAGACATTGAATATTAAAATGTTCATACATTTTATGTCTATCTACCGGACATCTAATGGCTTAATTGCTTTTAAAATAATGCTAGAAGGTTAGAACTATCAAATAGCTACATATTGATACCAAAATGAATTCATTTTCATCAGTAAAACTTGAGTTTTGGTGATTTGTATGTCCCCTACCCCTTAATATTGTCATATTTTACGCTGTTAGACATGGAATATCAACATTTTTATCATATTGTATGTTTAACTACCTGATAACTAATGGTTTAATTGCTTTTAAAATAATGCCTGAAAATGAGAACAATCAAATAGCTACATATTGATACCAAAATGAATTCATTTTCATCATTAAAACTTGAGTTTGGGTGATATGTATGTCCCTTACCCCTTAATATTGTCATATTTTACGCTGTTAGACATTGAATATTAACATTTTCATACATTTTATGCCTATCTACCGGACAACTAATGGCTTAATTGCCTTTAAAATAATACTAGAAAGTTAGAACTATCAAATAGCTATATATTGATACCAAAATGAATTCACTTTCATCAGTAAAACTTGAGTTTTGGTGATTTGTATGTCCCCTACCCCTTAATATTGTCATATTTTACGCTGTTAGACATGGAATATCAACATTTTTCTCATATTGTATGTTTAACTACCTGACAAGTAATGGTTTAATTGCTTTTAAGATAATGCCTGAAAATGAGAACAATCAAATAGCTACATATTGATACCACAATTGAATTCATTTTCGTCAGTGAAACCTGTGTTTTGGTGATTTGTATGTCCCCCTTACCTCTTAATATTGTCATATTTTATGCTGTTAGACATTGAATATTAACATTTTCATACATTTTATGTCTATCTACCGGGAAACTTATGGCTTAATTGCTTAATAATACTAGAAAGTTAGAACTATCAAATAGCTACATATTGATACCAAAATGAATTCATTTTCATCAGTAAAACTTGAGTTTTGGTGATTTGAATGTCCCCTACACCTTAATATTGTCATATTTTAGGGTACTACACATGAAAAATTGACATTTTTTAACATTGTATGTCTTTCCAGCTAACAATTAATGGTTATTTTGCTTTAAAAGATTACAACAACCAAATAGCTATATATTAATGCCAAAATGAATGAATTATAATGAATTAATATCGAGTTGCGTTGGTTTGTACGTCCCCTAACCTTCAATATTGTCAAATTTTACGCTGTTACACATTGGAAAATTAACATTTTTATCATATTTTATTTCTATCTTATGGTTTTTCTGTTAAAAATAATACTGGAAAGTTAGAACAATCAATTAGCTACATGTTGATACCAAAATGAATTCATTATTATTAGTAAAGGTTGAGTTATGGTGGTTTTATTTCCCTACCCCTTAATAATGCCATATTTGACATGGTTATACATAGAAAAGTAACCTTTTCTCACATTTTATGGCTATCTACCTGACAATTAATGTCTGCTTTGCTTTAAAATAATACTAACACGTTTGAACAATCAATTAGCTACATATTAATTCCAAAATGAATTCATTATCATGAGTTGAAGTTGAGTTATGATGGTTTATATTTCCCCTACCCCTTAATATTGTTACACACGCTGCTACATGTGGAAAAGTAGCTATTTTTTTACATTTTCAGTCTATTTTCCTGACAAACAGCGGTTGATCTCACCCCACACATATAAATATTCAAAATATTACATGAATGGCAACTTACCAAACAAATTTTGTTAATAGAAGTAATATAGTTCAGCCGAGTGACATATTAAGACACGTAAAACACCCCAACCATGAACCCTATACACACCCCGCACCCACCCCACATACCCACACACACGTACCCCAAACCCACACAACACAAACCAACATGCAAGCAAACATGCACATACATAAATATTTGAACCAGAACATCAAAGTTTGCCTAGATATGCTTGATATTAAAAACAAAATTAAAAAATGAGAACTTAATCAATTTTGAAAATAGAAATTGGCACAATAGTAAAATTTGAAGCCAATGTCACAAAAACACCCAACCTACGCATTGTTGTGAAAAATCTGATTTTTCACTAGTGTATGGATTGGCCACTTCAAATCATGATCAAATGAAACCTAGGTTTGCTTTCAAATAATACTAGGCAGTTAGAACAATCAATTAGCTACATATTCATACCAAAATAAATTCATTATTATGAGTAAAAGTTGAGTTCTTGGAGTTAATATTTCCCTACCCCTTAATTTTGTCATATTTTTGGTGAATTTATGCGATTATACGTCCATACATAAAATGACCTGTAAAAAAAAAGTGATACCACAATTTGAGTCCACTACCTACCTAGCAGTGATCTAGAGGGTCCATACTAACTACCTATGGTGTCAAACCTTGTATGTAGTGGGGGATGAACCAAGTCCTTATTTAGGCCCCCTGTGGGATCTTGCTCCTGGACTATATCCTACTCTTTCAAGCACCCAACGCGATGTCGTCGAGTAGATCATTTTCGGCAGAGGATTGCCACACGACTGCGTTTCCGAAACGTTCAAACATTTTCCCTGTTGATCATGTTTGCGGTTTTAGCATGAACTTAGAAATACATTTTTGGCACCATTTATATATGAGTTTTGTGCAATGTAGCTGCTTGTGAATCCTACTCTTTCAAGCACCCAACGCGCTGTCCTGAAAATCAATGCCCGGAGTAGACCAGTATCGGCAGAGGATTGCCACACGACTGCGTTTCCGAAACGTTCAAACGTTTTCTTTGTGGTTGTATCATGTTTGCTGTTTTAGAAATAGGAATGAATATCAAAATTCTTTAAGCTTGCTACACAACTGGGAAAGATATTAAGATTATTTTCATTATTGTTGTCATCTGTCATTTTTGTACCTATTCATGTTTTAATAGGTATTTGACAATAGCTTAACAGGATATGTTACTTACTGGTGCCGACGCGGTGACGCACCCTGCGTTATATCCAAACTGAAGCGAACCCGAAACAGTGACAATAATGGTACAAAACACCAGCCATCTAGTAATAGGACCCTACAAAGTAAACACAATAAAATCATTAGGAAATGAATTTGGAGAAAACCCTCTGACAATAAAATACTATGCTGAGCCATCAGCCTGGGTGGCTCACGCTCCAGTAATTTCAGATGATTGAGCTCAGTAATACATCAAAAAATGCCTTCCAATTCATGAAAACAAATAGATAATCAGCGTATCGGATTAAAAGCTTAGAGGGAAGGTCTTGCTGCTCAGCGAGTGTTTGTAATTATCATCAGGTTTTCTCCAAATTCATTCTCTAATGTGAAACTTTGAATTGAGATGTTCAAAGAAATCCTTTAACATGTTTAATGCATTCAATAGTCAAACGGAGCATATAAAAAATAGGACAAATGTCTTCCAAAATAAATGAGTATGCAAATACAAGTAATGCAAATCCCGGGATGCAGAACTATATGCCAATATAGGTTCAGCCTAAATTATATTGAAAAATAACGGAAAGAAAAGGTGATAACAGAAGTAGGCCTATATCAGAAAAGCAATGGTTACTCACCTTTTTAGCTTCTGACCAATCTCTCGCCGATTCATTCCTCTCTTCTTTCTCCTTTTGTAACCCACCATCCTTCAGTAAATCCATTTCTATTCTGGTATTACCTAGACCTATGTTTCCCGTTTGTTTACTATTTTTCTTGCTTCCATTTTGAAATTGAAGATCGAATTGCAATGGGCCATCGTACACCCAACTCTGGCTTTTTTCATCAGCCCTAGCATCGGCCATTTGCTTTTTACAATTTGAATGTTATTAGCAAAAGGAGTCAGTATTAATTGAGAGCACGATATGTTTTATTCCCATGAGTTAATAGCCCGAAATTAAACACCTTTTTTGAGTGGGCCTACTCTAATTTATTTCTACTATGTATATCTATTTGTTTATTGATATTCACCATTAAGGGGTGCAAAGGTTTCCCATTATACTGTACGCCCAGAGACACTATAGCATGGCTATAAATACGACCCAAAATAAATATTGTAGTTAACCTTACAAATTTAATTGTTGATAAGAATCAAATGATCACCAAGCATGGTAAACAGACCATTCCCCGGGACTATTCCTATAATTGGCACTTTCCTGCCGTTGATGGGGTGAACATCGATATCACGCAATTCTTGACCTCGCTTTCGTTATTTTATAATACGTGATATAGATGTTCACTCGTATCAACGGCAGGCGAACATTAGAACAAGTAACCTGATAACCGTTTTGTTTTGGTTGTCTTGGATGGTGTGTTTGTACATGTATTTTGTTGAGACACTGATTAATTTAAACATAATAGTGACAGAAACAAAGCTCCGGGTATGTTTGGAAATGACAACTTTTTTATTCATTTATTTGACGATATAAATATTAATTGCGTTCATATATTATGGTCGATTCCAGCGAAAACGGGACAAAATGTTCACTATGTGAACATTCCACTTTAAAATATCATTAATAAAAAGGAAATCACGTTAACCCTGCCTAGAACTACAAGGTGAGGGTACCCTCACATTATGACGTCATGGCGACATTATGCGGGGAATGTTTGTACTTATTTTGGTATCATGATGGTATATCATGACGTTTATAATTGAAAATTAGGTACAACAGCAACCCCCTTCGTAGTCCATGTCACAAAATATGGCTCAGTATGTTGTAGAGACAACACGAGGAACGAAACGACTCAGAGAAGGCAACAGAAAAGAACAGGAAAGAACAAATAAAGAAGGAATAACACAGACGGAAGAAAGTGAACAGAACAGAGAGGACAAAGAAAAACAGAATGAAACAGAGAAGGAAACGGAGGCAACAGAAAGAAATACTCGTAGATTAACAGGAAACGAAACATAAAAACAAAGGAAAAGGGAAAAGAAAAAGAAAAAAAGACTAAGAACACGAGGTGATAACGATTATAGGAGAAAGACAGAACTGCAGAAAGTGAGATAGCGAAGAGGGAGAAAGAGTGAAAGAGAAAAACACGCGTCATGTGGTAGTACAGGAATAGTTAGAAGCAACCTTTCAGATGTTAAACTAATTTTTCAGTATTTTTGTCAAATTTGAGGAGAACCACCCCACCATCCTTGTGCTCTTCTTTACTCCTCTTAGTTAAAACAATCAATTTATCAGACTCTTTCTCCTCGCCTTCAGGTGATATAAATAGGGCTGCATTTTCAACATAAGTGTTTCTCTTGGTTTCAGGCAAATATATTTGTAATAATACTATCAATGGTATCATTAGAACGATGAAAACGATGAAGGTATATGCACCCAATGCGTCCTGCAGTAAAAAAGTAAGTAAATAAGCATGTAAATAATAAATAAATAAATAAATAAATAAATAAATAAATAAATAAATAAATAAATAAATAAATAAATAAATAAATAAACTAATTAATTAATTAATTTATAAATATGTAAATAAATAAATAAATAAATAAAGTAATTAATTAATAATAATAAATGAGTAAATAAATAAACTAATTAATTAATTAATTTATAAATATGTAAATAAATAAATAAATAAATAAAGTAATTAATTAATAATAATAAATGAGTAAATAAATAAATAAATAAATATATCAATATATCAATAAATAAATAAATAAATTAATAAATAAATAAATAAATAAATAAATAAATAAATAAATAAATAAATAGGAATACATAAATAAATTAATAAAATGAAATGAATGAAATAGTTTCACGTATTATGATCTAAATATAATTGAATGCAGAAATATTTGAAGTTGGTATGGAGCGATAACTTGAATAGCAAATCTAATCTGACTTCAATCATATAATTTATTTAGATATGCATCAATGTCATTTTCATTTAGGTACACACTATCAAAAAATTTAAGAAGGTAAATGATGAATTAAAAATATTGCATACAATATTATTGGGAGCAGTCACCAAGATGAGAAAAAGTAAATTTGCTGGAAAACTTACCAATATTACTGGATAAAGAAATGACATCACCAAATTCGAAAACCAAAATATTTGATTACTGGCTCCAACGACATATGATCTTGGCTCATGAGTAAACATCTCTGGGATTATGACATAGGGCATAGATCCTGCAAATACAAAGAAAGCTTGAACTTCATGTATTCCAAAACTAAGACTTGTACCAACCTTGGCTAGAAACGCGATGATCCGACGATTGAGATGACTACTATGATGACGACTTTGCTGTTAGTTTCACACATATAATTATACAAGAGAAAACATAATGTACGCTTACCGTGTCCGGGGTGTACTCGCACAAACTTTTTTTCGAGGTGATGACTATGAGCTACTATGAACATCAATATGATATGCTGATGATAATGACGATGGTGATCGATCTTACCTGGACCTAGAGAGAAAGCCATAAGAAATGAATATATACTAATAAGGCTGCCCCACATTGTCCATTTTGATTCCTGTAAATAATAGAAAGATTTGAATCAGTTCTCAATTATTTGATATGAAACGTACCATTGCCTTATTTGTCATGTCTCGTAACATTATCAGTTAATCAGACATCTACTTCAATCATCATCATCATCATCATCATCATCATCATCATCATCATCATCATCATCATCATCATCATCATATTTTTAAAAAAAATATCACTGGATATGTAACTTACCAGCGTTGGTTCCAAGCTAATGCACATAGTTAACGTCCCCAAGAAGAAAACACAAAAAGAGTAACCTATAATAACCAAGCCTTTACGGCCATAAGAATCTGAAACGAAGATCTTGATTGGAGACAAAATAGCGTATGGCATAACAATATATAAGAGATTATATTTATATTAATGGACATGATGACGACTTATCATTTTTACTGATCGGGTAAATGGAAGGCCGGGATGGAAGAGCTTGGAAGGATGGGTGGTTAGATGAAGTGATGAATGGAAGAGAACGTGAAGAATCCAAAACAATAAAGACTCAGAAATACACACACACCCACATCACTGAAAATCCACTAGGTTTAAAAATGGTAAAATTTTGTAAAATTTGTAAAATTTGTAAATTTTCAATTTTGTATACTGTATATTGTTGATAAAAAAAAATGGAATAAATCGATCAATATTGAGGCTATAGGGGAAATATTTGTTGTCGGCCAACAATCTGCCTAAATGTTGGTACATTTTGGCTGCATTTTCTGTTTTAAAAAAAGAGCATTATAAAGTGAGTTGATAAAAAATACGACAACTGAAAAGTCATGTTGTTACAGGCTTATTTCCAAAATTAATTTTTGATGGCAAAAATGGGAAAGAAAATAAGTGCCGCCATGACGGAAAAGAAACAGAAAGGAACATGTAGCGAGAAAGAGATGCATAAAGGGAGATAGATGAGGAAAGGAACAGAGACAAGAAGAGTAGATTGGAACAAGATAACAATATGAAACGTGTCATACATACCGGAATAAGCGCTGTCAATATAATCAAAGCATCTGATCCGATTATAATGTAGAATAAGGATTCTTCAGTTATATTGGTATTGCGCCACGTCTCCACAGAATTAAAAGTAAACTAGAGGGTGCAAACGATCAAGAACGAAACAAAATCAGTACATGCAATTTTGAAACCATGTAATTAGCTCGTTTCACAATAATGATCTCTGGCGGCAAATTACGGTGTCTGATCTCCGCCAAACTCCCCCTTTTATAATTCATATCCCCAAATTTTTAGTTTTCCCCCTTTTTGCGAAATGCTTTCCCCCTTTTTCAAATATTTCCCCCTTTTTAACTTTCCCCGTTTTCCCGACTTTCCCCCTTTTCGACTTACCCCCTTTTCAAATAGTTTCCCCCTTTTCGACTTTCCCCTTTTCAAATAGTTTCCCCCTTTTCGACTTGCCCCCTTTTCATATAGTTTCCCCTTTTCGAATCCCCCTTTTCAAATAGTTTCCCCTTTTTTAATTTCCTTTTCAAATAGTTTCCCCGTTTTCGAATTACCCCTTTACAAATAATAATACCCCTTTATTTTCACCCATTTTGTAAAATTAATAGTTCCCCTTTTTACAAATAATCCCTTTTAACTTTCCTCCCGCTTTTCACAAATAGGTTCCCATTTTAAATAGTTTCTCCTTTTTAAATAATACTCCTTTTTGTTTTTAATACTCCCTTTTTGTTTGGGTACTCCCCGTTTTCCGTGCGTAGGCTTTACCAGTAAGCCTGGACCCTGGAGAGTACCGTGCACTCACTAGAGCTCATTTCGCTACATCCATTATTGGAAAGGCGTTCTACATGAATTTGGATACCAACGTAGGTAGATTTATAGCCTGTTGTGCAAGCGCCGCTAAATTCAATGGGTTAGGGATCCGTCAACTTTTATGCACGTTTATAGAGGGGCTGTACAAAGAGCAAATCCGATATGATTGATAAACCAAATGATGTTCAGAATGTTAAACGGGTGAAATGGCATGCATAAATATTTATGCTGGTCAAATTCATAGCAATGATGTTTGAAAGTCTGTGAAGAACTTGTCTATAAACAGGGATATGTCAGAGACAACAAACAACTGGCTGCCATTGTTACAGAAGCCTAGATAATAAGAATTGTTTGTGCTATATAATTATTCAAAAGGTTTTTTTTAAAGTTAGCACCAAAGTTTAAAACAAGCGGTCTTAACAGTGAAATGACAATAAAAGCATACATTTATAAAACGGGCCTGGACAAAATGGGCATTGCATATTTATGACAAGTGTGGCTGTGTGATTTTATGCAACTTTATTTTTAAGCCAGTTCCGAGTAATTTTCTCTATTCTTTGTTTGTCAACAATCCCGTTAACAATAAAAATGTGCTTTCTAATCAAAGGCTCTATGGCGTATATTCAATTGACCAGACAAATGAACCAGGGACTTCGGTCAGTGGTGCACGCCTCAAAAATCCAAAAAGAATTAGTAGGCCCTATATGTTAGATGAAGAATTAAGTAGCAATTAAGGGGGTACTACACCCCTGCCCAATTTTGTGCCTATTTTTGTTTTTCTCAAAATTATGGCGCATTAGGGACAAGTAAGATATGTATATTATAGGGGCAAGGACTACAACTACTGCACTGGAAATTTTATTTCAGCACAGCCAACAGTTGTGGAGTTACAGTCAAAAATGAGGGAAAACCAATATTTGATCAATAAATCAATAACTACTTGCTTTGTGTTGCTGTATTTTCAGTACAGTAGTTGTAGTCCTTGCCCCTATAATATAAATATCTTACTTGTCACCAATGTGCTATAATTTTTGAGAAAATTGCAAAAATAGGCGCAAAATTGGACAGGGGTGTAGTACCCCCTTAAGCCTAGTCTTTTTTTAAAGTCGAGACAAGACCAAAATAATACGATTAATAAGCCAATCTAATTGATTCGAATTCCAATCTCCTGGCCTTTTCCTGGGTCTTTATTTAGTTGCATGATAGCCTATAATTCAGATTATGATTTTTCTTAATGTAGATCTATATCCTATAGAATTCATAAATTACATATAATAAGTATCATTTTATTCATTTTATTTAGCTCAAGAATTTGTATCAGACAATCACGTGCTTTCAACGTGTAGGCCGGACCTACTCTGTAAAACCACTTAATTTCGCTAGGGATTTAATTTCGCTAATTTTGCTAGAAGCCTTAATTCGCGAAATTAAATACCCGCAAATTGAACAGTTTTACATTGAATTGTACACATAAATTGCTGGATTAGCGAAATTAAATACCCATAAGAAAGGTGGTCATTGGCAATTAGCGAAATTAAGTACTAGCGAAATTAAATAGCTTTACAGAGTATTTCAATATCGAAGTACATGGGACGTGAATGCACGGTAGCCTACTATAGATGGTCCGTGCCTACTGGTAAAGCCTACGCATCGTGAAAAGGGAATAAAAAAAAAGGAGTAAAAAAAAGGAATAAAAAATAAGGGAGAAACTATTTTAACGGGGAAAATCTGTAAAATGGTATTATGTAAAAGGTGAAAAGAAAATTCGAAAAGGGGGAAAACTATATGAAAAGGGGGAAACTATATGAAAAGGGGGAAATTCGAAAAGGGGGATACTATATGAAAAGGGGAAATTCGAAAAGGGGGAACTATATGAAAAGGGGGAAATTCGAAAAGGGGGATACTATATGAAAAGGGGAAATTCGAAAAGGGGGAAACAATATGAAAGGGGGGAAAATACTATATGAAAAGGGGAAAATCGAAAAGGGGGAAACTATATGAAAAGGGGGAAATTCGAAAAGGGGGAAACTATATGAAAAGGGGGAAATTCGAAAATGGGGAAACTATATGAAAAGGGGGAAATTTGAAAAGGGGAACTATTTGAAAAGGGGAAAGTCGAAAAGGGGAACTATTTGAAAAGGGGAAAGTCGAAAAGGGGGAACTATTTGAAAAGGGGGAAAGTTAAAAGGGGAAAATATTTGAAAAAGGGGGAAAGCATTTCGCAAAAAGGGGGAAAACTGAAAATTTGGGGAGATGAATTATAAAAGGGGGAGTTTGGCGGAGATCAGACACCGTAGCAAATGATCAAAATGTGTTTCCTTCAAAAACGGTATTAAAATAAACTAGTATGAAACTTTCATGCACATTTGGAGACATAAAAAACGTTACCAGATGCCATAATTTATTCAATTTGTGTTCCACTGACAACCACCCGCATTATTTGAAGGGTGCGTGTGTGTGTCGCATGTGAGGGGTGAGGTAGGGGTGTGGTGGGGTGGACAAGTGGTTGTGTGCGGGTGTTTGTAATGTAAAAGTAAAACAGCAGATTTTCCGTGAGGAGCCAAAATATGGAAAACGCACGTTATCGCCAAGGTTGTTGTATTAATTGACTATCAAATATAAAATATGAAATCAAACGCTGGTGATTGAATGTGAGGGTATTTTGGTGGGTATGTGTAGGGGTGTGTGTGTATGTGGGTTGTGTAAAGTTGGAGTGCGAATATATGCAATGTACATGTAAAGACAGCACATTTTCCGAGTAGACCCAGGATTCGGAAAACGCGCGCTATCACCAAGTTTGTTACACTACTGAAACATGAAAGCAAACGTTGCTGATGTGTGGGGTGGGGGTGTGGGGGGGGGGGTCCTTTGTGTTTTTGGGGTGTGTAGGGGGGGTGTGTGGGGGAATTCATGGGTGTGGGGTGTTTGTTGATGATTTTGTGTGCGTTGATGATTTATTACATACTTACCGCTGTTATTAATGAAACTTGTTGCAATAATTGCAAAAATATGGCCATAACTATTGGTTGCTTCCATCCTGGCGATCGACAACGCACAGTATTGAAAAACCCACTAACTCCTCTCTTTTTCTCCACCTCTCGCTCGTATTTCATCTCATCTAATTCTGTCCTTATGTTGTGTTTTCCTCGTAGTTTCTGGAGTACTTTAATGAATTTAAAAAAAGTTTGTTTGTTTGTTTACTACATGTGCCTTGTTTTTGTTTTGTTTTTCAGTGAAATTTGGTTCTTTGCCAATGGCGCGAAAAGGTGACCAGCTAGATGTTCCTTAAATATTAAGACCAAGAATATGTGTGTTTATCTTTGCACATAAATATTGATGTTAAGGGTAGACGAGGTATTGTTGGTCGAAGCAACCTAAAAATCGATTTTCATTATCTAGTTAACACCTTGATGTTTTGCAAAAGTGCATTCTACAAATCGTATACTTTGCAAACTTGCTTAATTTATTGTTGTTAATGAGTTATGTACGTTTTACAAAAGTGTTGTTGTTTCAGCCCTCTTTACAACGTAACTCAAGAACCGCAGCACCTTTAAAAGTATATCTGTAATATTTTAATTCTTCTACACGCTCGCTATGAATTGAGCAATGCAGTTTTTGCCAAAGCTCACTACCATTCGTAATATGCTGTGAACTACCAAATCACACCAGTTTAAAATAATTAATAACCTTAAAGCAGTAAATAAAGGTATTCATTATATAAACATTGACAGCATCCAGAAGAAATTAATACCTGGAATCCTACAAGAACAGTACAGGTGCTTCAATGGACTTTTAAAATATATTAGCCTACACCTCCAAAATGGCTGCCATTTTAATAATATTACTTCTAGTTTGTTTATTGCGTCTATAGGATCATTGTTTTTGCTTTACTATTGTTTCTGTTTGTGTTTTTATTTTTGTTTATTGTTTGTTTGTCTTATTCTATTGTAGCAACCATTACCTGTTTGTGCATCATCATCCAAAGCCTTTGCAATTGCGAGATGTCGAGGAGTTTCAGGACAAAATGGAATCATTCCCAAACCAAACAACCCAAAGACACCACCGAGAGAGACAGCTACTGGCCACAGTTCTTCAGTATTCAATGGGAAGAAACTCAAGCCCTATAAATAGGATCAAATAAATATGAAATATAAGCATTATTGGTACATATTTTGTGTCACATGATCCTGTTTTGCAATCCTAATAATTTAGTTGGACATAACTGTAATAGTAAAACCCACTAAAAGTGCATGTATTGCTAAATATAATGTTATATATGCATTTTTTATTCTATTTTATAACCAATTATTATTAAAATGAACTTCAAAACAGTATTTCTGTGGAATCATGAGTTAAAATTTTGTTTTCATGAACGATACGAAAAACAAAACAAAACAAAAGTCGAAAACCCAAACCAACCTGTGATATAAGCAATCCAACAGCAAACATGAGGAAATGAACCCCGCCTATGGCACCACGACGGTTGGTTGGGGATATCTCCGATAAATAAAGAGGAACGATTGTCATCGATATTCCTACAGAAAAAATTATACAAAGTTATGGTGGTCAAAAAGTAGTCCTTTGTTAACTGTTATTTCTTGTTTTACATTTAGAGTGAAACATTACATAATAAAATTAGACACAGAGTCGGCATTGTGTCGAAAGCTCACGTAAGTAGGGTGACGGTGTGATGTATCGGTGTAAACTCCCCGGGTAAACTTTACAAATGTAGTTTTGTCTTTTCCTGGAGCTCTTTCATATTTGCAATCAAAATATGCTAATTTACGCAGTTTCCACATGTTTTGGGCGTGCGCGATTGGCATGTGGATATGCTCTCTGTGTCCGCATTTTCTTTGGCTTACATTTAAACTATGTAAAAGATGATAAAAAACAGTATGCCTATCAAAACCATGCCCATCATTCAACTATAACCTTACTTACCTGTGCCAAAGCCGACAAATAACCTTCCTATAAGAAGCAATTCAAATGACCCAGTTGTCGTAGTTATTCCTAACATGATAGAACCCAGGACTGTGATAAGGTTTTGAATTAGTAATCCTTTTTTCCTATGATAATATGATAAAACAACAACAAACATGTTGGAAATATTGACTTTTGTTTCTCTGTTGCGATTTTTCGGGTTTTTTTTTTCTCCCCCGACGCCGCGGTAGATTTTTCTGTTCAGTATGATACATTTTTGTCGCAACGGAATTAGCCTTTTAGTAGGGATGACCAATGAACCATCAACTTGATTAGAACGCTCCCATAGACATGCAAGGAGCTCAACTGTGCACTGCTTGCACAGACATTTCTAAATTGATCTCATTCTTTTATTTATCAATATTTTTCTGTAAAAATTGGGAAAGTGAATGCCAATTATATTTTGTAACTATCTTGCAAATTACAGCAACACAACTTATTTCATTTTCCTATAAGTGCGAGTCAAAATTGGTCCATCGCCACAGTGCGTTTAATTGCCAGTGGCTGAGTTCAGCACTGCTCAAGAATGGCACAAAATATTCAGATTAATAATATCAGGTGAAAAATGTGGCCTACTGAGCTGTAATTTGGCAGAGTTGACAGTAATACCTCTATCATACCCTCTGTAAAAAGGAAAAAAATATGAACAAGTAGATCTCGAGTTACAAATTAAATCACCAGCTTCCCTTTGGAATTGCCATACTCCTTTCGAATCATGCTAAGAAGACACCTTTCTGAACATAAATGTGAAGTTTCGTGCTCATTTGATGTATTTTTCACCTGATTTCAACCCTAAACGTTTTCTTATATTTAGGCCTATACCATCTACAACTTGCTGCTGGCTATACCTTGTTTAGAACTTTCAAAAGAAATACCTGAATGTGCAACCATAACTGTTTCAAAATAGCCCCCGAAAGTCATGCAGGTGACTCCGAGGTCATGCATTGAATTGGTTTGAATGAAGAATACTACGGGAACCAGCACCTTTTGTTAGAGGTCACACATGAGCATGATGAGTGAAGTGCATACCTCTATTGTTGTGAATGAGTCAATGACCTTCAATGACACTTTAAGATTTTGTTTGCATACACCTACTAATTGGTCATATTAAACCCAATAACATTGAAATTTTTGGTTGTGAACAAAAAGTTCACCTAGACTAAAGTGCAAGTTTGATTTTGTGCCATATCAGCCATCTTGGATGATTTTTGGCAAATGTTCTCTAAATGCATGATTTCAATGCCTCGGTTTGAAAAAAATACTTTATGCCATTGACTAGTAAAGTGCCATTTCATAAGAAACCCTTTGATACTTTCACAATATGCTTGTTTCATGTTTGCATATATGTTAAAATAAAGAAATATATAAAGGTAAATATATGTTTATGCCAATTTTGCTCCCAATTGCTATTTTTGGACCATGTCATTTTATTTCGTTCCAATGACCGGTCAGAATGGGAAACTTTAAAAATTCATAATTCGAAAAGTTTTTGACCGATTTTGACCATTTAACCACCAAAATACTTCTGTTGATGAGTTCTATCCAGAAAACAATCTTTTGTAGCAATAGGGACAACATGAAATTTTGATTTTAGAGGTATGGCGAACACCATAGGATGGCGCTGCACGACATGGGTAAAGGCTTTTGAATTTGGCGGGTTTTACCCATATTGAATACTGCCCTCCTATTGTGTACGCCATGCTTCAAAAAGGCTAATTTAACTTACAAAACGTAGAATTATACCAGTGGCTTGAATAGATTGCCTACTTTCTCAATCGAGGGGTAATCGGGGAAAATCTACCCAAGTTATGTGTGGGGAGGGAGCAAAATACAGACCCTCCTATCACTATCAGTCAACTCATTTGGGAGAGGGCAAGCGCGAGGAGGGTTCCAATCGGAGGCGGGCCTCCCAACCCCCTGGTTAAGCCACTAATTATACATTGTACATATTTCAATTCCTCTCAAGGTGAGCAACTAACAATGGTTCCATCTTTTAAGGATACGTGGTCACTTTCGCACTGAACCAGAATAATCCAGAGAAGGCCAATCAAAACTGACTCACCGACCCAAATCCTTTGCAATTCGACCACCAGATTGTGAACCCATCGCTCCTCCAAACCTGAAACTGGCTTCTGTAAACGTCATTAACATGTTGACTAACGATGGCGAAAAACCTTGCCCGTCTCGACTGAATTTAGATTCATTAATAAACTTGCGAAGAAACTGTATAATATACAAAAAATTTAGAAAATTTGTATAAGAGAAAAAGAATGGGGAAAGGCAAAAAATAATAGAATGGTATAAATAGAATTGGAAATATGGAATAAGAGAAAAAGAAAGACAGAGTTTGAGGTATCGGATACGCGAAAAGAAACAACAAATAATGCCTATATTTTGGGTTATTATATATCAACTTACTGTCTAGTACAAGTTCCCAATCAAACTTTGCCCGCTTACCTACCTCTTAGCGCTGGTGTTCCACAGGGAACAAAACTTGGCCCTATAACCTTTCAGGCAGTCATCAATGACGTGGCTAGCGATTGCAGGTCACACTATTGGAAATATAATGACGACCTCACCTTCGCTGAAAACCGTTCCTCTAGTGTGACTAGCAATTTGCAGACAGATCTTGATGACTTCCTGAAGTGGTCGGTTGATAATCAACTCCAACTTACTGCCGTCAAGTGTCAAGCCAACTGGTGAATTTTTGCCATCCAAGTGTTTTCTATTCTTTGAGGTCAGATTATAATATTAAAAGTAATCCTGGACCTTAATCACAAAAATTTCACGGAATTTCGCTTGCTTCTTGACTACAGTGTTATAGATGTGAAATATAGCCTGTGGTATAGTGATTAAGCCGAAAGCCGTGTATTTAAGCTTATTAAAAACAAAATTTCCCTAGTTAAAGCCATATTATAACATTTGCTGAGGAGGACGCCCTCGCTGATTTTTTTAAATTAATTTTTTTACACGATTATATTGTACTTTTTTTACACGATTATATTGTACTTTATTAAACCAATATAGAAACCAATATACCCTGAAAAAATCAAGACTCTAGGTGCTGTAGTTTTGTCAAAATCCGAGATTTTGAATAAAACGCCTGAATCAGCGTTTTATTATTACGATGGAATTATTAGTCGAACGCATACACGATGTTCATAACACACAGTACGTACACGGCGTGCGCGACGGTGATCTACACAACAAAGGGCCGTACCATAACATGACCGAATGAGTGGTACGTATTGGCGACATATGCGCTGGTAGTAAATTCCAATTTTCTTTGCTCTGCCGTAGTTGTTCGGCTCAAAAATAAAAGGGGATATATCTGACAGTGAATATGGCTTTAAGTAGGGAAATTAGCTAAATGTATCTGAATGAGTCTTCAACTTTGTCAATAGTGCTGTTTTCCTCATGTTTTGCCAAATATTTCATTTCAAAAATACCCAATGACAATTTTAATGACTTCCTTCACTTATAGGAAATTCATACACAATTATTGTTAAAAAATGTTAATTGTTAAAAATGTCAAATATCAAAAGTATATTCTTACCGGAGAAGACGCAGTAATGCAACCAGAATTGTAACCGTATTGAGCAGAAGATGCAAGAGTGACGACAACGGTGCAAAATATCAGCCAGCTGGTAATCGGACCCTGAAAACAAAGATAAAACATAGAAAACATAGAAATCAAATTAAGGATTTGTTCGATTAGAGTTTAACGATACATTCTATCATGGCTATTATCATGCATACATACGAGTATCTGTAGGTCTACAGTTTATGACAAATTTAATAAAAGTGAATCTTTTAGACTTTGATAGGGACAAACTTAAAGTAGGTAACTGGAGAAGGGAATCAACGAGTTATCCCAAATCACAGCGTACTAGTCCAGTCAAAGTGGGTTTTGACTCACCACTAATGTCAGAGATGTCCCCTGAACAGCATACAAAAAGTATACTAAAATATACTTGGTGGAAAATGGCGGGAAAATGTCATACAGGGGCCAAATTTCAAAATTGCTCCAATCATTTAAAAACTATACCAAATTATTCCTCCAGTCATAAGGATTCAGAAAAAATATAGTTTGCCATATCTGTGATGTACGGTTCTTGAGTTATAACCGAAAAGGTCAAAGCTCAAATGTTGGGTTCAACAGAGGTCAAAAAAACTAAACATTGTCTGATTTAAACCAAAATGGTCTCAAATTGTTCGGCTTGCAAACATAATTCATTTAAAGAATATTTGCACTGTTTAGGTTGTTTAATTACATGCGTAACATCGAAAACTAGGTCGGGGTCAATAGAGTTCAATGGTCAATGGCCTCTTTTATCCTGCTACCTAGGTAACGAAACATCCAAGATACGGCAAACTATTCTTATTTTGGAGTGTTTTTAAAGTACGAACACATTGAGACCATTTTTAAGGAGATCGGAGCATTTTTTTCGAAGATGACCCACGTGGAGCCCAAAATTTGACCTTTGACCTTTTTGCTTATAACTTGAGAATGGTACATCACAGATATGACAAACTATACTTTTTCTGAATCCTTAAGAATAGAGAAATGCTTTGGTATACTTTTTAAAAAGATTAAAGCAATTTTGACATTTGACCCCTGTATGACATTTTCCCGCCAAAAACTACCTTTCCATCAAGTATATTTTAGTATATTTTTGGTATGATGTTCAGGGACATCTCTTAAATGTATAAAAGTAAAAAAAAATCTGTTGCAATTAGTGGTGGGTGACACCACTAATTTGTTTAGACATCGGGTCACCGAGAGCGAATGTGTATTTATTTTGGAAGGTTCGTGTGTGTGTTAATTTTTGAGCGTTTTTCCCAAATTTAATATTTTTGGTGATATAGGCTATATTTCAAGAAAGCCAAAGACGTCTGTTAGCCAATATAATTTAGTCTTAGATCTATATAAATGACTCGAGTTGGTTCTCCTTTTTGACTTGGACAAAGCTTAGAATATTGACGGCATTCATTTGGAATTAAACAGACCAGAAGTTATCTCCCTCAGTAAAGAATAGGGCGGAGAGTGGTTGTCTAGGTCGTTCAAGTAGGTGGACATAGCATGTAATGAAATCGGACAATCAAATGTATGTATACCAAGGCTGTCAAGTTTTCCGGGGAATAGTCAAATCGCTTACTTTTTTTGCTTCCGTCCAATCTCTTTCAGTCAGATATTCTGTTTTCCGAGGTTCAACACCATTATCTTCCTTCTTTATCACTTCCATTTCTTGGTCAGTATTATTGTTCACTTCTTTTTGAAGTTCTGATTCCACCAATGAAGGTCCATCGTACACCCAGCTTTTGCTTTTCTCAGTCATCTTGTTACTGTAGTGGATAGGTTTTTCTATTGAAAATGTCGCAAAAATGATACTTGACTACATGTATGATTGTATGATCCTACATCCAGTAAATTGATATGGTGCAACCGGTTTAAATGATATTATTACTACCGTATATTACTACGGTAGTTTATTTACCATGTATGTACTATATCATACAACGCCCATAATGTTATGCTTGCAGACTACTTGAATGATAACTGATATACAAATGTTACCATAACACGTCTTGTTATCTTCTTGGTCGTACTCATATCAACTTAATAAAGTTGTCAAGTAAACACGACACCAACACTTTATCTGTAATATATGATATCGTTAGAGTGACATCATTTAATGACGATATTACCAATTGCCGAAGCCACGCGGGTCTTGTCTCATTTTATAATATAGCTTTGACAACTGTTGACCAAATTCCAGCAGAAAAGACGAGTAGGTGTCCTCTGGCGCGTCTGGGTGTGCAAGTCTCACCCTTTTCTGAATAAGCTCATTAATGTTCACAAATTATATATCTGCATCTCATTTAATACTATTCTTTTTCAGCCCTTTCTTATTTACAAAACAGTCAATGTTCTCCTGTATTTTATGTTTCATAATGCTTGGAGTACAAGTTTCGTGCTTGGGCTACATTTTTGAATTTTACAGTATGCTTTCTGTCGGGGCTTTCTGTCCTCCAAATGTCAGCAGAAATGTCGGGGGAAATGTGTGTTCCTGACATAATTTAGCCGTGGCCGGTGAATACACTCAAACCGGTAAGGTAAAGCTACAGCTTTGATTCGCCTGTTTATGTGTTTCCATCTGCCGCTGGCCAATCTATGTCCCATAATATATAGCAGAAGCTGGAGGTCAGAAAGCATTATTGTAAAATTAACTTTAGGACTCTAGTCCAAGCATGATACCTGTAGTCCAAACGTGAAACACAATTACAGAAGAATATGGAACTGTTTTGCAAATAATAAAGGGCTGAAAAAATAATGTTAAATGAGATGCAGATAGAATTTGCTTAACATTTAGAACAGGGTGACATTAGCACACCAAAGCAAACCTACACGTACTTTTTCATGGCATTTGTTCAACTATTGTCTAAGCTATCAATGAAACATTACCCGCGTGTTTGTATTGTGTTTGTTTGTGTATTTGCTAACTTCTCAAGATAACCTTTACGGCCCGATTGTCCAACTCATTATAAGCCCGTTGTGACATACATCTTCTGTGAACCCACTCACCCCTAGCCCACTTACGACCTGCATCATTTTCTCGGAACGCGCAAACAGCTTTTCCCGTGTTCGGAAAGTATTTTGGCATCATGGGTTTTCGCTATTTTCTGAAAATAACAATGTGGACCTAATTAAACAATGTAGAAAATATTTCAAACATGTAGAAGAACGTGTGTTAGCAAAGTTTATTTTGATGATTTTGTTTTTGATTTTTTCGCTATCAACTCAAGAAATTATTAATAAAATTCAAATAAATTGATAAAGGTTTGAAATATTTTGTTATCTACTAATGATAGCATTTGGAACCTAATAAAATAATACAAAAAAATCATAGATTAAGCATGAGACGTGTTAGAAAGGTCATTTGGTATCGTTTTAATATTTCATGTTTGTTTGTTTATTTGCTATCTTCTCAAGACAGCATTTACAGCACGATTGCCCAATCATTATAAGCCCGTTGTGACATGCATCATCTTCTGTGAACCAACTCGCGCCTAGCCCACTTATCGGCCTGCAACATTTTCTCAGAACGCGCAAACAGCTTTATGTGTGTTCGGAAAGTATTTGGGCATCTTGTGTTTTCGATATCTTCTGAAGATAACAATGCGGCCCTATAATTAAACAATATTTCAAACATTTAGAAGAACGTGTGTTAGCAAGGTTTATTTCGATGTTTTTTGTTTGTTTTGTTTTTGTTTTGTTTTTTGCTATCTACTCAAGATAGTAATTATTTATAAACGCCAAATAAATTGAAAAAGGTTGGAAATATTTTGTTATCTACTAATGATAGCATTTGGAATCTAATAAAATAATACAAACAAAAATTCTAAATTAAGCATGAGACGTGTTAGAAAGGTGATTTGGTATCTTTTTAATATTTCATGTTTGTTTGTTTATTTGCTTTCTACTTCAGATACCATTAATACGGCGCGATTGCCCATACATTATAAGCCCGTTGTGACATGCATCATCTTCTGTGAACCAACTCGTGCCTAGCCCACTTACGGCCTGCAACATTTTCTCAGAACGCGAAAACAGCTTTATGTGTGCTCGGAAAGTATTGGGCATCTTGGGGTTTCGCTATCTTCTGAAGATAACAATGCGGGTCTAATTAAAAAATATTGAAAATATTTCTAATATTTTGATGTTCATGTTTTGGATTTTTTTCGCTATCTACCCAAGACAGTAATTATTTATAAAATTCAAATAAATTGAAAAAGGTTGGGAATATTTTGTTATCTGCTAATGATGTCATTTGAAACCTACTAAAATAATAAAAACAAATATCACAGATTACGCATGAGACGAGTTAGAAAGCTCATTTGGTATCTTTTTAATATTTCATGTTTATTTGTTTATTTGTTATCTTCTCAAGATGGCATTTACGGCGCGATTGTCCAATCATTATAAGCCCGTTGTGACATGCATCATCTTCTGCGAATCCACTCGCGCATAGCCCACTTACGGCCTGCATCATTTTCTCGGAGCGTACAAAACGCTATACGGGTGTTCGGAAAGTATTTTTGGTATCATGAGTTTTCGCTATCTTCTGAAGATAACAATTACGACGCTTTTGCCCAATCATTATAAACCCGTTGTGACATGCATCATCTTCTGTGAACCCACTCGCGCATAGCCGTCTTACGGCCTGCATCATTTTCTCGGATCTCCGAAACAGCTATACGCGTGTTCGGAAAGTATTTTAGCATCATGGTTTTTCGCTATCTTCTGAAGATAGTATTGTGCGCCTAATAAAACAATAAAGAAAATATTTCACACATTTAGAAGAACACGTGTTAGGAAAGTTTATTTTGATGTGGTTTTTTTTTGCTATCTACTCAAGATAGTATTTATTTATAAAATACAAAGAAATTGAAAAAGGTTGAAAATATTTTGTTATCTACTGATGATAGCATTTGGAATCTAACAAAATAATGCGAAAGAAAGCATAGATTTAGCTACTGAAGATTAAAGCGAAAATACATATACGTATGACATAATTTATTTTAGAAATAGGAGCTTTCATAATATACTTTTTCACGATTTTTTTTTACATTTTGTTTGCTTTGATGGCTAATAAAATGTATTTGAAGTTTGAATTTGTACAATTATATAACAATACATTTTCTACTTGTATTTGTTGTAATTACAGTTCATTACCGACATTACGATACGACTCATGATTAAAAAAAAGGAAGGGTTAAGTGAACTAAGTTGTGACAGACAATGCGGAAAATTCCTTTCATGGGTCAAATTGTGCAACAAGCCAGCAAAATGCTGTACCTTGAATAAATCAAATAAAAAACAAAGTAAAAATACAACTTCGACAAAAGGCGCAATAACAAGTCGGGGTCAGAATTATAAACTTCATCCAAGCATATTGGTCATGGACGATAGCACATAGCGCGTTCTCTTCGAACATTATTTAAGAGGACTTGATTTCTGCCAGTTCGAGTCACCTGTGTTTTTTGATATCGTCATCAAAGTTACATACAGGAAAATACTGATAACATATATTTTCCGTTTGCAACGTCTTGTGTTTCGTGGATCCTTACTTTACTTTAAGCTACTTAAGGGAAGTTAACGATATTTTACTGAAACTTTAACATGAACATGTTACGTTTGATAGCATGCAGATAAAAGTTTTTCACATTTGACAATGTTGCAATAACTAGATGCGAAAATGGCGGCACTTTGTAACATTTTGCGCTGTTGTTGCGGTTTAGAGCCATGTATTCAATGTTGTTACCAATCCATTAAGGTCTGTGGTTGTGGCAACCGAAAAGTTTTTTACAATTTCGATGGAACAGTTACCGTGGAACCGTTGGTCAGTTATTTTAAACCAACAAACTCAATTGCCAGAAAAAACTTGATCCAAGGTAAGTAATATCATATTAGCGACGTGGGCTATAGCTCCGGCCTATATCTTGCACACAAACGTTCTAATGTTAACTCTAGCCTCTAATATGTTAGATAATAATAATTAGAAATTGAAATTATACCAAGTTTTGCTTACTCAAATTAATAAAATAAAATTGCGAATTGTCAAAGTTGGTAAAACATATTGTGCTGTATAGGAAATACAGACCACGTACCAAAATAATCACGATAATGTTGTGTTTGTAATTTAGCACAATCATTATTAATTCATTGTATAGGATAGTATCTTAACGCAGTCTTTTTTTCTTTTTCTGTTTTTTTTCTGTTTTTGGTTTTTGGTTTCTTTTTTTTTTTTTTTGGATAAAAGACTAGAGTGAACAATAGCCCATGAGGAGTGACACAGGTCAAGAACTCATATAGGCACATAGGCACTATAAAAGACAACCACATGGGCCAATCGGTGGTTCACAGCAGCTTAAAGTGGAGGGTTGCTGCCCCCTCGCTCCAGATACACACCTAGGCGGTGCGGTGGGTGGTGTGCATTATACATGACCAAAACTGAAAGCATCCCGAGATTCAGAACAGTTCGGGCATCCAGATGGCAGACGATACCTCTCGGTCAAGGATAGGGTGGTCAGTGCTTTAGGTTACACCCCTCACCTTTGAAAGCAAGTTATGATTGGTACAATATATGACAACAAAAATTAATGCGCATACACAATAATCAATTATAATCACTCTTTAACTATTTAGTACTTAGCAAGCATTCTTCTTCTTGGTGATCATAAAGAGTTCTTGCAATGTTCTGGACGGCTGATGTATATCCTTATTCTCTTGCCCTGCGAAAATCAGCGAAGTCCTTTGTACACTTGCATTGATAAATATCCTTGCGAATAAAATCCTCACACAAAATGGCGTTGCTTTCTCCAAACCGTTATCTCCTTGCGCTGCTTTCTCCGAACTTAACTCCTTGCGCTGTTTTCTCCAAATTTAACTCCTTGCGCTGCTTTATCCAAAATTGGTGCTATTTCCACCTTTCAGACAATATCTTCAGGAAGCAGGACTGCGATGCAGTTGTCCCCACTTATTTTGACAGTTACGTTGAATCAAAAACCATAGATCATCACATTTAGATAATCTATGCATAAACCAGACTTCAGCAAGTCGACAGAAGAATATGTATTCCTTTCTTGGAAGAAGTACGTTCTTTGACGTATTCTAGATCTTCTCCGACATCACTGGCAGGCAGTAGTACATTAACTACAAAATATACTTCTGGTTTGCAATTTCCTTTCTTTGAAGGAATTGGACTGTAAGCGTATTAGCTAGCTAGCCCAGATCAACACTATCAACTGTGAATAATTGTATTTACATTTTCTTATATATCAAGCACTGGGAAATCCCAAGTATTAATAGCCAAATGCCAAAATTCCCAAGCCTTAATTATAACATTAACCTTTCTCATTACATCACTTCCTTAGGGGAATTCCATGACATCATTTTCACTTTACAATCTCAGGGGACTTTCCAATTGTGCAACACACTGAAAAGGGAAATTCACAGCTATCCATTCAATTTGTTTTTGATCAAGTTGATGCAAGAAAGGGGAATCCCTAAAATGTCTCAGCAAATAGATTCTAATTGTAAACAAAGATAAATCATCCAATTAAATTACTCAGGGCACATCACACTGACCTTTATCCCAGTTGTAACCTGGGAGCTGCTCTCTATCATTTTATCCCTTGAAAAGGAAATATTATCTTTCCTAAACGTCTGATTTTAACTTTGTTTATACTGAAATAGTGTGTTATCTCCATAATGCCCATTGGATGTTGTGTCACATTTACCTGGTTATAGTGTTTATTTTTATCCTATGACAGAGTCGTATCCTGTTGGACCCACCAATATTCCTTGCTACAGTCAGTCGGAACAGATTGTCCCTGTTTTTATATTAAATGTGATAGATAAGCAAATGCATTTAGAAGCAGTTAATAATGTTAACCTAAGAAGTGGTAGCATTATTTGCTACAGCAACGACATGGTGTCCTCCGTGCAAAATAAACTATTACTATATGCCGACGACAGTGTCATCTTAGTTTCGGACAAAGATGACACTGTCGTTTCCCATGAACTCAACAAAGAACTTCAATCATGTAATCAGTGGCTAATCGACAATCAATTATCCCTGCATGTGGGTAAGACCGAGTGTATTTTATTTGGCTCTCATGTGAAATTAAAGAGAGCCACTGATTTTAACATCAATTATAACGGGCAAGTTATCTGCTCCCAAGATAGTATTAATTATCTTGGAATCACAATGGATCAAACACTCTCGGGTGACAACATGGTTGATGTTCTTGTCAGGAAAGTCATTGGGCGTCTTAAGTTTCTTTATAGGCATTCAAACTATCTCAATCAAACCCTTCGCAAAAATTTGTGTGCTGCTCTCATACAGTGTCACCTTGATTACTGCTGTTCAGCATGGTTTGTTGGTATCAGTACCAGAGCTAAACACAAATTACAGATCACCCAAAACAAAATAGTCCGCTTTATTCTAAATTTGTCTCCCAGGACCCACATTGATCAGTTGACTCGTAACTCCATTAAACTTCTAAATTCTCAGGACCGTGCTAAACAACTAAGGCTTAACCACGTATTCAACATCTTCAATGATACTGGTGCACCATACCTCAGAAACAACTTCATTAGAACCTCAAGTGCTCATACCCATCGTACCAGATCTAGTAATTTTAATTTCTTTGTGCCCAGAGTCAAAGGTATTGCCAACAAGTCCTTCTACTATAATGCCATCTTAGATTGGAATGACTTGCCGCCTCAAATTCAGTCCATAAGCAACAGGATGGCTTTCAAAAAGGCTGTCAAAAAACACCTGGCTGATAGTGCTTTGAAGTAGGAATCTGCAGAATTTATACGTATGTAGGCTTATGTCCAAATGTCTCTTTTTTTCTATTTTCCTCCACGTCCACAGCCATTTTTTGTTTTGGGACCCCATTGGAAATAAGCCTGCATACGTAGCCAGGCTTTTATGGGCTATCCTTGCCTTGCAACTTTTGGTGTTGTGGCGTGTATGCCGTTCCAATCTGGGATGGCATTTTGTGGTTTGTGCACATTTTATTATTGTTGTTAAATTTTGATGCATTGTACTTGATGTCTTAACATTTTTCTGTATTTTTGTATATGTTGCAATGCTAAATAAAAACTAAACTAAACTAAACTATTTGGACAACTAGAAGGTATTCGGCATTGTGATAAATAGTTAAGCAAACTAGTTGAAGTTGACGACAGGCCTTAATTTCTTTTCTGAAACTTACAAAATACAGTACTTGATTAACCCACTTTATTTTCATGAAAGCAATCAAGAATCTGTATACTCGTAGCAATCAATGGTCCGTAGACAAGTCTATTGCACAATAGAACAGAAAAACCTGGTTTTTCAATCTTTTCGATCGAAAAACCAGGTTTTTCAAATCGAAAAACCAGGTTTATTAATTCGATTGTCAGAGTTTTTTGATAAACTTGGTTTTTCGGCTGATAAACCAGGTTTATCAAAAACTAAATTAAGTAATTAAAATTTTCATAGCATTTTGTAATATTTTAGGCCATATTTACATGGAATTTTGCAATTTTTGTGCATTTCCAGCATGTTGTATCGGTCATCCAACCTACGCATGCGCAGATTGTTGTTTGATTTGCACCAGTTATCATCGCACTGAGTACCAGCTCTCACACGTGACCAGTCATCATATTTTAATCTGTTTCGTTTTTGAGATAATTAATGTCATTTGTAATAACTGCTTTTTCATTTTCGCCATTTTTGCAGAATAATTTTGCTTCCATTCAAGCCCTAAAGTTTCCAGACGTCCCATTTCCACCCTGGCAAGTCTCATATTTTTCCAAAAGCAAACTGAGGATCTAGTGTTTATTCCTGCCTAACACTAGCCATATGCACCATGTACTTTTGCTGTTCAGTCTTGGACATTTTAAACACGTGCCTTTGCTGTATTTTGCGTGATTTGGCAGTGTCCCTAGTCTATTGATTTTATGCTAATGCTGTTACGTAATCTTGTGTGTGATATAATTTTTACATGTGTTGCTTGAAAGACAAAGGTACAATGTTTATGTAATCATTGAGAAATGCCATGAAAACAATCCACATATGACGTCACGAGTCAACTCTTAATACACTGACCCTCGTAGTACTAATAATTTCACAAATATAATGATACGAACAGTTAAAGGGCATTTCGTGATCCACAGCCTCATCCCCCACTTTTCTCAAAAAAAAGTTGAGATTTTTATATCACTGGAAACCTCTGGCTACATAATGTTTATGTACAAAATATTTCTTGCAGATTAATTCGTTTAGCAAAGATATCGTGAAATTTGAATTTCGTTCTGGTGCACCAGAACGAAATTACAACGTATTGTCTATGGAGCAGTGTAATACACATAATCATGCATAACTCGCAAACGCAATATCGGAATCAACTGAAATTTTGGGAATATGCTTTTTTCGTGGATATGTACTGAAAAATGTCATAATAAGAGGATGCTAGGATCACGAAATACTCGTTTAACAGTTCTGTTGCATATTATTGTACTGAATCAATTCCGTATACTTTTAATATACGCTCAATGATTCCAGAGATATATGAAATAATCTTGACAATACAGTTCTTTGGCAATAATTCTGTTGCACATTTTTACCCCTCCCAGATATTCCACTATGTTCACTGGGAATAAACCTTGAAATCAGATTCGAAAAATGTGAATAAGAAAATAGAATAAACTAGTAAAATCAGGTGTTGATGGCAAATTACTCTTACTATTATTATAATTTGATTATTTTTGTTATATTCTTCGTATTCTGTATACTAGTATATTATATAGCACATAAGTATTTTCTTATGCCGTGGGATCATATGCTCACTTTGTCTGTGGTAGCATTTCAACTCCGTCATCATGGTCATAAACTTTGCTTACACAATACCTGAGAACAATAGATGCATTATTTGGAATAAACAAAAACGTAAAGAAAAAAAATCACCGGAGTGATAAGTTATCGGTGCTTAATGAACGTTGATTTTACATAACACAATGGTCAACTTAAAAAAATTCTATGTATATTCTTGTGATCGAATAGTTAAATCAATTCACATAACCTTTTTTCAGCCTAGTATAGAGTAAAGTATATTGATTCTTGCTCTATGACCTTTAGGTATGACGATCGACAAAGACGTCCTGAAGAAAGGGTTATCTGCAGTAGAACAAATAGCAGCGGTGGTACACTTTGCTCATGACAACCAACTTAGTGCTCGTGCCGTTGGGACTGGAAGTTCTTGGTCAAAGCTCACGACTGTTCGAGATATACTAATAGGTATTATATTACAGCCTGTCTCAAAAAGAAATTGTGCAAGTAAAAAGCGCCCTCTCTGGCAATTAGAAAATACCGTTGTGACATGATGCTGACATCAACGTCAAGGTCATAGTCTTAGCTCTCAAATGCCGTTTGTTCTGTTCAATTTGCTTGTTTTAATCTAGAGACATGTTTAGTTAAAGACGAAAGGGTTAAATCACAATTGTGCCACTTTTACTAGTGAAGAGGGTTTTACATGTAACAGTGATAGCATCAAGTTTATCAAGAGTTCCTTCATGAAATCAAACGAATGCATCAATTACACAATACAAACATTTTTGACCTTTTTTACTGTTTTATCATGATGCAGGAATGATGATTCTCTTTTCCCACTTAAAACAGATTAAAAGATAAATAAATAATTCACATTCTGCTGTAAAAATGTGCATGTCAATGATTTTCATGGTAAATACTGTTCTCTTAGTCACTTAATACATGTTAAAAGACAAACAAATATTGCACACTTATAGGTTAATGAACGCGTATTAATTATTGGGAGAGATATTAGACAAAATAATGCACGCGCTGATGTTGATGCGTCTAATGCAAGAGCTCCGAAGGCCAGGGGGGAGTGCATTAGACGCATCAACATCAGCTATCATTGATTTACATGTTCAGCTCTCTTCCCTAGTAAAAGTGGCACAATTGTGATTTTACCCTTTCGTTGTTAAATTATCATATCTCGAAATTGGAACAAGCAAATTGAACAGAACAAACGGCATTTCAGAGCTAAGATTGCACCCGTGACGTTGATGTGAGCATCATGTCACAACGCTATTTTCTAATTGCCAGAGAGGGCGCTTTTCACTTGCACAATTTTTTTTGAGACAGGTTGTATACGCTTCTCTGAATACACATAATAGGGTTTTTTTAACAATAAAATAAACTGACAAAAATGCGTTACTTCTGAAGTATTTCTACATATATAAAACAATAAATTATATAAAAAAAACCAAAAAAACCCCAACAGATTCAACCCATTGTGGGACGTTTTTCCAGCAAATCCAGGCTGCCGGTCAATCATCTGCCAGTCATGCATAGCGTGATATGCATGATCGCCCGGCAAACTGAATTTGCTTGAAAAACGTCCCACGATGGGTTGATGGCATATCAACCGTCAAAGGTCATTAGCTCCAAATAATCGACGATTATACTTCTTTTAATGACGCGGAATGATACAAATTCATTACACCTACAAGTTATTATGCCAATGCTGTCAACTGGACCGTTTTTAGCAAGTTTATCTATCTATCCTGCTCAACAGGCCCAATAAATGTATACGATGTATTGGTGGTCGACGCAGCCAAAAAACAAATCGATTTTTATCAATATATTATTGAAAAATAACACCTGGTGATGTTTTGCAAAAGTTCATTGTACAAATCATATACTTTGAAAACATGCTTGATTTATTGTTGTTAATGAGTTTTGTACATTTTACAAAAGTGTTGTTGTTTCGGCCTTCTTGACAACATAATTCAAGAACCACAGGACCTACAAAAGTATATCTGTGATATTTGAATTCTTCTACACACTCGCTATGACAGGATCAATGCAATTGTTGCCAAAACTCACTGCCATTCACAAGATGCTATGAACTACCAAATCTCAAGTTCACAACAGTTTAAGATAGTTGCTAACCTTAACATCACGGTGCTCAAATGAAAGGTGGTTTACGGAAAGTACATCAGTAGAAGATGTGTACTAACAAGCCAAGTTTTAGTTCATAATATTGATGCATGACATATCATAATTATAATCAACGATCAAAGCAAGTTAAATAAAACAAATTATCATACCAAGTGCTATCTCAAGTTGTGCAAAACCTGACTAACGTTGGATAACAAGCATAGTCAGTATAGACTATAGGACAAACAGTAACCTTAAGATTGACCAATGTTAAACACATTGTTGTGCAAAACCTGACTAACGTTGGGTATCAAGCATCATCAGTATAGACTATGACAAACAGTAACCTTAAGATTATCCAATGTTAAACACATTTAAACCAACAATTATTTTAGAGACTCGTGTAGCTGCTATCATGGCTATGTGATCCAACGTTGGGTAAAGCATTGTTGTTAGTAGTTTTGGCCCGGAGTTTTGGGGTTCAGCTGATTTCGCATTTGGATTTATCAAGTTTTAAACAGTTGCTTACACTTTATCTTTAATTCCAGATATGACGAATTTGAACAAAATTTTGGACGCAAAGCCTCAAAATTCAACAGGCAGTATTTACCACATTGAGGTACAGGCCGGGAAGATATTGAACGAGTTCGTACGAGAGATTGACGGGCGGTTTGGGATGGCTCTACCTACCTTGCCACCGTATACAAAGATGACAGTAGGAGGTATAGTAAGCACTTCAACTCATGGACCGGGACAAAAAATCAACACAATGGTAGGTGTTTAGAAGGGCATTGCATTCCCCGTTGAGAACACTTTATTACCGCACGCAATTTTAACCTCTCAAATATTTATTAAGCAGTCAATGGCGCCTCTCCCAATGTATTCCTGAAACAATTATTGCGCGCGGAAATACTTGCATAAACTAATAGTTTGATCAGGACATACCCATTTGTGATGAGCTGCCCATCTTTAAGGAAATGCCATTCGGAGCATGAACAACAACAAAGCTGCTGGGCTACATTGTGCGACGTCTGAAGCACTCTAGGGTGGCGGTGAAGTCAGGCCAACATCGATTAGAGATCATATAGATCCAGTAAGAAGGAAGAATCAGGCCGGAACATCCGCCCAGGCAAAAAGTTGCTGACAGCAAGTCCACATCATGCATCATTAATAGAGTGATCACTGACACCTTCTAGCGCTATCTTCTTCCACTAGCCATCACATATATCAACTTTAAGAAGGCTTTTAATTCAAATAAATAGAAATATGTTGTTTGTTGTTTAATATATAGATCTTTGTTGCAAAAACGCCTACATCCAATCCATCTGAGCAGTTTTGAGAATACATTCGGTGCTCGTGCATAAGACGCATCAGCATCAGCGCGCGTGCATTATTTTGTCTAATGTCTCTCCCAACACTACGCGTTCATTAACCTATAAGTGTTGGTTGGGACTGTGGAATTGGTGTGTGGTGGGGGGGGGGGGGGGTATTATTGTAATTCAGCTCCGGCAGCGTTTCAAATATTTTGGTAATAAACCTCGAATAATAAATATTAACTAATGTAATTACTAGTGTTTGTTTTAAATATTTTTTTTAACTTTCAGTCTAACTTTGCGGTGGAGCTTCACATGGTTATTGCCAAGGGCATTCAAGTTAAGATCAGACTACCCAAAGACGGCGATGTCGATGAAGATTTTGAATCCGTCAAATGTAAAATCGAAGCCGCAAGGTATGGCGACCCACCAATTGAAATATGCAGTACAGATATCTTCCGAGCAGCAGCCGTTGGTTTAGGATCGCTGGGAATAATCTACTCCGTTACCTTCGAATGTATCGCCGCATACAACGTGAAAGAGACGAGACGCAATATCGAAATCAAATGGCCTTCAAAGAAACAGTCCAAGAGGTTCAAGATCCCATCAGAGCTGACAGATCTTTCGTCAGATGACCATTTGACCATCGGCATCAGTCCATTCCCTGTTGGGAGTAATAAGAAAGCTGATCGGGTTGTCCTGAGTAGTGGGTATATCTTCTCAGAGAGAACGGATAAACGGAGCACCAGGATGTGTAATTGCATGTGCTGCTGCACAGAGCGTGAGTGCCAACGCTGCTGTCGGCCGGATTGTCTATCTCAAGCACTTCAGGTAAGCAGGCGTTCTCAACGTCATGTGCTTGCAATCGAGCCGGGCAATATTGAGTCACTGATAAATTGTCTGCAATGAAAATGTCATACTGTTTTAGTATTCAGTGTTTTCAATTTTCAGTCTCCTGGACGGACATTTTATACTCCTTTGGCGACGGAAGTAGTAATGAAGACTTTTTTAAAGCTTTTAAAAAGGAAATGTTATTACAAAAGTAATTTACTATCATGACTAATATCTGTTGAACGTTTTCATTTTTGGAATTATTACAGACGGATTGTGCAGCTAATTGTATGCAATCGCTGTCAAATTGTTTCCCGGCATGCATCCCTGGCATCTCCAATTTCTCGTTAAATCATGTGATCAGACCACAAGATTCAGTCGATATAGACAAATGGTACAACATATTTGGTTACTTCCGTGGAAATGTAAGGTAAGTCCAGATAATACGTAAGTATCTTTGTTTGTCAATAATTTGATTTTGTTAAAAGTAATTCAAAGTACATAATATCCAAAGTTCAGGCTACATTGTACCATTTGTACGATGGATATAATAATCCACGGTTGTTTGATGGTATGTAAAACTGAGTCATTTTAAAGAAAAGTTGAACAATGAGGGCACAATTTATCTAAAATCTTGTTTGCATCTTTACAATGGGTAGACACTTGTAAAATGGTATTAGAACATCAGCAAAGAGACTAACAAATGACAAGGGAATTTTCAAAAAAACTTTCTTATCATGAAATGTAAGGTATAACTTATATTATTTGGCTAATTTTAACTTCAAATATATCTAAATAGCGCCCTCAATTTGCACACAAAAGTATAGTTTATAGAATTAAAATTACCACAAAAAGGCAGAAAAAGATGAATAATTTGATATAGAAACAAAAATCAATGTTAAACGTTGTTACAAAATATGTTTATATACAGTTTATTAGTGTGACAGCTTTTCGTATTATTCAGGTCTAGAATTGAACATTTAATATTATAATGTTTTGTTAGTAAAATCAATAAATGGTCACATCAAACAACCGTGAATCAGAGCATACGATTGATTGACACTTACGTTGTCAATACAATTTAATCTGGAACAAGAACTGGTGACACTTTATATTAAACTTCCAAACCTTTCAATGACTAGGTCATTAGTCATTAAAAAAACTGTGTAAACATGAATTCGTTTTTATTGAATTTTTTGTCCTGAACCCAACAATAATTGGTGTGATCCGTGAGGAAATCACATCTTTGTGATCCGACCAGGTGCATCTTGTTCGCACTGAACAGGCGTAACTAGGTTGTTGTATATTCTATAATTTTCCTGGGCTGATATTCATAAAACCACGCTAGGCCTAGTTGACAGCTAAAATTGACTTTAGCAAGCTGCTAAGCCTAGCTGATTGCTAATTCTTATTCATAAAACCCAGTTAGAGTTAGCAACATTCTAAAATTTTGCCAAAACTTAGAGTTGATCTGGGGCAGCGCTAAGTCACTAGTTGACAACTAGTCTTAATGATTTTGAACTAAGTTTGACATGATTTATTGTTTTAATTTCATATTAACTGTTGTCAATTATGAAAAATAATGTTCTCAGAATATTCTGTTTCTGAGGTCTTCAGTGTGTTTTACACATAAGAAACTGTCTTAAAAACACACAACAAATTTAGGGTGAATGAATAAACATTGAACTAAGCCAGTATTGTTTAACCAAATTTGCACAAGAAAAATGATTATGATATAGCAAGTAATCTTTAGTTAAGCAGATATGTTCAATCGAAGCAATTCTGTTCAATTGTTTGATACGTAAAATATATATTTTGGAGACATGTTACCAATGTTCTCTTTGGTAAAGATGCATGACTTATTTTCAATAACAAATTATATGTCAATTTGATAAAGATAAATCATGCTTGGCTTTTGTCAGGACAACAAGCAAGATATATCATATGCTATTAAATTATCTAATATTATTTACACAGTGTTGCTCATGAAGCTAAATGAGCAGCGTTAAGTGGATGCATGTTGTTTTCTATTTGATGAAGCAATATAGTATGTATAGTATGTTTTTACAACAAACCAAGGACTTAACATGTATATGAACTTTACTTGTTCAGAGTATCTTTTTTAATTTAATTTGCCGTAACAACCTTGTAGGCCTATATAGCTTACAAAATACACATGTAATTTTATTAACGAAATCTCAATGAAGACCATCAGCAATGAGTCATTACATTTTGATCATTTTGACTGTGGTTCAGAGCTCAAGTATAATAGACATGTATTATATAAGCCTATTGTATTAGATGTTACACAACTGTTGAAGGCCATAGCACCCAAAACACCCAAATAAGTTATCAGCTAAATATTTCTAGTTGATAGCTAGTTAGCAAAGTGTTTAGCAAGGTTTTATGAATAAGAAATTAGTTGATTGCTACGTAGCTATCAACTAGTGGATTTAGCATCTTGCTAAGCACTAGTTGGTTGCTAATTTAGCAAGGCTTTATGAATATCGGCCCAGGTGTGTTAACTGTGATTACATCTAGACACCAGTTTATTTTTGAATTTAAACGGGACCCTAATTTAATGCGAAAAACGCCAAAAAAGAGATGCACATCAGTCATGACACGAGTGGCTTTTTACGCATCATTATTTGTTTTCAAAACACAGCTTCACAAATCGAAATTGGAAGGGTTTAGGCTATTTTGGACGCCTGTTTGAGAGAGCTTATTTATCGTTTGTGATGGCTTAGTCTCTGGCCAGACTGTGTGTGGCTATCCCGAACAAACATGTTTGTTATAGGAACGGCGGCTTTGTAAGAGACTAGTGCTGGCTCTAAAAGTAAACACAATTAGCACTTGATAAAGTTTATAATGTTTGCGCTGGGTTAAGGGTGCATGAATGTTAATGGTACGTGTATACCGATGCTATTAAAATAGCATCGGTAAATATGATAAGGCCCGAGTAAAAAATAAAACATGTTTCTCATCCCCTCCCGCTTCCTTTTTAGAGACCGCTTCAAATTTATTTCTTTTTTTTTAAATACCTACCAGAAGAATACAAAAACTGCTTCTTCTTTGAGGCCGCTTCAAATTAATTTAATTTTTTTTAAATACCTAAACAATAAAAATGTCCTTTTGCACCTATTTTTTCGACGAAACATTAAAATCCTCTTTTTTTTTTTAAATCCAATATGACCAAACTTGGATATTACTCACACCGTTTGTTATTGTAATAGCATTAGTTGATATGATAAGGCCGAATAAAAAAAATAAAACTGTTACTGGTCCCCATGCGCTTCCTTTTTTGAGGCCGCTTCAAATTCATTTTTATTTATAAAATTCAGTTATAACATTATTTCTATTTATTAAAATTTTGAAAAAAGATGTCGAGGAAGCTGAGATATTTTCTATTAATTAATTAATTTGTATTATTTTTAAATTGAGTCATAACTTTATTAATTTCTATATTTTTAAATTTTGAAAACATTTCTTGAAGGTTCTGTGATCATTAGAGGGTATACCAAGAGTTATATCTACCAGAAGAATAGAATTTAAGAAAAAGTCTCCTCCTTTTTTCAGGTATTTTTATACGCTAAATACAGGGTCTATTTTGCACCTATATTTTGCGATACAAAGTTTTAAAAAAATTTAAAAAACCTTATCCTCTTTTCTTTTTCTGTTTTTTTTTAACCTGGACGAGAAACATGTTTTTATATTAATAATTGGTCCAAGAGTTGTGTTCTTCAAGAGTTATCAAGTTGTCTTCTTAATAGGCCTAAGTTGTAAAGGACTGCCGACTCTACGGGGATAAACCTGACTTCAGTTGGTCACTGAACTGCCATCACTGCAAAAAAAAGTGTTCAACATTAGAACACCACCTGTGCAAAATTTGACACACTGTATTCAATTTCATAATGCTTGGTGTTCGTAACCATAATGCTTAGTGTTCATAACATAATGTCAGAGGAAACTTTTAAACACATAGTGTTTGAAGTGTTCAGCATTAGAACACCACCTGTTCAAATTTTGACATACTGTATTCAATTTCAGAATGCTTAGTGTTCGTAACATAATGTCAGAGGATACTTTTAACACATAGTGTTTGAAATGTTCAGCATTAGAACACCACCTGTTCAAATTCGACATATAGGCCTATTTGACATACTGCATTCAATTTTGTAACGCTTAGTGTTCGTAACATAATGCCAGAGGAAACTTTTAAACACATAGTGTTTGATCATTCACTAAATGTTCATAAAATGAACACTGTATGTTTAATCTACAATTTTCACAACACTATAGGCATATAATAGCATAAAATGCTCGCCTGATTGTAAAACCATTTTATGGAGATCATCAGTTGTTCTCATTTTATTTTACACAGGCCTGCAGCTTGCACGGCTTGCACATGTTGAACATTTTGCGGTTTATAGAAAAATACCTGACAATCCCTTTTTGTAACACTTATTGAACATATGTAGGCCTAAGTGTCATATGTTCCAGACTAGAACACTAAGTGTATGACATTTGTGAACACATCTCGGTGTTCAAAGATTAGAACACAAGTGTTCTAAATGATTAGAACACAAGTGTTCTAAAGCTGAACACATTTGATTTTGAACATGTAAATGTGTTCTTAAAGTGTTACATGGCATTGAACATGTAAATGTGTTAGGATTTGGAACACTTTGTGTTCAAAGTTTTAACATTAGGTGTTCAAAACATGAACACACCATGTTCACAAAATGACGACAATATGTTAACATCAAGTGTTCAAAAGGTGAACACACGTGTTCACAAATTATACTGTTGTGTTAAAGTCTGGAACACTTGGTGTTCACAATCAGTACACTTTTATATGTTCAATAAGTGTTACAATTTTTAGTGTTCTAATTCAGAACACTTTTTTTTGCAGTGATATTGTAATGTCCATTTGCTCTAAAAAGTAAGACATTTCTATTAACATGATTAACATTCGGTAAATGTTCGGTTTCATATTCTTAATTTTGTCACAAAAACTTATTGAATGCTCACTTGCTCCATAAGATATTTACTGTTTGTAAATTAGTCTTTATTAACGCTCTTCACGCGGATGTTGACTGCAGACGACATGTTTCAACATTTTTTTTTAATTCAAAAATTTCAGAAATGTAAATTTTCATGACCATATTTGGAATCAGCATGAAAAATGCTTTAAAATGAGTACATACAAACCTAGTATTGGTTCAGTAGTTCTTAACATAGCACTTGATATGTTGAGAAAATATTTCAAAACTTCAACTATTTCCGTTGAAGCGCATAGCTAGCTAAATGTTCGGTTTCATATTCTTAATTTTGTCACAAAAACTTATTGAATGCTCACTTGCTCCATAAGATATTTACTGTTTGTAAATTAGTCTTTATTAACGCTCTTCACGCGGATGTTGACTGCAGACGACATGTTTCAACATTTTTTTAATTCAAAAATTTCAGAAATGTAAATTTTCATGACCATATTTGGAATCAGCATGAAAAATGCTTTAAAATGAGTACATACAAACCTAGTATTGGTTCAGTAGTTCTTAACATAGCACTTGATATGTTGAGAAAATATTTCAAAACTTCAACTATTTCCGTTGAAGCGCATAGCTAGCACGCAGAGCATTAATTGAATAATGACAAACAAGAAATGTCTTTAAAAAGACAATGCCACGGAAGAAGACCATGTTTCATAATTTACATTGGTAGTCCATGATATGCTGGTAATTTGTTTTATGTGTAAATTAATTTCCGGATGGGACATATGGGTATTTATTGGTAAATACCACAAAGAATATAGGAAATACAAATTTACTCTTAAAATGTGTGCTAAGCATATCTAATTCAGAATTGTATAACAAAAATCTCCATGCATATCAATCCAAGCAAGTTTCCTGATAATCCGACAATCAATATTCAATTAACCTCAGATAACCTGGAAAATATTCCCCACTGAAAGATGATAACACCCATCAAGTTTCATTACCGTCCAACAATCCAACAGCAGACCTCAGATGACCTTGACATGGCCTTGAATATGTTTGGCGCTTCATGGTGATCACATCCACTATATTTCATGAAATGCTCAATTAACCACATATGACCTTGACATGACTTTAGCAAAAAGAATCATGAAAATGTGAAAAGTGTATGATGATATACATGTACACAAGTCTGCACAAAAAGAAACGCAGTTGTTATAAAAACGACTGTAGCTTCAGAACTAATAATTGTTTTCAATATTTCAACATAAAAGGAAGGATGATTTATTTACGCGCATTTTGATACCCGATTTGTCTAATTTTGTTCAATATCAACTATACAGCGGTGTTTTAAAAGAGAAATACCCAAATTTAAAAGTTGCAGATAAGATATTAAGCTCGTCATTTAAAAATGACGAGCTTTACGTGCAACCTGGCATAATAACTTTTGATCGCTGTAAACTGTAACTTTTAAATTCGGACATTTTCTTAAAGCACTACTGTGTTGTTAATGTTTTAACAAACGGATAATAAAAACGGATAAACGGTGTCATTTTAATTTAATAAACGGGTTATCAAAATGCACGTCCTTCCCATCATCATCATCATCAGTCGGCTGCGGAGCAGGCGCAGGCGAGTACAAGCTTTCTCCAACTGTTGCGATCTTGGGCAAGCGAAACAATTTTGTTTGGCTGCAGCAACCCTTCAGTATCTCCCAGGAGGTGCTGTGCATACTGTAAGTATAGTGTCCGCGGCCGTCCCGGTTTCCTCTTCCCATGTGGTGGGATATACAGGGCATATTCTTTCACAGGCTCGTCATCTTCAAGACACAGTATATGGCCGAGAAATTTGAGTTGATGAAAAGATATGAAGATTTTAAATCCATGTGTTTAGCTGCGCGCAAATCCTTTTTACCGTTACCATGGTTACTGTCATCTTCAAATCAAACTACAGGGTGTTGCGCCCTCTTTTTCTCCTATTTATGAAAAGTTGATCAAATATATTTTGGTATGTAAAGAAGCCTTGAATTGTTAGCTGTAATAAACCAAAACAATTATATCAATCGGCTCACAACTTGTGAAGATATGCTCTTTTAAAGAAATGTACCCGTTTTTCACTCTGTCCACGGAGAAGGTTCGGCTACTTCAAAGATTAAAAAGGAGTACACATACCATACATGAATATCAAACATTCTTCAATGATAACTTTATAAAATAACTTTATTATGGAATGGGCTTTACCGGTGGGTTTATGGGCAATGGATTTTGTTAATAGTGTCATTAATTTGTGGGTAAAATGGATGTCGAATGGGACTTCTTTTGCTTTACTTGCAATCACTAATTTTTCTTGGTTATTTTTGCCTCTTTGTTTATCAGTTTATGTTTCTTATTTTCTTGTTTCTTGCTTTCTTTTTTTTATTTACAACATAAGTCATTTCTCTTTTTAGGATAAAAGGTAGCACTAAAAGGACGGGTTGGTTTTTCTTTGGTTCTTTTGAAGTGAGTTTACTGTGCTGCTCTACCCTCTACCTGGTTGCCTCCTTGGCCAATACAGGTTTCAGCCCTGGTCCTCATTAAATCAATTGCGTTGCGTACCATCCTTGTGCGCCGGATACTTGCGAATGCATTCAGTAATACGTTTGCGAAGATCTTGGATTTTGCCACAAAGGAAAAAATCAAGTGGTGTGAGGTCTGGTGGTCGTGCAGGCCACTCCACAGCATGAGCCATCACAACCACTCTGTTTGCTATCCGTGGACAGAGTGAAAAACGGGTACTTTTATTCAAAAGGCCATATCTTCAAAAGTTGTGAGCCGATTGAAATAATTGTTTTGATTTATAAAAGCTAACGAGGTTTCTTTACATACCAAAATATATTTAATCAATCTTTCAGAAATAGGAGAAAAAGAGGGCACAATGAGGGGCCTCTTTTTTTTGGGACACCCTGTATATGATGTTTCTTGCATTGGTTAGTCCAATTGCACAGTGTGATAATTTGGTTCGAGGTTTAGGCTTGGAGAGGGAGTCAAAGACTGCTCCTTTTTCTTTCACTCAAAACAATTAGAATTTATTCCAGTCGCGTCTCGCTTGTTATACTCACGTAAGCTTAGACACGCTGGACGCTGAAAGACCACGCAACAAATGGCGCGATTAAAAACGCTAGATATGTGGAGCTATTGATCAATTGGATTGATCATGACACACAGGCAGACAAACAGGGCCTATAGATTTAAAACACATCAAATACCACAAAGAAAACAATACACATTCGGATCACACAAGGTTCTGAACAGAAACGACACATACGGGCAAAAACAGCACAAAGACATAAACCAATCAATAAAACACACCATCCAGGATCACACAAGGTTCCCCCACCCTATACCACAAACCCACCGAGAACCGCGAATGCTGAGAACCGCGAAAGCCGAGAACCGCTCTAGTTTGTTTTCATATCCAAACACGGCTGGATCTAGGTGGAACGTAATCATCCAAAACACACTTATATGGCTTTGGAAAACTCATTAGGCATGTTGGACGGTTCCACTTTCAATGACAGTAAAAGAAGAAATCAGATTTTGAGCTGTCGGATGAATCCCATTGAACAGTTTTTTAGTGGGTCCACTAAGTCACTTAAAAGTGACTTAGTGGACCCACTTGACTTTCAGGCAAAAAATAGAGAGAACCACCTTCTAACACTGTCTAAAGCTTCAAACGTAGTCCAAAATATTATCTTGGTGTATAGGCCCCATTTGTTCATCCAGTTGGTTAAACAAAAGTAAAAATTGTACTTACATCAAAATGTTGTTCTCTTTCATTCCTAACAGCGCTAGTGAGGCTGGGTACTTCATCCCACGTGATAAACTGGATAACGCCTTAGCAGACATTGTACGCATCATGCAGGAGTTACTCAAATACCGTGTCTATTCTTTGTTACCTTTGTACGTTCGAATGGTAAAGGCGGATGATTTGTATCTCAGTCCTGTCAACCGAAGACGCCCCGATGGCACTCAGGTCGACTATTATGCTGTTATTGATGTAAGTTTAGACACTTTTCTTTAGAGTATGGGTAATAATTCAAGGCCATTCTAATGCAGCGGTATTTATTGATGAAATACGATTATAGGCATACTGCTTTTTTTTCTTATTCCGAGAACCTTTAAACATGTAAATGTATAGCTGAGAAATATGCTATGAAATGATATGCAGAAACATAGTTTGTCAATACTGAAGCCAACTTCTATGTAGACATATAGAACAACCAATATTTTAATACTAAAGCATTTTTTCAACACTTTGTTCTTTTAATATACCAGGTACCGTTTCTATCCGGTGCATACGGTATAGATGAGTATCACAAGAAGCTTGCAGACCATCTATTCACTCGATACAAAGCAAGACCACACTGGGGCAAGAACCTGTTTCTCAACCTGGACCAAATAGACCAACTTTACCCAGACCTTGACAAATGGAAACGAGTCTACCTTCTCTTCAATAGTGACGGCACTTTTGATAATGAGTTCACAAGGAATGTTGGATTTGAGGACCTCAGGCATTCGGAAAGCTGCTGTTTGCAAAATCCAAATGAGGATCAAATTCCGACTGTCAGTGCGCAGGCGTCATATCATCTAAATTACGCAGAAGTATCTCATGAGGATCAACACATCAGCGCCATCAGTTCAAAGGTCACCAAGTCCAAGGTCATAAGTTCACAGCCAAGAAGTTCAAGACACCTTCATCCAAATGCTGATGGCGAAAGAAGTCATTTTATCCCGGTACCAATGTCCCAATATCGTAGATAATAAGTACATTGATTTTGATATCAAGACTTTGGTATCAAATTAAAATTAACGATATTCGTAATTTACGTATAATTATATAGTATGCCCATACTTACTTAATTTGGCTCATGTTGATGTACTGCCGAGAAAATACTTCCCTGACTTCGTCTGTCCACCTCTTATGATAAAGATGATACTGAATACACTCTGCACTGTAACCGCAATCCTAACACTAATTGGATTGCCGAAACCAAAATGAATGAAACAAATAGTATTTAAAAACTAGGACTAGTCCCTTGACGTTGATGTAAGCATCTTGTCACAACATTATTTTCTAATTGCCAAAGATTGCGCTTTCCACTTGCACAACTTTTTTTGAGACAGGCTGTATAATTGGGAAAGTGACACAATACATTGTAACACGTTTCCCGTTGTTTTTCGTAGTAACCGGTGTGCGTTGTGCGCGGACACTAGCCAAACGTCGTAATTGTTTCGGTAAATCACCGGTTTTTAATGACGTTACAACTTTGTAACCGAAATAATTTATGTTATAAAATTATTTACATAAATTAATTGTTAGTCACTGTCTTAATTTGTAGATATGTCCTTATATCGCAAAATGTTTTAGAAAATAAATATTCTTATCATAACAGCTAATGCCCTTATAAGTTAAATTTAATGACATACGTAATTTACGTATTAATAGTATGTCCATACTTACTTAATTACATTAATATCCTGGGTGGTTCGGGTAGCTTGGTTCATGTTGATGTCCTGCCGAGAAAATACTTCACTGACTTCGTCTGTCCACCTCTAATGATAAAGATGATACTAATAAACTAATAGAACACCGTACTCGGCACTGTAACCGTAATCATAACCCTAAACCTAATCTGAAACCCTAACACGGGGGATGATTTATAAGGGTATTCCGTAATTGCTATTATTTCAATATCAAACACATTTTCGTTGCTTCACGGGTGAAAATATGTTAATATAAACGTTTATATCTATATTTTTCATATAAACTATAATAAAAAATATATAATAATTATGTATTTATCAATAATATAATTGGGAAAGGGACACATTACATTGTAACACGTTTCACAGTGTTTTTCGTAGTAACCGGTGTGCGTTACAGTGCGCAGACACTAGCCAAACATCGTAATTGTTTCGGTAAATCACCGGTTTTTAATGACGTGACAACTTTGTAACCGAAATCATTTATGTTATAAAATTATTTACATAAACGAATTGTTGGCCACTGTCTTAATTTGTAGAAATGTCTTTATATCGCAAAATGTTTTAGAAAATAAATATTCTTATCATAACAGCTGATGCCCTTATAAGTGTAGTTTTACTCTTCAAAACCTGAGTTCTAGCTATTACGTTCCTGATCATCTCTACTATAATAAGCCCCGTTTTAAATTTTTATTACCTTCACAATTTTAGAATTACTTTATAGCTTTGTATTCGGCCTATTGGCCATATTATTTCTGAGCGCGCGCCCAGCTAGAACGCGTTTAAGGCAATGATCTTTTTAGAATATTTTTATTTTTCATGTTTTTTGCTTTTCTATCTTCTGAAGATGGCAATTAGGGCCTACGAAGAAAATAGTTACCACCTTCAACGGAAGAAAACGCCTTTGGTATCTCTTTATGTTTAATGATTTGTTTTTACTATCTACTGAAGATAGCAATTGCAGCGAGTTTAAATAATACTAAAGATAATTCATATATTTAGCATTATTTTTGATAGGTCAGATATTTTTTGCGTACTGAATCATCGTATATCCCCGAAGCGTTCTGAATCATCGTCTCTTTTTAATATATCTATGACGTTTCGCATTTTGTGTACATGTCCCTTTGTCTCTCAGTATGTCTGTCTGTCTTCTACTTCGGTCTCTATCTTTCTAAAGTGTGTAAATATCTGCTTCGCTCAAAGTCAATACATCACTTAAGGGGGTATTACACCCTGCTTATTTTTGCATTTTTCTCAAAAATTATAGCACATTGGTGAAAAGTAAGATATGTATATTATAGGGGCAAGGACTGCAACTACTGTACTGAAATTTCAGCAACTCAAAGCAAGTAGTTATTGATTTATTGATCAAATATTGGGTTTCCCTCATTTTTGACTGCAACTCCACAACTGTTGTCTGTGCTGAAATAAAATTTCCAGTGCAGTAGTTGTAGTCCTTGCCCCTATAATATACATATTTTACTTGATCTCAATGCGCTATAATTTTTGAGAAAAATGCAAAAATAGGCGCAAAATTGGGCAGGGGTGTAGTACCCCCATAACATTACATTTACATTACTTCACTTAACATTACATTATATTACATACTTTACATTACAATAATAAAGGAGTGCGATATTTTTGGTTTATTCGCGAGCCCTTCCCTATATACTTTTTCACGTTTTCCTTTTACATTTTGTTTGCTTTGATGGCAAATAAAGTGTATATGAAGTTTAAATTTGTACAATTACATTATGTTATGTCACAGAATTTTACAATACAGTTTCTACTTGTTGTAATACAGTTCACTGCAGACATTACGATACGACTCATGATAAAAAAAAAGGTGGGTCAAGTTTACCAAGTCGTACTAACAAACAATGCGGAAAATTGCTTTCATGGGTCAAATGAATTGTGCGACAAGCTAGCAAAATGCCGTACCTTGAATAAATCAAATAAAAAACAAAGGAATACCAACTTCGATTAAAAAAAACACGCAACAACAAGTCAGGGTCATAATCGTAAACTTCATCCAAGCATATTGGTCACGGGCGACAGCACACAGCTCGTTTTCTCAAGGAGAGTTGACTTCTGCCAGTGCCTGCATTTCGAGTCACCTGTGTTTTTTGATATCGTCACTAAAGTTACATACAGGAAAATACGGATAACATATATTTTCCGTTTGCAACGTTTTGTTTTTCGTGGATCCTTACTTTACTTTAAGCTACTTAAGGGAAATTAACGATATTTTCCTGAAACTTTGACATGAACATGTATGGCATAGCATGCAGATAAAAGTTTTTTCACATTCGACAATGTTACAATAACTAGATGCGAAAATGGCGGCGCTTGCTTTGCGCTGTTGTTGCGGTTTAGAGCCATGTATTCAATGTCGTAACCAATCCATTAAGGTCTGTGGTTGTGGCAATCGCAAAGTTTTTTACAATTTCGATGGAACAGTTACCGTTGAACCGTTGGTCAGTTATTTCAAACCAACAAACTCACTTGCCAGAAAGAACTTGATCAAAGGTAAGTTACTGAACTTCATAGGTGAAGCAATATCATATTAGCGACGTGGGCTATAGCGCCGGCCTATATCATGTATTGTACACAAACGTCTTCATGTTATCTCAAGCCTCTTTGATATGTTAGATTATATAAAATTAATGAAATAAAATAATAGAATTTGAATATTGTACTCAGTACTGCTTTACTCAAATTCGTAAAATAAAATTGAGAATTGCAATGACAACAGGAGATATTACATGAAATTGTGGGATAGGCTTTTACGACGGGAATTCATAACAATTTGTTTTCTGTTGACAAGGGGCAGTCTTCAGTAAACGGCTCTTTTAGGGCCACCAAACCTTTAAATTTAGCAGATAGGCGAGGTCTGCTTGTTTTCTGTAGACAAGGGGCAGTCTTCAGTGAACGGCTCTTTTCAGAGCCACCAAAACCTTTAAAATTAGCAGATAGGCGAGATCTGCTTGTTCTCTGTTGACAAGGGGCAGTCTTCAGTGAACGGCACTTTTCAGAGCCATCAGTAGGCAAGGGGTGGTCTACATGTCTCATTCTTAGGTACTTTGTCCTGAAGAAGTCAGAGCTACTCAGAACTAACATACATAACAGAAACGATATAGGTATCGCTACAAACATACGTACTATAAACGCTTGTACAATAATTGTGTATTATTGTGGCATTTATACTTTACATGTAACTTTCATAATGATAAAAGTACAAAAATAAAAAAAAAGGTATAAATGTGAAACAACATGCGCTGGGGGATTAACACAAAAGGTATGAATAAAGTTAAAAAGTCAAGTTTTAAAACATCAAACTTTTTTGTTCTAAGGATTAAAACGTTAAATTACCAGCTCTCAGTATACAACAGGTAGCCCTTAACAATCACTTTTTATGATTAGCTGGTTTTTGGCGACCCAATTAATTGTATATCATCTTGATAGTCTATTCCATATACGAGACATTGGTCTAGAAGTTGAGAGGAGGAAGTTGATACTTGGGATCCGGAGATGTGCTGTAAACTTATTGTATAGATTTGTGTGTAATATGCCCAACTCTTTCACCGTAGCTTATGTTAGTGGCTTTATGTCAAATTTGGTGTCATAATAATTTGCACGAGTTTTCTCTGTGAAACGAAACCTTCATTTTTGTTGTGCTTGTTGTATACTAGAGTTATGAACGTTTAAAATGGTATCGACACTTCACACTCTGTAATAAGTGATTACGCGTATATCTATAAAGAATTACTTAGAAAATGACATCATTTAACTAGCAGTAAAATGACGCGGAAACCAGCAAGTGAAACAGATTATTGATATCAAGACTTATGTTCAAAAGTATGACGTCGCTGTCTTCAGTTCGTACGTGACAGTTGCCTAGCCAGGCATCCTTGTTGAAATTAAAAGAGAGATTGCGATGTTCCATACGCTTTGCGCGGTCCGTGCGTTCATACGGGCATTCATGGGGTCATACGTCCTCCGTGCGTTATTCCGTGCGTTTGTACCAATATGCAAATCGCAATCTCTTTTTTATACTGCCGACCACACACGCATTTTGATGGATAATCTGCACGTATGAACCGCACGTATGAATGAAATCATTTTTTTTACATCTCACTGTTGCTTCTCACTATTGGATCGTATTAATGAGTTGGACTTTCCTTTGTATGTTCAATATTCTTGACTGTCTTTAATATAACCTATATTGTCAAACGGGCATATTTTGTGCATTTCCATGCACGTTGTCCATGCGTTTATTTGGTACGTGCATCTTCAACACTGGCTAAATCCGTCACAGGAAAGTGATTTTGAATAGTAAGACAGGAGTACGATGATACAATCACCACGTTTGGAAATTTTATGTAATAATAGACTACTAATAATTCCACAAATATAATGGTACAAACAGTTAAGGGCTGCGGTATGAACGTTTGGACAGTATTTATTTTGGGACATTAGAGCACATCAGACAATCGAATTGCATTCTGAATACGAAGAATGTCATTCTGATATCAAATAATTTTGATTTTTTGAAATTCGCAATTTGATACACATTTTATGGCAAATCATTAAAATTGATATTTTTGATATTTAACAGTACTTGAAGTAAACTTTATAAATCTGATGATTTATACTTAAAGTGTATGTAGGTGGGATGAAAAGCCGACGATCAATTGAAAATTTTGACCTTTTGTATTGAAGATATGGATTTTTTCCCCAAAACACCAAAAAAAATTAGGTCTTTTGGGAAAAAAATCCATATCTTCAATATGAAAGGTCAAAATTTTCAATTGATCGTCGGCTTTTTCCTCCCTGCTACATACACTTTAAAATATATCATTAGATTTGTATAATTTACTTCGAAGACTGTTATATATCAAAAATTTGAAAAATATTAAATTTTTATAATTTGTCATAAAATTTGCATTATATTGTAATTTTAAAAAATGAAAATTATTTGATATCAGAAAGACATGCTTCGTATTCAGAATGCAATTCGATAGGTCTGAGGTGCTCTCATGTTCCACAAAAAATACTGTCGAAACGCAATAAACGCTCATTTTGGATCCCTTAACAATTCCGTTGCATATTATTGTACTGAATGAATTCGATAATTCCGTATACTTTAATATACGATCAATGATTCCAGTGATATATGAAATATTCTTGACAATACAGTTGCTTTAATTTTGTTGCATTTCACCCCCCCGACATTCCACTATGTTCACTTGGAATAAACCTTGAAATTAGATTCAAAAATGAAAAAAGAAATAAAATAAAATAGAATATACCAGTAAAATCGGGTGTTGATGGCAAATTACTATTATAATATTATTATAATTTGATCATTTTTATTATATTCTTCGTATTCTGTATACTAGTATATTATATAGCACATAATATTAGTATTTCCTTATACCCGTGGGAGCATATGCTCACTTCGTTCTTGCCTGTGGTAGCATTTCAACTCAGACATAAACTTTGCTTATACATTACCTGAGAACAATAGATGCATGGGATAAACAAAATCACTGGAGTGAAAAGTTATCGGTGCTGAAAAGTTTATTCGTTTTCAAGGGACCGTTTGATTTGAACGTGAACTTAAAAAACAACAACTATTCTTATACATGAACTATGAACTACGAAGTACCGCATGTTTCTGATAAAATTGGTATGGTATGGTATGGTATGGTGTGCTGTGGTATGGTATGGTATGGTATGGTATGGTATACAAATATTGAATGTTTATGAGTTCAATGGTAATAATATTTTCATGAGGTGAAATATGGACTGTTTCATTCAACAAGGCTTTGCCGAGTTTGAATGGAACAGTTCATATTTCACCGAATGGAAATATTCTTTCCATTGAACGAATAAAAACATTCAATATTTGAAGAGCTTAGTTTCAAAACCCCTTACATCCACTTGCCCATTTTTGAGAATACATAAAAAAAAATCACTGATATATGGGGGTTTTCAACAAAAGCAGTTTTTGGCGGGATGCTCATCCTACCCAAGCATCCTGGCAAAAGTGCTTTTGTTGCAAACCCCATATATCAGTGATTTTTTGATGATTTTGATGATTCAATGCTTCATCCTGGTGGTTACTAAAACTGTCTGTGTTCCTTTATGTAACCGTGGTGCTTGCGCACAAAAGGGCATTACGCAAAAAGGACATGACAAAATGTGCCTTGGTTTTGATTTACCTGATTACTCAAAGTAAAGCTACAGTGGCTTAACAAATATACTTACATTGTACCCACTATATAGCTCTATAAAGAAAGGCAAGACAAATTGAAAATTGAATTTGTATTTGTATGATCGATACACAGATCAAAACGTCCTGTCATCGGACAAAATCAAAACAAAGATGCATGAACCGCAATCTTAAAACAAAGTCCCTTATATCGGGCAAGATCAAAAGATCTAAAACATAACATAATCGTATAGGCGTCAAAAATTGTTTTTGGAACAATTAAATCACAATCATGGAAAATTAAGTAACTTCAATTTAGAGACATGAGCACTTACGTTAAATTCCTATGCGAGCCTATTTTGTCTTACACTACAAATGATATCTTAATACTACAACAATTATATATATATACAAAATTTCATGGGGTGGTATTCTCATACCGGTTACAGGTGTTATACGCTAAACATTTATTGAATATCATGAAACATAGGTGCGTGGTACTGCTTCTTCTCTCAAAATGGTCATAATGTATAATTTATGTGTGTCATTACTCTCTCTGCAATAAACTAGTAATAAAATCCTTTTTGAATGTTGAAACAACACTTGCAAGAATACTGATGCGTATTTTAAGAATCCTTTCCAATGAACAGTCTCATACCATTTATATCCGACAAATATATACTTGCCCATATTAGATATTCTGGGCCGAACAGGAAGATATTGTTCCATCTCCACTTAAAAGAGTCATATTTAAAAAAATCAAAATTGTAATCATTATCACTCTCAAAAGTTGTGTGGTTATTACTTTGGTTACTCGCATTACAGTTTTCAGTGGCTCACTATTTTATTGTGTTGGTTATTCTTTTCTTTCATCAATTTCACAGTTGGTATTAGGGGTAGAAGCATCATCCTTTGTTCATTGTCAAAACATTGTGAATACAATTAATAGTTCTGAAGCTATATCAGCCTACATGTGTATTTATAACGGCTGGGTTACTTTTTGTCTATGACCTTTAGGTATGGCGATCGACAAAGACGTCCTGAAGAAGGGGTTATCTGCAGTAGAACAAATAGCAGCGGTGGTACACTTTGCTCATGACAACCAACTTAGTGCTCGTGCCGTTGGGACAGGAAGTTCTTGGTCAAAGCTCACGACTGTTCGAGATATACTAATAGGTATTATACGCTTCTCTGATACAGATCTTGGCTTTTAAAACAATAAACTGACAATTTCATTCGACGATTAATTCTTTTAATGACGCAGAATGATATAAATTCACTACACCTAGAAGTTATTATGTCAATGCTGTATGTCTGCCTAACAGACCAAATAAAGTTAACATCACGGTGCTCATAAAAAAGCTTGAATGCGAAAAGTAGGACTATAGGCTTACAAACGATGTGTACTGACAAGCCAAGTTTAGTTCATAATATTGATGCATGACATATCATAATTATAATCAACGACCAAAACAAGTTAAATAAAACAAACAAATTATCATACCAAGTGCTAACTCAAGTTGTGCAGAACCTGACTAACGTTGGATAACAAGCATCGTCAGTATAGACTATATCAGTAACCTTAAGATTATCCAATGTTAGACAAATTTCAAAAATCATTTTAGAGACAAATTAAGAGTGCTGCTATTTGACCAAACGTTGAGTAAAGCAATTATCCGAGGCAATTATTTGCAGTTTTGGGGTTTAGCTGATTTCGCATTTCGGGTTATCAAGTTTTTAAACTGTTGCTTACACTTTATTTTAATTCCAGATATGACGAATTTGAACAAAATTTTGGATGCAAAGCCTCAAAATTCAACAGGCAGTATTTACCACATTGAGGTACAGGCCGGGAAGGTATTGAACGAGTTCGTAAGAGAGATTGACGGGCGGTTTGGGATGGCTCTACCTACCTTGCCACCGTATACAAAGATGACAGTAGGAGGTGTCGTGAGCACTTCTACTCATGGACCGGGACAGCGAATCAATACAATGGTAGGTATTTAGAGGGACATTGTATTCATGTATAAATAATATATTAAGGGGGCACTTTATTACTACACACCATTTTAAACCCTTAATTACGCAGTCAGTGGTACCCTCTCCCAATTCTTTCCTGAAACAATAGCGCGCGGGAATATTTTGTACAAACTACTAGTTTGAACGCAACTGCTACGAACGCTGCGGCGCGCCGTGGCCAGTACAGCCAGCGACTCGCATTAGAAGAAGGCCATCTGAAGCTACCTGACCGGTGCTGAATATTGCATGAAGAGCATAGTACCGTGGAATTAGATAGGTTAAGGTTAGTACTGGTCTCACAAGAGCACCTTGTGAGTTATGTACCGACTGGGCTTGTTTCTTGTATAGTCTTTAGTTCTAAATGTCTAAGGCGATCTGCATGTCATGTCATATTCCTAAAGCTTTTTTTACTCAGTGTCTTCCTTCAAACTTATCTATGGTTTAAATAGTTTGGAACAGCCTACTCCAATGGTTGAAGAGTACTACTCTCAACGGCTAAAGAGCGAATGAGGAAGATCATTATTCCGACGGTCAACAGAATGGTCATCACGTCATCATAGGTTAAGTTTCTTCACTGGCCAACGTGCTTGGGATCAGGGTAGCCTTTCAACAAGGCTTTGGCTACCTGGGCTAGAGCACCGTAGTGAGAGCGCCATCTATCATATTCTGGCGCGGCTTCGCCGCTCGCCCCCCCCCCCCTAGGATCGCGAGGTCTTTGACAAAGACTAGGATCAGGGGTGTGCTACTCAATAAATGTGGATTTCGGCTGCTGTTGCCTTCGGAAACAGGGCTGTTGTTCCGGGCTGATCATCCGCTCAGTTATCAGACCCAGACTAATATAAGCCTGGCAAATTAATGATTACTAAAACAAATATTATAATAAAAGATCGGAGGTAGATGGGCAGATGTTTTCTTGGCTCTATGACGGCCCAGCGGGAGCTTGGTACACCATCACACACTGTTGGTTCTGATATGTCTCATCTACCTACCTTCAAACCACTTGTGGTATCCACCTACAATGTGCGGACCTTACTATCAGAAAATGAAATCAACTGTTTGTGGGCTGCAAAAATGCAGGCGTCGACTTCGCTGGTTTCCAAGAGCACCGTCTGATAACATCATCCCCCACAGATGACTTATGGTCAGATGACAAGAACTGAATACTCATCTACAGCGCAGACACACCCTAGAGACATGGAGGCGGTGATGGACTTGTTATGTCAGAACATCTACAAGTACCTACAACATTGTACAAAGCATCTGCAACTCTGAATGGGGTACCTGCTTGCAAGAACGCGGCAGTTGATAGAAACTTGGAGAACACCAGCCCGTGAATTAGTCTTACAGATCTGACGAACTTGTTTCACTACATAAGCAGATGGGTGATCTACAGGGAGCTGATAATCATGAAGAAGCGTTATGAATCAGCCCGTCCAGTGACAAGGAACTACTTGCCGCATGGAGGGGATACCTTTCCACCTTGCTCAACAATGACAATGGATCACTTAAATCAGATCTTCCATTTCCTGATGATCAGGACATACCCATTTGTGATGAGATGTCCACCCGTAAGGAAACGAGGGATGCCATCTAGAGCATGAACAACAACAAAGCTGTTGAGCTGGATTGTGCAATTACTTTAGAAGCACTTAAAGGTGGCGGTGAAGTTATGGTTAACATCGTACCCAATTAGAGATCATACTGATCCAGTAAAAAATAAGAACCAGGCCGGAAGATACGCCCAGGCAAAAAGTTAATCACAGCAAGTTCACATCATTAGAGTAATCATTGAAGCCATCTAGAGCCATCATCTTCCACTAGCCATCCCATTTATCGACTTCAAGAAGGCTTTTGATTCAAATCAACAGGAATCTGTTGTTCGTTCTCTAACAGAGTCCTATGCGCATAGATATCGTATATCGTAAATTATGCATTGTCTGCGTGAAGTGAGCCAACAAATTTCCCTGGCCTGACAAATATAGCTGCCACAATGAAAGACAAATTTGCGCTCAAATGATATGTTGAATATATAACTGTGATTGAGAACATGTTGTTGCCCAGGAATTTAGAAAGTACCATCCACTGCGACCCCGGAGTGTGATCTGGACAAATTTAACGATTGGGACACTGATACGTAGGACAACCATGTTATTAGACGTGCGAACGGTCATATTATCCTAGAGCGTTATGGTCCCGGTGTATGGTCTCTCCAATAAAGATCTGATGACAACGTATGGTAGTTTTATTTCTCCCATTTCTCGAATATGCTGTACCAGAATCAGTATTCTTGCTTTAGAATGTATTCAATAAAGGATATGTACAGTATTGGGTTTCAGATGCATTTCCCACCGAGAGGCACTTATTACAGGAGCTCAGAAAACGTCGTGACAAAATTAGTTTGAATTTTGACAAAACTCTTTATACTTTCAAAGAGTAATGTTAAAAAAAGTTAAAATGTGGAAAGAAACTATTCATTGCAAAATAGATTTGTTCTGTAATGTAAGTGTTTCAGGAATAACTAGTATCATTTAGTTCTTTATGTTCTTCTGGAATTTGATGTTACTATTACAATGGTTTGTGTGTGGGGTGGGTGGGTGAGTGGTATTGGGTATGTTTGTAGGGTGTATGTATGTGGTGTTTGTGACGGGGGTGTGCGCGTGTGTGGCCTATTTTGTATTTCAGCTCCGGCTGCGATTCAAATATTTATGTAATAAACCTTCAATAATAAATATGAATAAATGTATATAAATAGTGCATTGTGTTATATAATTTTAAATATTTTTGTAACTTTCAGTCTAACTTTGCGGTGGAGCTTCACATGGTTATTGCCAAGGGTATTCAAGTCAAGATCAGACTACCCCGAAAAGAAGGAGATGTGGATGAAGATTTTGAATCCGTCAAATGCAAAATCGAAGCCGCAAAGTATGGCGACCCAACAATTGAAATATGCAGTACAGATATCTTCCGAGCAGCAGCCGTTGGTTTAGGATCACTGGGAATAATCTACTCCGTTACCTTCGAATGTATCGCCGCATATAACGTGAAAGAGACGAGACGCAACATTGAAATCAAATGGCCTTCCAAGAAACAGTCCAAGAGGTTCAAGATCCCATCAGAGCTGACAGATCTTTCGTCAGATGACCATTTGACCATCAGCATCAATCCATTCCCTATGGAGAGTAAAAAGAAAGCTGGTAGGGTTGTCCTGAGTAGTGGGTATATCTTATCAGAGAGAACGGATGAGCGAAGCACCAGGATGTGTAATTGTATGTGCTGCTGCACAGAGCGCGAGTGCCAACGCTGCTGTCGACCGGATTGTCTATCTCAAGTAGTTCAGGTAAGCAGGCGTTCTCAACATGACGTGTTTGTAATCGAGTCACTGATAAATTGTCTGCCATGAAAATGTCATATGACCTACTGTTTTAGTACTCAGTGTTTTCAATTTTTAGTCTCCTGGAAGGACATTTTGTACTTCTTTGGTGACGGAAGTATAAATGAAGACGTTTAATTTGAGTGCACTTTCGAAATGGCAATAAAGTACCTAATCTTTATTTCAAAGTCCTTGCATTGTATCCAATCACCAGATACTTAGTGAATTGTTAAAACTTTTAATATGAAATGTTATTACAAGTAATTTTATTTATTTATTTATTAACCATATTTAAACAGGGTAACCTACTCAACAAATATTACAATGTTGATTTTCAGTAGGGCCCTGAGACAAACATATAAAAGCATTAAATACACGTAGATTATACATTATTAAAAACCATAAAAAATTGAGCTTACATAAATATTACACAGCATTAAAATACCTTATATAAATATTATACAGCATGAAAACCAAGTTTTTGTAATTAAAAATAATTCAAAAGCTACACGAAGTATTTAAAAACATATGACATGTATGAGCTGCAGAATTAGTTGTGCTACAATTTCAGGTCTTCTTTGAGTTTCTTTTTGAATTGCATTAGTGAGTTGACTTGACGAATATCTTTCGAAATAACATTCCATAATACGCTACCTTTGTATTGGAAAGAGCTTTTACCATAATTTGTATTGCACTTTGGAACATATAGATCGCCATTTACACTACCTCTAGTGTTAACAGAATGAATGATATTAACTGGACGAAACAGATCATTGAGGTAGGAGGGTGCAATTTCATTTTTAACTTTAAACATCATACATCCAGTTAAGAAAATAATACGGTCTCTTATATTCATGAAGCCTAAAGTACGTAACATGTCGTTTATATGAGTTCTGTATGGTACACTTAGTATAATTCGCATTGCCGTGTTTTGGAGTTTTTGAAGCTTATTTAAGTTTATTACACTGCAGCTACTCCAAATAGTAATTGCAGAATCAAAATGTGGTAAAACCATAGTGTTGTATATAGTAATCAGTGAACTTCTCGGGACAAACGGCTTAACTCTTCTCATGACTGCAAGACTTGTACACACTTTACGACAAATATTGTTGATCTGCTCTTTCCATTTCAAGTTAACATCAATTTGAACACCAAGATATTTAAAACATGTGACATTTTCAATCTCAACATTATTCATATACACTTTAACATGATTAATTTTACTAGTTTTAACAGGTGTACCAAGTAACATAACTTTTGTTTTCTTCACATTTGCTTTCATAAGATTATTATCAAACCATTTACAGAGTGTATTAAGATCTTCATTTAGGTTATTCTCTATTTCCTTAACATCTTTACTACAAACATAAATCAAGGTATCGTCGGCATACATGTCAACAACTGAATGTTTTAGATCATTTGGCATGTCGTTAATAAATAAAAGAAATAAAAGTGGCCCAAGTATAGAGCCTTGTGGAACTCCTGATGATATAACATGGGGCACAGAAATGGAATTATTAATCGAGACATATTGGGTACGTTTGGTGAGATATGTTTCAAACCATTTTCTTTCATTATCTTTAACACCCAATGCGTGCATCTTTTGAATAAGCAGTTTATGATTTACCATGTCAAAGGCTTTACTTAAATCTACAAAGACTGCTCCAACATAATTACCATTATCTATATCTGTACTCCATTTATCAATCGTTTTAAGGAGAGCTGTACAGGTGGAGTGTTGTTTACGAAAACCAGATTGACCTTTGTACAAAATATTGTTATCGGTGACATAATTATATAACTGACTATGTACAATCTTTTCCAGTAGCTTAGAGCACACAGGTAAGATAGAAATGGGCCTGTAGTTGGAAAACTCATCTTGATTACTACCTTTATAAATGGGAATGACACGAGCTATCTTTAAATCATCTGGGAAGCAACCTTGTTTAAGAGACATATTGAATATCTTACAAAGGATAGGGACAACAGCTTCTTTACCATATTTGAGAAGTTTTACACATATGTCGTCTAATCCACTAGCTTTCTTTGGCGAGAGAGAATTGAGTTCGTCCATAACTTCCGCATTTGTGATCTCAATAAATTTAAACTTAGTGTCAACACCACACCTTCGAACATTATTTGAGTTGTTATTATTTACATCACAAGAATTTGACATACCAATGTTCGTGAAATGTTCATTAAAATCGTTAGCTAAGTTAAGATCTCCCTTAGATGTTGACGGAAGAGTGCATGTGGCAGCACTACATTTCTTACTTGGAAGCAATTCTTTAAGTGTTTTCCACATTTTCTTTGTATCTCCAGCAGAGCTATTGATTTCATTGGTGAAATAGTCTCTCTTTGCATCTTTCATCATCTTATTTACTTGATTTCTGAGAATTTTATATTCATCCCAATGTTTATTTCCAGCAGCACCATTAATTGCTTTTTTGTGATGATAATCCCTGTCATGCATTTTCGTAAAAATATCATCACGGTTTTCTAACCAAGGACAAATGTTGTCCTTAAATCTGATAGTTTTAATAGGAACATGGCTGTCACAAACCTTGGTAAACTTACTTACAAATGAGTCCCATGCTTCATTCACAGGCAGAGTGTCATCAACAGACCAATTAACGTCATTTAAATCATTCACAAAATCATCAACATTAAAATTCTTAAAACATCGAAACTTTTTCGTAACATGATTACTTTTAGTACACTTTTTCACCTTAGTCTTTGATACAATTGTTGTACAAGGAAAAGAATGGTCACTAAACGACTTGTGAATTACACGAGTATCCTTACAAATGTTACGATTGGTAGTGAGAATTATATCAATAAGTGTTTTACTTGTAGGCGTTATTCTTGTAGCATGTTCAACAATTTGACTTAAATTATACAAATTCATAAAAAAAGACATGTGACTTGTGAGAGAATTTGGTTTTAAGAAGTCACAGTTAAAATCACCCACAAGGATAATTTCTTTATAATCATTTGGTAAAACATCCATCGTTTCAGACAATACGTCAAAAAATCAGGTCCTTCAGTTTGAGGCCTGTAATAAGTACCAATCAGAATGGATTTCTTGTGAACCTGATGGATTTCAACCCATAAAGATTCCTTATTATCATTCTCAACATCATATCTTCGTGTGTACTTGATATTATCATCAATATAGACAGCAACACCCCCTCCATGTCTATTTCTATCTCTACGTTCTACCACATAACCAGGAATGTGAATTTCACTGTCAGAAACTGTATTGTCAAGCCAAGTTTCTGACATTGTGATTATATGAAATGGTTGACTTTTAATCCAAAGTTGAAGTTCATCAAAACTTGACATAAGACTTTGCATGTTAAAATGACAAACCTTTAAACCTTTCTTACTGAGGTTGGAGTTACGTGAAACAGACATTTGATCTTTTGGAACTCTGTTATGAGCTTTATTTTTAGAAGATACCTTTGCTGTTTTGTTTAGCTTCACATCGATACCGTTAACATTAACATCTTTACAACCAAGTACATTTTCAACGTTAACATCGGCACACTCCGCGTGGCCAGATCTTCAACCATGATATTGGATAGATTTAAATTCACAGTACTTTGCTTTGTGTCCAAAACCGTTACATTCGCGGCATTTTAGCTCAGAATCATAGTAACAGGTATCCGCATTGTGATTGAATAGTCCGCATTTCCAACATCCTGAATAATCCGAAGAATGTCGGCAAGACTCTTGGTCTCTGCTGCGATTATAGTTTTGGTCATTATGTCCAGTCTTATCGCGAGCACGTTCAGTGAAAGATCTTGAGCGGTTTCCAAATGACCTTGTGCGCGGTTTAAATTGCTTATTCTTGTTTCGCGAAAGTTCGTTTTCCCGAGTTTTGTGACACATATCGTTATTTGCAGGCTTTCTGTTCTTTCTAACTACATCAGTCCACAGCTTGTCATGATTAACCGAAGGAACTGCAACGGAAAATGATTTTAGAAGAATACGCGTTCCACTTTCATTCAAATGAAGACCGTCAGCATATTGGTTAGAGTCAATAGTGCCGTCCAGGTAAGTTACTTTCGGTCCAATGTCGACATAGCCACAGGAAAGACGAGAAGCAAGATCCTTGAAACTTTGGTTGAACACCGCTACTTCTTCACTTTTTGAGGTCCGTGGACAAACCGCTGATATGTGTATGGACGCGGTAGGCGCTTTGACCATAAGAGTTGTTATTATGGCTTCCATAGTCTCGGTAACCTCTTGGACATCATTGTCCCGTGAAATGTCATTGGTTCCAGCATGAATAATGATATCACCAAATGGTTGGAGTTCATTTGAGTTGGACATGTTGTTGACTTCCTCGAGAATACGTTTGACCGTGGCACCGCCTATAGGTTTGACGCACACATCATTTTGATCTGCCTTTGGGATATCACGCAGCATTGAATCCCCTATGATCAGAGTTCTTTGTGGTTTTTGAATTGTGTCTATTGCTGTTGGTTTCTGAGTAGACACCGATTTCTGTAATTCAGTTACTAGTTCAGAGAGTTTTGTATTTTCTTTCTGAAGCAATTGGTGTTGGGTTTTAAGGTGGTTTTGGTTGGATGTGAGTTCTGTGACAGTTGTCTGGAGGGAATTGACTGTTTGACAAAGTGCTCTGATTGCAGCATTGGTGTCTGATCTGCATTCCGGACAGGACCAGGCTGTTTTTTGGGCTGGTCGCTTTTTAAGTCCAACACATGCGATGTGGTATTGTCTTTGGCATATGAAACACTTGCATTTGATTGACTGATTTGGGTCTGATGGTTGAGCACATTGGAGGCTATTGCATAGATTAATGACATTGATCATGCTTATGTTTTCAATATCACTTGTAGCTTTAGCAGCCGCTGTCTGCGGTGTGGGAATGGGCGAGGTCTGCTGTTTGGGGGTGGTTAGCGAGGCGACATATTCGGCCAAACCATTTTCTTTTGTACTTTTGTCTACAGTTTGTTCTTTGGCACTTTTTTCTAAATTCTGTTTCTTGGCTTTCTTGGTAGCCTGGATTTTATTATATCTGATATCATCACATGCGTCACATAACATTTCCTCACACTGTCGTACTTGGACTTCTTTTCCTTTATTTTGTTTGCAGTCATAACAGCTTCTGTATTTAAAGCGCGCTTCAGACTCCGAGTATTGTACGTACAATATTGTATGTACAATATGTACGTTATTTAATCTATTGCCATTCTATTTCCAGTAATGTTTAAGTTCTAACGAATGTTTGATGACGAAAAATCGATAATATGTTACATACAATACCTAGCAGAAATATATTATCGATTTTACGTCATCAAACATTCGTTAGAACTTAAACATTCATTGAAATAGAATGGCAATAGATTAAATAACGTACATATTGTACATACAATATTGTACGTACAATACGGAGTCTGAAGCGCGCTTTAATAGGCATGTTTGAGAGAAGATCACTAGGTTCACGCTTCAATAATCACGGTGAAAGGTGTTTATCACACGTTTGAAATAGGCGAACCGAGATAGTTGTTTAGATCCGAGTCAATGGTGCAAAAAATACAAAGTCACAAATCAATGCAAGAATCGATCAGTCAATAACAATCGAGATGTAGTGAAAGGTGGTGAATTCAACGTACTATTCGTGAAATGTTAAAGACAAGTTCTTTCCGAAATCACACAATTTACTATCATCACCAATGTCTGTTGAACATTTTAATTTTTGGATTTTTACAGACGGACTGTGCAGCTAATTGTATGCAATCGCTGTCAAATTGTTTCCCGGCTTGCATCCCTAGCATCACCGATTTCACGTTAAATCAAGTGATCAGACAACAAGATTCAGACGATATAGACAAATGGTACAACATATTTGGTTTCTTCCGTGGACAAGTGCAGTAAGTCCAGAGAATTATTATCTTTGTTTGTCAATTATTTGATTTTTTTTAAAGTAAATTCTGAGTACATACCGTACATAACAACGTACAAAGTATATAACCGATCGATACCTTGCCTCACTTTGTTAAGAGCAAGCCAACAAAATTCGTCATAGGTTTGCGTTGCTAATACAAAAACCGTGAACTTAGTGTCACCCCTGACACTGCTTTTCAATTACCCAGAATATGTATTCTATGGTGTTAAATTACATTAAGGTTACTACTTTGCTTTCTTGCCATGCGGGGCCCTTATATTGGGTCCCACTTGGAGTGTTTAATCGTCGTATATGAAGTCGCAGGCCTCATGCGTGCCGGCCCAGCGGCCTTGATCAACCAAAAACACCAAGTCGCAGGGCCGGCCGAATTATTGTACGTACATCTAGCTTGCCATACACGTGGTTCCATGCGATAATAAGAATTGATCATCGTGTCTCACGTGACGAATCGGCCTCAATCAGTCACCTGATGATGTCGGATGGTATCAGACACAACGTCGTTAACGAAACAGGCCCCGTATTTGATTAAAACTTTTGTACTTACGTCAAACCTCTGTTCTCTTTCATTCCTAACAGCGCTAGTGAGGCTGGGTACTTCATCCCACGTGACAATCTGGATAACGCCTTAGCAGACATTGTACGCATCATGCAGGAGTTACTCAAATACCGTGTCTATTCCTTGTTACCTTTGTACGTTCGAATGGTAAAGGCGGATGATTTGTATCTCAGTCCTGTCAACCGAAGACGCCCTGATGGCACTCAGGTCGACTATTATGCAGTTATTGATGTAAGTTTAGACACTTTTTTCTAGAGTAATAATTTTTAGAAACATTCTAATGTTTAATACGTCTTCAATACATTTGGTCACATCGTCATAATAAATTTATAAGCCAGAACCAGAATGAATCTTCAATGAGTCTTCAATTAATTGACGATCAGTATTGATATGACCAATATTTCGTCTTTCATATTACAAGTAAAAAAAGAGCATGACCCTGAGCAGCTTTGGCCATTCAATCACATTCAATCAAGATGAAACGGCATTTATTAATGAAATACGATTATAGCCATACTACTTTTTATTTTATTTCGAGAACCTTCAATGGTGTAAATATATAGCTTAGAAAAATACTGTAAAATGATTTGCAGAAACATATTTTTTCAATACTGAAGCAAACTTCCACGTAGAACAACCAGTATCTTAATACTAGCATTCTTTCAACAGCATATTTACCTTGTTTCTTTAATTTACCAGGTACCTTTTACCCCCGGTGCATACGGTATAGATGAATATCACAAGAAGCTTGCAGACCATCTATTCACTCGATACAAAGCAAGACCACACTGGGGGAAGAACCTCTTTCTCAACCTGGACCAAATAGACCAACTTTACCCAGACCTCGACAAATGGAAACGAGTCTACCTTCTCTTCAATAGTGACGGCACTTTTGATAATGAGTTCACAAGGAATGTTGGATTTGAGGACTTCCGGCATTCGGAAGGCTGCCGTTTGCGAAATCCAACTGAGGATCAAATTCCAACTGTCAGTGCGCAGGCGTCATATCATCTAAATTACGCAGAAGTATCTCATGAGGATCAACACATCAGCGCCATCAGTTCAAAGGTCACCAAGTCCAAGGTCATAAGTTCACAGCCAAGAAGTTCAAGACACCATCATCCAAATACTGATGGCGGAAGAAGTCATTTTATCCCGGTCCCAATGTCACAATATCGTCGATAATAAGTACATTGATTAGATGATATCAAGACTTTGGTATCAAATTAAAATGAATGATATACTTATGCCCATACTTAATTATTTTATATTTATCCTGGACTATTCAGGTAGCTTGGCTCATGTTTATGTCCTGTGGAGACTCCGTAATGGAGTATTCCGTAATGCAATCATTCCAGTATCAAACACATTTTCGTCGCTGCACGGGTGAAAATATATTAATATATACATTTATATCTTTATTGTCTATATGTGACTGGACGCGGCGAATCAGCCGTAAAGTCGGCCCCGGTCAATTTTGTTTTATTTCGTGTTTAGAAAATATATACCATAAGCTTTAAAATGGTATATCATTTGACTTCAAACGATATCTAAAAGCGGGGTTATGATTTGTTGAACTCTGTTCCTTCGACAAAATTGTATTTTTATCCTTTTCTACATGTGTCTCTTTTTCTACATTTCTGGTAATAAATATCCAACAGTCATAACTGGCGGTCATTTCAAATCATCCCCAAGTCAACGAGGTTCAGAAATATCCTCTCATTGTTCATTGTTGATTATACATACCTAGACAAAATACAATGCTTTGTTATCTACCACTCGAACAGGATTTAGCCAAAGCAAACAAAGACAAGAACTATTCTAAAGAAATAGGTAGAAGCTTATTATCCTCTTCAGCAGTAGTATTATTGATTGATTTAAACAGAATTTGATAAGATACTTGTCGCAACGAATTGATACACCTATGAATACGACCTTCACATACATTTTACACTTTAACTCAGAATACAATTTGCCGAGTTTACGGCTGATTCGCCGCGTCCACTCACATATGTGATGCGATCACGCAAAATCAGTCGGCCGGAACTCGGGAATATTAAATTGTGAGTTTCTTATAGGATAGTAAAGAGCATTTACAAAGCTGGATTTTGCAAAAAAAAATCCCATTGAAATTGAACAACCAGTTCCAAAGATATGAGCAATTAAAGAGTTTCCAAAACAATAGGTAACAACAGGATTATTTCCTTTGTTTGGCTATATCTCAAAATCAATATTTCCGAGTTCCGACTGATTTTGCTTGATCGCATCACATATATGAACAGATAAAAACGATACAAGTCAATAATAATGTATTTGCTTTAAGACTCCCCGAAAATGTATTATGTATATAGTTTAAATTGGGGAAAGAGACACAATACATTGTAACACGTTTCCCGTTGTTTTTCGTAGTAACCGGTGTGCGTTGTGCGCGGACACTAGCCAAACGTCGTAATTGTTTCGGTAAATCACCGGTTTTTAATGACGTTACAACTTTGTAACAATTACTTTGTTTGTAGAAATGTCTTTATATCGTAAAATGTTTTAGGAAATATCTATTTTTGTCGTAACAGCTAACGCCCAATGTAAGTGAGGTTTACACTTCAAAAACTGAGTTTTAGCTATTGAACACATTCTTGCCTTCAGCTAAACATGTATCAAATTCCTAACTATATATGTTCAATGGCTAAGCATTACCCATCAATACTATAAACGTGTTTAGTATTTAAAGACGTTTATAAAGTGAAGGCAAGAATGTGTTTAAAAAAGTGTTTAGATACTGAGTACAGAGAACGTATTTAGTTTATCTAGGTTGTTCATGTTCCTGAATCAAATATCTCAAAGGGAACTACGTAATAGTGCAAGAATGAAACTATCAGTTTGTTGTCTTTCTTGTACGCTTGGCCAACATGGAGTTGGAACATTTGTTACTTAAGCGTAATACAAATAAGAACTGTCTTTAAAACAGCCAACGCCACATAAAAAGATCGTGATTCATAATAATTTTGCTTTGATATTAAAGTGTTTGGAATGCTGGTAATTTGTTTTGTTTACGGAAAAGGCGTGCATTATAGCAATGTGCGTGGAGGGTCCGGTGGGTGGGTGGGTGGGATAATGAGCGTGGTGTGGGTTAGGGATGTGCGAATTGTGTGTGCCGTGTGCAACCTTGGCAGGTATGAGCAGATGAGTACGAGTAAATGACAATTGAAATAGTGCTTATCTATTCTACTTAAATTTTTCACGGTTTGTGTTTCGTAAGATGTTTTTATTTGTATCCTTAATTTTTATTTCCCATTTGTAACTTTTAAAGACACTAAGAGATGTTTCTATCCTCTGCAAGTACACAAATGAATATATAGATAATGAAGTATTAAATAAAACTATTTTTATAACTTGTAAATAATTAAAGAGATCATAACTAGGTAACGGACGTATTGGTATTATCTTTAGTCATGTAGTTACCTTATCATTATTTTTGTATCAAGAAAATAAAGAAAATAAGAGTGTAATTTTGCTTTGACTTAGTCTGTTAGCTATTTTATGTGTGAAACAAGCTCTTCTTCTTCTTCATCTTCTTTCATAATATTGATGATATGTGCCAGAACTCGCTCCCACCCTTTGGATATTGTCACTATTGGGCTATTTCATTTGAAATCCACCCCTGGAAGACATGATCTTAATCCGCTAAACAGTAAACAGAGAGTACAAATTTTAAATGGGTTTTCCTGAATGAGTGACTCCATTTGAAATCTACACACCCTGTGTGTGAGATTAAAGTCATGTCTTCCATAGGGGTGTATGGATTTCAACTGGAATGGTCCAATTTACTTGACTCATATGCAGCTAATGTTAAGTTGGTATCAACCATTATGGAATGGAAACTTATCGGCCTCAATTAAACCGCTTCTAAAGTATAAAAGTGTACAGATGGTAAATACTTGACAAACCTAACTTTGACGTCAGATTTATGTCATGCTGATTATTGTTTTAAATTTATGCTCAGTTTTGGAGAAAATCATAAAAAAACATTATTTTGACCGAAGTTGTTTTGGGGAGCATAATTTTTTTTTTCTCATTAATTTTTAAAACCTATGAAAAAATAATCTATTATTGACTATGTCTCAAAATCAATATTCCCGACATCCGACTCTTCACTTGGTGACAAAACTTTTTTTTTTTAATTTTGAACTTCATTAAAATTTGACTTATAATCATTGAACATAAAGGCCCATTCAGTGATTTGCTCATCCGGACGATCGTAAAAATCATTTAAGACAAAATAGGCATTTACATGAATCTGTAATTTATATACTGACAGTAAATAAATTAGCTACATGGATTTGAATGGGGTTTCAACTTCGTCAATACTGCTGTTTTCTTAGTTTTTTGCCAAATTTTTCATTTCAACAAATACCAAATGACAATTTGAATGACTTATCCTTTACTTTTAAGCAATTTAGGCTGGTGGATATTTCTTAAAGATGGTCAAAATTTAAACAAATAAAAAAACCCTTCCTAAATATTTATATGTAGTTTTTGAAAATTAATGAGAAAACTTATATGGGGTCAAAATCATGCTTTTTTATGATTTTTTTCCAAAATTGGAGACAACTTTGGACCAACAATTTAGTTGTAATGGGCCCAAGAGTTTCCATAATTTCAGTGTGGACGTGAAATACGTCTATATTGAACACCCAGTCACTGGTAAGCGCACACTACTATGCAAGGTTAAGTTGTACTGGATATAGATTCTTGTTGCACGATTGGCTGTTTACACCTGTAGTATAGGGCTATAAGGCAGTTCAAGTTAAATTTGTACTGACAAACCCAGGCAATCGGACCAATTGTGTTTTTATTTAGTCAGTATAGTTATTGAAAAGGAATTGCTTGAACTTGACCGGGCTTGAATAAAAGTTATGCCATGCTTGGATAACTGACTGTGCAGTGTACCACCCCGGGACCAATACCCATTTGTAAAACCTGCGTGGAAGTAATAAGTTTTTAATTAGAAGAAAATATATTCACCCATTAGAATAATTATGCATTATGATAAAAAAAATATTAATTTATGCAAATACTTCATAGTATTTTTTTAACAAAATGACAACATCATTTGTATTTTTATATGAAACAATCAAAATTCAGCAATATCTAAAAAATAATAATAGAAATTCGCCCAGCAGTTGAACTTCTTAACAATGACAGGTGACCGTGAATGTCACAAATGAATAGTTTTGAATAAAAGATTGGATCCAACACTTTGTACCTTCGTTCACTTGTATATTGTGACAGCAGGTGCGTGATTACGTACACCCAGTGTAAATCATGAATAATACGCAGGCATAAGTTGTAAAACAGGATTACAGTCATCATGATATGATATCAAAATATAATCGGCGATAATTGCTGCCTCACATCTGTATCCTCTTTAAGGAGTCTGAATTTGTTTCACTTTTTGACGATATTGAGTAACAAACACTACTTCTGAGGGCAGGAAGCTATAGTTTGGTTGAAAATGGCGTTGATTTGGAATGGCATAGACCGTGTATGCTGCGGGTTTCGACCATGTTGCCAATGTTTTAACCCATTTATTAAAGCTTGTGGTTGTGGCAATCGCGACGTTTTCTACAACTTTGATGGGTCAGTCAATGTGGAACCGTTGGTCAGTCATTTCAAGCCAACAAACTCCATTGCTAGACACAACTTGATCAAAGGTAAGTCCTAATGCATGTATTATAAAACCCTCCTCAAAATAGGGATTTTGGTACTATTAGCGAAAATATTTTTTTCATGAACCATGTCAAATATTGGGGTATTAGCCGTTTTTGAAAATAAATTTTTATAAGCCAAAATGTACATAGCCGATTGGTTAATGACACCGTATTCTATATAACTTTCAAATGCACATTTTTGTCTCTCCTATCAAAGTTGATTGGAAAACCAACATGCAACGGCAAGTTTGGAATCAGGTTCAAGGTCATTCAACACATGATACCGGAATATCATTCTTTAAAATGAAATTTTACGATTTCTTAGATAATGTAACTGCTCACATATCAGATAGTGTATGGGGATTTATACACTGTCACTGGACAGTAAGATGTCCGGATTCACAGAGGGGTTGACATTTAATTATCAGAACCGCTGACCTTTCATGATTTCTAAATATTGTTGAGAGCGATGTATAACAATTTGTTGGAATATATGTAGAACAATATAGAATACTAGTATAAATCCACTAATCTTAGTCATCAGACTGTTTCACCCACTGCTGTGTGAAGCCCTCCTCCAGCATTTTCAATCTGCTTCTGTTCCTTGCTGATCTATGTACTCATAAAGGTCAAATGGGCATCTCTCCAACGTCTCTGTTATCTTTTCCTCCCTCCTTCTCTTTCCAGTCATCATTGGCTGACATTCTGTGAGTCTCTTCGTGCGCCCCTTTCCTCAGTTCTTGATAAAGTGTCATGCCCATCTCCATTTGGTTTCTTCTGCAAGATATCTGCGACTTGGGTTACTTTTCTGATTTCTGTATATCTGCCTCTATCACACCTTTTCCTGTCCACAGCACAAAATGATAGTTAGACTCTTCGCCTTCTTTTTTTTTAAGTTGTCAACTTTCTCAATCTGGTGATTTGCTATTGTGATTTGTTCTCTTGTTTCAAAGTTGGTCATAAACTGTGTTTTACTTTGTGCATTACCCATCCAATCTGTATACTTTCTTTGCACAAGCCATTCAATTGATCTTCCATATCCTCACCGATGCTGTTGTTACACTCTTATGAAGGGAATTCCAAGTAGAACTTTAAAACTTTAAAGAACTTTTAAAGGTTATTCAGCTCTCCTGTATGTAGAACTTTCAATAGCAAAGGCCAGAAAGTATAATTTTAGACATGACAAAGGTACCGTAAATGCCAGAAAGAACCTTTTGGTGTTCTTGTAATTTCTTAGAACCCTTGCTCTCCTGTATGTAGAACCCCATAGAACTCTTTTTTTACTATGAGCGTAGGGCTACACCAGTCTGCAAATTAGACCCGTTAGCATCTTCTCTTGGTGTTGATTGCTTTCCCTCTAGCCTATATCCAGGTTGAACTTTTTAAAACCGTTTGGTAACAAATATGTCTCTCTCTCTATTCTCATCTCTTTGGAAACATCATTATCTACATGATCTATGTGTATTCTGGTGGTGGCATCTGTGTTAATATGTCTCATGGTCTTGTAGATGTAACTTAATTTATTCTAATAGCATGCTTAGTTCATCAGACATATCCTTATGCTCAACTGAGTCAAATGCCTTTTGGTAGTCCATGATCCATACATAAATCGAGCAAAAGTTTTGCGAGCTACATATCCGTAATATCCATACATGAAAATAAATAAATAAATAAATAAATAAATAAATAAATTCTTGAAACTATTTTAAGTTCTAATATTGTTACATTAACTGCAGGAATGAAACTTGACAAAGATGTTTTGAAGAAAGGGTTGTCAGCTGTAGAGCAAATCGCGGCAGTAATTCAGTTTGCTCATAAGAAAGGCTACAGTGCTCGAGCTGTTGGCACAGGATGTTCTTGGTCAAAGCTTACAACTGTTCGAGACATTCTGATAGGTATGTATTGTGATGTATACATGGTAAACATATCAGGGTCTGTGCCATTAGGCCATCAAGGGTTGTGCCTCATTTTAATACTCCCACATATCCAATCCTATAGCTTCTGTTCAACCAGCAACATGTTTATACTACATTGTAGATTCGACTGTCTATGGAATACGGATAATTATTGGGTCAAACACAGAAATTGAAAATGGACAAAGATCTGTAGCTCATTGTGACTTCTGCCTTCGTTACTATTCAGTATCGAAGTTACGTAATGTTACTATGTCAACGGGATCACGCGCTAGAGTAATGAACCACGATCGAAATGATCACCACATAAAGTATATGGCACTCGAAGGCATACCAAAGTAGCGTGATCCGGTAACCAAGAGAATTACGTAACCACTTCGATGCTGAATAGTGCTTCCAATGTCCGATGCATAGCACTGGATAAAACCACGACATTGCTGCGACATTACCGCCAGTGAACACAGGAGCCACAATCCCTTTAATTAGGCACCACATCCAAATTGTAAAGATACTAGTATGAAAATACAATAATTTATTTTCCCAATAATTTCTTTCATGCAGATGTGACAAGTCTTGATCAGATATTAGATGCAAGACCTCAAAATTCAGTCAGCAGTATCTACCATATCGAAGTACAGGCGGGAATGATTTTGAAGGATTTCTTTCGTGAAATTGATAGGCGATATGGCATGGCCTTACCTGCTTCGCCGATGTACACAAAGCAGACAGTGGGAGGCATTGTGAGTACATCGAGTCATGGGACGGGACAAGATAATCAGTCATTGGTGAGTGTTTGGCGTATCAGGGAGAACATAATTTATAGTCCTTTTAAGTCACACGTTCCCGCTCAAAGAGGCGGCATATTATATCAGTACCGGTTAACAGTGTCAATGCAGACACTTTCCAGAGGCCAGAGGGACAGCATGTAGATGTAGTGATATTCGAACATTTTTCAAATTGTCCTTCCTTAAACATTAACTAAGAGTACATAATAATATATACCTTACCCCTATGACCATGATGACTTGCTTTGAACGATTTGGTTCAAACCAATCCCACATATTTTTTTAAGAGGTCAAGATATGTTTAAACCACACTATTTAATAAAACGTTACTTCTTACTTCTAACACGTTAAATGGCGAACATAGAAGTTCGGAGCTGGTACGACTATTACCAATGATTACCAATAAAGCGGATGCATTTATTGGCAATTCTTTGATCAAGGATTCAATCCTTGTCGCGCTGTGAGTGAAGCTTTAATTACAGAAACATGTGTAAATAATGACAAGCCATTTCAACCATTGAATCAACTGTTTTGCATATTATTTCCTTACTAATTTCAGTCCAACTGCATAGTGGAGATTCACATGGTTATTGCCAAGGGGATTCAAGTCAAGATCAGATTACCCCGAAAAGAAGGAGATGTGGATGAAGATTTTGAATCCGTCAAATGCAAAATTGAAGCCGCAAAGTATGGCGACCCACCAATTGAAATATGCAGTACAGATATCTTCCGAGCAGCAGCCGTTGGTTTAGGATCACTGGGAATAATCTACTCCGTTACATTTGATTGTATCGCCGCATATAACGTGAAAGAGACGAGACGCAACATCGAAATCAAATGGCCTTCCAAGAAACAGTCCAAGAAGTTCAAGATCCCATCAGAGCTGAAAGAACTCACGTCAGATCCTAGCAAATACGTGACCATCCTTGTCAACCCCTACCCGGCAGAGAGTGGTGAGAAGCATGGAAAAGTTGTCTTAAAGAGCGCGTATTTCCTTGGAGAGCGAAGCGATGAGATGAGTACCAAACTTTGCAAATGTCAGTTCGGCTATACGGAATGCCAATGCTATCAGTGTTGTACATATCATCCAGATTGCCGATGCACTCTATGCGAGGTAATTTGAAAATAATTTCAGCTTCTCTTTTCAATGATTGTAACTTGCTGTTATTATTGTCATTATTATTATTATTATTATTATTATTATTATTATTATTATTATTATTATTATCATTATTATTATCATTATTATTATTATTATTATTATTTGGATAATACATCATACTTGTCTTATGTGCCAAAATTGTTGGTGACTTTCAAAACTTTTTACTGCCATTATCACTTTGGCTTCAAATCGTAGTACATGGAGAAACTTTGTAGTCGCCTGCTTCGCAGCCGAATGAAATGCATTATACATTACTCTTATTTCGTTTATAACAGACGGATTTCTGTGCGAACTGTCTCCAAGCAAACACCAACTGCTGTCCATCTTGGGTTCCCACCTTTGCCGATTGGGGCTTGAATCAAGCAACCAGAGTACAGGACCATCCTGACATCGATAGGTGGTACAAAATATTTGGCGGCTATGGTAATGACAAGAAGATACGGTAAGTTCTTTTTTATTACTGCACTTCCATGGCGTGGGAAAAGATGCCGTTAACGCGTCGGAACCAAAATCCGATGAGGAATGCCTGTATTGCAGACTATTTGGTTACTCCTTCATGTAATTATACACGAAATTAGGGTTAGGGTTAGTTTAGGGTTAGGATTAGGGTTAGGATTAGCTTACACGAAATAATTACATGAAGGATCGACCGACTATTTACAGAATAAGAGATATAATAACCTTGTAAAGTGCCACTACCGATAATAAGGTTATGCAATTTTGCTTCCAATCATTAAGATAATGAGAAGAAAACATCTCATCCAATCTTCAAAAGTTTCAAATGCCTGGGTAACTGCGTTTCCATAAAATCACTTTCTTCCAAGAAAATGAAACTAAGAATACACACGGAGCAAAACGGAAAATCGGTGAAATGGAAAAGATCTCCCATGTATATTGATTTAACTGTAACTAATTTCAACTTGTGTTCATTGTCATTTCAGTTTTAGACAATCTGCATACTTCATACCACTCTGTAATTTGGATCAGGCCCTGGCGGACATTGTGAAACTGATGACGGAACACATGGCTTATCGCGTCTATACCTTGATCCCCATTATCGTTCGAATGGTGAAGGCAGATGATCTGTATCTGAGCCCAGCGTACAGAGGTAGATGTGATGGCACGGTCGTGGACAACTACGCCGTTGTCGACGTAAGTATGATATTATGATAAAAGCAATAACTATTGAATTCCCACTGCTAATGACGTTCAGAGCGGTTATATTTTGTCCAGTATTGTGGGCGAGGAGATTAGGACCTCTTCGGTTGCCCAAAAAAATTGCGTCCCTTGATCATCCTCAGTCGGTTGTCCACAAGCTCCCTCCAGCTGCTATTATTATGGGCCTTAAATGTAATTTGGGTGGCTACAGCACACCTTCAATACCTTCAAGAAGCGCTGAATGTAAAAATAATGTGCGCTGTCGTCTAGCCTCCTCTTTCCAGGTGATGAAATGTAGAGCATATTCTTTGACAGGCTCATCGTCTGACACGTATAATCGGGCGTATAATATGGTATGGTTTGGTCATAAAAGTATGGCCCACAAAGTTGAGTTGATGAGCCCTTATTCGGACATTGATAGGGAGAGTATCTGTCATATAAATTATTGCAAAGGCATGAATATTGCTTTCCGTATCCTTGGAGATGACAATACATGTCTCAGTGATATTGAAGGGTGTGGATGGGCCATTAATACGAATGACTCCTAATTCGAATACGGAGATTTCTTCAGAAGGTCAGAAGGTAGTTAGCTGTAGGGGAAAGTGGGGTAATGCCGGACTGTGGGGAATCCCGGACACATCGATTGCCGCTAAATGGAGAAGGGTGGCACTATTATACTACCTTAGGGTATTAGCTACCTCAAGGTGTACCTCACGTGTACTACTGCCAGCGCTTTGGGCCTCGTCTTTCTTTGTGAAAATTACGAAAAAAACAGAAATTGTCATTTTTGACTTTTAATCTGAAAAGTGATTTATTAGCTGGGTGACAGTTAATGCGACAAGGGACACAGATGAAGTATGGATGAAAATTATGTTTGATACTTGATTGTTAGCTGGATGTATGAATTTTGGTATCTTAAAAATGGATTAGTAGAACAAGCACTGAAAAATTAAATCGGGACCGTGAGGGGTAATCCCGGACACACATGCGTCTCTATACTGATGGGGTAATGCCGGACACTTGTTTATTTCGAAAATATAGACAACAACAACAGCCCCCATAGTTGTATGCTTGAGGTAACAGAAGTACCCAATACATTCTAGGGGATTATCATCCTACTCCACTTTCCCTCTTAGCAGCAATCATGTGTCCGGGATTACCCCGTGTCCGGCATTACCCCATCATTTTTTACCATTTTGTTTTTTAATTATAACTTCTTAACTATAATAGATGTTGAGTTATTAAAAACTGGTTACTAGTTAGAACATTACTCCTACTTTGCATTGATATGATTTTCACTGATGAACTTTATTTAATCTTGTACCTGTGTAGCCTTAACGAAAGGTGCCCGGGATTACCCCACTTTCCCCTAGTTTACTATGACGATAAACATGATAAACAGGAAAGAGGCTAGATAGAACATAACCCTACAGCACACCGTGTGGTGGTTATTTACAATAATTCCGAGATGTTTCTCTTGGTAGAAATGGCTGTTATAGCAATGGTATCAATCACTTTATATTAAAAAAAGAGCTAGAGTCGATAACTTTATAATTCAATTAACATATTCATGTGCTTTGTAGGCCTGAAGTATAGTACCGTTCTGATACGTATGCCTATTTTTTATGCAGGTGTCATTCCTCTTGGGGGCATACGGAATAGATGAATTCCACAAGAAGCTTGAAGATTATCTGGTTACTCAATACAAAGCAAGAACACACTGGGGCAAGAACCTGTTTCTGAACCTGGACACGATAGGCCAACTTTACCCAGACCTCGACAAGTGGAAACGAGTGTACCTCCTTTTAAACAGTGATGGCACTTTCGACAACGAGTTCACCAGGATGGTTGGATTTGAAACTTTCAGAAGCGCAGAAGGTTGTAGAACGAATGTCCATGTGTGTCATTCGTCTTGCCCTGAACACGCGACTCAGCTGGTGACAATAAGTGGACAAACGGAAGTGCAACATCAGATAACGGCTAGTGCGAATGCACATCAAGAGACTACCGTCACAACGGAAGTGCATGACGATCATGAGCGCGTGAAGATAGCTAGTTCAAAGATCATTTACGCCAAGGTCAACAATTCAAAGGTTATCAGTTCACAGCCAAAAAGATCAAAAGATCTTCCAAGAAATAAACATCACGAGAGTAGAAAGCATTATGATCATCATCATGATCATCATGATCATCATCATGATCATCATGATCATCATCATGATCATCATGATCATCATCATGATCATCATCATGATCATCACTACCAACGTTAGAACTTGATGATATTAAACTATCTCCAATTATTCGTCAGAATTGTGCTCGAGTTTCACTACGGTGAGACCAATATTGGTATTGTAAGGTGCCGGCCATCGCCACAGCAACGTCCTTTAACCTGATTCTGGCGGTTCCTATAATACATCCTATGACTGGTCAGATGTCTCATTTAAGACAGACCATCACAATATGCTAATAAGGTCAGGGGTTACGGGGGTTAGGGTTAGAGTTAGGATTATTGTTAGGGTTAGTAGACTGAAATTTATCAATGTGCTGCACCAAGCATTACATACCCTTGACCCGATCACCGACAGCCTCGTCCCCCATTTTTCTTCAAAACTGAGATTTTGGCATCAGAGGAAAGCTCATATTTTTATCATTGCCCCAGTGGCAAATTTAACGCCGCGCCCGTAATATTTTTATATTTAATAAATGGTGCAAAATCGTGGTGGCCCTTGAGAGGGACACTTAACTTACATAATTGGTTTTTAAATGTATTTTATACCACGTCAGATCCAAGTTTACAATTATAATATTTCATTAGTGATATTTAAAAAATATAATATCTATTTTTTTAATCTATATATTTTTATATTTATTTTTGTAATCATACAAAGGTGACCACAGTACTAAAATTGCAGTATAATATTATTCTAGTTATGTAATATAAATGTAAATATATGGAAATAGTATCCATTCATAATTCATATCATTAATAAACGGATCTATAATCCAATGCAATGTCATCAATTGTTCTCATTGGCGTCTCGTCTCGTGTTTCTCACTTGATCTTGTACATAATAACAACATTCATGTCCTACATATATGTGTATGTTATCACACGAGTTGGGCGCAGCCCAACGAGTGTGATAACACACTTATACATTGGTTACAAACATATATCAACTTGTACCCCCTCATTATCACTGTAATTGATGTTATGTCTCGAAAATCATAACATTATTCACAGGTGGTCTGATAACACACTTATACATTGGTTACAAACATATATCAACTTGACAGGTGGTCTGATAACACACTTATACATTGGTTACAAACATATATCAACTTGTACCCCCTCATTACCACTGTAATTGATGTTATATTCACAGGTGGTCTGACAGTTCTGTGTGTTCCCTGTCGTGTGCTCCCAACGATTCTCATTGCTGGAGTGGATGTTATGATATCAGATATATTCCCTCCACTTTCAGCACACTCTTTGAGTGAATTTCCTCCGTTCATATCACAAAACACCGCATACCAATGTATAAGTATAAATAACAAGATGAAAAAAAGGGGGGGGGGAGAAGCCAAATCTTTTAGTCCAATAAATTCCCGTAACAATCGTGAGAGTCGTGTTAAATTTTCTGTATTTGGCAGAGATACAGGACTTATAATGCTGATCATTAGGCTATGGAGGCATCTGAACAACACCCTTAATTGGTGGGAATAGGTCGTTAAACGTTTGCACAGAGGTCAAGTTCAAATTGCTCGGACTTAACACATATGTGTTCCTCTAGTCATAAGGATTTAGAAAAAGTATAGTTTGACATATCTACCGATGTACTATTATGGAGTTACGAGCAAAAAGGTAACAGGTCTAATTTGGCACCACAGGGAGCAAAATTGAAAAATGCTATTTATTTGTTGAAAATGGTCCCAAATTATTGGCCTTTTCATGATAAATCAGAAAAATAATACTTGGGACCTATAAACGTCACAATGCTACTCTTTTGCCCATAACTGTACATCATAGATAGGTCAAAGCATACTTTTTCTGAATCCTTATTGCCAGGGGATCACGATGGTGTGAGTTTTAAACAGTTCTGAGTAATGTTGAACTTGACCCTCTGTGCCAAATTCAATGACCCTTTTCTGTAATTAGCACTATATGTACTCATCTGCCAAATATGACTTAACCATGCTTTGCACGATTGTAGTGCATATAAACTAAAACTTATTGCACTATTTGAGAGTTGAGCAACTCCTATTGGTGTGGTTCCAACCCTCTGTACCCCATACGGATCTCCAGATACTGAGAAAAAAGAAAAACCTAACCACACATCGCGAGATCCCTCTTTTATGCCAAAGCCAGTGGGCAAAGACAGGCAACCCAAAGTTTGACAATAAACCTGTAAACATCCCGGTAAACATTCCCTACAATGACGGCCACCCGATGTGCCCAGAATAACAGCTGCAAAACATTAGCAGAAATCAAATTTTGTTGCATTTACTGGACTACCAGCATTTGCAGAAAAGCATATTTCAATTGTGTGTTCGCATTTAGATGGTACAAATTACCGATCTCATGGCAGAACCCTTTGGTTGCAGGAAAAGAAAATGAAAGTGATGGTTTTATTCAGTGCCAAAATCGTGTATCATAACCAGATTGTTTTTCACAAGGTATTTTCATGCAATTACAATCGTGAGAAAATCAGAAATTTGAGAAAAAATTGAGGGCATCCATCCTCTTGAGTACAACTTACAAATAAGGGTTTAAGTGAAACGAAGAAGACTCAGTACAACAAACACCAGAAACAGACGTAGTTTATCGCTCCTTGCTAAAATATAAAGTAACACTTTATTTGTCTTCAAAACAACAGAAGATAGATGATAATGTATGGTAAAATAAGTCTGAACAAAAGAATAAAAGGCAATAAATTGTTATTAAATTCATACATACTAAAACCAAGATTATGTTTGAATAAAGAGAAATAAAAGTCTGCTACTTTATTAATAATTTTGACGATGCATATAATATACTATGAATGTACAATGCATTGGTATGTGAGTTGAGAATTTGATAATAATAGGAATACACATAAAAACAAACTGCCCATGACTTAAGAATTTGAAATCATAAACAACTCTCATACAATTGGTCCTAGTAAGCTATTAACAGCTCAGTGATGAGCTAGAGACAGCTAGTTGTATAATACCATAGTTAAAATGACTCCCCAAGCCATCAAGTCAGCCTGGTCATGTCATAATGAAAACAACACTATCTGAATTAAAAATAATTTCATTACTTCATAGTATTTCACTTTGCTACATTTTAGTTTGTTACATGTGCAATGTACACAAAGTTAACCTGTCAAATATTGAACCATTTTTTCCCCTTCAAATGTTGGAATAGAGCAGCAGGGCAATCGACTCTCTGACATTACCAATCGTTAATATCAATCATAAATGTCAATCTTATTACTTGCATACGTTAAAACATTTTCAAATCAAATTATCACACTGTTTCTAGACCTTCTTGCACAGTTTTGTTAATTACTTTGTTTCAAAGTTAGGACATACTCCATCATAAAACAACACCATGTCGATGTCATTACCACCCCCTCCCCTCATATTTTGTCAATCAAAAACCATCATGCAATGACATACATCTTTAATTTATACAATTTAACCATGTTCAATGAGTGACAGGTCAATTTTTGTGCACATTGTTACAAAATCAATATTTGAAATCACTTTGATCTAGGAATGTTTGTCATGTGGACATTTCTGCATTAAGTAATGTCAGCCCTGAAATATGTACTAGAGCCCATTCTGTATCAAATTTGATCCACTTTTCAAGGCCTAATAAACTGCTCTGTGACAAGGCATGTACAACTCTTCATTTTAGTCTCAATACTTTATCCTTCCACAATTTCTCTTTACTTTGCTGGAATTCAATCCAACAAATTTTTACCTACAAAAGAAAATTGTGGAAAGATAGTTTTTAAAGCACCCTACTGAGAGCAGTTGTTTTTCCCTAAATCCACGAGTTAACGGTTTGCTTTGCTTTTCTTTCTTTCATTCTTTTTTTTTTTGGGGGGGGGATCTATTCTATTTTACGAACAGAATTAATAAATTTCATATGGGAAAGCAAGCTTCAATAACACCTGCACTTGGAACAATAGCATCAATGAGCTGACATTCGCAAAATGCAGAAAAACAATCACATTTACTCAGGGTGAAATGTGTGTGTTTTCTTCTTCTTCTTCCATAAAACAGATGAAGTAACTTAAAATGTAACCAATATGTCCCCTTGGTTTCATTCATTTATCTGTGGCTAAAAATGAAACCAAATTCAATAAACTAGAGACATATCCTTGTAACATGTTTATGACATTGGTACTTCAAATCACTGAAACCATATCCCTCAAAAAAAAAAAAAGATTATAATCAGACCCTGTTAACAACAAAATGAAAAAAAAATTGTCTTATAGACTTGATAATTATTGAAACAGTGGATTACATATTACATTCAAAATATTTACACTCTTTTTACTCAGTTTTAAGTACTTGTTAAAAACCAATTGTGTTGTCATAATATGACCTAGTTATAAGGATATAACTAAGTTTGTAAAATTAAAAGTAACTTAGAATAATATAATAATGATAATAATATAATATTGAGCAGCACAAGTTTAAAATAGAGTACATCATATATTACCTGTCAGTTCAATGCTTTAAATGGCTGCATTTAAAAAATAAAATATTGAGACACCAAAATAAATCACCGTTACAGTGATTCAGATTCATATTTTTTTAAATCTCAACATGCAGTTTCTAGATATTACATTTATCATATTTTTATACTTTTTTTTCTTTTGAAACTGCTTTATATTTCAAAGCTTTATACAACACTGTACTGTCCAACATGATTTCGTCATCGTCTTCCTCATCTTAAGCAGTGCAAAATATTATCACATTAGTAGTAGGGAAACACTGGCACATTAAGCGACAATAAATAGAAATTTGGCATCAAGAATAGCTTCACACATAAAGCCCACTTTGCTGTAAGCATTTTTTTCCCTTCACAAAAATAGTTTGTGCAAAAATTGGTTCTAATTTTCCTTTAGTCCCTACATGAGACTGGTGGTGAAAGCAGATATACATATATCCATCTACAATGTATGTTCCCATTTCTTAACACTTTACTGCATAAAAGGATGCATAATTATTAATTTTGTTTTACTTCTCTTTGTCTATTACTTCGTCATATGTTGTCAACTGTACTTCTTCTTACTTGACAGAAATATTTCTGCGGACTATGTATTTTCCCAAAGGATGGCTACCCACACCTAAATGTATGGTTCCCTACCCCATTACATACGCTTATGCAGTTCAAGTGTTAAAAACATCTACAAATCTACTTTTTTTTGCAACTAGCAATCAAATCTGGTTGTTTAAATTGGCTTACAACAGAGCATAGGGATGTGTTGAGAATACACCTAGACATGCAATTAATACAATGAGTAACAATTAATTCATTCCAATAATTCACCTGTTTATATCATGGCTCTACATGAATTTCAATTAGACAATATTCTGAAAAAAAATTCTGCATTTCAATTCATTGTTAAATTCAACTTTGGTTGTGTTATGTGTGTACATGCAAACATCTAAAACTGTATAAACATTGATTAGGTAAATAGATTGGCTACAACCCCACTGTAATGTCCCTTGAAAAGATTGAAATAATAACACTGGCACACATTACCAAAATTAAACCTTAAGTTTCCTATATATGCTACGATTTTATCAACTATGTTTCTTCAATGATAAAATAATCTTTTGAGATGAAGTTTTCCTAACTTATTCTGCATTGGAGGGAAAGACAGTACACTGAATATTTAAATCACCGATTATTACAAAAAAATGCAAGATTTTGGCAGTAATTCATATTGTATGATTCAAATTGTTCCCACTGACCACCATTTAATTGATATCAAAGCTCATGGCTACTATATATCTAATATAATTGCTTGCTAATTAATGTAAGTTAATCGAAATATTATCCATGAAAATGGAAGAGCAAAACATAAATAGATAAACAAAAGATACATATTGATAACTAAAAACAACCTGATTTCTTATCAAGTTGTAACTAATGACTATAATACATTTTGCTTTCCATCCAATGTCTACTTATTGAGCCTTTCCAATATCTTGTAGTTTCCCGCTTATCATTTACAAAATTTCCAACAGCAAATTTATTTCCTTGTATTTTTTCCCTTCCGTATTCAACACAAAGCCTATCATACATAGTCCATTCTAAAGCCAAAAACTGGTCAAAGTCTTAAAGAGGATACTTGTGACCCACAAAGAATACTTGGTTGTGAAAATGTTCATCACTCATTTGAGGTAGTTTGCGAACCTTCGTTATTTCAGAGCAGTTTTCTATCATCCAATCTCAGATGTATCATTCATATTGTTACTTTAATGAAAGAAAACCATCTATGTACATAAATCAATTTATACCACCTAAATCATTTTAAAACCAAAATATGACAGTATTAGGGAATAATTCAAATTTCCAAATGACAGCTAACTAATTTTTTAATCAATTCCAATCCAAGTTTTTAACCCCATGGGCACTACTTGCCTTTCTCACAGTTGCCTCAATTGGTTAATTACATAATATAATCATCTGAGTAACCAATCAAAATTGAGCTTTAATATCCTTCAGCCCAAATGGGCATTCTAACCATCTCTCTGACTGGCTCAATATATGATATAGCTCTCTTCATAATCAACAAAATCAAAATGGATCTTGCAAATTTGTCCGGTGGCGCCCATGGGGTTAAAAGCAATGAAAGGTTTCACTGGCTTGTACCTGATCATCTGCCATAATTACCCACACCCAAATAGAACTTACTCATGTGAGAATGAGCTTATGTTCCACGCATGCCTGAACATTTTATGGTCCTACGTTTCTTTTTTGATGATTATACACTCCTACCCATCATTTAATGAGTATCTTTTTATGTAAATTCCACAGGTTGTACTTAGAGAATTAATAAAGCATGATGCTTCACTCTCATCAGTATACCAGACCTGCCAACCTACCAAAGTGAGAATGAGGGATATTGAGACCAAAACCTTCTACATGTACACAAACCAGGTACCGTCAAATTCAAAGACTTACGGTGTGCAATACTTTCAGAATTCAGAGGTTTTGCAGGTCTGAATTTATCACAATAGACTAAACAGAATGCTATAGCAAATTTTAAAGTGACATTTTCATCATTTTCTGCTGTTCTTACATTTAAATTTGCCATCACTGAAATTGTCAGAAAACAGGACTGTCCCTCATTTTCACTTTGGTAAACCCGAAATGAGGGACAGTCCCTCAAAATGAGAGACACATGGCAGGTCTGGTATACTCAACAAGATTTTTATAATTAACTGCCAAATATATCAGTATTGATATCTTCAGCTTTAAGTTATGATACTACCATATGAATTATGAAGATTTGTGAAGTCTCAAACCTTTAACATCAGCTTATGATAGTGCTGTTTGGAATGAGTTTCGGTACTATGAGGCACCATTAGTCTATGGTGTACATACACAAGGACGTGGCAATGTATCAAGCAGCTAAAAACCCATCAAATTCAACAAATTTCATGCAGCGTGATCCTAATGTGTCCAATGTGTGACAAAACAATTTTGTTGATGAAACGTCTTTTCGTTTTAAATAATTAATATACTACAAAATAATTGTTTGATATAACCTCTTAACTGATGTGCCATGGCTCTACATATACTAATCCAAAGAGAAATCAGCACATTTTCTCTTCTTTTTTTTTAGATGAAATATATTAATACAAGAAAAATATGCAGTGCTTGTCTATAACACTGTCCATTTTAATGTTGTTATTTTTTTTACATAAATCTATGGCTCTGTTTGGTAAATAAATTAAGATATATTATTTTTTATCACTTTACATGTTACATGGTTTAGTAACCCACCACCCTGTACATTTCAAGAATTTTATTCATACCAATGGGGATCAGGGTCTTAGTTAGAAATTCAGGTTTGCCTATCTTTTGAATAAACACATCATCCAAAATTTGACCTTCAAACTTCAGGCTTTAATCAAGATTCAGTAGCGTACTACTACTACATGCACAATTCATTGGAGCCTCTTTTTGAGAAAAGTAGGAAAAAATGTCTGCATTTGGGAATATGATCTTCTTCTGAGTACAATCAAATTATTTCAACAACTGAAGTCCTGATCAAAAAAAATCCCAACTGCTTACCTCAAAGCATGTCAAGAACATTTTTGTAGACATTTTTTCCTACTTTTCTCAAAAAGAGGTGACTTTTCCAAATTTAGGAGTATTTTTAGCCTCTATAAAAGTCATCAACTTTGCCGATCCCAGGAAAGAAGTGCCTGTCCAAAAAGATGGGCAAACCACCAGCTATGACACTGATTGGGACATATTATTTATTGAATACAGTAACTGTTGTATTTCAATTACATTATTTGTTTGATACTTGATGTTGGAGTACAAGACAGGACCATATCTGACAAAATAATTTGGCATTATAGTCTACCCATAACTCCGCTAAAAAACTGCTTTGTCAAAATACCTAATAATATGCTACAACATTATTTAAGAACCAGTGTCTTACAAGACATGTACCTGTAAGAAACTATGCAGCAATTCTTTTCAAGTAGTGCCAGGCAGTACACAATATGGGCTAGTGTTAGGAGATACACAATATGTGATACACTTAAATTGCACCAAGCGGAAACTTCTGATGCCAAATATTTAGAGAAATCTATCCTGTATTGATATCCTTTTATCTTGCAATGTAAAGTTTACATGTCACAGGTGACACACAATATGTGACCGTCCACCACGAAGTGGTAGTAAAGTTGGCTCTAGGTCATTTTCTGTTTATTGCAGATTTTGAAAGAATGCACTTTCAGCTTTACAATGACACCTCAACCAGCTTCATGGGACATCTGGAAGTGAAGTTATGGTTCATCAAAGGTCAAATTCCTAATATATTTTACATAGAAATCCATATTCCTTTTTTTGATTGTATCTCAAATGGGCACATCTAATAGACGTTCGAGCAAGAATTTATCACAAAAAATGATTCAAAGTTTGTGCAAGAAAACTGGTCCTGGTTCCTATGTTATGTTATGATTCATATAAAACTTCATTTCTTGACATAAGAGGGCAAAGGAACAATCATCCAACACTGCATGTTCAGTGCTTTGAATTTCTTTCACTTGTATCCATGTTCAGTGCTTTGAAATTCTTTCACCTGTCAGCCGTCTACACCATTAAGCTAACAAAAGTTGTTTCGCATAGGCTACACACAGTTTGTTTTATGGGATCATTTTACTGCATTTCATTTTCAGATTTTCATTTCAAATTCAGTAAAATTATATTTTCAAGTAGAGAATAAATGACAATTTTTGTATTAATTTCCAAGTATGACCTACCCTGAACTGCTTTGACAATAATATGATGTGTTTTGAGGCATTATTGTAACCACATATCCCCAATTCAAAAACAATTACAAATATAAAAATGAACAGACCAAAAAACAAACTTCACACATTTTTTGTTTTCCGACCGCCTACAGGAAACTTTTTTTTTCAGCCTTAGATCATAGACAACTAGGGCATTGACATTGTATTTATAATATACCTGTTACCCCGATATGCCAATTAATACCTGAAAGTGAGCTAGTCATCAATTTGGCAATTCTCTTCAAACACAATATAGTTTTAATTTGTAAAACAGGAAACGTTGCTTCATTCCATGAGGTAGACTCATCATATAATGATTGTATTTAATTAATATTCACAAAGAGATGTTTCATTTGATTTATATTAATAACCACCTAAATTGCAATTGCTAAAAAAGTTTGATAGTATTGAGCAGTGAGTGTTCATGTATGTGAAGCAAAGATTCTAATCAAGGGGTACTTAAAATTGAAATAATTATTATATGGAGAGATGAAAATGTACATACTTATACAAAACTTATAGAGTACAATACTTAGCAGAAATTCAACATTAAAATGGTTGGCAGCGTGGGTCTAGGGTGTGGTTTTTATACATCCACCTTTTTACCTTTTCTTGTAAGTACTTATATAGCATAGTCAAAATAGTATCCATAGCCTTGTCTATTTATAGTCTTGTACAAGCTTTAATAAACTTAGAAATACAGCACATAATGCAATGGAGAAATAAACAACATGTAAGAAAACAAGCAATAATAAAACCTCTGGATAAGTGTATTAACAACTAAACTGGATGAAACACATATATACCATTTCTATACAGACACACAGAGAAGTTTGCATAACAGGAATAGTGACTTCTTTCCACACCTTACCACTTTGTCTGTCCACTACTAATACTTGAGATACTCATCTAGTATGAGTTTTTGATTTGGTCTCTTGCTTATACTAGTTATATTTTGTATTTTTGTGTAATGGTTATGATACCATGGTTACATGGCTATATTTGATTGATCCCTAGTCACGATCACACCTTCATTGGTATACCACATCTAATCTGTACATTCACTCCACAACAGAGCCAGAAAATGGGTATGAGATCCTTGTGTCCTAATACAATCCACAAACCATCACGTTTGAATTTTGAATGAAGTCATGTGTCCTTTTATTCATTGTTATTTGGCCACAACCTGTTTTCAACTCACTTCATATGAGGACAACATGTCGTCAATTCATTTAATACAAGGACACCAGTCTTAATTCACATAATAATACTCAAATTAATTCATACGAGGTACCAAACAAGTCACTTATACATTTTGTTTCACCTAAAATCTGGTAGTAATGCAAGTGTTTTACACGGTTACAAGCATGCAAGCAAACATCCCTTGTACGCGTGTATACACAATACGAGATTACGTAAGTGAGCACAAGTCAATACTGCAACCAGCGAAACTTGCCCCCATGTCACTACCAAATGAGGTGAACCATAGTATAAACTTTTCTCCTTGATCCACATACTATGAGAACACATGTCCTCCTTCACTTTTGCATCACATCAATATAAACTAATGTGACAGTAATCAGGTCCATCAAAGTTGACCTTTGACTTTATTGAGTTAAGTGTTTAAGGCATGTGTGCTCAAGTTGGATTGGAGCTGACATTCACCACCCCCCACACATCTGTACAATTCTCACAATGATTATACACACTTGATCAAATACTTCACGGTAACATAATCAAAGGCGACACAAAAACAGAACAACAATCACCTCTCCCAGTTCAAACCAAATTGTGGCATAATTGGAAACCCTTTTAAATATTTACTAGTGCATGTTTGAACTCCCCTCCTGGTAATTCTGGTTTCACATACTTGGCACTGACAACATATAAACACGAGACCAGTTTGTGAGTGAACATACACAGGTTTACACAAACTGTATTATCATGTGCTAGCTAGCAGATTTTTTGAGTTGCAACTCTCATTTAGGCCCATATTCTTCACCCTCACGATCAAACCATAACACCAACCAGTGACAAATGGCACAAACTTACAAGCAAACTATTGGTGGGTATTTCAAAAAACAAATTTAAATCTTGTTAAGGGAGTGCAACTATGCAGTATCAACTAACAGTTGATATTTAGAAGACGTTCACAATACCTACATGCATATTTAAAACAACATAATATATGCATGCAGGTACTGAAGCTAGCTTGTTATAACTTATAATGGGGAATCACAAAATTCTACAGTCAGGTGTTGGAAAGAACAAAGTACATATTTATCCTCCTACAAGTTATTGAAAAGAACACAAATTTCTTTATTTTGAAATAGACTGTGTACTTACATTTTACATCCATGTCAATTTTTTGCTGACACAATATTTATTCCCCAGCATATTATTGCCACTGCCGAACTTGAGAAAGCAGATGAGAAAAAAATGACCTTGCGTTTTTTGAATTGCCACATAATTGGAATTTTATTGGCATTAAACACTTGTTATGACAGACCAGCATGTCCTCTTGGGGAGTATGCAAATGTACTAAATGGCTATGTATCATCTATTTTTTAATACATATTTATGTGCTTATGAGGATGTCTGCATTGACAGTCACAGATTTGTGACAGCCGTTTCAGAAGAAACAGCAAATCCTCATAATCACATAAGCTGGTAAGAATTGACTCATCTGATTATTTTAACAGGATGAGTATTTCTTCACATACAACCTTAGTATATTTTGAATTCATTCATTTCCCCATAATAAGTTACCTATCAAGCCAGAACAAAACTTTCCAAACTGCTTTCAATTTCACATTCTGCACCATAGCAATGGTATGAAAATAAAGCTGCTATCCCAAAGCCCACATACAGATTACAGCACCAGTCAGTCAGGCAGTCCCCCTCCCAATTCATTACAATTATTCTCCCTCCAGTATTCTCCTTAAGTATCACCACAAGCCACCTAATACTCATAGTACTAAACTAGTTAAGGCACTGTGTTACATTTCTGGTTTTTGTCTCGCCTTTTGCCCTTTAATACTTGGCTAGCATGTGACCATCATCAATTTAGTATCAACACTACACTTAAAGTTATATATTTATATATATAGATATTTATATAATATAATATAGCACCATTCTTGAAACATTTGAATGTAATACAGCCTATCCATCCAGCTCTGGTTGGTAAGCTGTCAATAACCTGCTCAATGTACAATAGCATATTAGTATCATCCTCCCACAACATCACTTTACAATTCCTGCAGAGAGTGATTTCTCACTATTTCAGATGCTATTCACAATTTTTGGCACCTGTCACTCCATAAATCGTACATATAATAGGGTCTTGTGTCATAATTTGATTCAAATTACGGTCAACTTTCAACATGACAGAACAATTTTTTGTCTTTGACCTATTGATATATTAGCTCTGATCTCATATGTACATGATTCTTTTAGTGACTTCTTTGAGATACAGAGACACCAAAAATACCTGTTTTGATAATCTCATGGCAAAAACTCAAGCAGGAACTTAAAATTGATTTTCAACCACTCAATTATATTTGTTTACATCAATCTGCACTTTTGTAATATTTGAGCTGATTTTCTTCTTTGAACCTTGATTGTCAATTTGTCATCAACCCATACTTTTCCTGTTCGCCCGTTTGTGCAATTATGTACACTTTTTATGAAGTGAATAATGTCACAATTTCTGAACAGCATCTGTGATCAAACACTTCTTGACCACCCTATAAATCAACTGATCAATAAATAATCCATGTTCAGCCTGAATAATATTATATCACTCATACTTAAATTCTAGACAGTTTATTTTTACCATCAACCACTGACGTTCGATAGTTTTCACCATTCCAACAGCACTTATACAGTGTGATATGTTACAATCCATCATTATACATAGTGTGTGTATCGTGCAGTGAAGAGACTGCTTCCTGGCAGAATTATGTAATGGAAAAGCTTGTGCCGTGTTGTCAAATGAGTATAAACTATATTCTTGAAAGTTATAGAATTTATGTATGAGGGATATAAAACCACATTGTCTAAAATTTGTGTAATGGTAGAAAGTTAATCACTTGGTGAAAGATGGATTGTTCCCTTTTACTTGGCGTATTGGCTCATGAATTGGAACAATCCACCATTCACCTTGTGATTATGTTCCATGTACTTAACACTTACATGATAAAAATGGCATGATCTATGGAGTAAAATAACTTGAAAAGCAGAAAATGTTGGAAACGGACAATATTTCACACTTTTTTTATTAACAAATTAGTTTGTCAGTTAGTTTTCAGTATTCGCCCTTTGCGCGGATACGTCATCTTGCTACCAAAATGAGGTTCTCCCTGCAAACGCATGCACAGCAAGCGCATTTTTGTTTCTTGTGTTTTTCTAGCAACGTGCCAGAAGGTTTTTGTAAAGTGTGAAAGGACGTGTTTGACAGGTGTACACACACGTAACACACACTTTGCGGGTAGAACCTTGTTTTGAGATGACCATGCGATCGGTGAATAGGGCGATCTATAAATTCATTTTATTATTATTATTATTCATTTCATTTGATTTAATACTACATCATTCCCTGAATATCTCTACTTGTAAATACTTATGATGACTTAATCAATTCTATCAGTTTGACTTTCTTCCATGTCATGTAATTCCACAGATTCCGTAAACAAGTGCCACTTTACATTTGCTGATGGGATTTTTGTCAACTTTGTCAAACCACCTGCATTGATTCATCAGATACACACTAAGCATCTACATGAATTATGCATTATATTGATCCATAAAATCACTAGGAGCCAAAATCATCTACATTGGCAAAGTTCAATAACCTCCATTCTCAACAAGCAGTTGACCTTGAGTTGCACTGGAATGAGTTTTTGTACCCAACACACTCAAAGGTCATTCTATGCATGTATATGCATATTGGGGTTAAAGAAATTTGTACCAACAGATGAGCATGCTCGAGATCCTACTGCATGCACACTTTCTTGAGACCGATTGGGAAGGGTCGATATTGCAAAAGTACTGTGAACTATTCCTGTATGATATCACAATGCTAACACCCATCCTTGAATGTCTAGCATTATGACACCTACCATTGGTTCACATAGATCAGTTCAGTAATATAAGGATAGCCCTTCACAATACACATCATTCTGTTACAGTTGCACACAGCGCTTATTTATAAATTAGTTTGGCAAACAAAATTTAGTTTCATTTAGTTTTTTTTAAGAGCTGTATAATTATTACTAATACACTTACAATTCATATCAATATCTTGCAAAGTTGCAACATCTATGCCCAATTTCAAAACAAGACTTGAGAAATTTGTTTGTCTAAAATGGGTTACTACACCCAACTCCATCATCAACTGTCACAATCTTGAAAATGGTTTAAAAAAACACTGTAAAACTAAGCACAAAATTGGTAATGCTATACCCAATTTTATTTGTTAAAAAGCACTCCTGTTACACACTCCATCAGCAATGCACATACTAGTCTGTTACAGTAAATCTTCACACCATTTTTACACACTTTGTGTATTTTTTTACATGGTTCATAAACAATGTTTATTGTACCTCAATGCCTGCCCAATTCACTAAAAGTGAGCAGTAGGAAAGACTACTTGTGTTTCACACAACTTTCCTATTGTCTTGTCTATCGTGGCTAACACTGGATAACTTCTCTGATAGACATCAATAGAAGCACCTGTTTTGTTACCTTAACAGCCTGAATGAAGTCAGAATGCATTGACATTTTTATCAGTAGCTGACATTTAAACAACATCTTGTTTTGGCATTTTGCATCTCATACAATTCTGTGCTTAGTTCACTTCAAAATTAACAAATATTAATGGCATGATGTACAAATTTAGGAAAGTAACAGTGACCCAGCATGGATAACAAGTTCTGCAAGAATTTGTGAAATATTTTGAAATACATTTATCATGTCATTAACAGCAATACAAAGGAAAAAGCTATGCACATGCTAACACTCCTTAAAAAGTTCCTTTCTCAATTTTGCCTTGACAAAATCTAAACAAGTTTTCTCATTAATTTTGCAAAGACAACTATAAGAAAGTCACAAAATGGCTCTTTCCCAACAAATCCCATTGACAAACATTTTTGGTCCCTGTTTCGCTTGCAAAAAAAATGTGTTCTAACCTTGCATCTGATTATCTCATTACTCATAGCAACAACATAATTGAGAAAACTGTCACTAGTTATTGCAAGTGCTTACTACAAAACAAGTTTGTCCTTTCTGTATTGCATATTTTTCCATTTCTTCTTTCATATGCTTGCAGAAGTATACTTAAATAACCACTGCAGGCACCACACACAATATCAGTACATTATTGGACACCATACATCAAAAATGTGCTACAAGTAAATTTTGTAAGAAGAATGATTTGCTGTCCATTGTTTATATTTCAGTAAGTTGAGCAAGTTGATGAATTTTTCAAATTTGCTGTTCCATTCTTCCCTCTTTTTTTTTCTTTTTTCATCTGTGCCGAAGACAAGTTCATTTAATTGCAACAGTTGATGATCTTATTATTATTGCTTCTAGAAATAGGTCATATACCACTTACTTCACAGACAAAAATGTACTGAATCTTGACAAAACCATATCAAACCTTGGTGAAGTGAAGAGGGGTATAACAATCTACCCTCTACTCATCTGGTCAATGGTTTCGATTTTCAATCTTTTCAAAAAAGCAAAACAAAAAAGCTGCATAGATCTACTTTCCTTGTGTTTCCTTCAAGTGTTTAGTTCACCAAAGTATAATCCATTTCAATTAGTGTCTCTTCGTTTTCATGATTCATTCATGCGTTATAAAAAACAAACCAATTTTTGTACTAATCAGCTCTGTTTATTTTATGATCTAGGACGACTTAGAAATAATGTATTCTATGCTACTTCGATTCAAGTATTGATTTTGGTGAATACCTCGCATGTATATAGTCTGAATTGATTGAAGGAAAACATACTCCTTAAGCAGGTGTTGGCATCTTCAATCCTACCTACAGATTCTGACTAACTTTAATCCCTTCTTTACCTGATTTGTTTTGAGTCCAAGATTCAAAATTATCGACAATTTATCGACAGCAACTATTTCTATCAATTGAAGCATTTGAGCCACATGTTATCGTTTTACCTTTGAACAAAGCTCCATTATATATACCATTAGGAAACACAACTAAAATAATTAAAATCGAGTAAAATACTATTAATGGAAAGTAATGATAACGATGAAGTCCCTACCCTGCGTGTCACTACTGTGTGTAACTCTTGCTTTGGCAGTGATATCTGTGTAATCTTACATATAACTTACGCATAATAATTGACAGCAGATTGGTGTTAATTGCAAGCCTCATACAATATGCCTAATAACTATGAAGGAAAAGGAGGGATGCATGAGCAAAACTGGCATCTCATGGAATGTACAAATCTACTCAGATAATTGCCACTGACACTGGGATATTCCATTCAAAAAAACCCTGTTTAGGAACATGTTGCAATTCCAACCGTTGTTAAGACATTCCAAATCCAACCATCCAACAGTGGAAGATTTTGGAATTCTAAACAAAATTTCACAAATAGCGACTAAATCCAGCAGCATGTCATTATTTCTCACATTCTGCTAAATTTTAACACCAATACAAACATTTCTACCTGGATTGACATTATCATTCAACTAGAAATGAGTTAGCAGTGACATGTTCCACAAGGGGGTGTGTATATCAAATAGAATAGCCTGTTATCAAAGCACAAGAATTTAATTCTTAATTACAGTAAGTGTTACTCATCTCATCTGTTTGAAATCCAGTGCTGGTCAATACTAACCAACAACGAATAATAATAGTAATCAAGTTTGGCAAATATATCATCTTGGTCTAAAGGCGCAATGAATGTGTATAGGGTAGCTGTGTGTGCGAGTATATGTGTGTGATCAATGGGCTATTCCAGTTGAAATCCTTACCCCTATGGAGGACATGACCTTCCACACAGGGAGTGTGAATTTCAAATGGGATTCACTGAATGGGCAACTCCATTTGAGATCTACATCCCCTATGTGGGGGATGAAGTCATGTCTTCCATAGGGGCTACATGGATTGCAACTGTAGCAGCCCAATTTTGCAGGGAAAACAATTGATCAAAAATTGTCTGACAGGAAAGGGTGGCGATGCGTAAAAAAATCTGCCACTTTTTAAGACATAATACAGGGTAACCAGGTCTAGAAGACATGCACCACAATTTGTAGGCCTTGAGTTAGTTTCTATAGAACAATTCAAGGGTAGTGTTATACATTATTGGAGTAGCAAAAATAAACTAGTATTTTTTTTAGTCTAGTTAAGCAATGTTTTTCTGTGACTCTTAATATACGTACAAATAGCATTTCATAATGGTGATTTCTTTGAAAGATATGCCGCATGTTCAATTTGGTACCATTGTCGCAAGTTTGCAACAAAGAACCAAGCATAGAACTTTATCTTGGCAGCATATCTCACAATGAATGCACTGTAGATATTTAATGTTAATTGGCGATGAACCACTGTAAAATTACAGCAAATAGAATTGCACTGAGGAAGAACACCGACAAACAGATGGCCGCCAGTTGCTGATCGTTGATTGGCTTGCGTTCAACTTTGACCTCCGATTCGGCCTCCGCCACGGCGGTCTCAGCAGGTTCGTTGCTCCGGGTCTGGAAAAGTTCCCACTGACTGTAGGCACCACATAAGTCTTGACCGCCGTCCTGGGGAAGTCGCACGGCACATACCCGCAATCTGTATTCAGTGTTGGGCGTGAGTTCCTGGAGATGTACTGATGTATTGGGCCCTCTGTAAACCTGTTGAGTTGGATACGGATATTGTTACATTACCTTATGGAAGGGTTAGCCAACCATGATTGGCTTTAAACATGTTACAAATGACAAGTGTTCTATAGGTTCAACAATAACATAGAAAACAGGTATTCTCAATTAGATTTTGTGACCCAGGAATTGCAATTCAAATCAGTGTGAGGCGAAATGGGCCACTATGAAAGCAGAGGGTGTGAAGAGAGTGGAACATTTATGGCATGGGGTCCAGACCAGGCAGGATACATCTCAGGGCGATTGGTGGCGTCCTTGGAACAGATCAAGGATGCAGAGCACCTGCAAGTCACTGGGTGTAAGTCATCTAAATCTAAAACTTTCATGCAGATAATGCAATGAGTAAATCCAAATGAATTAATACAAATGGTGTTTTTTTACAACTTATTATTTTCAGGGCCTAGATTTTGACGAGAATCACAGAATTGATTCTCGTAATGATTCTTGTAAGATTCGGTTGCGATAATCAACTTCTCTCATTGTATCATACAGTAAGTGCAGAGACGATGATGGATTTTGGTTCTCGCAAACCAAGCCGAAATCTAGGCCCTGATTTTATTTTGCATCACACCCTGTTGTCAACTCTACTTACCATTTTACTTTCATTTTCTCTACTTCGTTGGCACTGACATTGATATATAATGGTGTCTCCCTGCAGAGTTCCAATCGAGGTCCATTCAACTAGGCAAGCTTCTTCTGCTATCTGGGATACTTTGGGTGCTGCAATGAAACAACCAGAATATATTACTTCTATGAAGCTACACTATTTATCACAATTCCTGCACACTTTTTTTTGCTCAAATGTACTGTGTAAATACAAAAGTAGGGTCCGGATAGGCTAAATATTGGCACCTCATTTGTAGTATCCTGCCTGGTTCTTTTACACGATAAACGCGACCAGTGCATAGCCAAGTGTGAAGGGACCTTGCTGAGAACTGTAGAATATAACATCTATCCTGTTTGAATGATGAAGGGGAGCAAAGCAAATTGGGCTGAAGCAGGGCAAACTGGCAAACTCTGGTTTGTGCAACCTGTTCTCTACCATCCAAGCTACCCAGCCCTATGATGGATGGCAATCCCAATTACCAATATCTTGGCTTGGGTGCTGGTTCAGCGCCATGAAACTGTGCTGTTGTGTGGCCAAGGATCACATCCATTAAATTATGATACAACCTATTCTCTTTATTAAAAGAGTTCTGGTTCAGCTATGAGCTGGACACTTCAGTATTATTATGAATGCAATATACAGTAAGCCAAAGAATTAAGGTACCAGTTGTGTTCACCCTGTATATCCCAAATAAAGACAAATATGTCAAAATTAAAACAAGCAGTCAATACCTGTACTCTTTAGCTTGGATTTAAGATCTTATTTGTTGAAATTGGTTGAGAATTAAAGAAACAGTGATCTAAAAATGAAGAAACAAAATCAAAAGTTGCACTCTTGTGTTCTAATCAGTGAAAGCATGACCATCCAAGCTACCCAGCCCTATGATGGATGGCAATCCCAATTACCAATATCTTGGCTTGGGTGCTGGTTCAGCGCCATGAAACTGTGCTGTTGTGTGGCCAAGGATCACATCCATTAAATTATGATACAACCTATTCTCTTTATTAAAAGAGTTCTGGTTCAGCTATGAGCTGGACACTTCAGTATTATTATGAATGCAATATACAGTAAGCCAAAGAATTAAGGTACCAGTTGTGTTCACCCCTGTATATCCCAAATAAAGACAAATATGTCAAAATTAAAACAAGCAGTCAATACCTGTACTCTTTAGCTTGGATTTAAGATCTTATTTGTTGAAATTGGTTGAGAATTAAAGAAACAGTGATCTAAAAATGAAGAAACAAAATCAAAAGTTGCACTCTTGTGTTCTAATCAGTGAAAGCATGACGCTAGTTTTAACGTGCTATAATCAATGGAAGCGCAGCGCTAGTTCTCTTGTTCACGAATGCTTTGTGTACAAATCAATAGGGCATGCAATGAAGGAAACTGCAACTTTTACATTGGTATCTTGCTTGGGTTTTGGGATCGCTGTGTCTTTATTTCTTGAACAATTTCAACAAATCAGGTCTTAAATTCTAGCTAAAAGATGACATATCTGTCTTTGTTTAGGATATACAGGAGGTGAACATAACTGGTACCTTAATTTTTTGGCTTACTGTATATAACCACTGCAGACACTTGTATATAGTCCTTGATAGTGTGTAGAGAAATTTTGATTGTGTTGTTCTCATCAGTATTATAGTTGCCTCTCAATTTACTTTAGCATTAGTTTCCATTTTGCAAAGGTTTGTATTATAAATTACTTAACATGGACGAAACTTTCTGTCACAGAAGAAAATAAGCTCAAATATTACAAAAGTGCAGATTGATGTAAACAAATATTACATATAATTTAGTGGTTGAAAAAATAAATTTTAGGTTCCTGCTTGAGTTTTGGCCATGAGATTATCAAAACGGGTATTTTTGGTGTCTCTGTATCTCACCTTTCATACTGGGTGGTGGTGCTTTGGTTGTGGAAAAGATGTACTCTTCTGAATAAGGACCGCTACCAGCATCATTGCTAGCACAGATACGGAATTTGTACGACATCTGCTCTGTTAACCTTGTTACTTTGTGAGATGTGTTAGCACCAGAATACACTACAATAAATCTGCAAAAATAGAAGAACATGCATGGTATCATTCGTATTATCTAAATTTTCATCCCCTGTAGGCATAAAAACAACATATCTAATAGAACTTGATTTTATCTGACAGATAACCATCAAATGAAAGCTAGTCCAGACGATCATATCAGTTGCTTGCAATAATTACAAGACAAATGATACATAATGAATACAATATTGTCAAAACTTTTTGTTTTCTCACCTTCCTTTCTTATCTTCCATTTCTAATGTATAATTCAGAATCTTGGCATCTAAACGTGAACTTTCTGCCCATTTGAGCTTGAGACTTTGGTGACTATAGAGGGCGCATTCCAGCTTTGGTGGTTGCGGCGGAAGAGCTTTAGTGACGGCTTTGAGCACAGCGCTGTACGGACCAACCCCTATGCAATTGGCGGCTTGTATTCGTATCCTGTATTGAAGAGAAACATTTAATTTCAATAACATGTATTAACTCTTTCTCTAGGTTATATTGGAGAAATCTTATTTCAGTATGGTGACTGATTTGTCAATCATATACACATCTGAACTTCACAGAAAAAAATCCCAATGAGTTCATCTCTACTTAAGTAACAAATTCCTTAACCTAAACAACATGTCAATGATTTTGTAACATGTTGGTATTTTATGGGTAGATTTCCATGAAAAAGTTCCAGTGTGTGCCAAAATCCACACAAAATGACTGTGTGTCTCTGTCAAGGTAATGTTACTGATCTTTATCTCTTTATTCCCTTCTAGACATAACCTTGGAATTGTATACATACCAAGATATATAGGTCAACTGGGTTTTGTACATTGCCATTTTATTTTGGAATTGGGAAGTCAAATTTGGCGTTGGGAGTCAAAGATTGGGAGTCAAATAAACAGGTCCAATATCGATCATCAACCTCTTTAGTCTTAGCAGCATAGTACCCAATTTGAACATGACCATACAGCTTCCCTCCAATTCAGAACATATAAACATGGTAACCAATTGTTGGTTAAGGCACAGGTCTTGTAAACCCGAGGTCCTGGGATCGATTCCCAGACGGGATCACTTTGTCTGCTTGTCTCCTTTATTATTTCCGACAGCTAACTTGGTGAAAAATTACGTTCATCAAAATATATAAACGTAATTGAATAAATTAACTTAATTAATACTTAGCAAAGCAGAATATAAGACGTACCTATATTTTGTATCAGGCTGAAGTTGATCTATACAGTACTCGGTAACATTGCCTACAGCCAATGGCTGCGCTTCCCCAATGTCTATATTATAAGCTATAATTTCCTCCCCACAATTACTAGGCTCCAACCACTGGATCAACAGTGAATCCGACGTTGACGACAGTAATCTCAGCGTCGGCACCGACTCTGGGGAGGAAGGTGGCGTTTTACATGTTTCCACTTCGCTAAAAGGTCCTGGACCGGCCGGATTGATGGCTTGGACACGGAGATAGTAGAAGGTGGCTGGTTGGAGGGACTTGAGTTCACAGGTTGGTGATGCCCCTGTGTATACCTGGAAGTGTAAAAAATTGGAAGACATCATTCACTCAACTCCAGATTTGTCTTTACAGTGGCAATCACGACTATTTTAATTTACTACAGGTGTGTTTGACAAATGTTCTAACTACGCAGCCACGCACTGTAAACTGTTTACTTTTTAAGTATTTCTTTTCAAGAGCTTTTTTACTGATCTAGTCATATTTGGTGTAAACATTTACGGATTTAACTTTCAAGTTTTGCAAAAAAAGAAAGAAGAAAAACATCCAGGCTTTCCAGTAATGCCTAAATCAATAACCTACATTGTCTAGAGTTAAGCAGACAACAGTCGGATGTTTTTACTACATATATGATTCATACCCATGTGAGACTCACTTCCAGACATACGAAACATTATCAATGCAAGATTGTTATCACTTGCATTAAGAATTCAGCCTTAGGTGACTCTTATCTGCATTATTTATTAACATATATATGCTACCTTTTAAAGTTTTATATTTATGTTGCAATGTAGAGATTTAAATCTTTTCTAGATTAATATTATGATTGCTGCGATATTAAGCCTTGTCTGTCATTTTGACGAAGTAAGAACAATTGTAAACTTTCAAGACTTCGGTACTCACTAATGCAAATGATCCGTTTTCCGATGCTTTTTCCAGCCTGTATTCGCTGATCTCTGCACCGTTACAGCATGGCTTTTCCCACGAGACCGAGGCGGTTGTCGCTGACCGACACATAACCGTGGGTGGATCTGGAGCTTCAGGTGGACCTGCACCTGTAGTTATTTGTAATGCCTCTGAGAATGGACCCCCCTGGGAAAAAATTACAACTTGGTTATATTACAATTGCAGTAATAACAGTGATATCAGAGTAGCAACTTGTACTGAAAGTTAAAATCAATAATAAGCCCTCTCTCTAAAATAAAGTTGTTGTTTTTAAACACTGAAGCAACATCAGTAAATCTTTCCTGACATTGGAAGAGAAAATGTTTAGGGACACTCTTTAACAATGGGCCCTCAAAATATACACAAAGGAACATGATTATCAAGCATAGCATCAACACCTCAAAAATTATGTTACAATAGCTTGGTTAACTACATTACTCAAATATATGTAAAGGATCAGATAGACAATCCTATCGCATTCTTTCTTTTCCATTTCATGGTGCTGACCAAAGCATTTTTCAGTGTCATGGGACATCAGTACTCTAAAGTGCAAGTGTTCTACATTGAATAAACAGATACTAATCTAATTTACAATGTTAATGCTGTTTTTGAAAAATGCAAAGGTCTGATTTAAAAAAATTTTTTGAACAGTTTAATTAATGAACCCAATACAATGAGTATCTTCTGTTTCCTTACAAATCAAGTTAAATTAGAAAATTATTATGAAATACTTCGCTGAATGATAGAATCAGTTTACTCACCCCAACCCTGTTGAATGTTTTGACTTTGAAGCTATACTGCCTGCCTGGCAGCAGTCCATTGACTAGACATTCTGTTACTGATGGGGCACCACGATGCACCTCTTTGGTTGAGCTGTCTTCTATCACTACCATTTCAACAACAAACTCTGTCACCGGTGACCCACCATCATATTCTGGTTGAGCTGAAAATTGATACACAAATAATATTTGATCAGGTGAATATTGCATTGCAAGTATTTATTTTCCAATATGATAATTGAATGTTTAAAATCTTCTTTTTTTGTGTGTGTTTTTTATCCAGTTCCAGTGACTGTAGCAGGTCCAAAAAGTCAAATGCAAAATGCATTTTTTTTTTTTTTAAATTTTTTTTTTTTTAATCCATGTCTTGAAATGGAAAAAATGCCCTTTTCGCTGCAAATTGGAATGGGAATTTACAGTGGGTTTCTCTGACACACACACAAAAAAAAATCATATTTCTTCATATTCAAGAATATTTATGACCCCCTTTCAACCTGCAGTAGTTTTTCACTATGCTTGTTTGTTGTGTAATGTGTAAATGTTTACTCCAGTAGTGTTTTAGATTATTTTTTTTGCGATTTTCCCTGAGTTTTTTTTCTTTTTTTTTCTTTGTAAGTGAAAAAAAAAAATTCAAATCTTGCACAATAAGCCGTCAAAAAGCGAAATGCTTGCGATGCTACAGGAAACAAACTTGTTTTTCTTTTGCATTATCCCTATTACATTTTATTTATTATTGATTCATTATTTGTTTATATCCTGTTTGGCTGATTAAGTCTTGGAATATTGATTTGTGTTTGAAGGTGGATGTTTTTGTTGCTCAGTTATTTAAAGACTTCAAGCCAACCATATACCGTTACTAGTATTTCAAGTAATTTCTTTGTCCAGCATTATTTGGTAAGTTATTGCTATTTATCAAGAGGAATGAGTCAGATGTCGCTAATATTGTTTTTGAGATATTGGCAAAAACAGTGTTCAAATTCTTGTTTTCAGCCATTGATAAATTGCTCATAACTCGGTAACCAGATGCCCGATTTTGATGAGGTTTGCATCAAAATGTAGCATTCATAAACTGCCAGAAAATGATGTAAAAATAATTGCCGACATGTGACTCATTGCCCTTGATCATGTCACATTTTTGTTTACAGTAAATATTCAAATGTACAGGTAAATTAAGTAAATCTTGGCCAAGTTCAAACACACGGAACGCTAGTGGTTCTGTGATAAACACACACACACATAGCGCAGTACAGAAGAAAGCATACATGCGTCTTACATTGCGTACATGCTTAGTTTGCTACATGGACGCAACAGGTACATTTGAGCTTGTCCAAGAATTACTTAATTTACCTAATTTTGGTATCAATTGCAGTTTTGACTTACCCCATCTTAGACTAAGTGAGTTGGCTTTAGGCCTGCCATGCAGCCTGGGTGTAGAGCACTGACCTGGACATACGGGTAATGTAGTTATACTACTAACATCAGAACTCTGAAAAAGAAAGGGGATATATCCATTAAGAGTTACTTAAAGGGATAATCACCACCATTTCAATGTAACTTATGTGTGTTCAGGCATTCATTAAGAGTTACTTAAAGGGATAATCGCCACTATTTCAATGTAACTTATGTGTGTTCAGTCAATGCCTTGAGGCAGGCTTTACTAACTAGTACATCTATGTAGCATCTACAGCAAGTGTGCGCGTACGTTAGTCAGGCCTTTGAGTGAATGGTTCAAATTTGAAGCAGCAACCAACGAAATGTGCACTTATGTAAATCACTGCACAAGAGTATCAGCACCATATACATGAGGTCTACCTGATACTAACTAGGGTCACAAATGAAGTAACCATTTCACACATCCACAAATAATGCACTTCTATCATGGGCCCCTTCCCCTGGACTTTGTTCTGTGTATGTGCAAGTTGAGATTATGAACTGTATTTATCATCTACACTCTACAGTGACCCTTCCCACATGTTTGGTTTACTAATATAAATAGGATTTGGTTTGGATTATTTGAAAGCTTACCGGACTTTCTCCACCTCTACTTGTACAAAATACTTTGAGCCTGTACGTTTGGCCTGGATTAAGTTCTTCACAAAGGTATTCCCTCTCTGGTCCTGTGTACGCCTCTGAGAATAGACCATCTGTGGACAAACAACAATCAGTATTACATTGTAAACTTATGTTCCATATGAAAAGGAGGGAAAGGGAAATATCAAATATTTTTCAAATTAATTACTGATTTAAAAGATGAGGCAAGCAAGTTGAAGTTACATATTGAAAAGGATCACATTCACTAGTTAGAATAAATTTGCTCTTCACTTAACAATCGGGAGTTGAAACTTTGCTCTTTTTTTTTATAGTTTTAATGTAGTAAATGACTCTAGAAAAGATACATTTGTCCACTGCCCTTAAATCAGCTCAGACATACAATATTTTATTATTGATATACTTACTCAACCCACTACTCATTTCAAGGGTATATGAGGAAACATCGGAACCGCCGGTATCTCTCGGAGGTTCTGGAAGGAAGAAAGAAAGATGAGTAGAAAGTTTTATAGGCGATCTCAAAATAGTGTTGGGAAATGATACCACTCTTCTGGTATTCCTTGGTTCTTGCATTTTAATTCTGATGTATGGTACTATCCAACATAGTATGGTACTATTACATCATGCAACCAAGATTCAGTTAACTATATTGAGAGTACTGGTATCAATATATATTCTAATCCAAAATCTACAACACTGGTATCAATAAAATTTTATATATCCAACTGACATCATTGGAAGTCAATGCATAATTTGATGATTTCCAAGCTGTTTATGTCAAATCATCAGAATATTATATTAGGGAACTAATTTCACAAATACCCGCACATTTTGTAAACAAAATGGCACTGCTCTAGATTTGAATAGAGCAATGCCAAAATGTAATCCCCTGTGTATCACTTTCAACAACAAAATTGATTACACAACACCACAAGGCAGCCAAAGGCATATATTACATTTTGCATCTGGACCCTTAATTTTGACCAGCATGTCTCATCTCAATTTATATAGATGCTTATGTTTAAACCCAATAATCCTTCTCTGATTTACATCTTTATGTTTGTTGACTTACCCCAGCTGACTCTGAAGCTTGTTGGGTGGACTTTGCCTTTGAGGGTGGGTTTGGAAGGCGCTCTTGGTACGTCAGGCAAAGTACTAAAGGCCACGACACTACTCCATTTGCTGTTACCCTCATCATTAAAGGCACATAACTGCAAAGAAGAAATCAGGTTATTAATCAATCAATTAATTCATCAATCTTGCTCACATTCATTAATTACGTAAAACTGAAAACAATTTCTCCTGTACTTTCACTTTGTTGGATAATTTTTATTCAGGACTGATGAATATTAGTACCAGAAAAGGGGATGGATTTTTTAGCATAAAGGGAAACACATTTAATTTAAAATAGAAATTTGGGAAAATCAGGAGGAATAGAAACTTGAAGGGAAAAGGAAGGGAAGGCAAATGGCAACAGGATTTATTTGACCCATTCCCTGTGAGTGCAACTATTGGTCACCCAGAATGTCTTGGTATGAAAAGAACTGTTAAAACTAATACAAAATTTACCCATATGTTACTATTTTATGTGAATCAGTCTTCTGTGTGAAACGAACAATCAAATTACTGGTGGAATAAAATGAATGATTACACAATGCCATCTGTGTCTTTATCACTGCTGTAACTATTAAATATGATATAACTATTACTGCCATGTCATTAAAATGCTAATGTAAGCAACAGCCTACACTGTGGGTTTTTACTGCAATAGCATATTTTCTACCATATGTTTACTTTTCGGTCACTGTCTCATTTATCTATCTAACTCTGTTTTGTATGAAAACTTATTTATAAATGTCCTAATCTTAGTGTCATCATTGTAGCAATGTGACAGTCAAATGCCGGTTTCATTGAGGCAAAATGTTATATCTCTGCGGCTCATACAACTCCTTTGGAAGACATGTCCTTTATAATCTTCCACAAATGAAGTGTGATTTTCAAATGGGGCATTCTGAATGGTGACTTCATTTGAAATCAATACCATATTTTCCATAGGTGTACATTGATTTCAAAGATGATAAAAACTTTTAAAAAATGTGGGTGGACTAATCTGTTCATATCCTGTTTTCTATCTTACATTGAGGTTAACCATTAAAACAATGCATTTCCAAACTTTGAATTATACTGCTCCAGCAATATTGATAATGACAAAGCTGTGTATAAATAGAATATATTTCCGGTTGTGGTTACCATTTTTACCACATATTTGTTCTCACCATCTACACAAAACATAGCTGGTAACCCTAAAACAAATTTATTGACATTTTACTTGATCCAAACCACAATATAGTCAATAATTGTCATACAAAATCAAACTTATTTGATATCATCAGGACATTCCTCATATGCAGAATGCAATTTGGTGTATCTGATGCGCTCTCAGGTCCTACAAAAAATACTGTTCAACGGTGGGTGACCGAGCCCTTAGCACAAACACATTGCACTGATGAAGTAGGTGGTTCTACAGCCTGCTCCGAGTCATGTATAGGTCTCCAACAGCAATCAGAAGAGGTTTTAATGCAATATCTTTAGTCCTGATGTAATTCTATGCATGAGTTGCTATAAATAACTTACCCTGAATTTATACTCTGAATTTCTGGTGAGGTTCCTACAACAGTGGCTAGTGTCTTCACCCCTGTACACAGTCTGGAAGCCATATCGCTGCAACAAGAACAGAAGAAAAGTGTGATGATGGTTATAATATGTATTGCAGTAACCCAAACAATCCTGAGGAACAAATTATCATAGCTATTCGCTATTTCGATCATGGTGCAGAACTCAAAAGCGTGATCCAGTTGACATAGTGATAATCGGATTACATGTAACACTTTGATGGCAAACATGACTAACATAACATATTTTAAAACAAAGTTGTTTTGACTCATGACTTAAAACAACAAAATGCATACAAACAAAATCAACTCAAATGTCTTTCCAGACCATTTCTGCTATTCCTGAAGTTGTTTGAGAAAGAAGCCCAAACTACAGTTGCTAGCACAGAAGGACAGCACCAGTTGACGAATGTGTCCTGTTTATTGTGTTAATCAGGATCATGTGATGCTAAGCAGCTTGGTAGACGATTTTTAGCAAATAAAGGGTTGATGTTTTGTAGGTTTTCATAACTTGATTCAAGCAGCCAATCAAAACCCCAAAGAGTTTACACCCTTAAATGTAAACAAGTGCCGTTTTCTTGGTAAGTGTAAGTCACCACGTCATCACTGTGTACGTTCAACTAATCAGGTTAAATGTTTTCAAGAATTACTGAAATGTTAAACTAAGTGCCATAAATATGCATCATTTATGATGCACATCAATTTGTCAGCATGGATAAACACACCCCATCCTGACACTACAATTACATTTTGTTTTCCTCCATATTGTGTTTCCTATTAACAAAATCACCATCAAACATGTTTTGCTCCCTTCAGGCTTTCAAGTTAAAAGGGAAATAATACAGCCACATAAAGCTTTCTGTTATATTAAGAGATGCACTAATTTAAATTAACATCAATCCTAAGGCAAAGTTCCCCAACCCACATTAAGATTACACTGACCTAGCATTCTAGGCATCCTATACATCACAGTCTCCAAATGCAAAGTTTCTGATCATACAGAATGTGCACTATGAATGGTTTAAGTCATCAGCATTTTACTAATGAGTGGAGACTAATGTGGAGACACAGACAATCCCACTGGGGTCTGTAATTATTGTGATGTGTGTCTGGACCATGTCTCACAGTTTTGTTGCTTTCAATCAAGTAACTGGGCCAGACTAAAAGTTATTTCATTAAGACTACCCTGTTGCAATGTCTGCAGCAAGAAGCATCTTTATTGAATGAAGAGACAACAGCCAACATAACAGACATCTATTGTCTATAATAACCACATTTATCTGCACAAAAGTACAAAAACACACCAAGAAATGCCTAATACAAATCATTTCATTCTTTCTATACAACTGTTTGTCTGGCAGGATATGAATATCATACATTTACTTAACCCTTACGTCCCAGTTGCTTTTTGGCGAGGGGGAAGGAAAGAAAGAGAGAAAGAAAAGAAGAGAAAACTTTTTTCTCGGGTGCGGTTTTGAACCCCTGACCCTTCGGGTGCCACGCCCGTGCACTGGCCTACCTTGCCACGGGGGAGTAGCTTGCCCGGCCAAGCTTTCCGTGCCCATATGACTGTTCGCATGATGACGCAATAGCATCATGTGGGATACCTGCTTGTGCCTACGCTTTCTGAATTGAGGTTTTTTGATGTTTAGTAAGGTTAGGGTTAATCAGCAAGTAATCAAACCCCTTTTATTGTAAGTTTAACGTTTCACTAAATCAACATATGAAGAGCTTAGTTTCAAAACCCCTTACATCCACTTCAGAAATTTTGAGTAAACATTAATAAATCATCAAAAAAATCATTGATATAAGGGGGTCTGCAACAAAAGCAGTTTTTGGTGGGATGCCTGGGTAAGATGAGCATCCCGCCCAAAACTGCTTTTGTTGCAAACCCTCTTATATCAGTGATTTTGTAGATGATTTTTTGATGTTTTCTCAAAATTGCTCAAGTGGATGTAAGGGGTTTTGAAACTAAGCTCTTCATATGTAACAAAATGAGATTAAAACAGCATCTACAAAATGTATAAAATGTAGTACACTGTGAAGTGTTCTAAAGCAGGTTCAAACCGATTTATGTTCCACTTCAGAATCTGTGGTAAATATGCATTATGTAGATGAGCACATAAAACCTGCTGAATAACACTGAATGATGAAACCACAATTTCATCCTGCATGTTACTTCTTCCTCCAATGTCAGTCATACAAATAAAAAATCCAAGACTAATATACAGATTAGGTTCTATTTTCTGACTGTTTTTAAAACCACAATTCATTAAATTTTACATAAAGCAATATAAAACCAATAACCAACAGTCTGACCTATGAGAGATTATTGTGCCGCTACATACCATGCCCTTTGAAATCAAAACTTAAAAAATAATGCCAATTGGATTAGAATAGTTCTTACTCCATATGCTAGAAATTTGAACAATGCAACAATTATCAAAATTGTTTGCAACAACAACGGCACAGCTGTTGTATGGTTGCAATTGTATTGCTTCCAAGTCTTTACCTCATTTTGTTGTTGTTTTGTTTTGTGTGCATTTTGGGAGCAGGGCTGGTTTACTGTTTGCCTGTTTGGTTGTCAATTTTAATGATAATTAAAATACAGTCAGATTAGTCTGATATTGAAAAAATAAAGAAAAAAATGAGGGGAAAAGAAGAAACCACACCTGGAATTCATAACTCTAATAAAAAACCTGATAAACATCTTGGAAAGAAAACCATGAAATTTGTCTGCCCTAAAACTGGAAAGTCAAACAGAACAGTATGTTATGAATCCTTCAAATAACTTAAGTCCTCCCTTGGAAATTATGAACTTGTCTGATATTGAAAATTAAAGAAAAAACAAGGGGAATAGGAAACACCTCTAGAATGTATTCATATTCATAAATCCAATCTTGGCAAGACCATGCATTTTTTCTGCCCTAGAACTGCAAAAGTCAAACCCAATAGTACCAATTCTGTGAATCCTTCAAAGCCCTTCCTTTGATATTTCACCAAAGAATCACATTAAGGTTTGGCATTGGTTTGGGTTCAACAAAAACACACATATCAATCCGTCTCCTTGGAAATGACGCACCCATAATCCTGAAGCAACAAGTACAGAAAACAGAGAAGGTTATGTCAAACCTTTGTAATGCGTCAGCAAAATGACATATTATTTGATTTTAAATATTTTTTTTTACCGAAAGATACACTGAATCCAAGTTTCTGGAAAAGGTCCACTGAACTTTGAAAGAAAATCACTCAAACATGTTCCCTTTGTAATTTGTTTATATAAACGAAATTCTTATTTGGCATACAGCATTGTAGACATTAACATGTCTGCCTGACTGCTTCTGAATTTCTGGAAATCTGTGTGGGCTAAAATGCATTTTGCATCTTTAATCAGTTATTGACCTATTTAGTGAATTTGTATCTCAATTCTTATGTGATAATGTTCATTTCAGTGATTCACATATATTAGTTATAATCATTGTATTTTACATCTTCAAATAAATATCTAAAATTCAAAGAGGGATTATATTTGAGAGTCTGGATGCCAAAAACTTGGAAATAATGCTGTGTGGGCACCTAAATATCTGCAAATACCCAAAATCAAATGACATTTCACATCTTAAAGCTTTAGCACTTTTCATGTGTTATCGCCACAGTGCTGAATGCAAAATGGCATGCACTGTAATTTAAAATCAAAGGTTGCTAGGTAAATGGCCAAATAATCCAGCAGTATAAAATTGTGCTCTCCATGATATGAGCAGCATATAAACAGACCTTTTTGACAAAAACCTTGCATGTTTGGATACTATTACAAGCCACAATGTTCCAACACCCAACAGTACTCATATCCTAAAGTAAGCTCACATATATAACATGAGCTTTTTAACAAAAAGTGAAATGGTTTGCAGTTGTTATCATAGTGATAACATATTTTACGTCAATAATCTAACTGTAGGTTATTCCTGATCCCATTGGGTATGGCATCGCCCTTAACCATGCCCCTTATTCTCTGTCTCCCCATAGAAAAACAAAAATGTTCTGAGTCTCTTTTCAAATTGGGTTAATGGGCCATAAAATGGCATTCTAGCAGCAGTCACATTTGTGATCAAAAAGTTGTGATATGGTTGCAGATAAAGCTAGCCAGCATTTCCTTGATCGACTTTAGGCAGTCAATTACAGGATACATTTTCACATTGCCTATTTCCACACATATCAAGATACTACCATTTTATCAGCATAACCTCTTTCATTCAACCTTTCTTATCACATACAAATAAACATATACAGGAACAGTACATTAGTCACAAAATGGTTTAAGTCAGATCATCTCAGGTTAGGATTAGGGTATACAGATTAGGATTACAGTTAGGATTTCAAATTTTAGATTTAAGGTTAGGATTAGGGCTTGTAGATTAGGGTTAGGACAAGGATTAGCATTTATAATCCAGGCCAGTACAAGTCTAGGTGAAAGAGACAAACCCAAGACAAGTACATAATTTATAGGCCTATATATATATTCATTTTAATTGTCGAAAATCAGGCACAAAGCTGCAAACAAAGAAGTCTGAAAATTCAGCAGGAACATGTAACAAAATCTGATGCACTCAAGACAAAAACAGAAATTTTGAATTTGAAATAATAGACAACAGATTGAGGAGGGGGAAAACACAAAAAACTTGCCCACTCTCACAGACACCGAAACAACAGAAAATACACACAAAATGGTATTTCAAAATAATGATAACCGCATAAGAAAAGATACATACAAAATGGTATTTCAAAATAATGATAACCGCATAAGAAAAGATACATACAAAATGGTATTTCAAAATAATGATAACCGCAAGATCCATCTTCACGACTTTGGGTAGATTAGATATGTCAAAAATGATCTATGTTCAATTCTTCTTTATACAGGAACTGGTAAGCAAATAGTGTGAAATCTTCTGATATAATATGGAAAACATAATTTTCTAGGAACTAAAATAAAAATTAAAAATATATTTTTGAAACATTAAGTATGGTGTATAGTTGTATACAACTTCAAGGCCGTTGCTTCACTTTAACTTTCAGTTTAAAAAGAATGCATAACAACTTTTTGTGGTCATACAAGCTCTCTCGGAAAATCACCAGCCAATTTTCATGTAAAAATGAAAACAACTCCTAAACAAACAAATTAACAAAAAAGCATACAGTGATTATCCTTCACCTTATTCTCAGCACCATGAAGGAAGTTTACATTCACAGATTTCCCCCTACGTAGACTAGCAGTAACAGAGTGTCTCCCCAGGACTTGGCTTTCCATGTAGACATTCATGTTTTAGAGATCCGCTTGTGACGGCTAAATTTAGCACTTTGCACGCAACAAAGCACAAATCCATATTAACCTTTTCCACTCTGTGCAGTGTAATTGTTATCAATGATTTATAAGATTACTGTCACTATATATAGCTATTTAAAATAGGCCATTTTACTCACAGTTTAAGTAAATTGTGCCATTATTTGTGCACAATATAAAATTACCAAATTGCCTGTATGAAAGTGTATTAGATATCTGGGTTTTTAACATATTGCGTTTCGCACATGTATACAACCGGGCTGACAATTTGTTTTTAAAGATATATGTATAGATAGACCAAATTAATTTGCCTAGTTCGATTCACAACCTCCAAGTTTCATGAAAAAAGTAAGACATCTCACACTTCCCTTTTAACCACTTAGTGGTCAGTCATCTTATTGACCAGATCAGGATTATACAAGACGAAAGCCCTCGGTCAATGTTCCTTTGAGAACAAGAGCATAACAAAATTTCTGCAAAAAAACTAGTTTCTCTTCATCAATATTTTCACCCAACCTGTCAAGGTGCATGGTAACCAATGAAGACTATCCAACTATTTAAGGGAAACCCACACCACCTTGCTATCAGAAAACACCTTTCAAATGGGAAGTACCTGATCATACAATTCAATTTTCATAGCATAACAACAACCAAACATGTTTGGTATTTTCCCTTCATATCGCCACAAAAAGGATTTCCAGATAATTCATAATCATAGTTGTTGATAACATTTATTTTTGGAAGCGGTTCCTTTAATGCCAAAACCATGTGCGTGTGAAGTACTTGTTCAGGACATTCTTATTATGAACATTACATTCCCAAACATAATCTCTTGTTATTCACCTATCATTTGAACTTTTTTTTATTGGACATTAACCTATTTTGACTAATGCCAAAACACATTATTCCTAGGAACTCTCATGGCCTTATGTTTTAGCAGCTCATCACTTCACCAGCAAGTCCAGGAATTACATTGACAGGATTAACAAAAATGTCACATATGCTTTCATGCCTTGTTGAATACATACTTTCCCACTTATTTTATTCAAGTTAACAAAAAATATGATTTCATTCTAGCTCAGGCCAGGATGAAGATACATTACAAATTTTCAAGGCATATAACTAATGAATATGTTGGAATAACTTCTTCCCTACCCCACCCCACTCACAGCAGACCAAGGGGTACAACCATGGTCCAAAATACCCCTGAATAAATGCAGTTGTATCATGGATTCCACACGCAGTTCATTGCAACTGAATTGTTACCAATGAATTTAGCTCAACCTTTTGGTTAACTTGTACATTAACATCAGTTTAAGTGCACATATGTTGTACTAAGTCTGCACACACTTCCTGACATAAGTGAAATGACATGCCGTGAACCAAGAACTGTCTTTAAATAGCAAACATTACAGAAAGCAAGCAGGAAATTGTAATTGGAAGGGAAATGGAGAAACCACCTCTGATACTTTGTTATCATTTATTCACCACAAAAACACAATATATTATACATCTCACGACCCAAAGGACAGCATAGTCTTTTTACTTCTTGTTCCCAACAAGAGGCTAGCACTGAAATGTGTAGTGTAGCTCATGCACAAATCTAAGATGCCCTAGTTAATCCTAGTTCTAATGCCTTTTAAGTACGGACAGGACATGACTTTGTTACAAGCAACTATAGTCATAGGTGCTTGTATATATATATTATTTTATACAGTATTAACATCAACAGGTGCATCCAAAGTAACAGGTGACAGACAAATGTGGTCTATTGTTATCAGCTTCTGGTACTGTACAACTGCCTCCAATATAAACTTCTACGGACCATTTTTAGTGAAACACCCAATTATCAAGCCATTCTATATATGCTGTTGGTTAACTCTATAAAATCTTACAAAATCTTATAAAGCAAAACCACACTGTGCGTGCATGCATCCTATGGGATGCCATGATGCAATCAGCTTTAAAAGTCATATATGCATGCTTTCATTGGCTGGGTCAGCGAATGACCCGCCGCTGCCTGTCGGTGATCTTGTGCTTGTAATTTTTCGTTCCTTTCTTCCATTCCGATAGCCAAAAATCATTTTTAGCATTTATGGTTAAGTTACCAATACTAGAGCTCATTATTTTGGTAGGGGATGATGGAACTTGTTTTGACATGGTTGGGGTTTTAATTTGCCACAATGGTACATATAGTATGTTGCACATCTTTTTTTCTGCCCATCATCATTTTAAATAGCAACAGGCTCTACACCACAACCTGCACCAATTCCATGTTGTTTATTTTCCTTCCCATGTATTTATGACTGCACAATAAATCATGAGCAGACATCATAACAAAATATCACATAATTTCCACAGTTGAACTACTGCACTCTCATATGCTGTAACAAAAGCAAACAGTGAGGATGACAACCTGGATTCCAGCCATCCCATAACTGTTGATCCATTTCTGGACCTTTGTATCCAAGCAAGCCAAGACTTTGTATATAGATATGCATGCAGGAGCCCAGTATTTGAACCATGACATGTATGGCTTCCATCCCATCATACCACGTCTAGACACATGTGCACACACATTGTGTTCATATCTACATGATGTTAATTGGTCCAGATCAGTTTAGATCTAGGTTGAGCTGCTTGGCCCATTTGGCAATAGCTCCAAAACCTAATCAGTGCAGCATATGCTCCCATGAGATCTCTGATCCAGATCTGGACCTAATACACATTACAGCACACTGGATGGTCCACATGACAGCAAGTGTGTGTGTAGACTTTACAACTGAATCATTTCAATATCTGCTCTGATTTAATCTAGATCTGCTCCTCTTTGCACATCTCAGGACTCAAGATAGGAACTACAATTTACAGGCAGCCTATAAAGTTTGACCCCATGAATAAAACATTTTTCTGAGATTCTTCATAAAACTTAGTGTTTACAAACCAACATCCAAACTTCAAAGAGAAAAACAAGACCTACATATTTACATGCTTTCATGTGGTTATGTGTGCATAGAAGAAAGAAAAACTGAACCTCATGAGAACTAATGAACCCCAAATCAAAATAAAAGAAGACATCAAGGGCATCTGTTTGATGCTTTTTGGAATGCTAAAATGTACAACAATCCCAACACATGTCACATATCCATTTGTATGCAAAATTTCAACAAAACCATTACATTAAAGTTGCATTCATCATTTTCACACTCACATTAGTCATGTGCAATTGTGCATTTAAAAGCAAATGATATGTAGTGCCAATGACCTTTCTGTCATGGCCTATCTGTCATTGTAAGCTATTATCGCCCACCCCGATTTCCATCTTACTTCACATCGCCTACTCAGATTTCCATGTTAGCTCACAGAGATTGAAAAGTTGGCCAAGACTACCAAAATATGATGCAAATGAAAACACTTTTCCAAGTTGTGTTCATTGAAACCCATTTAACTTTCCTCTCGGTCTCTAACACACACACACTAAAGGAGCCCCACCATGCACTTACCTTTGACTCATCATCCATCTCTAATATATAACCGCTCACATCACCCGCAGACTTCTGCCACTGAAGCTTCAGGCTACGGGCCACTGCTTCAAGGAGGGTCGGTGGCTCTGGCGTGGAAGGGGCGCTGCCTGATGTATAGTATGTTACCTCTGGACTAAAACCACTGTGTGATTCAAATAAAAACATGACATGTAACAAAACCAGACATATGTATTTGGTAGATATTGGTGTTCCTTCTAAGGCCATTTGGCCCAAAATTGAGAAACTGTCCACAAGAATTTTAGAACAAATTAAGAAAATAATACATGTAAGAACAAAAACATTTTTAATTAGTCATTGGGCCAATTCTTGTTCAAAATGACCAAATTGGCCCAAGCTTGAAATCCTTAGAAGGAACACTGGTAGGGATCATCCAGGCAGTGTAGGACAAAAATTAAGATTTCCCATAACCTTTTCTACTATTAATAAAAACACAACAATGATAACTCCATATTTGTCAATCTTTAATCCCCCCATATGTACAACCTTTCTATTCTCTAATAGCCTAACAATATTAACTTGCTTTTATTCCTGTTGCTACCTTTGATGGGTTTATCAACTGGATCATTCCCGGAATGAGCCAGTAAAATATGCATCTGCAGGGTGTTTCCCTTGCATTGATTTTCTTAACTCCTCAATCATTAGTGGCCTAACTGGCTATTGAAGATCTCTTAGCCTCTGCCACAGTCATTAGGATATCAACAAAAGGACCAAGTTCTTTTACCAATAGTCTTGTGTACTCTCGGCATGACCTGCGAAAACACTGGGTACTAAACCTCATACTGCAAAATACTAGGTCATCATACAAGCTTATCATTATTAAATGGAGGCGATTAAATATGAGACCATTTTGGTACATAACCACATAATTATTATCAATTTATTTTATAGGTTGTTGGACATACGTACCTTGCTCCATGATCGTTTACAGCTTGAAGTCTAAATCTGTACTGAGTTGATGGGTGCAGCTTTACTACTCTATGCTGCTTCTCACTGCCTTCAAATACTGTCACAAAACCATCGCCACCATTCCCCTGAAAGATAAATCAAACATCAGAAAGAGACTCATTATCAATACTATTAACTGACCTGGATATGAAGATGGATACTAAATGTACAAGAAGAACATATGTGGGTTAGTCAGTTGAATGCAAGAAGGTCTATAAGATAGTAAATTAGTAATAATAAAGAACTTAGGACTGTCTGATTTTTAAGCGTTCAATTTGCATTTTTTAGTATCTAGTTGAGAGGTTTAATTGCATACTTGTCATCAATGTAACACTGACATATCTATTTTCTGATTTAGATATGAAATTATGCTTCCTTCTTATCAATTAAATAAGCAACAAATAGATGATAATCATAAAACAATGTATTCAAAGCACATTTCATTTTGTTTTCATAATCATTTCATCCCCCTCATAAGAAATTTTTTTAAAACTTCCTGAAAACAATCATATGATCGATCTTTGACTAAATATATAGCTGGACGTTTCTCCCGTCCTATTTCTTCACCATTATTATTCTGTCCCAGCCTCTGTACAGATGGCTTTGGAATTCTGTTTGTTTATGGAACACATGTTGGAATGTTGTGTGGTATTACATTTACCGAATACATTTATTCAAATGATTATTATCAACAATTGCATAATTACAAATACTTCGCAACAACATAAAGCAATGATTCCACTGAGTGAATTGTTGCATAATGATGTATCAGCTTGCAAGTTTTCATGTGGAATGAAGGATTTTGTATCGTCTATGATTTTTTTAAGGCCAGTATATTTTTAAAACCACTTTCTAAGGTGATATATATTTAACCTGGTAACAGGAATAGCTGTCTAGAGCTAGACAGTCAACAATGTAGCTATCCGGAGGGTCCTGCAGTAAGACAGCTCAAGATAACATATTCAGTTCTATTTTGGTGGTTAATGTGGGGCTATAACATAACTTTGTGGTCGACAGCAAAGATTCTTTAAAACCACACTATCAGATTTGAACTTTATTTCTCAGTTATGTAAATGACACTGTATGATTGGTATCCACCCATTTTCATTATTGAAAAGCATGCTTTTTCCAAATGCATCATTGTATCTCCAGACTCTATTATAGTTTCTGACATTTTAAAGTGGGTCAGAAGACGGCATGACCAAGCAGTGTTTGCCCTCAAATATTGAGGCACATAATGAATGACACACAAGAGTAATGGTATCACTAGGATCCACAACATGCTCATCTATCAAGGCACAGTTCTTTAACCCCAATACATTTGCACATTCATTGAATGACCTTTGAAAAAATTGGTACAAAAACTCATACCCTGCAACTTGAGGTCAAATTTTGCACTATGAGTGTTTAATTGAGGTTATTAAACTATGCCATTGGGATGAGGCCATTGTGGTCCATAGTGTATGGGTTTCTATGGAGATCCCAAGACCCTGATATAACTTGCATGATTTTTTTTCTGGAGGGGAAAACCCCAACAGTTTTGTTTCGATATGGTCATTTTCACAGTAAAGGGTGTAACTTTTGATTTTTAGGGTCAAAATTTCAAACCACTTAAATATGTTTCTGTTTACTGTAATCATGCATAGAAGCAACTTAAATTCCAGTAAATAGTGTTTCAAGGCTTAAACCTTTTGATTTCTGATAAAAATTTGACATTTCCATAACATTTTGGTTAAAATCTAAGAAAAATGTATTTTACATAAGCTCAGAAAATTATGACATGAAAGCTGGAATACATGTGAAATCCCATTCCAAAGTAAGTCAACAGATATAAGTTAAATTTTATACCATGTTTTGCTATGTTTGTAATTGCAATTTTGAAAATTTTTAACATCAAGGGTCATTTGCAATGGAAATTTCCCAACCTTAAACATATTTTTTAAGTTTTAATTAGGTTCCTAAAATAATTTAAATGTCTAACTTCATGTACAAATACTACTTGATGAAAGGAACCTCCCAGCCAAGTTTCACAGAAATTGGAGTTATTTTTAGAATTGGCAATTCAAGCGATTTGTGTTTCGGAGGCTTCAGTTAACAACACAGGTGATCATAAAAGTAAAATATTTGGCTAACTACTAGAAGTTGACATGAAAAAATAGGTAAAAAATATCACAATTACCAATTTTCATGCTTTGCTTCTAAGTATTGAATTTCAGTTGTGACAAAAATTAAATTATCACAGCAAGTCATTTTTTTTGTTTCGGAGGCTTCATGTTAACAATGGTTAAACATTGCAGAAGTGGTTTTTGAAAACAACACTGTTGGGATCATCTAAGCTGTTATTTTCTTGTGTGTATTGAATCAATGATTCTATGCGGCAGATATTGTAGATTTATAACATGGTAATTTTTTCACCCATTTGTTAAGTATGGTGTTATTTGCATGTGAAGCCTCCAAACGGGCTTTCTTGGATATCAGTATATTTTTCAAGCATTAACCATAATATCAATTTTTTTTAAATTTATGACATTCTGCACATATCATGCAACAATTACAATGCAGATATCAATATGGAACATATCAATTTAGATATGCATAGATGATAATTAAGCTTACTGTTGTTTCGGAGGCTTCATTTGTTTCGGAGGCTTCAATTGTTAACGGAAAGTTTGTATTGGGTCCCATTTTCAAACGGTGATATATATCTCCATGATTTAAAAACAAGTGACTTGAGGATCTACTTTGTTACATTTTGATAAATAGATTGGATGAGCTCTCTTATTTATATTTGCCCAAGCTTGCTGAACAGTTTGTTTCGGAGGCTTCAAAAAAGTTAACGGAAAATCGGCTCTTTGAAGTCAAGATTTTATAAAAATTTTAAAAGCTTGCAAATCAACTAATTTTTGTTACCCATTTCAAGTTAAGATATCAACTGTTATGAATCAAGAAGAAGTGAAGAAATAACCAAGAATTATGAACCAAAGCTATACCCATTAAGTTTGTTAACAATTGTTAACGGAAAATGAAGCCTCCGAAACGACAAATATCGAAATCCGGTTCTCAAAAATACAGGGCTGTTCACAATTAAATCTAATGTGGCAGTGTTTACTGAACATATGACCGTAATTTCAGGATAAGAAAAATTATCCATGAACTAACTGAAGAAAACACAAAATTTTACAAAAATGTTACTATTTTTTACAGTTTTTCAAAATGGCAATATTAGGTACATTTAAGCCTGCTAAAACTGAACGCAGTAACTCCCGAAGATGATTATGCTACCCAAGGTAGCTGCTAACTAGATGACTTATGTGGCCAAAAATCATGGAATTCTGTGGCTTTATTAGAAAACTACGGATCAAAATGTTAAAAATCCAAAGTTACACCCTTTACCGTGAAAATGACCATATATTATTGGCCATAACTCAAGAACTGCAAGACATGTGGAAATGTAAAATGCAATTATTGGCTTTCCCGACTCATTTCCTATATTAAAGATCAATGTATTAAAATTATGAAATACACTGCGGCTTTTTAGTGAAATGGCTAAAACTGGCCAAATATGGCCCAGACATGCCAACTTTGAAATCCAGATTTCCGTACTCAGAAGAACAAAAATCCGTATTTTGCACCCTAAAACCGTATTTTTGAAATATGTACCTTTTGCATACCTGCCAACCACAGAAACCCCAAAAGTATAACCCTTACACAAATTTGTAATCAAATTTGCAATACCAAAGAACCATTCCATCAAAGTAATAAATCAATACAGAAAGATGCTTCCTTTACGCGTTATCACTCATTGAAAGTGCTACGTTGCTATACTTTACATGGAAAGCGGCCATCGTAAAGTCGTCATATTTCCTTAATTACATGACTGATCAAGCTGATTTTCGGATATGTGATGCACAGTTAAAAATCAATTATTAAAAGATTTGGTGACCTAAGTCGACCTTTGACCTTGTATGTGACCTTTGACCTCACGAAATTGGATAAAGTATGTAGACCAAACAAATTGATATATTTCTGGAAACATTGGGTTTTATTACTTCTAATGTTGTTAGAAGCATGCTTTTGTTAAAACTTTGAAGTTCAGAAAATCATTGATCATCATCAGAATCATCATCATTATAGTATGGTTAAAGAAAAATCATTATGGGTGCGCCATTGAAAAAACAAAGTCGGAAAGCATCTTGCATGATTCTTTTGCAGACCTAAATAGTTTAGAACTAAATACCTCCAGAAGACATAGCATGTGTAGCAGTTAGATGGAGATGCTTAATAAAAAAATATTAATGTGCATCAAAAATCCGCAAGTCAGGAGAAAATTATTTCGGAAACCATCTTATAGGCCTATAAATATTTCTTTAATGTGCATGCATCATGCGAAAGTCAGAAGTAAAAGGAGGTCGGAAACCTCCTTGTAGGCTTATTCTTTTGCACCAATAGAGCTAAATAGTTATATAACTAAATCCCTTCAGAAGACATAGCATTAGGTGGTTAATAAAATATATTGATGTGCATGAAAAATCTGCAAGTCAGAAGAAAATTATTTCGGAAACCATCTTGTAGGCATATAGATATTTCTTTAATGTGCATGCATCGTGCGAAAGTCGGAAGTAAAAGGAGGTCGGAAACCTCCTTGTAGGCTTATTCTTTTGTACCAAAGAGCTAAATAGTTAACTAAATACCTTCAGAAGACATAGCATTAGGTGGTTAATAAAAAATATTGATGTGCATGAAAAATCTGCAAGTCAGAAGAAAATTATTTCGGAAACTATCCTGTAGGCCTATTAAATATTTCTTTAATGTGCATGCATGGTGCGAAAGTCGGAAGTAAAAGGCCGGTCGGAAACCTTCTTGTATGCTTATTCTTTTGCACCAAAAGAGCAAAATAGTTAACTAAATACCTTCAGAAGACATAGCATTAGGTGGTTAATAAAAAATATAAATGTCATGAAAAATCTGCAAGTCAGACGTAAATTATTTCGGAAAGCATCTTGTCGGCCTATTAAATAATAAATTTTTTAATGTGCATGCATCATCGAAAGTCGAGAGAAAACGATGTAGGCAACCACTTTAACAGACCAAGAAAGTGGTCAAACAATACCAGTAATTCAGTCGGTAGTCTAATCTTGCAGCTGTTTATCTTTTTAAGACACATTTTATTATTTTGGTCAAAATTCTGGAATTCCGTATTTTTTTGGGGGTGACCGTACTACCGTATTTTTCACATTTTACCGTACAAAATACGGTGAAACCGTACTAGTTGGCATGTCTGATGGCCCCTGCCATCCCACTCGCCTTCAATTATGAATCTCTGGGATTAATCTACAAATTAGCGGGACATTGTTGCATCTTAATGGGGCAGTATTATGATGGGTACTAATCTTTTTGATACAGCCTGTACAGTGCATATGAGGTCGTAATCACTGGAAACTAGATGGCTACCAATCACTTTTAAACAGCATGTAGAGTGCATTACCGCAAGGCTTTGATCTGTATGTTAATAACCATCACTACTGCAATTTCATAATTTATTTGCTAATGAAACCAAATTAATTTGATCATAAATCATCTGACATCCATCTGGGTTGAAATAGACCTTAAAACAACACAATATGGGAGAATCCAGCAGGTTGTTAACTCATCCATACAGAATATGTAAGAACACAGTTATGTGACACCTGTCATGTTCTTGCATTGCATCTGCAAATGAAACAACATGTGGCCTAAGCAAAAATGAGCACAATGTCTTAAAATTGGCAGATTTTGCATCATGACTAACAAATATATTTTTTTAAATCAGCTTTACTTTGAGTACAAGCCATTAAAATTTAACTGAAGGAAGCCAAGCTGAAGTAGAACTTGGTCAGTTCCCTCCGATTGCGATGACCGAACAGCGAGTACGAGTAGAGGCGTGCATTGCTGACAGCGAGGCGCTGATGCCCACCTCAGCAGAGCTAGTGACAATTGATATGTCATAATGCATTAACAACTTTGACAACATTGTCCTCATTTCGCTTGAGGGGGTCACATAATATGGGCCCTTTCTTTTATGAACTTACGCTAAGTCTCAGTCTAACGTTCATAAAACACTTCATTTTATGATTTGATTCCTGTCTGGAATGCCAAACCCTTACATTTGGGAAATTTCATACAATTTTCCTACAATATCAAAACAGAGCAAAAAGTATCATTACACCTCCAAACTTACCTTATCACATTGTAAAATATAGGTGTGAATTTTAGCGCCGTTACAGTTTGGTGCATTCCACTTGAGCATCAAGCTACTTTTTGTTTTGGTCGTTAATCTTGGAATCATTGGGGCATCAGGTGGGCAACCAAGGGTCTCAAAGATGGTCGTCTGAGATTGGGCCCCACGTACCGTGTCTAGTATTGCACTCACACTGCATGGTGGAAAAAGAATAGATAAAGAAATTAATTAACTTGATTCAAATTATGGTTGGCAGCAGTACCAATAGGGTTACAGGTTGATTGTCGGAAGGGTTATTTGTCCGAAAACTTGCTTAACTTCCCCCTAACTCTTATAATAACCTAAGCCCTAAACAGAACTCTAACCCGAAAGCTAACCATAACTCTATAGCACTTACCCTAACCCTATCCCAGACTAACGCTAATGCTAACCCTAACCTTATCCCTAACCTACGGACTGTTCCCATAAATAAATTGTATGTGGTATAATCTCATAGTAATCCAGGCCAAAGCAAAGGAGGCACATTTGACAACATATCATTTAATAACTTGCACAGTACCTTAGTGTTTTATTGCTGGTATCCTTGCACCCCCAGCATACTTGGTTGAAAAGTTTTGAGCTTTTTTTTATGTAATTCATTGTTTTTCACTCGCACTAATTTTTCACAAATTACCGAAGATGTCAAGACCTCAGAACCAAATCTCTCTGTATCAAATATTTAAATTCATGACATGGTCTGCACTGGTTCCAAGCCCACGATGTGATGCTTACTTTACCGAACTTTGTTAAATTATCAGTTGTTTCTTATAACAATGCATGTAATACACAAAACAAATTGGGTTGACATTCTCATCAGATCAGTAGTCTGCGTCACAAAAGATTAACATTACTATAATACTATATTACCCATAGAGAAACTGCTGGGTACCACATATACACCCGTCTACATTTGTCCTTAAGCTTACTGCGCTTAATGCCTTGCCCCCGGGCCTTGCCTTTGGCACTCGGATGAGCAAGGTGTTGATCCTCTTACAAGGGTCTTTAACACAGACTACAGATTCCACTGTTAAGAATCCAAATCCCTTGTTTGCCAACTGAATCCCTTATTTGCTAATCCCCTGAATTTCAGATCTTACCTGAGGTTGTATTCAGTGGCTGGCTTCAAATCCGTCACCATCCTCTGACTATCACCACTGTAAAAAGGAAGAGAAAACAGCAAAATACGAGTGTTAATAGTTAGTTCATACAATGTCAGTTATGTTGGGTGAAACAAACTTGCTTTTAGACAGGGAGTAACCAAAGACATATGGACTAGTCCTGACCCAATCCTCCATATTGGATCAGTGTTCTTGTAGCATTTATTGGCAGAAGCCAAAAATGGAATGATAATTGGTCCCGTTCTCTCCAGGAACAATTTTACAATGGAATTGAGTCTACTCTAATTTTTTCTCTTTCGATTTGATTATCTTTTTTAAGTCTCTTGTGCAATTTTTAATACATTTTGTGTTGAGTGCTGAATAAATATGATCATTTTTCAATGTTGCAATACAGGGTTGTATGATACATTACTGGTTTGGTTTCAAAAATGAATTCTCATCCTGAATACAGTATACAGTTCAGAGCTGAGATACCACCCCCCTACCCACCCACACACACACCTTCCAACATTTTTGCTTCTAATATCAAAACTGCAAGAGCAAAAAATTGAGATCAATCAGATTATTTTGGTACAGGCCTGAATGTGAGGTACAAAACAGAATATGAAAAAATCTGACCACCAACCTTTAACAATGCTGTATCATATATTTGACTCAATTATTTACCAATGGGCATGTATTTGCAAGACTCCAAAGCAATCTTCATTGAGGCGACTATTACATACATATTAATTAAACCAAGCAATAAATGTTCCATTATAATCAAAGTTCACATTCATTAAAAGATGAAATAAATGTTCAACTGTCACCAAAGCTAATACTACTACGTCAAACAATTGCAACTCCAACCATATGGTTGACTAGAAATAATAAAACCTTACTAAATTTGCAGTTTTATAAGCCTGATGATTTATAAATATAAAAATTAAAACTACCAATATAATCCACTGACTACCAAATAAAAATCACTGCATAACAGGGACACCAACAAATCTTCTCAATTGAAGCCGTTTATTAAATTAATTACTAATCAAATAAAGTCATGCGGGGGTAAATGTAAATATACAGAGGGAGACACAGATCCCGTAAGCTTGCTACATCCATTTGTTTCTCCCACTCTACCCATTACATCAGTAATTAACCCTCATATTGATACAATGAGGGATTCCCTTCCCAATTTTATGTCTGTTTAACCTATCAATTAGATGACTACTGCTGTCATAAATGGTGTAAATGCGTGGGTTGATTCACATGAAACAAATACATTGAAGTGGAGATCGATGAATTTTTGCAATGGGGCAATTATTATTTTCTTAGTTCATGTAAGTGTATTTTGTTTGCTGAATCCATATGATTTATCATTGTAAATACCCGTTTCGTGATTTTATTCTTATGAATATGGGAAATTAACTTACCATTATTACATGTATTACTATTATGGTTAATTATTATTACTATCATCATCATTATTATTAATATTATTATTATTAAAAATCTTCTGTTGCAGAATTGGGCAAAGATTGTGGATTTAAATTTTTGGTAGAAACACACATTTGATTTCTTTTATATTCCTAGTACACAAACATATATGCCTAACTTTGGACTGGCTCAACAAAAATTTCAGATGTAATAATTATTTTTGTCTTGAAATAGATATTTATTATCAGATTCTTTCGCAAAATTTGTCAGAAAGGGGTCAACTGCAATTATTATTATTATTATTAACAGTGGCCACAGTGATATGAGAACACGCCACATACACCGTGTTGTCTGTAATAAACGCTCTAATAAATGCAGTCTTGTATGCGTAAGCTTAAAACTTGCATCAGTCATGTCAATGTTGGCTTCATGATCGCTAAATTTCACTTACAATAGGCCCTACCTATTCTAAAAACTTCCATCCAGTTCGTTGCCAAATTATACGGTCGAGATATAAATTACATTCTTGCTTAAAATGCACTTACAGATGATTGTATTCCATGGGCACCGCCATATTGGATTTGAACCCGGAAACTAACCGGAAGTGAGTGAAAATTCTGATTTGTGTGACAATTTCATGCTTTTTCCACTGAAAATTAACCTCTAATAAACGCCCCCTTCTGAAAAATTGAACACCCAGGGGCATTTATTACACACAATATTGTAAGAAGGACATTCATACAAACTAGTAGAGGAAGTATGAAATCCTAAAATTGTATTGCTCACTGCTTTGATGTCAGCTTGTTCATAGAAGTATATAACCCTCATCACATCAGTAATCTAAGAATAGGAAAGCACTAAATTCTACACTTAAGTGCAAAAGGCTAATTTACAATTCCGCCTCTTCCTGTACACAGGCACTATAATCCAATGCCTAATATTTTTGTTTCATGCATCTAAATTATAACCATGCTAACCACCATCTGTGTTTATCCTCTGCCTCTCTCCCACACCCCCACTCTTTACAATTCTGTAATTTCTCCTATTTCATTCAGTTCTTGTCCATCTGTGCATTTACCAAGTGGATGCTGATTCCCCCTGTTGCTGACCTTCACCAAAGGCATACAGATTCAAGCATCCATGAAGCAACAACATTTCAGACTATTACAACACCATCTCTCCAACAAAGTTCCACATCTTATAATTGTATCACAGAAGAACTTTGCGCTATACAAGTAGGATTTGATCGCTACCGCAAAGATACAACTGTCAATCTTGGCAGTGTCAACGAACTTGGAATACCGAGGATGAGGATGTTGCTTAGAGCAATAGGTGATTGGAACATTATAATGTCGATTCCAGATGGCATTTTTCATTAAAAGCAAAAAAATGAAAATGTCAAACCTTTTCAGAGCCTAGAGTTGGGCAAAGTAAAAGCTTTCAAGTTAGCTTGCAACTGCACATCAACAGATATACTGAGCTAAGGAACTATTATTATCTTTTAAAAGGATATTATTGAAGTCAGACCATTTCTTGATGCGATAAAATAACAAGACAAATTAATCATAGGGAAATGATATATCAGTATCAAAGCAAATTTACTTAATTCAAAACGTGACTTACGCCCATCTTTTGAAATTAAGATCATTTTAACAGATTGAAAGTTAAGAATTCACAAGCAAGGAGAGACAATTTATAAGCAACATGATTTGATACATATGTCAGTCTACTAAAATTAACCAAACTGTGGAAAAGCTGACATATACCCCCATATCATGTTTTCAAGTCAACCTGATAGCACAACTAATGTGACTTTCAAGCCTGCTACCAACAGTGTATAAATCGCTATATTCGTAATATAAATAATTTCGTCAAAGATGCTGCGACTTGTACATGTAAATGTAGTTGCTTGGCATAGTTATGCCATTATCTAAATCAAATGGTTTCCTTTGTTTTCACTCCAAAATAAACACCAGTTGCTTCTAACTAACACATTCTAGTTTATGTGGCATGTTGTCTAGTAAACTGTAAATTTGTTTAACCAAAGCAAAAAAGCAATGTACCCTGCTTGTGCCACCTTCACGATACAGTTGTATGTATGCCATAATACCAGGAATACATTCCTCATGTAAAATGTGCATAGCAATGTTTGCATTGTACTTGGTTAAACTGCATATAATATGTGCCATTCAGTGTAAATAAAATGGGCAACATATTAACCTTAACCACACTAAATCTAACTAGGAAAACCACTGCGCATGCATGCATCTCATGTGATGCCATGACGCAATCACTCCAAGCCATATATATGCACGCAATTGCTGACCGGGCCAGCGAAATCCCTGTGGCTACCATCGGTGATCTTGTGCTTGGCATGCCAGAAGGTCTAAGGTTCGATCCCGGGGGTACCAAGTGACTTCTTTGTTCACCTTCTCTCCTTTTTTGTTCCTTCTTTTCCTTCCGATAGCAAAGACAATGGGTTCTGTTAGGGTTTTACGTATGTATTTTCCATTATTGAGACCTAAATTAACCCTAACCACATATCTAATCTCACTAAAGCACACTAGGAAAACCACTGTCCATGCATCCCATGTGATACCATGACACAATCACCGTAAGCCATATAAACGCACAGAATCTATGGTTGGGCCAGTGCTGGGCCAGCGAAACCCTCAACCTTCAATGTTGAAGTACAACTCTTCCATGTAGCCATCAACAATTATTGTCTACACAGAACAAATTTTTTTACTCTTCAACTTTGCCAAGTTGGCACATTTATAAATAGCATGTAATAACTTATATACACCCATAAGCCTATTTTAAATGGTCAACAAAACTTTGATATTATTGACCAAACTTAGCATAGGCTCTGTGCTGTACTCTGATACCTAGGATCATGATGATCCAAGATATTCCACCAATAATCCACCTCCCTCGTACCTCGCAACGCTCGGTGCTCGCTTCGCGCGCTATTCGAGAGGCATCACGGTTTGTGAACAGGGCTAGTTCTAACCAAACTGAACTGAAAATGCAAAATGGACAGCGTGTAAATTTACCCATCAGTTAATTGCAAAGGTTGTGGTTTCTTGTGTTCACAAATTGAATGAACAAATGTCTGTTTGTTTCATCCCCCATTTCATAGCAATTCATTTCAAATGTAGCCCTGGTGTAAACCTGGCAATGCATGGCAAAAGTATCTGATTTCCTTTCCATGCAAGGTCCATGTGTCTCATTCAAGACTCCATTTGTTCATTCAATTCTTGAAAAAATGTTTTACTCCTTGCACATGCTTACCTATATATGGACCTTGAAGATCCATTCCTGCTCATATCAGCTAAGAGTAATTCAAAGCTAACATTAGACAGGTCTATGTTGTTGTCATCAATACAACAATCGCCATTCCCAGCATGTTCGTGGGAATGACCATCTGGCATGCACCGCCCTCGCTGTAATCTCCTGGACTTCTGGTGCTTGAATGTCGGACAGTAATTCTCGTAACTTCCTAAGTCGAGGATCTTCTGGGCAGGAAAATAAAGAAGAAAAAGAGATACAATAGAAATTGTTAATATCTTTTTGCTGTTATTATTTTGTAGTTAAATGAAATTGATAGATCATGCTCAACAAATACAAGAAATCATCATACAACATGTAGCATATCATCATGCATTGATGGTCAATGATGATTTTCATCATGTTATCCAGTATATGATCTTGGAATCTACATGACATTGTTGTTGTGTACACAAACATGTGAAACAAATGCTATATAAATATGAAACATGTTGTTAGAAAATTAGTCTCTTCCTTGTGAATGCTTTCTGTTTACAACTTCACCCATATTAATTCCTTACAACTATATATCATCCCATTCCTCTAATGTGCTATGTACTCATGAATTCAAGATTTAAAGTCAAGACATTTTATAGTACCTTTCTTTGTTCATAAGATCTATTTCACAACACTCATGTCGATTCAGATTCTACATTGCTCAATGCTTTTTTATACCGCAGCATCGCACAATGAAAGTTAAATGTACATTAGACATCACATTCGAGCCTCCGGCCCTTGTGTGATATCTTCAACAAAATATATTTCAATATCAAAATTCCTTTGCAATGATGCAGTTTTTTGTCCAGTATAAATGATAATTATGATGGGGGCATGTGTGGTCTAGCGGGAAGAGCACCAGCCTCATGAATTGTGAGATTGTTGGTTCGAGTCCTGCCGTGGCCATGAGTGTTATGCCCTCTTAACCCAGGTGTATAAATGGGTACTGACATTCTTTAATGCTGGGAAAGTAAGAGCATCATTGTGGAGGTGTAGCGATTCCCTACAGCGACAATACATGGAGGAGTAGAGAAAATAGAGATGGGCATTCTATTCACTGTTTATCTACAGGTTCGCATCATTTACCTTACTTTAATATGATGGGAAAGTTCTGTCCAAGCCAATCAATATTATGTAATACATAATCAACATGTAAACTGTACAAAAATTATCTTCTTATATTTTTCAGGTGGCAAACATGATTGTCACTTATAGGTTTTCATGTTTGTCAATTACAGGTTTTCAGTTCGCAAACATGTTTGTCCAATTTTTTCTCTCTTATAATTTCTTTTAAGTCTTCAACATTAAAGTCAGCTCAACCAGGGATGTGACTCTCACATCCCTGGCTCAACTGAGTGGAAAGAAACCTCCAGGGTGCTTTGCGTACTTAAAGATAACATCTAAATCCATCTGCAATGAAAATGTTTCTCTTTCCTTCATTCTTGAAATCATGAATGGTATTTGGCATAAAAAATTGTTCAATTAAAAAAATATCCTGTAGCAATATACGTTTCTCTATATTATTTTATCAATATATTTGCTTCTCCTGTAATTTCATTCTTGCTGCAGTATGTCTGTTTGTTGTCATATAAATATGCATGTAGGTGTGAAAACATGCATAGTGCCATGTTAACTATGTGCAGCACATATCAACAGTATGCCCTTTTGGGCTATCACTATCTCCTCTAGCTCCCTCCTCAACCTATATCTTGCTGACGTCTGTCTCATGCCTATCTTGCCAAGATTTCCCTCACTGAGTCATCCATCCTTTATGTTTATGATAAACCTCATTTGAAAATGAATGGCAGCTTTCTTGGAAAGAGCAACACACACCAGCCTGCCGCCTGAGCACCAACATCAGCAAGACATCCCATCTTGCTAACATCACTGATGAACTTTTGAACTCCTTGTAATCTTCCAAGGAATTTGTTCAATGGCTATACAGTGTTCAGGAGATAAAATGGATTTTACTCTGCCTTCCACAGTAAAGCATAGCAGCTGAATTGGGTTAATTGAGTGTACTTACAATGGCAATCAGTGGGTTGCACCAGCATATGCATGTTTTGGTCAATTTTCAGCAATTCTGACAGAATTTATGCTTTCAAAATACCAGAAATGGTCTTTTGTTGTTGCAACAGGATTTTGCCTTCATCAACAGCAAACAATCTTCTAGCCAAATTGGGTGATTTCAATCAAATTTGGGCACATTAAGTGGAACACATTATTTTGGGCTTCACATACTTGACAGCTCTTGGCCTATTAATTGCCAGAGCTTGGCATGGAAAACCTTTGAAAACACTGGCTTTTATACTTTCCTGAAAAACAGGAGCCCACAAATGGCAAACTGTGTTTTTACACAACAGTAATATGAGTTTCAGCACCCTCGGAATTAAAAGTTATCTACATACAATGGAATCACCAAATGATAACAAGGACACAACGCCATACAAAGTTTGCCAAACAGTCAATGTCAAGTATTTTTCAAGCAGCCATTTCCTCCTGTGCTGATCTCTCACAGCAGGAAAGTTTCTGTAGAAAGAGGCACATACATTGGAGGTCTGGCCAAGGTGTTCTTGATTCAAACACACATAGGAGGCTGAAAAGCAGCACTCCACAAAATTCTTTAAAGGAAATCTGTACCATAAACTAATCAATGGCTATATAGTTGCAGTAATAATAAAAACGACAAACAGTAAAAGTCCCAAGCTTATATACGTACAAATCAAGGAGAAATTCTTAATTCCTTACGACGATGAACGGTCATTTTGCAATTCATGGCGGCGGCAATATTGATACCCGATGTATTTTTTATTACGCTGTAACGGTACCCCGATATTGAAACCAGCGAAATCCCTGCCACCAGCACTCGCGTCCGTGAACTTTGGTGACACGAAGCGAATACTACCAAAGTTCAGATTCAACATTCGTTCAAAAAAAAACCGCGACAATTTTTACCCATAAAACTACAGAAGAACATAAAAAAATGTATTTTAAGTAATATTTATGATCAACAATGTCTTTTGAGAACGAAAAGTAAAAATAGCACTAAAACCCAAATTTCGCTGTGGGGTCGCTAATGCCATAGCAACATACGCTCGCCGTGGGTCTGTGTGAAAGGTTACGCTACTGCTTGTGGCAGAAGCAGCTATCATGGCGGCTTCCATGAATCGCAGTAACGAAGGATTAAAAGTGCTTTTTCTTTGTTAGGAATATTCCGAAATTCATATAGACCGTCTGGTATGTTTAATTTAGGGGTATATAACTATATTAGCCATTGATTAGTTTATGGTACAAATTATGCAGCCCAGATTAAGGTGGGTTGGAGGGGAGTATGACATAGTGGTGTTTGCACTCAAATATGAGACGAATAAAGCTGACACACACAAGAAGAATGGGTTCTATCAGAAAAAGGGGATCCCAAGGCTTTAATATGTAGGCCTAGAGGTGTCACTTCTGGTCAATGGATGAGCATTCTCATTTTTGTTTTGATTATATTATTAGCCATAACTCAAGAACCGCAATAAAAATGTGATTATTGGCTTCCTTGACAACATAGCTCTGCCATGCCACTCGTCTCAAGAGTGCTTCTGCAGTTATGGTTAAAATTTCCTACTTTGCACATAGGCCTACATGTACAACAAAATGTGTGTGATATATTACAGCTTCTAATTAAGCATACAAGTTAATGTGAATATAAAATAAACTGCTGTGATTAAATGGGATGCTTACTCTTTACTGACCTTCATGTATCACCTGTATTTTTGTGTATATGTAAAATAATAATAATAATAATAATAATAATAATAATAATAATAATAATTTTAAAAAAATTTAAAATAAAAATAAAAAATAAAAAAATATAAAAAAAAATAATAAAAATAATTTACCCAAAACAAATTGAGAACAGGTAATTTAATCAAAGAGTGACAAAATTTGGTAGAAAAAAAAAATGAGGTGCTAACAAGCAAGATATATAGGGCCTACATGTGTACAGCACGGTTAGTCGCTAAAATTAATTTTGAGATTGTCAAAATATGTGCTGAATTCATTTGTACACATACACCATTGTTGTCTGCAAATTTTTTGTTCAATTCCTATTTCTGAAACCAAAAGTACAATTTGGATTGGAGTTTTCAGCATATTGCAGGGCTATAAATGGCAAGAATATTAATGAAACTTGATACCACACGTCAAACAACTCATTTAGATTTGTTCAAGATAGCATCCAATTTTCAAATGGGAGCATTTTTGCTCTTACTGAAGCAGCATGTAGTGCACAGTCCTAGTATTGTATCTTATTTTACACCATTGAATTTGTATTGTTTTGAAGCCTCAAGATAAGACAGGGATACAAAAGACAGAGGGTTGGAAATGAGAAATAACCACTACCACAAGCCAGTTTCATTTCCACTAGACACACTTATTTTTTGTCTTGTCTTCTTGGTCACAGACAATTGTCAATACAGCATGTCATCACAGAAACAAATTCATCTGGTTTTGAACAGGTTCAATTGAAACTGAACTGTTATTTTCATGAATTTAACCCTAGTAACAGGACCAAGTACTACAAAATACTACTTTATATATGCGCTGTTCATGCGTGCATGCCACGTGGTGTGATGACGCAATCGCCCTAAGTGATAAATATTATATAGGCACGGTTTCGCTGGCCAGCGAAGCCCAAGACCCGTGGCAAGGTGTCGCCGACCCAGTGCTTGGCATGCGAGGGTCTCGGTTCGAATCCCACCCAGAGCAAACAACTTCTTTCTTTGTTTTCTCTCTTTATTCCTTCCTTCTTTCCCTTCCCATCGCGAAAAAGCCCTGAGGGGGTTAGGGTGAGCCCAAAGTTAACTTAAGGATGGTCATTTATTGTCAGTGAGGACTCTCACCACTTCCAACAAATTAAGGTTGATGGTTTATGGTATAACCTTCTACAATGGTATCATCATCCAAAAGGAGAACTAGATGTACTATAGTATTTGGCAAGGTCTTTCTCTTATGACTGCTCTTCCTGATTATTGCGTAAAAAGGACTACATGTAGGTCATGCGATGATACGCAGTTTGTTGAGCGAATGAGATACAGATGTGATGATTACAACATGTTTCAATTAAACAATCAAACCTTAATTCTGTATTTTCACAGTAAATCAGGGCTCAAATTTCAGGGAGGCCACCAAGACCATTGCCTGCCCCTTTTCAGTTTTGGCCTTGGTGCCCCCAGATCTTTGTCAACTTCAAGGCATGCTTCATCACTTGTTGGCCTTGGTGCCCTTCTTTGTCTTAGCCCAGTGGCCTTGAAAATGAGTGCCCCAAAAAACTAAATTCGAGGCCTGCAGTAAATAGTCCAAAATTAGCAGACTGCTGTACTAGTAGAGCCTTCCCAAAAACTATACAGGGCTGCCGGCTGCATTTAGAATACAATTAAGTTCCATTTCCTCAATTCTGTCATAACATTACATGCCCACAGCACGATTGTTTCCTACCAATGAGACCCGAAATAGAAATTGACTGGCCCAAATATTACCAAGCATCAGCATGTACCCTGTACACAGTATCACAATTAAATGGTAAATAGTCCCAAACAAAAATGTTTGGTAGACTCATAACCGGTGCGATCTTACCTTTCCGATGTTGATTAAGATACTTCTTGCATCGATCCCGAGATGCGGAAAAACCAATAGTCATTTTGTCCCACATAAATGAATAAATAACAAAAACCCCGATCCCCGAGTGGACTCACCCATTCGGTGACGTCACACACGATAATCATCCCTTATCCGACTTGGGCAGCCCCTACTCGCCAAACTTGTAGGGGCGGCGGTCGGGTCTGATAATCAACATCGGAAAGGTAAGATCGCACCGGTTATGAGTCTACCAAACATTTTTGTTTGGGACTAGACTCAGTACACCGGTCGATCTTACCGCTTCCGATGTTGATTAAGATACTTCTTGCATCAACATCTGAAAGATCGATCTAGCAAGTAACCGACGGATGGAGGTACAAGATTGGCCAGCATCTGATAAGGATCGGGAGAGTGGGTAGCATGGTAATCGCGAGGTCAAACTATTTCCCCCCCTCACGGCCGGGAAACAGAAAGACTACGTGAACAGACAAAAACCCCTGAACTGAAAGTTCAGTGGTTAAGAATAGAAACACTGGTTCTTACCATGTTGGAATTCTGATTGTCCGCAAAACACCTGATACCCAACCACCATATTATCTCCGCAGAATAGCCCTGGAGAACTTATCGCCTGGTCGTTGGTTTACGTTTTTGTAGTAAACCGTGGAAAAGGACGACGGGTTCTTCCAAGACACAGCCTGACAAATCTCTTCTATGGGGACCCCCCTATGGTAGGCCCACGAAGATGAGATAGATCTGGTTGAGTGGGCCTTGGGGCGGCGCCTTTGTCGCCTCGAGTCCACCAACACCTGGACCAGCCACCGTGCCAGAGTCTGTTTAGCGGCTGGACCGTGCGGTTCTGCGTGAGTGATAAATAAGCGGTCATGAGCCCCTCTTAAGGTTTGTGTTCGCCAAGGTAGTGCTGTAGCGCCTCACCGGGCACCACAACCTGTCTTCGCTATTGATTTAACCCTGCCCAATACTGGGGAGGAAGAGGGCGAGTGTCGGAATGTACTTCGCTCATTTTTGCAAGGAAATCCGGGCGAAGAAACAGCGTCGCTCCGTTGTTAGTAAAGACTGAGGCTGACTTCGAGACTGCGTGCAACTCTGAGCAGCGCCGTCCCGAAGCCAACGCCAGAAGAAAGGCGGCCTTAAGAGTGACGTATTTAAGGGTCGCTTTTGACAGGGGCTCAAAAGGGGACCCTTAATATACTCCAAGACTGTGTTGAGGTCCCATGGAGGGACCACCTTCCTTTCGGGCGGGCGCCGCTGAACATACCGTCGAGAAGAAGACTTAGGGACCCATCTGAATTGATAGTCGACCCGCCTTCAAATCCCGATGAATCGAGAGAATGGCTGACTTATAGTTGGCTATCGTTGCCTGCTGAAGTCCTGACCTGAACTTTTCTGTCAGAAAATCTGCCACTAGAGGCACAGGGGCTCTAGTGGGAGATGTATTTCTCTCATCGCACCATGCGTAGTAGGGAGCCAAACGCTGACTATAAGTACGGAGGGTAGACTCTCGGCTACCCCCGGCGATGAGAGAAGCAGCTTCTGATGAAAAGCCTCCCTCCGCCGCACGCTCCCTGATAAGGGCCATGCAGCTAACTGCAGGTGCTCTAGTGGTAGACTTGGTACCTCTCCTCCGGCATCCGGAGTAGATTTGGTAACTCGGGAGTACTCGCGGCTGAGCCGCTAGTAGATCCACCATCGGTCGAAACCACAGGTGTTTCGCCAGAACGGTGCTATCAGAATGACGTTGCAATCCTCCCTCCCGATCTTGGTCACCACCCTTGCGAGCAGTGAGATCGGGGAAAGCGTAAGCAGTCATTCCTCCCCAGTCTCACGGACAGAGCGCCCACGGCGAATGCCTGTGGGTCTGCGACCCTTGAGCAATACACCGGCAGCTGATGATTTCGATGAGATGCGAACAAATCTATCGAGGGTGGTACATCACCTCGAAGATCGCCTGGGCGACCTGCGGAGCAAGGGACCATTCTGTAGGGCCCGACACCTTTACTCGTGACAGATCGTCCGCGAGGATGTTGGTGACTCCCGCTATGTGCATCGCTCTCAACGTAATCTGCCTGGCCTTGCACCACCCTATCAGGCGTGAGTGCGTGCAGGCATAACCGTGGTGACCTGGTGCCCCTTGTCTGTTGAGGTAGGCCACCACGGTTGTGTTGTCTGTTTGGACAACGATATGAGATCCCACGATCACCTTCTCGAAATGCTGGAGAGTTCTCTCCACTGCCCAAAGTTCGAGAAGGTTGATATGGAACTCCGTCTCCGTGGCCGACCATAGGCCCGAGACTGAGTCCCGTGGATGTGGCCCCCAGCCCAGCTTTTGACGCGTCGGTCGTCACTACGTGGCGCACCGCTGGTGCAGGAAACCTGACACCTTGAGTCAAATTGGGCTGATGGGTCCACCACCAGAGTTCCTCTCGCGCGATCTCCGACATCGGACCCGCGAGGGATATTGGGTGACGACTGGGCCTGTAAAAGGCTAGAAGGTGTAGTTGTATAGGCCTCATGTGAAAGCGGCAGTACGGTACGAGGTCTACCATACTGGCCATAAGGCCCAAAACCTTAGATCCATGCCAGGGCGGGGGATCATTATGAAAAGGCCAAGAGTCGGGCACACCTCGCCATGTTCGTCACCCTCTCGGTGAGGGCACCGCGATCCCTCCTTGAGGTTGATCTGGGCCCCTAAGAATAGTGGTGTCTCGCGTCGGGACCAAATTGGATTTCTTGACGTTGATCAGAAATCCCAGGTCCCGCACCGCACGGACTACTAACTCCACGAGACACTGTGTCTCCAGCGGGTGCGTCCGTAAATGAACCAATCGTCCCAGGTAGCAACACATGTTGACTCCCCTGCGCTTCAGGTACGCTGCCACCGCCCTGATCAGGAGGGTAAACCGTCTGGTGGAGGTGGACAAGCTGAATGGCAGGCTTGGAAACTGGTAAGTTTGACCCTGTACCTTGAAGCGTAGAAACCTCTGATCTTGAGGTGCGATCGAACATGCAGATATGCGTCCGAGAGATCTAGCGATGCCGCCCACATACCCTTGATGGGGCAGGCTAGCACCGAAGCGAGAGTCTCCATTCTGAACCTCTTGGGCCTGATGAACTCGCTTCAACGGCTTGAGGTTCAGAATGGGCCTCAGTCGCCGGTCTTCTTTGGAGCCAGAAAAAGCGTGCTCCAAAACCCCTTGGTGAAAGGGGGTAGACCGGGACAATCGCTTGCTTCGTGAGAAGCTGAGTGACCTCTGACAGTAGTGCCCGGCGCTGGGGGCCGTCTGGCGGCACTACCGTGGACCTCTGAATCGTGCAGGCGCCACGAGGGTGGCTGGTAAATTCCAGCCTGTAACCCCACTGACCACTGACAATACCCAGGCGCCCGGTGAGATGGCATGCCATCTCTGGGCGTAATGCACAGCGGCCGCCCACAGGGGAATCCCTGTGGGAAGTCCAAACCTGCCGGCATGGACTGTCGACCGCCGTGCCCTCAGGACCGATCTGGTTTGCCACCCTTAGAAGAACGGCTCTTCTTAGGGGGCTTGCCATACGGTCCAGCACTACTCTTGCGCTTCCCAGTTTTCTTGGGAGGTGCTGGAGTAGCCTCGGGCTCGGGTGTAGTCTGTGGTGCGCGTCCTGCTGAAGCCGGAGCTGGCGCTGAAGAACGCTTAGAAGACTTCTTCTTCTTGTGCTTCTTCTTCGCCTTACTGCCCTTCCCTTGGTCAGGGCAGCCTCCGACTTCTTCAGAGTGCTCTCATTGGTGGCCTTCTTTGCCCGGTCCTCAACCGTAGCGCAAAAGGCCTGTCCAAAGAGTAGCCCCTGTCCCACCGAGTCTGACTTCTTCATTGCATCAGCAAAGTCGGAGCCGTAAGTTGACTGGAGGGACAGACAGGCATTCTCCCGGCGGCGAGATGACATCCTATGGGCTAGGCCCATAGAACTCTCGTTGAGGTTAGCTGTTAGCACCGCTAACAGATTAACCTCGCGGAAGAGTTCCGGCGTTGCCCCGTGGTCGTGCGCTACCTTCCTACCGAGGTGCTCGGCAAGCGTGGTAGCGACGCTAGAGACTCTGATAAGCGGCGTGCTCGCTTATCGATGAGCTTTAGCTCCTCCTCCCACTGGGGGAGAAACGACCCGTGGCGCGCCTTGGCCGCTAGCGGCAGGCGCTAACGCAACGCTCTGGATCCATGTCAGGGACCCTGAGGTAGGTTTCAGTGGTCCTCCTGCGAAACACGCAGTGGAAGCGTGCAAGCACGCGGCGTCAAGCTCCAGCGAGCCTGACAGCCCTCGAAACCTACCCTTGAGGTCCGCCGGGAATGCAAGTGCGGGCGACCCTTGTGTGGACGCGCTAGCTGGGCATCCTACTGAAAAGATGCCCTGGTCCTCCTGAACGGACTCCTCCTGAGAGAAAGCCAGGCCCAAACCTTGGGCCACACGGCTCATCACCTCAGCGGTGTCCGCAGGCAGACCATTGCTAGCGAGTTCCTCACGGGAAGCGGGGAAGGATACCTGAAGCTAGCTGCACAGTCTCATCAGACTGTGAGTCGCTACTGGTTTCATCTTCCGACTCCTTTCCCTCGCCTTCAGACTCTGACTCACTCTCTGATGAGGAAGAGATCTGACGACGGGCATCTGAAGGTGGACAGGGAGGTGTCGCCACCGTGTGGCTAGCCAACTGAACACCAGCAGAAGAGGGAGTACTCCCGCTAGACCCCGAGATGCTAGCTATAGCACCCGGGATCCGCGACGCTCTCGCTGCTGTCGCCTAGCATAGCAGTGTGCGGCCTACCCTGAGCTGTATCAGGGTTAGCCACTCGCCGCCGGGTTGGGTAACAACTGGTGGTACTGCTTGCCCAACGCTAGGCGGCACTTGCCACGGTGGTAGACCGTGGAAGAAACCACCCTGCGGCGGATACCACGGGCATACCCTGTTGGTAGCTGACCCTGAAAGGATCCGCCACCAGGGAAACCCCATGGAACGGTAGTACCAGTACCGCCTCCCCCTGTTGCCACAGAGACTGTGGTAACCAGGACGCAGTACTGCGGTACCTGCGTGGTTGTAGCGTAGGTGCCCGGTAGGGCTCCCGGCTGCGCACCACTGTACCCATGCCTCACAGCGTTCCCCGCTAGAGGATCAAGCCGTGTATGGGTACCCGCTATACTGGCTGTCCCTTGGCTAAAAGGAGCTTGCCTAGTATCACGGGTAGCTGAGCGTGTATACCCTCGATCAGTCACCTCGCTACCTGAATAGGCAGTATCAATCAATGGAGCCATGCTCCGCTGAATAGATAGTGATCGATCATAAGAGGGTAATTGACCCATTGACTGTAATGGATCACCCACGCTCTGCTGGCTCTCGAGGACATAAGTGGGTTGTTGATCAGCCAGGCTGTTCAAACTACCTACCCTAACCTCTTGAGCCTCGCCCAAGGTCGCTGTGTGTGGCGGACCACTCACGGCAGCAGCTATGGGCGCGTGCATAGTGGCTACCACTGAAGTCAAGCCGTAGCTCGCCCCGGTAGCTGCCACTGTTTGCACTTGGGTCGCTGTCCCGTGAGAGACTGCGAGCCCAACCCCGGTATAGCCGCTAGCCAGTCCCGGAGGACAGCCGGCAGCCATTCCAAGGCCCAGGGAATCACTCGGCGGTCCCACCATGGAACGCTGCCGTGTGACAACCCCAGTTGGTTCTGCTAAGACTACACCTGAAGCGTTAGCCCCGGTATCGTCTCTGCTAAACCCATGCACGTTTTCATTCGACCCTTGCGGGAACGAAAGCGTGCTGCGTGTCGTGGATCAACCCAGGCAAGCCCGGGTTCCACTGGCACGCTGCGTGCTACAGACCGGCCGAGGCAAGTCCGCTGCACGCTGTATGCTAGGATTCAACCCAGGCAAGCCCAGGGTACCCTTGACATCCTGTCCGTCGCCGGATACTTCCGCGGGTGCTAGACCTGCTTGTTCGCCAGCAATAGACGGGTGGCCACCTGCAAGAAGCTCGCTAGAGATCTCACTGGTAGACTGGTACTCGCCTGTTAGGGCAAGTACCGCCCTGCTGCCTGCTACTAGCTTAGACGTTAAGTCAGTGCTTTCGCTGGCTGCTAGGCCTTCGGGCTCGCTAGCAGTCCCCGGAGGGTCCGCCTGCTTGCCCGGGACCGGAGCCCCAGAGGTTACCTTAGCGTGGCCCTTGCCGTCCGCGCTAGTACCTACCATATCAATCTTACCTGTAGGCTTCTGTTTCTTAGTCTTCGCCTTCTGTCTGTGTCAAGACCTAAACGAGCGCTACTTTCTAAATCCTCAAGTGGATGTCCGATAAGCCTATGCAAAAGGAAGCACACTTATTTGATTTAGAGCAATCCCTGTGGGTGTAGCAGAGTGGATGCGGTCCCACTCTGCCACAAGGGAAGGGCATGATTGACAAGGCCTAGACATTGTAGTAATCGGGGAGCGTACAGCACTACCCCCCCGAACACAAGCTCAAGCCCAATAAACAGACCCACACGCACAGTGGCTGACGCTGATGTAGTGGTATGATATTAAAATATATATACAAAGGGATGAAAACTGAAAACCTTTTGGGGAAGATTTGTCAGGCTGGTCCTTCGAAACCCACGAACTCTTAGCAGTAACTCGTCATCAGACGCGTATTGAAAGATATAACGATAGAGCACACCATAAACATAGCGATAATCACTCACCATACATGTATACACAGTACTGTACAAACATCTATTGTAACTTACTAGTCTGCTATAGTTGTTTTACGTGAGAACAAAAATAAAATGGCGTCCTAAGGGCGGCCATTTTGAAAACGTGTGTCCCGTATATGAACGGAAACACACATACAAGCTAAGTTTTTGGATCGCTTTTGTCACCTTTCTAGCGAAAAATGTCGTCAAAACTATCTCCCTAGCGACTATACTGGTTGGTTTTTACCTCAGTGTAACAAACAAACTGTATATCTCGCCTTTGTTCGTAATGATACTTAGCGTTGGTAAAGAAAAATCCACACGTCTATCTCATCTAGAAACCAAGGAGGATAAGGGATGATTATCGTGTGTGACGTCACCGAATGGGTGAGTCCACTCGGGGATCGGGGTTTTGTTATTTATTCATTTATGTGGGACAAAATGACTATTGGTTTTTTCCGCATCTCGGGATCGATGCAAGAAGTATCTTAATCAACATCGGAAACGGTAAGATCGACCGGTGTACTGAGTCTGTAGTTTTTAGGGAAGTGGTATTATTCACCACAACAACACTTAGACTTATGCATTGAAGTACTTCCTTGATTCTCTGTATCCTATCAGTTATCTAACCACAACATGAATTTCCACATGATCAAACCATGAAGCTAGCTTCAGTAGCGTACGCAGGAATTTTTCAAGGGGGGTGTGATGATAAAAAAAAACCCAATAAAATGTTAAAAATGGCACAGCAGGAGCTATCGCAGCGTCAGCGCTTATGCTGACGCTTAGGGGGTGTCTGAGGGGGATGTGCCCCTCAGAAGTAAGAAACTTTTGCAAAATGAATACCTAATTGAAAAGATTTGGTGGACCATTTTGGCACTATTAGTGTGTAAAATTTTAGTCAGAAAAAGCCGAAAATGTGTGAAATGACGGACCATGAAGCCTCTTGTGAACATGTTTTTCCTTTAATCATGTTAATTGTAGGCCTATAAATTGTGTTAAACACAAATTGGTAAATGTCGAAAACAGAAGCGAAAATGGTAACTTGTTTATTCACTACGGTATGTAGGGGGTGTCTGAGGGGGGATGTGCCCCCCTTAGAAGTAAGAAACTTTTGCAAAATGAAGACCTAATTGAAGCGATTTGCTGGACCATTTTGGCACTATTAGTGTGTAGGCCTAAAATTTTAGTTTCAAAAAGCCGAAAACTTATGAAATGACGGTCTATGAAGCCTTTCGTGTACAAGTTTTCCCTTCTCAGATATTTTGCAAAATGAAGGTCCAATTGAAGCCATTTGGTGCATAATTTTTACGCTATTTCAATGCAAAATACTGTCTAATTATGCTTTATTTTAACATATTCTTTTGAAAAGCGATTAGATTTGGATTACAAAGTAAAAATCATCTGAAGTACATTATGCTTTAGCGTATATACTTGCAACCGTGTTTTGACAGAAAAAATTATGTGATGATGGGGTTGACAATTAAAATTTTCAAGTACGTACTGGGGTAAGGGTGTGATGATGTAGGGGTGGGTGTTGGTGTTAACATGTATATCTGTCAAGTTAACAATTAAAACCTTAACGTATGTTGCCAGGGGTGTGATGATGTGGGGAGGGTGTGGGGTGTTGAGTATTAACAATTAACACATTTACGTATGTTGCCGGTCAATACCGGTATAGGGGTGAGATAATTTGTGTGGGAGTTGTTAAGGCATCTATAGGCATATGAATGTGATAATATGTCCCCTATGACTTGCTCATCTCCCCCCCTCTCTCTCTCTCTCCCTCCCCCTCTCTCTCTCTCTCTCTCCCTCTCTCTCTCTCTCTCCTTCTCTCCTCTCTCTTTCTTTGTCTTTTCTTTTCCCCCATTTTTTGGACAAATCCAAGGGGGGTGTTTCACACACGTAACACCCCCCCTGCGTACGCCAATGGCTAGCTTCATGCTCAAACTAACCCAATATGCTCATTAAAATATAACAAAAGCAAATGTTGTATTCTAGGCAAATTTACACACCACCCATTTCCCCTGATCTGTCTTACCAGTATCAGTTTCAACTGATGCAACCATCTGTTGCACATGTGTATGCTCCTGCTGCTGTCGCCTGGTAGCCATTTTGGAAAATACTAATGCAACGTAGATAAAAAACCACTACCAGAAATACAATAAATGCAGTGAAGCGATAACTGCTGAATTTGATCAGAATAATTTAAGTTCAAAATATTTGTGCCAGCTCTCAAGATGCAAAATTGTAAACAAATTTACAAAATACATGACATGTAAAATTTCAATCCCAACACAATGTTCACTTTCCAAAAAAATAAGATGATCATCATTTGAAATTTTGTGCAAAAAGGTGCTTTATTATTGTATGTGAAATTTTATAACAGTCATTAAATGGCAAATACAAAGTCCATAAAGGACATGATAAATAGAACAGTTCATGCAATTAACATGTGAATAAGCTTGAATAGATATTATGCCACCAAAACAACCTACGGTCTATCTATATTTAGTTGAACTTTGCCACTTAAAAAAGAAAGAACAGTTAACCGAAACTGTTACAATTAAACAATACAACAATTGATCAGTGTATTTTACCCTACTCAATTAATGTTTAAAACAATGAATCTGTTTAAAATCCCACCTTAAGTTTACTTTCAAATGCAGTTACTGTCAACTTTACTTGCAATTGTCTGAACAAGCCTTATAAAACACTTCACTTGAGTGTTATCAGGAAACCATACTGACTAATAATTTAAATGTGCTTTCATGAAATTATAACAGACTAATAAATGCCATCAACATTCTGACTGTGCAAAATGGCTTCACAACTTATTGCCTGTAAGGCCAAGTTCACATAGGAGTAGGGCCTATGCGGTATTCGCTATGCTTCGATTGGGCAGTTTGTGCAGTCACATTGCATTCAATGGGGCGTCATATGTGCAGATTAGATTAAAAAATAAATTTACCCACATGGTTTAGTTTTAACATTAGGATGGTATACGCTGCACTAAAATTGAACGGGCACGATTCCCACTATACTATACTATACTACACTACACTACACTACACTACACTACACTATACTATAATATACTATACTAAAATATACTATTTATTACAAGCCGACGACAAAGTCGGCTTGTTCTGTCTTACGCCAATTCTTTCTTTCTTTCTGGCAACCTGCCTCTTCTTCTACAAACAAAATGTGCCAAAGCACTAATTAATACATTTTGGTCACTAGTGGCATGGGTATTCAGGGTGTTCACAGCTTGACCTTTGACCCTGTGTGCAATACAAACTAAATTTGAACAACATGATATGTCAAATCTTAGTGTTGCATATGATAGACTTTAGTAAGACAAAACAAAAAGCCAATGGTGACATCTTTGTACAGTGTTTACTTTGGGGTCAAAAGGTCAAAATGTGTATAATTTGAAACAACGAGGTATGGCAAATCTGAGTGCTGCATATGATAGACCTTAGTGAGACAAAACAAAAAGTCAATGGTGACCTCTTTGTACAATGCTTACTTTGGGGGCAAAAGGTCAAAATGTGTAAAATTTGAAACAACCAGGTATGGCAAATATGGGTGCTGCATATGATAGACCTCAGTGAGACAAAACAAAAAGTCAATGGTGACCTCTTTGCACTTGGGGGACAAAACAAAAAGTCAATGGTGACGGTCAAAGTTTGGGGGTCGAAGGTCAAATTTTGAAATTTAATGTTATATTTACTGCCGGCGGCTTGTACTCAGAATCTATTGACTCTAGTTTTATATATTTCACGTCAGTTTCCTACTTTTTACTTTTGTATTTATCATCACACTGCCGACGCAGCTTTTTACTGTATACTATACTATACGCAGGTATACAGCCTTTTCGAAGTGCCCTCTTCTGTGACCCAATATTATGAAATTACCTTGTTATACGCATACCCTGCAAAATGTGCACCGTATATCAGAATAGTATACTCCTATGTGAACTCAGCCTAAGAGTGATACTCTGCGTGCTAGCCATAGGCTTCAACACAGCCATAATAAGTCCCAAGTTTTGAGATATTTTCTCAAAATATCAAGAGCTATCTTAAGAACCACTGAACCAATACTATAGAGCCAACTTGTTTGTACTCATATTAATGCAATTTTCATGCTGATTCCAAATATGGTCATGCAGATGTACAACCGGGATGTACAATTCTGAAATTTAAAAAAAAAATTGAAACTTGTCTTCTGCAGTCGATGCCCTCATGGAGATACACATTATATATTCAAATGGCTTCATGACTTGGGTGTCCTTTCAGGGAAACCTTAGTTGCTGAATTAAATGTGCTTTATGAAATGACCCATGGACTTAAATGGTCTATGATATAACAGCCTTAGAAGCAGGGGCGTCGCTAGACCAATATGATTCAGGCATGTTTTGCCGACGGAAATATTTTGTGAATTGTAGACCCAATTTTTTCTAAGAATCTAAAAAGTGGGGGAGGGGGGTAGGGGTCAAATTTTTTCGACAAATTTTTTAAAATTAGTAACTATATAACATTAACAATAGGTCTAGGTCTATTACGTAACAACAGCACAATTTCGTAACACATCTTTTATATGACTCTTGCAATTTGCCAACAATCACATAGCTTTGACTACATTTGCCGACAATCACATGTTTTTCAACAGTCAATTTTTGCCGACAAAATTGTGTATTGGGGGGTGTCACCACCATCCCCCCACCCCACCCCACCCCTAGCGACGGCCCGGCCTAATTTTTAAGGACAACTGACTTCACTTGGGTGGCATTTAAAGGAGTATTTCGTGATCATAACATCCTCTTTTTATGACATTTTCAGTAGATATCCATGAAAAAACCTATTCCCAAAATTTTATGCGTTCATGAGTTATGCATGATTATGTGTATTACACTGCTCCGGCCGGGCTTTCACACTGGACACCTCCAGGAGCCATAATGCGGGCCCCTGGACCCCACACGCTATGCGTTTAGTCGCGCACGCGCTCCCTCGCAAAAGCCTCCCGTAATATGTTGGCACTTCATGATCACTAAAATTTCCCAGTTGGCACTTCAAATGAACTAGTTGAGAAGGCCTGTACTAGAGGCTTACTCTGTAGCTCTTACACAATCAATCAATCAATAAATAAATAAATAAATAAATAAATAAATAAATAAATAAATAAATAAATAAATAAATAAATAAATAAATAAATAAATAAATAAATAAATAAATAAATAAATAAATAAATAAATAAATAAATAAATAAATAAATAAATAAATAAATAAATAAATAAATAAATAAATAAATAAATAAATAAATAAAAAAAAAAAAACAATGAATAACAATACATCAATCAATAACTAAAAAAAGGACAAAATGGATACCACAAAAATGAATCAATCAAAGTAGTGCACGCCATCTCAAAGCTTAAAAAGCACCATGCAATGCATGTATAAGGCTCAAAATAAGCTAAGGTGTCATAAAAGTGTAACACACAATTATTTTTCCAGCTCTTTTCTTTTGGTCTCCAACCAGGTTTAAATTATAGTATGCACATATATCGTTCATAATACACTAAAAGAAAGATAAGTTATAGACCATTTACTTCACAAATTTAATTTTCTAGCCCTTGCGTACGTTATATTTGACAGACACAATTTTGATGATTTTCTGCAATCAAATAAAAATTTATAAAGTATTATATAAGGTATTTTGTGGTTATTTAGGTGTAGGACCTACAGCAACTGATTGTGGAAAAAATGTGTCCAAATATTACAATAAGGAGGATAAATTGTTATAAATAAAATATGTGTGTCTGTCAAGCCATAACATACGCAAGATGTCTGTCAAATGTAACATACAGTTCATAATTTGGCAAAAACAGTAGTTCAAGATGGGAAATTGAATAAAGATCACATGCAGTTTATAAATCACATGTTTTAAAACACTTTTATAAACTCTAAACTATCATCATAATGTGAACATCAAGTGATTTTTAATTTTTAAAACATATTATGTATGTTACTTTTGACAGACACATACAAATCTTATGTATATGTTACTTATGCATAAAATGTTTGACAGACAACACTTAACAATGGATTGTGTCATCAAAAAAGCTTCTCCTCACAAAGTGATAGTGCCACAAAGCTAGGTGGAGCTAAATGCTATGTCATGTAGCATAATTAGCTGTATCACGCTAGTTTAGCAGGAATTACAGCACCGTCTTGCGTATCTTACTATTTGACAGACATTTCAAGAAAAATTTTAAAATTGTTATATGTTCAAAAAAGATGGCAGCCACTTACAAATTGATTATAATATGGAGAAATGAAGTTATTTACAATAGATTTCCCCTTTAGTTTATGCTTCAAGTCTTTGTTTATAAAAACTGAGGGACTTCAAAATCAATCAAAAGTTTGACAGACAATAGTAACATACGCAAGGCAAACTTTTAAATCCTTTTTTTGATCTGTTAACTTATAATTCATAATGCCTCTTTCTGTTTTTTTGATTGGTTTACTGCACCATTTTGGGAAACAGGTCACATGAATTTCTATAAGGATCCATAAAAAAATTAAAAGCTGTTGAAAAAAGGCGTCTCTTGGCATGTTACAAATAAAAGTGTAAAAATAGGCATTTTTACAGCTATTTTTATTTTTTTTATTATTTAGAGTGAAAGGATTTTACTTAAATTGTGTATGCTATGTCTTTACTACCTAAACTTGCCACTAAACTAGCAAATATTCCATTTCTATAATTATTATTTTTAAAAAAGATGTCAAAATATATGGCTATAATATGACACCTTAGCATATTTTGAGCCATAACAACCTTTTTGATACCAAATTATCCTACCAGGAAGAAGTGGGTCAATAGCAAATATGACCCATTTCCTGACAAGACAAAGTATTCTTGCTATAAAACCCTTTAAAGTAGTGACTTCATACAAGACCCTAACACTGACAACAATTCATTATTCAAATGTCCTTCTCTTTTGCTGTTATTAATATATTATTGTCTTGTTCATCCTATTTTCATCAAATGGATCCTGAATAAATTGGCATAATCAATCTTTTTTTAGGTTTACATGTACTTGTATTATTAATTATTAAGGTGTTCTAGCCAGTATAAGGTCTGATTCAATTGCAAATGAATACTTAAAAACCATGCAGCGGGGGTTATAAACTAGGCATATTCGATATACCAAATTTCCTGGTTAATATACCGGTTTTAAATCAATACCTTTAATGTTTATGTATGAATGTGTTGATTAAATATTAATTACTTAATTTTGCCCCATATCATCAAAATTGCTATTTACATTCAAATAAAATACCACATGAACAGAGAAATGTTTCAAAGAATTTTGGAAATTTCAAAAAAAAAAATCTAAAATTAAAAATATAGGGCCTAGGCCTATAAAAAATACATTGGATTTGGAGTGCACAAGTTTTTTTCTTCTGGGTAAGAATTTTGTTCTTACATGCAACAGAGCTAGAAATTTGATAAATAGGTCATCATATAGGCCTACAAAATTCATGCATGGGCCTATTTATTAAATTTCTAACCTGCAAGAAAAAAGCTGTTGCATGCAAGAAAAAAACCCAGCAGGGTTTTTTTTTGTATTTTCAGAATCATTTTATCATTTGATCATTTTTAGGTATTACTGCCAAAACAATGACACTCTACTGGAGCAAATACATTTTTTATGTCCAATATGGTGGACTTACATTTTTGTAGGGGGTGCCAAACTTTGGGAACTGGGGACTGATTTTTCTGCGAAGTAGAGTTTACGGAGCTAAGAAAATTTTGGGGAGTTAACACCTAGAGCATGATCCTGAACTGGAGGGCTTTGAAATTGCCTGGGCTGAGAGCACAGCCTGAAAATAAGAATCTGCTTCACACATACTGTTAGTTTTACATGTCAGTGCTCCTCCCAGTGACCTCTTCACTATTTAGTCCTGGGCATGACAATAAAATGGAGGAATATTTTCTTACTTGAAATGAATTCTGTGAAAAATGAAAATACACTCCTCCTTGACTGCCCTTTCAAAACAATCATTGTACATAGAACCACTTCAGGTAGCAAAAATTGTATGCAGCTCAAAAATTTCAAACAGTAGAGCCAGGAACTGCCCTTTCATTTTTTATGTATTTTGACAGCTGATCCATTTTAGCTGCAGACTATGCCAGAGATTACTAGGCCAAATTCCCTGCATTCTACAGCCAATTTGCAACCAAGGAAACCATCAGTTTGTATAGCCTGCTACATGTAGGGATAATACCCATGAGAAGAGCTGCACAATTCAACAGGTCTTTTTCTTTCCACTTGCAGAAACAAACTCTCAGGTGCACATTTCTTTCCGTTCAATGACAGGTCAAAATGTACAGCTTTTCAACAAGGATTTTTTCAACAATTTGCTGACATGTCAAAATTATTTAAGGGTGGCCATGAATTTAGTAATTTTCTCTGAAACTTTACCAACATTGATTTCATTCACTAAAGTCAATGTATATACAAAAGTGACCCCATTCTAGTAAAATAAAACAGGGTATTTAGAGGGCAAGATTTCGGGCATATCCATATGAGATGCTCTATGAGATGTCAAAGAAATATGGGGCTACAGGAGAGTGCATTCACAGATATTGGTGGTGCATTTCAATTTCTAGCTAGTTGACCAACTTTAATTTTCAAAAATGTTGCAAGAATGTGTACATAGGGCCTATGAACATGAAAAGAGAAGCCTTAACGATGATCCAGACATTGCATAAAATAAAGAACTCATTACAATAAAAATCTGCCCATTTCATCCCACACAATCTGGTGTAAATTGATCTATTTTTGCCTAATCTGTGCTACTTTTTCCCATGGTTCCAATGACCAATATTAAATTATCTGAAACCGGATTCCAAACTATCCCAAGTTGCTTTTTGCATGCTTCCAATTGCATTACTGCACAGACAAAAAACCTGTTCTATTGGTTACATCAGGAGCAGTGACACAGAAGAAATTGTGTTATACACCCATGTCTGGGTCATTCATTATCACACATATTTTTATTTTGGTGTTACTTAGGCTTTGATTTTTGTATGTTTGGGTACATTTTTGCCAAATTGCCAATGTAGCGTTACATGAACAGGGAATGCAGATTGAATCAGGTCATGGCCCCTACATGTAGTTTGCAATAAGGCCACTAACAGTCAATTTTGAGTTTCCCGTCACATAATTTCTGAAAACAAGCGAGGTAACTTTTTCATTAAATTCATTATTTTTTTGTCTTTCATTATATGACCAACAGCATGTAAAATGTGTTATTATTTGCCGTTCACTCACTTGGAGATGGATGTTTAGCCCAAATGAGATACAAAGGTATATTAAAAAGATTCTGCAAGGTTGACAGCAAAATGTATGTTTTGATTTTGATTTTTCCACGAAAAATAAATGGGTATATTCATCATTTTTTTTGCAAATATAACCAGTTTTTAATCGGTATTTTTTGGAAAATCACAATAATGAATTCAAGTGAGGGTCAGAAAATGAAGTGAGGGCGGGTGACGGGAAACTCAAAATCGACTTTCACACGCCTAAAGTACATAGCATCCTGCTACCCTAGCATAACCCTGTTATTTTTATGCCATTTACATGTACACATGATCTGTGCAAGTGGTTAGACAAAATCATTTACCATAATCATCCAGATTTTAGTAAAGTTTAAAGTCTCCTACACAAAACTCCTTAAATTTAAAAGTAAACTACTACTTATTAATTAGGCCTATTAATTTATTTATTTTGAGTATTAAATTAAACATCATAGACAATAACCCAGATAAAAATTCCCTTTAAAAGGGAAAGCCAGCCTCAATGTAGAAGAGGTCTTGTAATTAGTTTTGGTCAATGTGAAAGGCATTTTTAGGATCACGCTTACATCTACATGACAGTCCACCAAACCATCAACGATGAGAACATGCACACTGAAACAGCAGAAAACATTAATTCCTAATCTCATGTCAACTCTTTTAATTCATTACATGTACTCCAAATTGTTCTGGTCTGTTTGTTTTGTTGTTGTTGTTGTTGTTGTTGTTGTCGTTGGGTGTTTTTGTCTTTTCAGCTTTTTACCCACGATATCTCAATTTCCAATTTTGTAATACCAGAACTTACGAACTCAATATCTTCGCTTAGGAATGTCCGATTTCACTGCTTTTCGATATATACACTGCCGGTTTGAGTTAACTTACATGTACATTTTATTTTAAAATAACTTAATTAATTCGCAATGTATAGTTTAAGCCTACTATATTATAATAGATAGTGGCCAGCACATTTATAAAGGACTGGTTACTCACTACAATCTTCACTCTTAAACTGTGTTTTTCTGAATGTGCTGATCATGTTGATTGCTAGTCGGAAACTCCTGCGAAGCTATGGACATGGCATCTTACATACTCCATTCTATAACAGTCTGCCTAGTGCCTTGTGTGTTTTCTCTTCAATCATTTTGTTGAATGTAATTTTATGAATCAAATAGTTATGTGTCATTTTATTTATAATAAAGAAGTTATTAAATTAATAAAGTAAGACAATTTATTTATCTATAAGTGCATGTCAAATGGGGTACATTGTTCAATACTATATGCATAAATTATGCCCATATTATAGCTAGGCCCTAAAAACTTTATTTTGCATCGGATTTTTCCCGTTGAAAAGACAAAACTGATGTTTATGATAGCAACCATTTCATCAATAACATTTTGAGTCATTTTATCCATAAAACGACACAGGATATGATAGATAACTACTTTCACACAATATGGTCCATATGATCACATATTGTTGAGAATCTGTGATATGATCCGGGGATATGATGAAGATTTTGATTCTATAGATCTGTTATCAACATGATATCACGCTGTTCAGTGGTCAAGGAGTAAGGACCCCGGTCAAGGAGACTGATATGACATCATAGGTGATGTCAGATTTTCTTCTGCTGACCATATGATGCTATATATATTAACTATTATTGTTACATTTAGGCCTTTAAACTTTTAAAGTCATAATTAATTAGTTCAAACATAACTTTGGTAATACTCACTCGTTTTCGTTAGTTGAAACGACAAAACATACTTACTTTTCCTAACAAATCAAATTAAAATATTTAAAAAAAAATTTAACCAAAAAAAAAAAAAAAAAAAAATCATTCCAATACCACTAAAAGAAAACGTAGAGAGAAAAAGGACGGAAAAGCTGCGAGAGGGGCCAGCGTATGGGCTGGCGAAAAGCTGTTTTCTTACAACACATGTAAATAAGGGTTTGTGAACTTTACAATGTGAATGAGATATGTCCCAACAAACAATGCAGGAACTGTCAAAGGTGATCCTGTTGTTATGACAACAATGGGACAAACAATAGAATATTGCCACACACTCCATGGTCATGGTGGTCATAGAGCGTGTTTCTACAGAGCCAACCGTTAATCACTCCTGTGGAAACAGCCTCCAACACCTTTTTGCAACACCTTTTCAACGCCAACAGAAACCTTGTTGGAGTAGGTTTTTGCCGTTGACGAAGCGGGTAGATTTTCTGTAGAAACAGACCGAAGCGGTAACTTACCGTGTATTGAGCAAAATCAGGCAAAATGGCTGTTAATCAACAGGTAAATTGGACGGACGACATGACAAAAACCTTAATAACAGCCTGGGCAACATAACAAGTCCAAACTATTATGTAAAGCCACGATATCTCCGTGATACGGAAAAAACAAAAAATTCATGGAATGCGGGGTTTGCTCACAGAAATGTGTAAATGCCACAAAATAGTGACAACTGTGTAAAATGTCAAACTTTTCTGTTGATTTGCAAAATATAACAAAGAAAAGTGATTATTTAGCAGTAATCAACCATTAAACAATCCATTCTAGCATTAATTCTAGGCCTACGATGCAAGATTCTGGCCATAGGCCTACTACATCATTGTGAGGTCATTTGGGGTCATCCGAGGTCAAATCGCCATATATTGTTGCCGGTTCATGAAATTTGGTGGGAACGACTACTGTAGGAAGAACAAATGTCAAGGTCATTTTAGGGTCATCCAAGGTCAAATCGCCATAGATTGTCGCAGATTCATGAAATTTTGTGGGGACGACCATTGAAACAAGGCAAAAATGTCAAGGTCAGTTTGGGGTCATTCAGGGTCAAATCACCATAGACTGCTTCAGGTTCATGAAATTTGATGGGAACGGCCACCTTAGTGAGGCAAATAATGAGAAAGTTATTTTGGGGTCAAGTAAAATTGCACCGGTTAAAATGATGGGCGTCAAGGTGGAGGCATTGCGGCCAACGCTTTGTGTCGAGAACCGTGCCGGTCGAGAACCGCGAAATTCTAGTTGTAAGTGTTTTTAGAGCCTGTTGTTATAAAGCTGCCCTGTAAATGTATGTAGAAATTGCTTGCCACCCCCCTCCTCGACCTGCCAAAAATGCTTGCCTTTTCTTGGACCCACACTTTTTGGCTTGCCAAAAAAATCTTGCCCTCCAACTCTTCATATATGAGACCAAATTTACACACATGGATGGACACACCGACTGACACACAACTTGCCATAAAGTCTTTTCCTTCGGACGACCTAAAAATAACGCCCCAATTTTTTCTACATCTTACACAACTAAGACAAGAAGAGCAAGTAGAATTTTGTTCTCAACAAACATACTGCACAGAATTACACTGCAGCCTACACTATTTACTATTATATTGAAAAGATGGACTTCATGCCGAGGCAGACACGTGGGTGTAGATATTTAGACCCAAACAAAATAATTACATTTGGATGTTGTTTTCTAAGAATTATTTTATCTTCTGTCTCTCCACCAATACTCCATAATAAACAAACTACAGGGCTTCAAGTTCAACTCTCAGCCCTGGGCGATTTGATAATGCCAAGTTCACATACATTGTAGCCAACTCAAATGACCATTTGATCACTATTTTACTTCTTTCATTATTACTGATTATCACTATATCAACAGGATCATGCTTTTGAATCCTGAACCATGATCAAAGCCAACTGCATGTACTATCAATTAAAACAGCAGCGTGAACCAGTTACCAGGGAATTACTAACCACTACACTGGCGAATAATATGCAGGGATACAATGTACAACACTATATGCCACAAGTGTCAATAACTGGGAGACAAGTTTCAATCAAGGTGCAGTGGTTTTGATGGTAAATTTCCTTTATTTGTCCTGTGTCATATTGAGACAATCTTTTCCCAATATGCTGAGGTACGGCATACTGTACAGGGTGATTTAAAATGAACTGTATTCATAGTGGTAACATCAAGCCACCGCTGCAATCATTGACGCACAAAGACAAACAAATGTTGACTTTTAATACGTAGGCCTATTTGTTAATCATTCTAAATATGTCCCAATTTCAATGACCCCTCCTCCAAAGCAAACTGCTGTTGTATCACAGAATCTGGGTTGTATACAATTTAGTACAATTTTGTGTGTTATTTATCAAAAAGAACTGTTTAAATTAATGAAGTCTTATTTATCCTCAGATCTTGACTGTCTATCTAAGCCTTATAGACTTACACAAATAGCAACCAAAGTAAGCGGAATTCAGGCATTTTTTTCTCCCAATCTACATAATTCCTCATGGTTTTTTTTAAAATTTCACCTCAGACAACCTGCAGTCGGAAATGACTAAATCAATGTTGTCATGGTAACAATGACAAGTGTGTCATAACCAAGCACAAAATAGCTGTGAATGCCGTCAAAAGGAGCAATGTATTATACATGCTAATTCACTCCAGGGTTTGATAGAATATTTACAGTGGTCAGCATCATCAATGTAAATTTGCAGTCTAAAAGAAAATCATGGATAATTGCATATATAGCAAAACAACCATTCAACACATGTAATTTTGGTGCATTATGTACAAAAATATACATATGTATAGCAAAGTAAAATGCTGGGAGAGTGGGAGACCTGTGAACTCTTTCAGGCACCCTATAATTATGTAGCCTGAAACATCATGGCCCTATCCTCACCGAGGGCCCATGAACCATAGAAGGAACAGTAAATTCTGTACAAAACCCACCTGCATACACTGGACACCAGAGAATGATCTCCGACCCCGAATTTGAGAATCAAGGGGCTTTTGTTTCGGTCCATTGGACCCCTTGATTTTATACAGAGTTTTCCCTGACATAAAAACTCAATACAATAAAACAATGTTGATCAAAATATGCATTTTGCTGAAAAAATTCAAAGCACATTATTTACATGGGTAAAGACATGTAACAAGATACTTCCTATATTGTAAAATGTATGCAAGTACTATGACTTCTGCAAGTCAGTGGAACTTGACACTTGGATTGAACTTTATCAAGGGTCCTCAACAGGCATCAGCCAGGGGCACTTTAAATTTAAAGACCCTGCTGAACTTGAAAATGCCCCCTGATTACCAAATGTTCATCCTCAAGATTATTCTATATCATCAACTTCACAGAAGCTAAATTATTAATTTTTACCCTGATGTGCCTGTGGTCCAGGACAAAAGCGGTTTGAATGTTTATAAATCCTAAACAGTGGTTCCTGATAATACAAGACAACATTTTAAAGGTCCGTTCATACTACGCCGCAATTGCATTGCGGTGTGGTGCGTTGCCGGTATATCGATTACTTTCTGCCGCAACTCGTCGCATTTAGAAGTTAAAATGTATTTAACTTTATTGTGATATCGCAATGGAATAGTTTGCAGTACGATGCAGTGCTGCAACACACCGCATCGCAAAGCAATTGCGGCATAGTATGAACAGACCTTTAGTACAACATTACTGCTTCCCAAGTGAGCACAACAGTTGACTCTAATGGAAATTGCTGTACATGGTACAATAAGCTCTGGCCCCTTCTTTAACCATGACCATTTTCATGATGTTTAGTTAGTTGACATTGTAACATATCTTATGTAGCAGGGTACGACCAGTAGTTTTACCCCTACCCCCATTGACACATAGCAACCCTCCCTTGATTGTTGCTATTTATTTTCTAGAATGAGGGGGGTCTGCTTTTACTAAGGGCTGGGCTACCCCTGTACAAATATAGTCTAGGTATAGCCTGTTAGCATCAGTCCTAATTGCCTGCAAGGGCTGTCCCCTTCCGGATATGACTCAAGACCGGTTGTCAAGTGAACTTATCAGCAAAAAATACTTGAAAATTAGCAGCAGACAGGTCAAACTGCTTGGTGAAATCTATATGTGTCATGTACAGTGAAAAAAAACACTTCCATTTTGTGAAATATAATTTCTGAAATTTCACTTTCTCAGTTCATGAAATTGGATTTCCAATTTTCCATGTTCAAATTAATAGAATGTTTGATTGTTTTAAATGAGCAGCAAGTAAATAATAAATTTCAGCATCCATTATGATTCAAGTAATGCATCCACATCTCTGTTCAAGCATACAAATATTGAGTACCTGCCCCTGTATGTTACCAAAGTGCAATACACACCAGTCATTCAAAGGAAAATCCATCCCAATGTGTAGGTGTAATTAGGTCCATTAATATTTGCTTTAATTAAGAGAAATCAGTGACACTGACCTCAGATGGCAATTAGTTTTCTAGGAAATCAATGCAATGTGTGTAGGCAGCATAAAAGCCCAATCTAGATCTATAGCCAGCCCCATCACACACATTGTGTGTGTGTGGGTTATATGGTCAAGATTGATGAAGATGACGATCCACAAGAGATTGCACACGACAACGTTACTAACAACTACACTCTTCCGCTAATTTGTATCTAGATATATGTTATGTGGGTGTTGATTTACTTATGTTAGGTAATCTTAATTTAAAATACGACCCACAGATGATTGAATTCACAGTAAATGTACCTCGACATTTGAATAGTTTAATGTAACTTTAATAAGCAAAGTGAATTAATTGCAGGAAGCCTGCGACATATTAATCATAATTTAATGTAAAATCTTGTAACAGGTTGTACATTTTCATATCAATTGACATTATGGTCTAGTAATTGATCATCCAGTAGACTGGTATCATCAATATTGCAAGCATACTTAATAGTGGATCCTTCCTCTACTTGATGTCAGTTTGTGCTGAAATTCCTTCCCACAACAAGAAAATTACAGGTGTATTGCAAAACAATAGATACAGCTCATGGGTTAATCCACCTTCTTTGTTTTACGCATAATATAGTTCTGTACATATTCGGGTACATGTAATTACTATTAGTTGATAATTGAGGAGTATCAATGACATGAAAACACAATTTTAGAATAGGATTACTACAAACATGTACATAGAAGTCATCACAAATCACTATTTGAACTGGATAAATTTCTCCATGACTATGATGTAGATTTATACACCAACAACATTCCCCTAATTGCTACATACATGTAATGCACTCTCTTCCAAGAAATTGGGTTCATCCTTATGAGACAAAGGTCATGACAAGTGACCTACTTATGCCAGACACAGAACCAGAACACACTAACCATGCTAAAACCAGAGAGGAATTACCTGTCAACTAATGACAGTGCAAGTATGTATGGCAAAGGCATGCAAACTGGCACAAGGAGTACATCAAGCGCAGACAGACCATTATTATTCTGAAGGTATACATTTCTCTTGATTAGACAGAAGATGAATGATCGTCATTTGATTCACGTTGTAAATGTGATACTGTGTACTAGTTTAAAAGACAATTTATTAATTGTGTATGCACAAAATTAAAATAAAAACGAGGGCAATAACAGAGAAGAAAGTATTTAAAGAAGATACTTGAATGTGAAAAAGGGCAATTGGGAGTATTACAGTAAATTAGATGAAACAAACCAATATGAAGATCTGTGGCAGACAAAATACAAGTCTGGTAAAATTGGCATGATGTATGAAGAAACACTAAAAAATTAGGGCAGCCACCCACTTGCTATGGTCATTCATTTACATGCTCTACATGAAAGGATATAGATTTTTTTTCCGTACATTTATTTCTTTACTTTTCTATGACATGTTTTTCAATAGGTACAATGACTTAAATTTTCTTCTGGAACTTCCAGAAGTGTTCATTTTTTCTATACCCAAAAGTTTGTAACCCCATGCCTACAATGTACAGTAGTAGAATATCACAGTATGTACACACTGCCTAAGCCTGGGTTGGATGCAAGCATGATGCAACTGAAGAGTCAAGGTGATTTCCTTGTATCATCCCAGGCAACATCTTCGCATCTAGGACAGGCAAGGAAATTGCTCAATTCTGCCGCCTGTATCAAATTGCTTGTAGAAACGTAGTAGCATAATCTATTCGGTATCAGGTGTGACCTGCTGCATAGCAACACAAATTGATTCAATTTTTTGATGGCTGTGAAATGTCTATACTCACATCATAATAGCCCTTGCTTGTGATATTAATATGTTAAAACACCCAGGGTAGCATTGAAGTTGACCTCCCATGACCTTGCAAATCACAAGATTAAGAAGATAATAGACGATGACACTGATGACAAGATAACAGATGAAGGATTTTCAGTCACATCTTCATTGAACTCATCAATTATGTAAGCTTGGAAACTATGGACAAATGATCGTAACAAATTTATAGCTGATACAATATTGTTTATGAACAATGTCTACGGATCTAGCATGTAGTAACAATAACTGAGCTTGAACTTTATGGTTGGGGAATTTCCCTATATGAGATTAATTAAGCCATGTAAGTCCAGGACCAGCCAATTTAAGCACTTAAACTCCACAATTTAACTCCTTAAATCTAATGTTGCAAAGAGTCTGTGGACCCATTCCTGGACCCCAAAGTTCCAGAAGTTTATCACTCCTGCTGGATCTGTCTGCTGCACATATCCTCCACGAGATCTATGACTGGTGGAAGCATGGGCGCAAGTCTAAACTTCCATGGTGGAAGTCAATGTGTGCCTCAATGATATATTTCTAACATGCTCAAAGTGCATGGAAGAAAAAGTTATTTTGACTCTTAATCAAAATTAATTTTGACCTACCTTCATGATGTTCCTCTATTTTCTCTCTACTATTATGCCTCTTCTTGGATTGTCTATTATTTATCACTCTAGCACCATTTTCTGTAGCCTTTAGACTATTACTATTCAAACTTCCCCGTGGCGAGGTCTGCGGACTTGGCGTCAAAGAGCCATAACTACTATCTTTATTTCTCTCTCTATCTCGCAACTTCCGCTGAAGTTTCTCTCTTTGCTTTTCAGTTCTGTCGTCTCTTGCCCGTGACCTCTGGATTGACGGTCTGTGTTGAGGGTCTGCAATGTCAAAATGAAAAAAAATGTTATCAGTATAAAATTTCAGTTTCACACATCTGATGGATACAAATATGTATACACATGGGCAGCGGACAGACAGAGACACCAACACACACACACCCTCTCTTGTATGACCCCCAGTGTGATGACTCACCGTAGATTTAGATTTTCACACACACATTCTAACCGTGCAGTTTTTCATTCACACATCCATAGATTATGTACACAATCAACTTACTGAGGAGGTGGTCGTATCACAAAACGGGAAGGTGTTATACCCTTCTACAAAAATATATGGCTTAATGACACTAATCTCCAAGCTATCTCCAACCGTAGAATTCGACAGTTGGAATATGGATGCAAATGCACCCCTCTACACAAAACAAAACACACATCCATGTATCTCCATCTTTCCATGGATACCAAACTGGAAATGTCTTGTCCTTGGAAAACTGGAACAAAGTTGGGCAATAAATGTTGGGTACCAATCACAACCTCTTCCTCCCACAGACATGAATATAAAATGATGTTCTGTTATTCTGAGGATAGTGTGTTGAACCATGACTCTAGACAAATTATGCAACTTCTTTGATTTAAGATGAACACAATTTACTGTACCTATTTGTTTGGTGATGTCAATAAAATAACTTGAACTTGAACAATTTATAGCTTCACTTTTAATTTAGCATTTAATCTACAAATTAGGTGGCATTTATGTTGCACTTAGATGCACCACAGATTTTAAGCTCTGGATTATAAATATTTAAATTCTGTATGTGCACATAGCAGTCTTAAAACATTTGGGTACCAATCATGTTGAAAGAGTGAGTATGGTCAACACCCCTCGTACATGTATGTTAAACTATAGGTTATTCTGAAGATGCAAAAAAAGTTCTCAGACAAGGAAAATAGTTTGTCCCAACATAGACTTGACATGCAAACACCCAGGCCAGAGCTTTTTTTTGTACAATACAAGAAGCTATTAATATCGTTCTCGCTATGAGCTAAGATATTACCTTGCAACGCACAATATTTTAAAAAACTCATAGCTCACATAACTTTCTACACTGTCCATTATAAAATATTGTCCACATACTCAGACAATATGAACTTGCAGTTTACAGGCATTTAAAAAAAAAAGTCTACAGCCATTTTCTTAATAGCCTTTTGCCACCTCCTCAGGAAGCCTATTAAACTACGTTTATTCACACCGCTCCATCACGCATGGCTCATGATTGTGTCTTATCTATCTGACATGGAACCGCTTTCGGTTGGCTGCCTATATCTTGCTCGCCGCCAGTCTTGATCAAAAGTGACCCCTATTTTCAGTAACACAGGGAAGACATAAAATGTACCGTAATGGGGGAGAGCTGGTTGAGGAGCGGGCAAGTCATTTGACATCAGTGGATGTGATGATGACGATCATGAGTATCCGTAGGGCCAATGGCACCAAATCCTGCTGGTTAGATGATGATGATGAATTCCATTTGGGCATCTATGTACTTTCTAATCGGCTATTCTAGGAATTTGCACTTTTCTTCAAAGGGCATTTCCATGAAATTGGTTCATAGACATAATACTGGATTTTTGAAATCCCAAGGCGATGGATGGAAGCCTTATCTTGACTATCTTCTTTAATCTGTGCCATAATGTGTTGTTTTTCATCTCTGTACTGGAGAAGCACAAACTGTGCTCATCTAACAAAACTTGGGTTTTATTTGATGCACGTTATAATGGAAGTAAGACAAGTAAAACATAATTTGCGAGCTTTCAACATACATGTAGAGTGACCAGACATGTACATAATTGAAATTGATCTTACACAGAGATGCCAGTCAGTGTTGACAAAAAAATCCTGAAACTGCAAAAAATTTCCTGTACATTTCCAATTATGTCTGTCTACATCTAAACCAAAATCGCCATTTATATCAAATAAATCTTGAATTAATTTTGAAAATTTTCAATTTACATGTACTTCTTCCGCGATTTACATTTTGTTTTGAGGCTCTGCATTTAGTATTTTACACAGTTTGTTTTAAAAATTAACTAAAAAATGGACACCACTTAACTTCCAAGAACCTTTTTAAAAGAGTCAAGCAATCCGATCTATTGGTGCACAATTTTGTAACTATTGGTAACCCCAACATAGGTCCTCTTTTTCCTTCGATAACATTGAAAATTAGCCCTTTTCTAATGGAAAAATATGATCAGCCCTCATTATCAGGTGATGCTGAGACTTTGACTGTTGGAGGAGTTCATCTGTATCTCTTTTAATAGTCCATGAATGACTGCAGCTCGGTGAATGTTGAATGAAGGTTATGAACTTTGCCATTGGAAGTGAGAGCATTTTGACCCATTCTGACTGGCTGCAAATTTGTGAGGAATGTGAATGATGGGCAGACTTCTAGACAAAATACACACCCACACATTCTCAATGGTTGCACTTTCCTCACTCAATGGACTCTTCTGTTGTCTCACTTGACTTGATGCTCTTAACCTTCAAGATGGGATAGGTACAGGTTTCGGTCTTTGAAATTAACTAAAGTGAATCTCAAAATGATGCCATTACTCTCTCTCTAAAATAAAATATTTGGGGTACTACATACATACACTACATGGCAAATTTAAGCACTTTGCTTGGGTCAGTGGCAGCAAATGGACCTAGGATCCCCATTTTGTGCAGGGCTATGGGCTATGGTACTATTACCTGATTTACTACATGTACTAATCATGCTAATAGTACTTTCAATTCTTGGACAAAATATGTGTACATGACTCTCCACAGGGGCTACTTGAAGTATCCACTTGTCATGGGCCTGACCTTTGCAGGTCAAGATCATTCAGGTCAGGATCATTCATTTTATTGGATGTAAACTGACCCATAGAAGTAAATCCTTAGCTAGATATGACAACTTTAGTTTCTACAACTTGGAACTTGTTGACTTGAACAGAGATTGACACCAAGATTATGTTGGCTCATATGACTTCCATGCAACAAGCTGACCAATTTGAGCCAATCCCTTGTACAGACAACTTCCCACTGTTCAAGGTTAAATGGCCAGCAGAGCTGCATGATGACATCCAAGGGATTAAGGTCAAGCTCAGTTGAACTCTGCAGGGGTCAACCTCATGGCCCAAGCACAGGTCAATGATATTTTTGTAGTGAAATATGTCAGGGGCGTGATCCACCCACTGGTTTGGGTAATGAACAAGACAAACACTATCCAGGTCTCATCATGCCTATCTTGTCATCTTGTTAAAGGAAGTGATGTATGAAATAGGGAAACAGCCGAGTGAGGACTCTGTAAGGGTTGGATATGTCATACAATCTCATATTAACTTGGAAGATCAAATTTAAAAAAGGCTTACAGCAGGTAGGCATATAACTTGGGAATCCCTCTGGCATGTAAATGTTGAGACACTGATCAAGTAGAACATGGTGAATTTGCAAAGTTTCATGAAAATCCACTATTAATCTTCACTTTTTCTGACCAGATATCCTTGTAATATTTTCAATTTGAATGCCTCATTCCAAAAAGTGGCCAAAATATTTTTCTTGCCCCCCCCCAGTTTTGAGTCAAAACCCCCCAAATTACATAAATTTCCGCTGTTTTCGCCAATTTTGCGCAAAATTTACATACATAGTAGGACCTATGTACATTATGAAATACATTTGAAACCATTCACAACTCTCTACCATATGTTGTTTTATCTACGTCATCATGTGTTATTGATCAATAAATGTAACACCTAGGTCAACAAACAACATTTTAAAGCCCAACTAAGGCCAAGGTTGCCGCACATGTACTTAAAAAGCAGAAACAACGCCTTCAAAATGAATTGATTTGGACACAACCTGAACCCGGATATACGCCTACATATTTATGTAGGGCGCCTACATATTTTGACAGATCTACCTTGATATTCTGTTTCTTCGATGACATTGACATTACCCACCCCAACCTGTTCCTGCATTATAGCCTATATCATTGTGCAATTTGTTGATCACAACATGATAACGATCACAACTTGAGAACGCTGGCTGCTGTAACTTGTTCTATGAATTATTTGACAATATTCAGTCAACAACTCTATTAGGTTTTGGGCAGGGTAGTTCTCAAATCATAGTGTTTTTCCACTACTACAATGTAGGGAGGGGTCTACATGTACACATATATTGGACATGGAGCACAACTTACCTAGTACTACCATACCCTTGCATCCTCTCTAGGACCCTGTTCACATTAGAAAATTTTCTTCTTTCAGCGAACTTGAGCGAAGATTAAAAATGCTTTTTTTCCTAATGTATACGCACTTTTATTCATTTCACGAAGATTAAAATTGCTTCTTTCAACAAAGCTAAAAAGGTTGTTTTGACGAAGGAATACTTCGTTCGACGAAGCTAATTTTGTAATGTGTACGCTCGCTTCGTTCGATGAAGGAAAGTGATCATGTGACAACTGACAAGTGAACAGGGTCTAGGTCATCAGTGACTTGTTTAAGATTATAAATCCTCCAGCATCAATTCAAATGCATAATTTACATTGACCCTGTTCACATCAGAAATTTCTTCATTCAACGAAGATAAGTTAATCTTGATTAACTAATTAAGCATGCGTACACATTACGCTGAACGAAGACCGAATGAAGACATTGTACTGTACACATTTCATGAAAATTAACGAAGCTCGAACGAAGCTATTAACGCCCGGTTATTATTAAAACCGGCGAAGGTCACTTGTCACATGATCACTTTCCTTCGTTGAACGAAGCGAGCATACACATTACAAAATTAGCTTCGTCGAACGAAGTATTCCTTCGTCGAAACAAGCTTTTTAGCTTCGTTGAACGAAGCAATTTTAATCTTCGTCGAAGGAAGAAAAGTGCATACACATTAGGAAAAAACAATTTTTAATCTTCGTTGGAGGTTCGTCGAAGAAGAAAATTTCCTAATGTGAACAGGGTCATTGATGAATAGAGTTATACTTGAACCATCTTTTGCTATTCATCTTGCCATATGATACCTATCCCCACCCATGCTTTCAGCGCTTTAATTCCCTCCCCTTTTACTCCGACAGACAAGTTCCATCCTTCAACAAAATAAATGACCAGTATGTTTACAACAGGCTGATTAATAGCGTCTGCTCGTTGTCGCTGCAGCTTTGCATTACAGGCTACATCACAGTCCAGCAAGAGAAAAACGTGCTACCTGTAAAACAGAGGAAGTGTCCGTGCTCATAAATTTGCTTTGACAACAATAAATTATCCAGAAATATGATATTGTAAACAGTAGCCTACATCATTCAGACATCACACAATGCTCAGTAATCAGTATATAAATTATATTTGTATTATATGTATAAACGATATTGTTCCTAATAAAATGTCTGCTGCAAGGATAATGATTCATTATACACCGATCCGACGAAAAAGCAAACGCATGAGGGCAGTACAGCCGTCCGCCATTGCTGCGGTGTCCCCACTACGATACACCGCGCGGCTCAACACGTATTCTCAATACTTATCCGAAATCTTGTCGTCTATTTAGCCGTTTTCATGCGTTATTTACGAAAATATGGAAACCCGAAGAGAAAGAAAAGAGGGACATTCTGGCAGAACTTGTGCAGTAAAAGATTGCTCCAATAATAGTAAGAAAATCCAAGAATGGAAGGAAACCGAGTGTACAGAACATCACCCGCTTACTCATGATGAATGCCCATGTCAAAGACCATACTCACTACATCGTTTTCCAGGCAAGCCAGAAGACGCGGCAAAGAAACGCCAATGGATCATCAACCTGAACCTAAAATCACTCACTGTCAAGGATCATAGTGTGGTAAGTTATCATTTTCACCAAAAACTTTATTACGATTGTCAAAGTTGGTAAAATTCCGACGAAAATGATGCAAAACATAATGTAAACAAACATTGAATTGTTCAGTAATCAATAGCTCCCGATTAAAAGCGTGCGTGATGAATGGTAGACCATATGTTTATTTTGATTGTAATCATGATGTTTTACATGTGATGTTTTACATAGTTAATGTTCATATTTTTGTGTGAGTGGACAATATTATTGAGGCATAGTCATCAATTACTTTTAATGTACATTTTGTAAAAATAAAAAGTTGAAAGATAAAAATTGCTAAAAATGTATTTTGTTTGCTTGTTTGTTGAGTCTTTATATTTTTATTTCATTAATTTCTAGGCTTCTACACGGTGTAATAATGGTTTAAGCTTTCCATTTAAAAATATATATATTCTGTGCCTAATTTCCTTCCTTTGAAATTATTAAATTATGTCCTCATTGAAACAGCTGATTTTGCGATCAGCTGTTCATCATAACAAAACACTACAATCACCCGAAACTGATAGACGATGACCGCACATATTAAATTCCCCGTCCATAATGTGACATATCAAACTTCGCATTGTACTATGAGGCTAACAATCCCGGATGTTGGGAATCCCCAAAACGTGACGCGTCCTTTTCCACGCCGGTAGATTTGCGAGAGGTACCGAAATCAACTCAAGTTTTGAGCCAAATCTGGACATCAATTTAGCCTTTTAGCACTTGGAATTACTAGCAAGCGTTTCATTAAAAGCTTCCATCATTGTTCTTCAAAAATCCTGGATTTATACATGCGATTTTAAGTCATGGAAAGTAAGCTTTCCAACACCAAAGTATGCTTCGTGCGTGTGCAATCGGAATTTTATGCCGTGGATGTCATGAATACATGCAGTGACAACAAGGCAAGTTTTTCTTTATTTTACGGAAATATTCACATACCCTGATCAGAAATATTAGGCCATAGTCGAACGTCATCTTCCCATGTGTCCATGACAAAATATCGATGAAATATAATAAGATAAAATACACGAAATTGGAAGTTGAAAATGAGTTAAAATGTCACTTGTACTACATGTGTTGTGTTGCGGTGTCTGGCGATCAGCTGATTGGCATTGTTAAATACCCCGCGGGGACACCGCAGCTATGGCGGTGTCGATAGAGGGCCAAATACATGAATGGGCCGTCGGATTCGTGTATACCCACATATTTAGTTGGGAGGGCCGGAGTCCAGAAAAAACTTTTTCATAACCTAAGCTGCTTTAAAATCAGGATTTGTTCGCTCATGCTGTATTGTACTTGTAGTTTGTCAGTATAGTCTATAGTCTAGAGGCCAGTGATTTGCTCATTGATAGATCGTAAAAATCATCAAAAATCAGGTTTTGGTATATTTGTTACTGTCAATGTCATGTGCCAAAAGCCTCATATTTTAAAATACAAGACATATTACACAAATCTGTAAAATTTCTCTACAGCTAAAGTAAGTAGAGAAATTAGCAACATTTATGTATGTGAATGGGGCTTCCAACTTGCCAATACTTACATATGTTTTCTTTGTTTTTTGCCAAATTTTTCATTTCAAATATACCTAATGATAATTTGAATGACTTTCACTGTTAGACAATTTATAAAAAAATTTAATTTTGTTACACTTAGGCTGGGATGACTGAATGGGCCTTTAAGTGAGTTTGGGCCTCACCCACTTAAACTGTCACCTGTACTGTTTCTACTGGGCACATCACCAAAGTATACCCACTTCAAAAGGTGGTTAACAGTTGACGGTGAGGTTAATAATTGTATTACCTAAATCTGTTTCTACTGGAGCCATTATGGTGTATTCTTTGCATCACCATGCATAACCTGTCAATCGTTTTGCTCAGTAAAAATATGTTGTTAACCTCACTTGTCCAACTCCACCCAGGTGTATAATGGGGAGCAGTGGACTGGTGCCTTATTGTTGGCAGCCATGTGGTGTGAAATCCTAATATATAAAGTGAACTAAGTGTAAAGCACTTTAATCATGTTGAAAAGACACTGTAAATGCCTACATTTTAACATATTGTATTCTATAGTATAAACTTCACTGGATGCATGCTGTCAAATCAAAGTTTCATATTAATAGTTGACTGTATAAAATGAGATCTAGAAATGTGCCATGGTATGTGACTCTTTCAGTGCCCTGAACACATTATAAGTGAACCAGCACTGGCAGGTGACATGGATGAAATACCAGATATGCCCAGAATAACCCAGTAAAGATATCCTAGTTGGTATCAAGTGCATGGCCTAAATATAATCATGTATATGATGTATGCAATGCATACATAACAAGAACATGATGTAAAACATCTCCACTTGGCATGCTGTACACTCCTCCTCCTCCTCATCATCAGTATGGTGTGCCGGTCATTTAAAGTGCAACCTATTCTTGTACATCTGTTTAGTTTTGTTGCTGGTATTGGGTGGATTGGAAGTGCATCAAGAATGTAAATTACACTTACATGTATATGGTCATTTTCACGGTAAAGGGTGTAACTTTTGATTTTTAGGGTCAAAATTTCAAACCACTTAAATATGTTTCTGTTTACTGTAATCATGCATAGAAGCAACTTAAATTCCAGTAAAATAGTGTTTCAAGGCTTAAACCTTTTGATTTCTGATAAAAAATTTGACATTTCCATAACATTTTGGTTAAAATCTAAGAAAAATGTATTTTACATAAGCTCAGAAAATTATGACATGAAAGCTGGAATACATGTGAAATCCCATTCCAAAGTAAGTCAACAGATATAAGTTAAATTTTATACCATGTTTTACTATGTTTGTAATTGCAATTTTGAAAATTTTTAACATCAAGGGTCATTTGCAATGGAAATTTCCCAACCTTAAACATATTTTTTAAGTTTTAATTGGGTTCCTAAAATAATTTAAATGTCTAACTTCATGTACAAATACTACTTGATGAAAGGAACCTCCCAGCCAAGTTTCACAGAAATTGGAGTTATTTTTCAGAATTGGCAATTCAAGCGATTTGTGTTTCGGAGGCTTCAGTTAACAACACAGGTGATCATAAAAGTAAAATATTTGGCTAACTACTACAAGTTGACATGAAAAATAGGTAAAAAATATCACAATTACCAATTTTCATGCTTTGCTTCTAAGTATTGAATTTCAGTTGTGACAAAAATTAAATTATCACAGCAAGTCATTTTTTTTTTTTTTTTTTCTTCATGTTTACAATGGTTAAACATGGCAGAAGTAGTTTTTTTGAAAACAACACTGTTGGGATCATCTAAGCTGTTATTTTCTTGTGTGTATTGAATCAATGATTCTATGCGGCAGATATTGCAGATTTATAACATGATAATTTTTTCACCCATTTGTTAAGTATGGTGTTATTTGCATGTGAAGCCTCCAAACGGGCTTTCTTGGATATCAGTATATTTTTCAAGCATTAACCATAATATCAATTTTTTTTTAATTTATGACATTCTGCACATATCATGCAACAATTACAATGCAGATATCAATATGGAACATACCAATTTAGATATGCATAGATGATAATTAAGTTTACTGTTGTTTCGGAGGCTTCATTTGTTTCGGAGGCTTCAATTGTTAACGGAAAGTTTGTATTGGGTCCCATTTTCAAACGGTGATATATATCTCCATGATTTAAAAACAAGTGACTTGAGGATCTACTTTGCTACATTTTGATAAATAGATTGGATGAGCTCTTTTATTTATATTTGCCCAAGCTTGCTGAACAGTTTGTTTCGAGGCTTCAAAAAGTTAACGGAAAATCGGCTCTTTGAAGTCAAGATTTTATAAAAATTTTAAAAGCTTGCAAATCAACTAATTTTTGTTACCCATTTCAAGTTAAGATATCAACTGTTATGAATCAAGAAGAAGTGAAGAAATAACCAAGAATTATGAACCAAAGCTATACCCACAAAGTTTGTTAACAATTGTTAACGGAAAATGAAGCCTCCAAACGACAAATATCAAGTCCGGTTCTCAAAAATACAGGGCTGTTCACAATTAAATCTAATGTGGCAGTGTTTACTGAACATATGACCGTACTTTCAGGATAAGAAAAATTATCCATGAACTAACTGAAGAAAACACAGGGTTTTACAAAAATGTTACTGTTTACAGTTTTTCAAAATGGCAATATTAGGTACATTTAAGCCTGCTAAAACTGAAGGCAGTAACTCCCGAAGATGATTATGCTACCCAAGGTAGCTGCTAACTAGATGACTTATGTGGCCAAAAATCATGGAATTCTGTGGCTTTATTAGAAAACTACGGATCAAAATGTTAAAAATCCAAAGTTACACCCTTTACCGTGAAAATGACCATATTTTAAACCACAAAAACATATGAAGGTAAACTACAACTTACAAAATTTAGGACTTTCAAATAGGAGCTCTTGACGATCAATTTGGGTACAACTTTTATATAAGTGTGATGACTGAAATTTTAAATCTCCATTAGAAATAAACCCATGCCACAAAAGACCTATCTACATAACATTTTTAATTACTTGCTCTCACTGCTACATGGTTAATTTTAGTATTATTATTACTTTGAAATAATATGTACAAATACATTAAGTCTTGTACAATGTATAGCACAACATTTGACAATTCAAAAGCTTTAGCTCATCAGAAATGCAGAAAATTCCTGGTAAGTGGTATCAGCAGTTCTTTGCATTGCATTGTTTGGGAATTATATTCATCACATGTTACATGCATTTACTTGGAAGCTGTACTCTGTGTATCATCCTCTATTGCTATCACAGTTCATTCATCCATCCATCACATATGGCAAGTCATTATACTATTACTCCCAAATCTGAAATCACCGTAAATTTAAGCTTGCATAGATTGCAGAAAGGTTTTTGAATAAACAGGTTTAGATCATATGACTAATTTGCACCATCCGACACCAGGCCATGTCAGTAAGCTCGGTCAGACGAGAGGTACATGTAGAGAGAAACAGATATGCACAGGCCTGGTAGCCAGGAAGCTTCCAATGCTTTAAATATTTCTATTTGCAGAACTTTGCGATAGATTTAATGTTGCTAGGCAACCAGATGAAGTCTGCATACAAATTGTCTGGACACAGTTATGCAATCAATGTGAATTGTAAAATGGTACATAGTATTCCTGAAAGTCTTCTTATTTTCTCCACAATAGTAGCTACCAAAACATAATCACTATACAAACAAGAGCACCAATGGCGCTGTGGCTCTACGCTTTTTTGTGGGAAAGCAATTGTTCTTGGAGTCGAATGCGCAACAGGTTGGTAGCTTTATGGAAAGGTTAGGTAGGTCGGTCAATTTTTTAAACCTTCAGTTTGAAAAAATTCCCCACAAATATTCAATACGGTCCTTGAAACTCAATGCGGGGTCAATCTTCCTCCGCCACATTATTATTTTTTGCCGCATTATTATTTTTTGCAGCATTACTATTAGTTGCAAAATCTGAAAAAATTCATTATTGTGCAAATTACTACTGAACCAGCAAGAATAATTTGTTCTGCAAAATTTTAAAATCCCTTTTTTTAGTATTTGAAGCTTTCAACAACTATAGAAAGCCTTGGCAACTATTAGAATGCATCTAAATTGACCTCAGACGACCCCGAAATGACCTCCCAAAAATTTGGCTCTAAATGGTGACCTAAGATGACCCCGAAATGACCTTCCAAACATTTGACTTCAAATGTTGACTGTACCCACCAAGTTTCATGCCCATACGACAGTTTTTAGTAATTTGACCTCAGGTGACCCCTGGCTGACTCGAAATGAGCTTCCAAAATTTGACTCTAAATGTTGACTGTACGCACCAAGTTTCATGCACATACAACAGTTTTTAGTAATTTGACCTCAGATGACCCCTGGATGACCCCAAAATACCCTTCCAAAAATTTGGTTCTAAATGTTGTCTGTACCCACCAAGTTTCATGCCCATACAACAGTTTTTGCTAATTTGACTTCAGATGACCCCTGGATGACCTCTGGTGACCGTGACCCACTAACCAATACAAACTTGTTCTGTGCGACCCCACAAAATTAGGCTCCAAATGTTGGCCGTACCCACCAATGCCCATATGACATTTTGAGCAATTTTACCTCAGACGACCCCTGGGTGACACCGGTTGACCCTGAAATGACCTTCTAAAAATTTGACTCCAAATGTTGACTGTACCCACCAAGTTTCATGCCCATATGACAGTTTTTGCTAATTTGACCTCAGATGACCCTGGATGACCTCAGGTGACCTTGACCCACTAACCAATACAAACTTGTTCTGCCTGGGGTCAAGATGCACCCACCAAATTCGAGGAACATGCGACCTCACAAAATTTGGCTCCAAATGTTGACTGTATCCAGTTTCATGTTCAATACAACAGTTTTTTAGTAATATGACCTCAGATGACCCCTGGGTGACCCCAAAATGACGCTCCCAAAATTTTGATTCCAAATGTTGACTGTACCCACCAAGTTTCATGTCCATACGACAGTTTTTAGTAATTTGACCTCGGATGACCCCAAAATGACCTTCCCAAAATTTGACTCCAAATGTTGACTGTACCCACCAAGTTTCATGCCCATACGACAATTTTTAGTAATTTGACCTCAGGTGACCCCTAGGTGACCCCGGATGACCTCAAAATGACCTTCCCAAAATTTGACTCCAAAGGTTGACTGTACCCACCTAGTTTCATGCCCCTACGACAATTTTTAGTATCTTCCCAAAATTTGACTTTAAATGTTGACCCACCAAGTTTCATGCCCATACGAGTTTTTAGTAATTTAACCTCAGATGACCCCTGGGTGACCCCAGATGACCTTCCCACAATTTGACTCCAAATGTTGACTGTACCCACAGTTTCATGCCCCTACAACAGTTTTTGCAAATTTGACCTCAGATGACCCCTGGATGACCTCAGGTGACCTTGACCCACTAACCAATACAAACTTATGCTGGGGTCAAGATGCACCTAGAACCAGGGATCTATACGATGATTTTGTTTTTAGGGTGGATCACCGCATAGGCATTTTACACATAAAATACACGTAACCCACACACAACGCAATTGAATAAACAGACCAGCAGTGCCGCTTGGTTACCAGTTGTTCTCATTTATGTAATCAGCAATTGGAGCCTACAAAATGTGGTGCATTAATAGTGTACGGTACTAACATGTGATATCGGGAATTGACACAAATTTTACAGTAAAAAAATCAGTCATACCCAGAAAGGATAAAATTCGAATTGAGAAAATATTGTATGTGTGACTTGTTGTACTAAAGATGCATCCACCCACCAAGTTAGAGGAACATGCTTCCCCTAGCCAATAAAAAAATCTATGAAATTTTACAAAAAAATTGAAATATTCATATGTTCAAGTCTTGATTGTGAAGCCCATAAATTTGCTTTTCTTTATAACCAGATTTGTATGGCAAACATACATTGAACACCTAGAACTGGTCAGTCAAATTCTTTATGTTTGTAGTTAGGGCTAGGCTACATGTATAAAGAGCTGATTTTGGGTCATATGCATCTTCAGAACCTGCCAAATATCCCTTAATTTGATGAAAATATGTGAACTGATCCCATCTTGCGAAGAAACTTGGAAACAATTTCGAAATCCAGGCTGCCTAGACGAAAAGTCTGGCCACCAGGTCAGCATTAAATCTGTTTTAGTATATCTTGACAAGTTCGCAGCATTTTTAATTAATCATCATGCATAATTTTGTGTACACAAGGGCAAGGAATCCATTTTTCAAAGCTGTATGAAATTTTGACATATTTTTGTTTTCTTAGAAAGTCGCATACTTGTTATTTATGCAGCCACGACAATCTAGTCTCGACTGGTGGACAATGTATGATCTTCATTACAAGGGAGAAACATAGACAAGGTTTGGGAAAAATAAAACTATGGCTCCAAAATAAAAAATGCATAAATTCCTGGAAACAACAAACTTTCAAATTCTGTTTCCTTCATTGAGACTTACATTAACCCTAATGCTAATAAATCTGAAAAACTTACAAAGCAAAGCCACTGTGGATGCATGCATCTGCATTCCACATGATTCACCTAAAGTCATATAAGCACAATTTCCTTGGCTGAGCCAGCAAACACCCATGGCCACCAGTAATACTGACGGTAAGCATCGGAGGGGTCTCAGGTACGAATCCAAAGGCAAAGAAACAACTTATTTGTTTACTTTCTTCCTTTAAAACTTCCTTCTTTCCTATCCTAGCACCAAAAATGCCCTGTGTGTGTTTGAGTTAATATACAGCTTATTATTTATTCAAGATGACTTTGACACTATTGTTTGACCTCCTTTGGCCAGGTCACACCAAGGGCAGGAATGTCAGGTATTCCTGTTGTTTAGGCTTGGCAGAACAGGCAAATGGATGATCAACCCAGCTGGTCAATTATTATCACATACTTTATAAAGTAAAAGAACAAGCCAAAACAGTACTACTGTCCTATTTGCAAATCTATAATTTGATGCTACATGTACATATTCCCAGTCTTTGCTTGGAGCATTCATTTTAAGTGTGAAATAATAGGGCGCAAACAATATATAATGCAACAAGAAAAGGTCTTTCACCTTCCATTTCACAACTCATCATTTGTATTTTAAGTGACCCATCTGCAGTGACAATTTTTTTTCACCTGGAAGCAATTTATAGTGAGAAGCATAATCGCTTGTGCTGTCACCATGCACCACATCACATTTACATACGTAAAATGTTAATATCTACATACATGTACAATACAATGTACATGTAGGAACTAGATTTAGTATTCTGAAAGGTTCCTCAACACTGATATTCGGCTCTTTCTGATTATCTCGTAAAAAGAACTACATTGTAGGTCACGTCTGGGTCGTGCGATGCTACGAAAAAACACAGCTTTTCAATGAATGAGGTGCCCATGTGATGATGATGTGATGCAATTAGCCAATCAGAATCCCACTTACAAGTGTTTACGCTAAAAACAGTGCCAAATTAGCACACTGCTAAAGCTTTGGACTTTGCCAAAAACTACTTTAATAAGTGGAAATCACCAGATCATGAATTGAAAACAATAACATGCCAGTGATGCCACACTTGTTTTTCTCAATAACTCCTGCCAAGTCCTAACAACTTGTATAAATTATTGACTGAACACTAATGGTTAATCAACAAATTACATCTAAATCTTCAGCATTCTTACACTTTCAAGTGCATATCATTTTTGACATCAGCTGATTCATCTTAGATTCAGGTCAAGTGAACTAAATTTGGGTCATGTCATCCTATTATCTAATATCAAATCTGCATTATGAATATCGCTCAATGGCATGCATATTTCATACATATAATGAAGATGGAAAAATATAGAAGACATTTTGCAGCATTCAAAACATTCCCTTACTATTCTAATAAGCTGGTTTACCATGGCTTCACCAAAATATATGACTATTTAACATTAGATCCCGGTTCTGGATATTGTTTGGAAGTATTTTTTTCTTAGGAGTAACTCAACCCAAGGAGAATAAAACTGCTCTCATGTAGATAGATACATCTAGATGAGACATAATCATATCCCTTGAAAATAAGGGAACAACCCAAAAGTTTGATGAAGCCCTATAAACGCAAGTCCTTTCGTTAAATTAGAAGGCTAACCCCCTCCCCTCTAACGTAAGTGTCAAATATGTCGAAAATCCAACCTGTATTCATTGGGCACAGGGCCGTCACTATGGTCGATGGAGTTGTAGAGGGGTGCGACATTGCTAGGATATTGATCACGTTTAAGAATATACCCCAAGCCATAGACAAACCTTGTTCCACATCCATTTGAAATGCATAGAAAGCCAACTATAATATCCAGGTCAGCACAAGGTAAATCTGACTATGGCTGTAGTAGTGCAGGATCAGAGCTGGAGTAAAAGCAGCTCAACTGCAATCATAGTGGCATCAGTGACACTTTAATAGTTGTACTGAAAGGACAGTAACTTGTCTATAGATGTATAATCATGATAATCCCATCATGCATGCTAGACATGATGAATAACAAAAGAGGCATGATGATGAGTTTCCCAAGCAGGTGATCATATCACCTGAGGATCAAGAAATAGAACACAGTCTCACTTGTACACCTACAAGTGTATACCCATACACACACTTTACTACTATAGTACGTTTACGGGACATTTGGACATCCAACATATCGATTTGAAAGTACCATTGGTCTGGAGAGGAGGCATTTCCGTAGACCATAAATCAATATGACCTTCATCCAGCGAGGATCAGCCAAGCATGAATATTCTCTGTGCGACTGTGCGTTCTGAACCAAAGGTCTGTAGTGCAAATCTGTCTTTTTATCTCGTGTTTAGAGAATGCGTATTCAACCGTTGCTATCAAAAGACAGTTGATTTAATAGCATTGTATCATAATATACCTACTGTGGATGCAGTTGCATACTATAATCTCCAGTAACATATAGAACATTATTCACAAACTTTCATACTTTTTGGACCCAAGATTATAAGGGAATATTCACTTAAATGATGTTGTATTCATACTTGCATCTACTGCTGTTGCTCAATGCTAGCCTTTTGAGTATGCTTCTTGCTTAGAGTATGTAAATAAACAAGTTAGATGTGAAGCATGCACAAAAGGTTAACATCGTTACACATCTGCAGATTGCTTCTAAATACCATTCTGAACCAAACACCTCAAATCAAATCTTCTACCTCTTGTCAGGCAAACATAGTCCAAAGGTGCCTTAAAATGTATCATAGTCATTAACAGTAACCCTTCCAAACAACGTACCTTCATCTTCCATATTCATGATTCAACTAAAAAAGACTGAATTTGCTCCTGCCTGGGATAAAATAAAATAGTTCCCTACTCCTATTATTGTCTTACCTTGTACATGGTGACTGTGGTCTGTTACTGTACACTGAGGTGCTCCATGCTGGGGTGCCACATTATGTGGATAATGATGAATACGCACTCGTGGGGGTACACCTGCACCAACCCCTGGTACCGCAGTTGTCATATGGGGGTGCACATGGGGTGGCAAAGCTGCATTGGGATACCCCATAATGTGGGGGGTGTACACCCCTCCGGTGCCAGGGTGTGTGTACATCGGTGGTGGTCCGTACATTTGCTGGGGGACGACAGCGGCGGCCGGGGCTGAATGCGGAACATTAATAGTGTTATACATCATGGTTTGTGGGGAATGGGCCGGTTGCATGCCGGTCCCATCCCCATTAATATTGTCCTGCACCTGTGCCTGCTGCATTAAAGGGACACCAGTTTGCAGGGGAGAAGGTGCAGAGACAACAGGCAAGTTATTTCCCATTGTCACAGGTCCATGTCCAGTTTGAACTGTGTGAAGTGGCGGTGGATTTGGCGAGTTGGAAACAAGTTGTATCAATGTCGGGCCTGAAACAAGGGAAAAAAACAAACAATTAGTTGAAAGTTGTCAAACACAAGATCAAAAGAAATAACAGCTGATTACTTGAAACATGTTTAACAATATATTGTAAATCAGTTTAAGGGTTCTGGTAACAATGTTTGCACAGTATTTTTGTGGGACATGAGAACACATCAGACATATCATGTACTTCCATGGACATATCGAATTGTATTCTTAATACGAGGAATGTCCATTATCAAATAATTTTGCATGTTTGAAATTGATGTAGGGGTAAACAACATCTTTTTCAAGTGAAAGTGCACTAGACTATTCCAATTGAATGAGAATAGCCAATGCACCCCAAAGGCATGATGGGATATATGGAAAAAGGTCTATGGTCAGCATATGAGATGACCAGCCAATTTTGTGCTAAGAATCAGATCAATGAGTGAGCAGTGTTAAATTTGCTAGATTCTACCAGGAGAGACTCAATTGCATCCTACTGATGACCTTTTGGCATGATTTCCCTTGAGACAGATCAGAATAAAGGCGGTTATAACTAGGTGATAATTAGGCTAGGGACAAAGATAGATGGGTAAGTAGGTAGGTACAATTGTCTATTATTACATTGTTTAATACAAAAACAACCTGTGATGTGACAAATAATAATAATATTAATAATAACTATAATTGAACTAAGAGTGCTTTATAACTCCCACTGGCCACACCCCATGTTCCTCACTTTACTAATTTAGTTCATTATTATGTTTTCAGGGTTATTAGGAGTTAAGAAAACCTAATAATGATAATATTGGATGGCTTATTTTGCATGATACCATAACATATCGGATTAAGTCATACAAATATCGAACTCGCCGCTGGCTCGTCCGATATTTTATGACTCATCCGATATGTTATGGTATCATGCTCAGCCATCCAATATTATATCATACTCATGTCACCAATTTTGTCTCCAGAAGAAAATTATGAAGGCGAGTGTTATTTTGAAATGGTAATTTTAATATTGAGTAAAAATAAGGAACTCAATATTTGATCAATTAATAACAAATAACATGTAGATAGGCAATAATAGCTTTTTTCCTAATGGCAAAATTTCAATGGAACATGGTCCTTGATTTGAGTTGACTTATTTTTCCAGACATGCGCTAAAACAATAGCGATCTGGAACAGAATAATTAACCCTCACCTTCCTTTAAATCTAAGCATAATTTATATACATAAAGCAATTCTCAACAAAACCATCAATTTGCTCAAAAAAGTTCAATATTGTCATCATGACTCACCGTGAATGTATTGAACTTGGTCGCCATTGCCAACAGGGAATGCCTCTCCAGCAGTAATTTGAAGGTAAAACACATATCTCCGCTGTCCCTGGTTAGCCGCTGAATTTTGTCCCCCATCCTGTACCTGCTGGCCCTGATTCACATCCCCCTCCCCCATTTGTACTTGGTTCTGATAATCCACAGAGTTCCCGTTTCCAGTATAATCGCCTGTTGCATTCTGGGCTTGCATTGGGTCCGGAGTTATATACTCCTGGCCGGTTGGGGCACGGCATATTCCATTTGGCCTTCAGTATTCTTGACCTTGCACAGGATAATCCACTTGCCCTTGCGCTTCCACCTGGGGTTCAGATTCGGTGAGTAGTTTGCATTCTGCACCGCCCATTCATATATGGGGTAGCCGGCTGCTGGTTCTCCACCGAGGCGCCACTGGCATACATTTCTGGTCCATTCTCCATTGTGACAGGGGTGGGAGCATTCTTCAGAGCAACCATTTGCCCCTCAACATCGCTACTTGTGGAACTTGTTTCGCTGCTCAGTGACGTGGTGGGAACATCATGAATGCTAGGGTGGCTATTCATTACGTAGGCTCCAGGTCCAAGCATTGGTTGTGGTTCACTCACTGACATATTTTCCACAGATAAATAATATTTCCTTTGAGGTTGGGTATTATTCCTTTTTATTTCCTTTGTTTCCTTATGCTTGTTACTTTCAGGTTTCTCCTTTAGTGTTACATCTGTAAAAAGAAAATATACAATTAATGGTTAATGTTTTCTTGGTAACCGGAAAAGGCAGTCTTCATTTCACTATATAAAATTATTCCAATACAAAATGAAGCCAAAAATATACTTCCAGGGGGGTGGAATTTTGTGAAAGTTAACAATAGACATTATTATAGATTCCTGTCATCTGATTGGTTGAAAGTGCAGTCATTGAATTAACTATGCCCTCAAAATGAACTATGGACCAGTCATGGAAATGAACTATGGACCGGTCACGTGCGTCCCGATCAAAATGCGCAATTGCAACATCCACAAATCCATTCGGTATATAAAACAAATATTGACTGCTTTTATTCGGGACATGGTTAAGATTTATATAATAGGCCCGCGGTGATCTCAAAACCATATCTTGACCATGTCCCTCATAGCAGTCAATATTTACTAGAGTCTTTGTCAGTTTGACCAGATCTCCGGTTTCATAGCACCATTTTTGTGTTACATGTAGGCCTATGTATATTCCTGTTCTACAATGTTTTGACCATTTTTGGTTTTGATATTAGAATAGTCCCAGTACAAACAGCACTTAATTACATATCAGGACAAGGCCACACCGAGGTCACTACATGGCTAGTAAGTAGTATAATGTGCAGGCCCTATTCAAGAATGGTAGTACTTTTATTATAGCCCTATAGTCCAATACACAATATAGGGCCCACTTGTCCAACATCCTACATGTAGTCCAACAAGTAGCTAGCTAACCAAATTTCATTTCTAACCAGGTGGTGTATGACATGCATTCCCTAAATTCAGTAAATTTTCATCGTCAACCGTGTAATTGAATGGGATTATTTTGAAATTTTAAAACGCTTGAAATATCACAAACAAATAGGCCTATGTTGATAAATAATATAAATACAAGTTAAAACCGTTGGGGTTCGATAATGAACCCCACAAACCTAACCGAGTATATGGAAAATGCCATACGGCCGGGCGGTTTCACGAGTTGCCGGCTCGATCATGTCATCCGCCGCCTGTTTCTAACCTTAACTCTAACTCTCTAACCCTAGCCCTACCCTGGGCTAGCAACTCTAATCCTAGCCCAACCCCGAGCTAGCCAGGCCAGTAGCAGGTGGAGCGGCCGGGGATGCCATGGCTGTCCCACTTTTTTTTAGAAATTTGTTACTTTTTTTCTGTAATTCAATTTGGGCATACATTTGGATAGTATACTACAAGTACTACATGTACTATAGCGACATAGCCTGAAAGAGAAAGTATAAATGTTAAAGATATATTAATAGTAGAAATAGCAAAGGCTAGGATATTTTAATGTTGCTGGTCATGGTCATGGTGATGGCTTCTTTCCAGGGTCTATGATTTCACCAAATAATCAGCATGGGAAAGTCTTGGTAGAACACACACAGGTGGTTCTATCATTAGGGACTTTCACAAAATATCTGTGAATGCACTTAGTCACCATCCTGTGATGTGTACAGCTATTCTTGGCATTCCATGATTTTTTCCCTGATACAAAATGATTTTGGTCTTGCTTTATTTCTACTACAGCCCTACAAGCAACACACCATTTCAAATCATTCATGTGTTAACTGCTAAAATGTGAATGGGACAATAATTATAGGCCTATAATTTGTAGATACTTCTATGGGAATCCTCCAACATCATACATCACACATTATGATTTGCATATATTGTACATAGGCTCTACATGCATTCGGCACCGATTCAATAAAAGACAAGATAAATCAAAATTCTACCATTCATTATGCTCCTGTTGCATGACCCTTTTATAACAATCCCAAACTTTGATTTACATCAAACCTTTAATGTAGGTTATTCAAAATTAATAGCAGAATTTCAGGGTCTTCAAAAAAATCCTGCAAGCTAAGCAAAATTGTACATAGAGCCTGTGGCTACATGTAGAATACTATGTACATGTACAAATGTAGTAGAAGAACCTGCAAACAATGTTCCTTGGCAATCATACTGAATCTGAATCTGTCAATCCTGCATGTCAAATAGTGCATTGCATGTTTTGCTTTTCATTTGCTTTCACCACAGAAAGCAGAAATGTTGATGTGACCCATACATTAATACACACCTACCATGTTCTTTTCTTCTTTCACTTTCAGAAGTGAAGGTTAAATTATATTGTCCAACAATATACCCCTGCAAGCTGTTTACTTTGTTTATACATCAACTATGGTCACACAGCCCAGGGTTAATGACCCTATACATAAACATATAAAATGCATTTTGTTTCCACCTCAAATATTTACAGTTTAATCTATGGTTTAATCAAGTTCACATGACTGGTTTGGGTCTGGTTGGTGATGTCACTTTAATCAAATGTCAATAATTGTTATCATTTCCCACAGATACAAAGTGCCTGATTTTGTGAACTGCCACGAGTGTTCAATTTGTTAATTCATGCTGAAACGAATACTTATTGAAATATTTTCATTTATGATAGTCCAATTTTTACACATATCAACACAAATTATTATTGAAAGCCTTGCATTACATGTAGTTCTACATTACACATTTTGTTAATTTCTTTTCAAACCAATAAATGTGTAATTTTTATAATTTATTTTATGATTTTTTGATAATTGGTTATGCATAGAAAACATGTATTCCAATAATTAGAATGCATTAAACTTGAAAATAATCTTTGCACAAGTCTTTGGATTTGATTGTCACAGCAAACGACCCCCCCCCAAAAAAAAGCACCAATTTGCAGCAAAATCTGCAAAAAGCAAATTAATGTTTCAAGATCAATCTTTGTCCATGCATCAAGTTAGGTTAGGCACCGGAGTTTCGCGCGATTTAAAACGGCAAAATGCGCGGCCGGTTTTTTATAAAGCGCGTGAAAATTCAAGTCAAAAAGCGCGAAAATGCGTTTTCCACCACTTTTTGTATCCATTGATGAAGTCACACGCAATTCGAAGTAAATCAAGTATGCCGAATTCTGCACCTATTTCACACGTGCTAGTCCCGATGTTTTTCTCTTGATACATTATGTGACCAATGCAAATTTTATGTGAAAAGCTACTACTGTACTGTACAATAAACATTTTAATGCATAACTGTACTTTTTTGGCGTCCAAATGTTGTTTTTGTCATGAACTGATTCAGTATATCTCGCGTGCATCTGTGACTTATATCCTACCCTTCGCTCAATCAATTATGCATATGATTAATGACGCCACTCATACATACGATCGATGTAAAGAATTAACTACCACACATGGTAACACGTCATGGAAAAAATCGGACATTTGCATATCACGGAAGGGCTTCCGGGGAGGATATTGTGCTGGTCTGGACTCATGTAAACAGGCGCTGGGCCTGCATCAAATGGAATATTGGTGAATTTACATTGAAAAGTATGTGTGTTTGGCAAAATTCTCAAAATTCACGATGGACCACCAAAATCGCGATGGACCCCCAAAATCGCGCGAAACTCCGGTGCCTAAGTTAGGTCAATTGGCTTTTTCAATTGATCTGGCTATGAAAAATTTTAAGCCCTCACTGCACACACCCATACTGTACAGCATTAAACATCACACATGACACAAAATATCCATTTGCAGAAATTTCAACAGAAAAGAATTGGTGCTTTAAACCAATCACCATAAATGATCTGATGCAATGGAGTCTCTTAACTGGGATAAACTACATACAAGATGGGAAAAACAACTTCTGATTATTGTGTTCAAGTGCCTTACCCATAATGCACCATCTTACTTATCCTCTCAATTTATATGTATATGCAATCTCTTCATACTCATGGTACCAGAAGCCAAACTTTCAATTCTCTCGCCATTCCAAAATGGAACATAAATCCTGGCAAGAGAACTTTTCACTACAGATCATGTTATGCTTGGAATGAACTCCCTCAAGACATCCGTAGAAAACATTTCTTCAATGACCCTTAATACTTTTAAAACCTGTATTTCAGATTTGTGATTAGATTTTATCAATTTCCACAAATTTATTCAACTTTTTGTCTTTTCCTTATATCTGATTGCCAAACATGTACATTGTTATAATATTATAAGTTTTTAATCATGTAACTATTGGTGTTACCAGACCTAATGTAAAAATGAACCTGATGTACAATGTAACTAATTAATGTATCATGTAACTTTTGATTGCATGCATTGCTTTTAATTTAATTTATATTAATCTCTGTTATGAAATTGTACAATGTATATGTATATTGTGAATTGTCACTCAGGGCCCCCTTGGAGATCAGTACTAGTTACTGAAGGGGCTACCCTGGTTAAAGAAAGATTAACTAAATAAATAAATAAATAAATAAATAAATAAACCAATACCTGTGATATTATCGACAACATACATTTGGTTTCTATAGCAACACATATCAACCTGAATTGCATTTTAAAAACAAATGCAGTAGCCTACATTATTAACAAGCATCATATCCAAACAGGATTATTACTTGAGTCGCCATATATAGTATACTATTAGTAGATCTCTTCCACACACGGTCTTCTTTCCTATTACTAGCAAAACTTAACCATTATCTCCACGTATCCGCATTTTCATCAAAACAAACCCTAATCAAAACCATTATTAATGTGTTATTTCCATGTTTTTGCATAATACCCCAGAATATCATATATCACCATCATCAGGTTTTTGCAAATCACTTCCCTCCAAAAAAACACAAAATTCCGCTTTTGTCACATTTATGTCATCTTTCATTAATTCACACATCTTCTTCATTATGAGCAGGAAAATAAAATTTATTTCATGATACATGACACAAAAATAATCAGCCCAACATTTTCCCCCGAGTTCTTAAAAGCACATTAATGTATCCCCCTTTACATTCATTCCTGATATCATATTATAAAAAACATGATCTCATTTTCTATGCAGTGTTCCATTTTTGTGTTTCTGAATTTACCACGAGAATGAGTCATCAAGTTTAAAAATACGATCATAGCATGTATCTACCCCAGACACTAATACACAAGCATTTCCTGGTTTGGTCACCACAGTATTATGCCAACCAGTTTGACCATTTGACACAGCACTGCTATTTTAATAATTAATAATAATTAATACAGTAAAACCATTAAAACCAACAAACCTGTGGCGTTAATTTGGTATAATTTCTATTTGCTGTGAATTTATTGTCAAGTTTCTTTCATCAACCATGATACAATAATAATCTTTTTTTAATTTAATTTTTACAAATTCTTACAATTTGGAAACTGGATAGGTCTATACATTTTACATTGTTTTTAAAATTTTATAGTTTTAGTTTACTCCAATTTCTGTCAGGATCAAATTTTGGATTTTGGCAGATATTCAATCCCAGGTTTCCAATTTTGAATTTTGTACAGTTCTCCAATGCCATTCTCTGTCAAATTGGTAAAGAATGTTAGAATGTAAAGAGTCTACAATCAAATAATCAAGGTGTGCACATACAGTATACCTGTTTAACAAATGATACAGGTCGCCTCTATGTATCACAGATTTCAACCACAGAAAAAATCCACGATGGTATGTCAGATTCTAAATCTGATGTAAAAAATCTGATGAAAAGTATGGTAAGTGTTACATCTACTGCCCTCTCCAGCTCAATCTGTATGAACTATCCCCAAGTGTGTAGCTTACAAAATGCCAGACAGGCTCCAGTTGTGAAAGCAACTGTATGGTGAAACATGAATGTATAAGGAAACCAACATATCACACACATGCATCTTCTAATTTGTCTGCCTCCTCATCCTGTCCTTGTGGAGTAACCTCTGGCTACAGTGACCTACATATCAATCTTCTACCTCAGTATGGTAGCATTAATTACCTGATAATAATTCTAGCTTCATCACTTCTTATAATAGATATTTTAATAAATAGTTGTTATTCACTCAATTTGTGTAACATATCCACTTACAACTAGCTTCCCTGATGTTATCACTTTAATTGCCTTACAATTACGATCGGGATTAATGAGCATAAAGGATTTTCAAATCTACATTACAAATTGATTGTACATTAATCTATGGCCCAGGATGCCTACAGTTTGCCCGTCATATAGGCCTGTACATCTCCTCCACATGCTACATTGGAAACTTGAATGAAACCGAGATTCACTGACAGAATAAAGTATGAAAATTATGATGGATAATTTCATCTGCTTGAACAATCCCAAGAAATTGTGGGACATGCTTTTAGTGCAAGAAAAAAAATTGGACATATGTGCAACTTTCCATCAGAAATCGTGAACCAGATCACTAACCATGTTGATAGTACACCTACCTGTACAAATGAAGCCATATGGTACATGTAAGCATACATACATGTGTACAGTACTAGGCACGCCATACATACAATTCAACAAGCCTATTCCTACACTCTCTACATCTATGCATATCCAACTCTCCTCAATGTTTCAGCTATACAATTTGAGGAAATATAAAATCCATGAGGATATTCCATTAGCATTATGCTAAAAGGCACTTTGTATCCTAGACTACATGTAAATCCATCATCATTATCAGAAAAAGAGCCAGTTCTGGTCAGTGGCTTTGCACACCGATACTAGGTCAGTCAGCACACACACACACACCATACCCTTACCATTCTTTTACAGGTTCTCACATTTGACAGTACAAAATATGCTTCGGTAAGTCACGTCCATGATATCATCAGGTCTAGGTTGACAATGCTTGTACTAGACTACCGGTGTATGACTAAACCAACCAGGGCTGTTATAAATAGACTTAAGTGGGAGGGAATGTGAAAAAAAAATCCAAGGCACTTCCTTCATAAAAATACTGAGCGAATCTGAAGTACTGTTGAGAATAAAAATAAGAGAATCTTACCATACAATGTCCTATAGATGTAGTATAGTGGAACATTGTCTATTTCAAACATGAAAAAGAAAAAAAATGGCAAAATGCGAGATAATTTTAGTATTTGGAGGGAAATTTTGGTTCCACATAATGATACAAAATGATGCTTGTTGTCTTTATGGAAAACCATGCTTCTAAAATTGGTATTATACTGTTTTCATACTGGCAAGTTCAACCAGGCTGTAGGCCCTATCCTGTGTAAACATAATCAATCGCTTTTAAAATCACTAGTCTTGGCACATTACATGTATGTAGTATACCATGCATTATCATTATTTTATTTTTTTAAATTGAGCAAAAATATTAATAATAAGAGTTAAAATGTTCTAGTCAACACATGTAAAACACCAAGCACATAGGAAATAGACCCTAATTTTGTAATAAATTTCTAGCATCTAGTGCAAATTGTTCCTGTATTTCTTTTTTCAAAACACACAAATGTACTGTTATTGTCTTCTCTCTACTACATGTATAATAACAACCACACCTACATGTATACAGGTGTGGCTGGTATAAAAATAAAATATGAATGAATGAATGAATATGAATGTACATGTGGCAATATCCAGATTCAGTTTCTGTTCATCTTTCCAATACAACCATGACAACTGAAACAGTGAACTATTCTGGCATTATCAGGATCCAGATCCAAATTAGTTGCTTTGCCACTGTTGAATCATACATATCTTGAAACATTAGTCAATCTAACCAGGAATTGAGATGACTTCAAACAATTTGCTTACATGAAATCACAGATCCTCCAGGATCTGTGATTAAACTAAGAGCAGCCTGTGACTTCTACAAAAGACATCAGTACTATGGATTATGCATGCATCCTTTAGAGGGTTTAGTCAGAGACTTAATCTGGCTGTAGTTCTGTCAGGCCTTCACAGTAAGCCTAGCCACAGTTTGTAGCCCTCACGAACTTAGCGAGTGCCTAGCGCGAGGCGTTCAATTGAGCATGTATACTGAGAGTAACAGAGCCTGACACAATCTCTCTGGATAGTATACTAATAGCAACAGAGCCCGAAAGTAGTGCTAAGTAAGCCAAGCCCGGGAACCAAGCCCGGGAACCAAGCCCAGGAACCAGGACCGGGAAGCTAAGTTTAGGGAGGTACCTCAACTTCTTCCTGGGCGGAGAACTGCTTGAACATTGAACAGACATGGAATCAGATTTAGAGAAGCCCAATTGTGTGCATAATGCACACCAAATGGCAACACTTGCCCCATAATTTTCTTCATGTTCTTTTTATAAACAACCAAAGTTGCCTACACTGTAGTTTCTATTGGGTGTTTCTATTACCTCTAAAGCTGTTGTCAAGTTGATCAGATGTGTAACTAGTTAACACTACAGAAATAAACATTTAGTTGTGAATGAGGAAACTATTTATCACCCAGTATTGATGCTGGTTTCCTGTTAGGTCTTCCGCATTTCATAAGCCAGCTTCATTGTTTTCAATGACAGGAAATCACAGGAAATCAAACAATGTGATATTAAAGTGATTATGACATTAATTGGTCATGTGGCTGGTTGGTGGGATTCTAAAAAGTGTGTCATCTAACTAACTCATCAATCAAACTATATGTTTATCTATTATAGCTGTCTATTAAAATATCAACATTAATGTTTGTTTTATCACTTTCAATTACCAGTAAGGGAAACCTGCAGGGATACATTGAATGTGAGCAGATCATGTAGGGCCTACCTACATGTAGACTTATGTCATGGCACTAATGTGTAGTCAATTCGCTGCCATAGTGCACATTAGTAACCATTGGTTACTGCTCCAAGCCTGGACTCATACACCTGTTCCGAATTTTGATATACCATAGGCTTTGTGTTGTGATCATTTCGATCAGTGGTTCATAACAAAGAAAGCGTGATCCAGTTGATCTAGCAACGGTTATATTCTAACGTTCACTATAACAGCGAATACCATTGTCCAATGAAATCAAAACTGATTGCAAACATGTAGGCCTATCTATAGAATGTACATACCTTAAGACACACATGAACTGTGATGTAAAGCTCCTACATTTGTGACCTGATGATTCAAAATTGCAATTACATCTAAAGCGTATTAGTTTCAAGTTATTGTTGGTTGGATGTCAATAGTTATGAAACTTAAGATTTTAACTGTTCTTTTTCAATATAGGCCTAAGCATATTTATCAAAGTTAATGCTTTGCAAAATAAGCATTACAAAATTTAGTTCACCAGAAGGCATGCATAAAATGTTTACATTTGTAAGCCACACATATTAAAATACCGCACAATGGTGATTTCAATTTGTAAGAGCAAGGCAGAACAAACCAAGCCTTTGTCAAATTAACTTGAATTGGGTACCGTGAAAGTTATAAAGGATAATATAAACAAGGATGATCACACAATCCAAACTATGCTGTAATTCCCGGGGTCAGGAGTACATTCAACCACATTAACGTTGAGAATGTACTTTCATATACCACCCCTGTGAAGTTTTTCAAGTCCATGGATAGGTGATGACAGGAACGAATACAGAGTGCACACCGAGAACTTCCGTGATGATTACCTATTTTCACTGCGGTGCAAGGAATCCCTCCGGTTTGGTTATGGAAACCTACAAAGCTAACATCATTCTGCATCTGATGGTACCGGTGTAATACCCAGTACTGTCAAACGATTTCCTGAGGTATTTAACAATTTAACACTCTGTGAAATTTCAAGAATGATCAATACTACAACAAAAGAGATCATTTGAATAACAAGGCAGTTTCTGTTACATTTCCTTGAGTGCAATTTTATATGCCTACATGTTTCCATGACTAATTTCTTCAGGAAGGTTATGGATCACATCACAGACCCTGAAGACACAGTCTATCCATGGTCTATCACAGCAAAGACCCTGAAGACATAATAGTCCTATCATGATCACAGATGATTTAGAGAATAGCACTGTTTCATGTCCTTGCAACATTGATAACCATGGCTTGAACCAATGACTCTTGATTAACACTCTGAATAGTTTGTAAACCTTGACAACAGATTAACTTGGAAGCCCAGTCCATTTACTTATAAATTCAACATGTTCAACCTACATTATATAACCAGACTGTAGAAATAAACCATGTTATTTAAAGGCAGTATTACTAGCAGCTGCATTTCATTCATGTCTAATCCAGCTTTCATCCACTTCAACCCACAGACTTGTAAACATGTTCATGACCAGTCCTTGTATCCCAGTATAAACTTGTGCATGGATCATGTGGATAGTGTCATGGGCCCTACCTTTGAACAGGGAGGTGGGAAGCAATTGATGTTATTAATGTTGTGAGATTGTGCCAACAATACATTTGTTTCCGTGATTGTAGACCTATGACATTAATAAACCCAAGATGTTAACCAAACTGTTCCGATTCCAAAGAATAGAAAACAGGAGAGTGAAAACAAAATGCACCCAGCATCTGAACAATACCGGTACCATTTAGAGGTGAGACCCCTCCATACCATGTAGAGGTGAGACCCCACCCAGGTGCAATGGGAAGCTGTTAGGGGTAGTCACAGTCTTTGTACTGATGAACCCTGCGGCATTTGTAGGCTGCAAACATTGTTCCAACATATTCTAATGATGGCGGAATAAATGTAAAGCACTTTGAGGCTGTTTACGGCAAAAAGCGCTAAATAAATATCTACATTTTTTTAATATACTGGACTAGATACTACCTTCAACCATAGGCTTTCAGTCCAGTACATATAAAAGCCCTATATCAAGCAACCTAATCCATAAATGTTTGCATGCCAACTCACCCTGATGAACTTTTGCTTCTCTCCACAAACTGTTGGTAATCATCTCAGATTAAAGTTGACAGACAGCACATTAGAGTGCTGTTCAACATGTCTTGCATCTAGGTTACCCAATACTGGACTCCTTGCATGGAACTATGACAGTAATGTGAAGGACTTTAATATACACATATTGAAAGAAGTTCGTCTAAGCTTGCTCCTGATGATTCTGATTGAATTGCCAGTGAGCCAAGCTTGCCAGAGATGGGCAGCTGTGAAGGGGCCGCTGTTTTACCTAAGTGTGTCTTATTACATAGACCTCTATTGTTGGCTTTTAATCACAATCAATGGTCACACCCAACACACCAGAATAAAATCATATTCATTTGTATGTACATCAGTTTTTGCTGTCAGAATTCCCAAGTAAAAGGGCCATGTTTCTTCAACAAGGCGGTTCTCGAACCACAAGTCTCAATTGCTTTCACAACAGCCTGCTTTCGCAACTACTTTTGGTAACAGAAGTAAAATAGGGATTCTGGTCGCGGTTGTTCAAACATCACAAATAGTAAATATTAATAGATTTTTTTTTTCATTTTCAGCCTATTTTACATGTTGACCTCAAATGACCTTTTTCAAAAAATTGTTTGCAGTGCTGCTAGGAACTCCCTATTTTTTAAGCACTTTCAGAATTCCCAAAGTTTTTAGGCTAAAATTTTGCTCTGCAAATTTCCAATATTTTCTGTACAATCTGTTTGCCTTCTAGGGGAGGGGGAGATACCATTCATTTCTGGAATAACCCAATGTAAATATGGCTAACAAATTACATTCATGGGTTGTTTAGAATTTCTGAATTTCCTGTTCCGATGTTCAGTTTCACAATTAACAATGATATTATGAGTATGTTTAGATTATGAACTGAACTGGCATCCATCGAATGATGAACTTTTATTTCAATATCGACCCCTTCCCGGGTATGAGATAATTATGAAGTTCATAATATGATTTGTCAAATGCAACTGAAACACCTGCAAACATAACCAATACTAAAGGGAAATTCCCATGTTCTTTGAAATCAGTTTTTTTAAATCAATATTGTGGAGTAGATTCCGGAGATCAGTTTCTGGTTTCTACAGTATGTGATTCTATATGGGATCCATACATTATTTTAATATGGAAGAAAAAACAATTTTACCCATTACAAAACACATAGCCAAGTCATGGAAGAGTAAATATTTCTTGAAAATTAATGCGTGGAAAAATTTGGTTTATCAATCCTGTAAACCTAGGGAATTGCCACCCTGGTAAAACTACACAGAATTAGCCTAGTACAGTATTCTTCTATTGATGGATTATACATCTTTATTGAATTTATTCCGTAAGCTGCCTAATTCCTCAATGGAGTCTGTACACTCAAGAATATCTTAACACCATGGATACACCAAAAATAGGCCCGACTGCACAAATATGTAGGCTATCATGGCTATTATAGAGCCCACATGTAGTGCCTACCATCCCCATGCATCCTAAGGGACACACCATTAGATATTATTGGGGGGCCAGGGAGTTTTTAAAAAATGCCCACTAGTGAGAGACAAAAATAACTTTGCCCACTAGTGAGATGGAAAAAAAATTGCCTCAAATTTTTTTTTTTTTTTACCCAACTCTGTATAAAGGTAGGCCCTATAACCAAAATTAAAATATACATATTGAAAAAAGACAACTTCGCCAATTCGGCAGCGAAAGAAAAAATGCAGCCAAAGGCAGAAAAAAATATAAGAATTTGCCGCCAAATAGAAAAATTCGGCCTAACCCTAACTCCCCCGATAATATCTAATGGCGCGTCCCTAAAAGCTACATTTGGCAAGTTTTCAGAGTGAGCCTATTTTTCTGATGAGTTGAGAAACCTTCTTTCCTGTACCAAAACTTCAGTGATTCCTCAAACAACAGCAGGTCTTTGACCTCTCAAAAATTGTTGGACATAAATTTAGGCTAACCTTCTGACAGAATTCTAACCCATGTTGATCTGGTGCATAAATCCATTTTCCTACAAAGCATGAAGCCTGCCCAACCCTGCTTGATCCACCATAGCATGGTCAAAAGAGATGAGATTTTGATCACATTTTAAATAGCTTTTGCTACTGCTGGATGGCTTGCTTTTGACATTGGCATTAAACTGGTCACCACTCTACAATGTAGGCCTATAGTAATCTGACCTCTTTTATAAGTATCTCCATGTTAATATCCGGACATACCGTATTATTTATAATAAATGCTCCAACTCTAATAAACACCCCCTCCAATATTTCCATGAAAAACTGACATAAATGCAAACATTTCCATGTCATATTGTGTCAGTAAGCTTAAAACTTACAACAGTCATGTCAGTCATGAAGTGACGATCGCTAAATTGCATGTGACAAAACCTATTATGACTCGAACTTCCATCCATTTCATTGCCTAATTATGGTAAATCTCACCAGATTAGTAAAGTTGTAAATCCCTCCTTTCTACAGGAGCACCATCGGGAAATTTAACCAGATTTTTAAGTTTTGTCATTGACAATTCCCTTCCAATCTTCCAATAAACGCCCCCCTTTTGAAAAAATGCAATGCCCCCAGGGCATTTATTACAAACGATATGGTAGGCCTATATGATCTTCATAAAACACGTTTTTAATGCTTGAAGAGCTTATTTCATGCACTGAAACATTTACAAGGATATAACTTTTTTTTTTTTTTTTTTGAGGAACCTTTTGCTGTTTCAATGTTAGAACTTCAGACATTTAATGCAGAATTATATCTATAGGCTTAATTAATTTATCCGGATTTTTCACTTATCCACTCAATGCTTGGTCCCATCCTGGCCAGATAAAAGAGGTTGCACTTGCAGTGTCCCAGTGGCACTTCCCTGGTTGGACTGTTTATGTTGAAATAACATAACACACATAACATGCAGTTAACCATTTTGTGCACCTTGAAAAGTTTCCACAAAACTCAAATCGAAATTATGTATAAGGCCAAGGAAAGTCGATTTTGAGTTTCCCGTCACCCGCCCTCACTTCATTTTCTGACCCTCACTTGAATTCATTATTGTGATTTTCCAAAAAATACTGATAAAAACTGGCTATATTTGCAAAAGAAAATGATGAATATCCATTTATTTTTTGTAAAAAAATTCAAAATCAAAACATACATTTTGCTGTCAACCTTGCAGACTCTATTAATATACTTTTGAATCTCATTTGGGCTAAACATCCATCTTCAAGTGAGTGAGCGGCAAATAACAACACATTTTACATGCGTGTTGGTCATATAATGAAAGGCAGAAAAATAATGAATAATGAATAATGAAAAAGTTACCTCACTTGTTTTCAGAAATTATGTGACGGGAAACTCAAAATTGACTGTTAGGGGCCTAAGGGTAGGCTAAATAAATTTGTTCAGTTGTAAAAATCACATTTTCACAACATCAAAATTCAAACCTTTGTAACTGGTAAAGAAACCACATTTTACATATATGTATATATTTATTGCAAACTTAAAATTCATTGAATTGCATGTGTACTGCAAACAAAATAAAATATTTACAGCCAGGAATATTTTGTGAACCTTTGCCAATTGCGAAATATTTAAGAAAATAGCAATGATTTTGTACCATGAACCAAGGCATTGCAACAATCCCTAGGTGATCATTCCTCAACTCCCTGTTATTTTAAACACAATAACTAGACTAAACATAGGAGGAGCTGACCATGTGAACTCCTTCCCTTCTATTTGTATTAGTCCAACAATGTACATGATCAACTTTCACCCAACAAAATGCCATTTTACAATGTTCACAAATCCATACCATACCAGCACCACTATAAATAGCCTGTACTAATCTTGAGTCATGTTTTCTCCTTTGAGTGGGACTTCTTACTGAAAAAAGAAGAGATTCAGTCATTTATAGAACCAAATTGAAATGGCACATTTTTTTTTGCTAGTATTATTATTTTTTCCCGGTTTTCTAGTGTCCCTGGACCTAGACCTAAATGCTAGGATCATTCATGGTTGACCTAAAAAAAAAATTGCACAATGTTTTGTGTTTTTATATGAAAATTGATAACTTGTATTCATGTCATACTCTATTAATATGATATCAAAATGCATTCAAATTCAATGCATTTTGATATCATTAATAGAGTATGACATGAATACAAGTTATCAATTTTCATATTAAAAACACAAAACATTGTGCAATTTTTTTTTAGGTCAACTCATTAAGAGATCTAAAATGAGCGTTTATTATGCGTTTCGACAGTATTTTGTGGCACATGAGAGCACCTCAGACCTATCGAATTGTATTCTGAATACGAAGCATGTCTTTCTGATATCAAATAATTTTCATTTTTGAAAATCACAATATAATACAAATTTTATGACAAATTATAAAAATTTGATATTTTTTCGAATTTTGATATATAACAGTCCTCGAAGTAAATTATATAAATCTAATGATATATTCTTAAAGTGTATGTAGCAGGAGGAAAAGCCCGACGGTCAATTGAAAATTTTGACCTTTCATATTGAAGATATGGATTTTTTTCCCAAAAAGACCTTAATTTTTTTGGTGTTTTGGGAAAAAAATCCATATCTTCAATACGAAAGGTCAAAATTTTCAATTGATCGTCGGCTTTTCAACCCACCTACATACACTTTAAGTATAAATTATCAGATTTATAAAGTTTACTTCAGGTACTGTTAAATATCAAAAATATCAATTTTAATGATTTGCCATAAAATGTGTATTAAATTGCAATTTCAAAATTCAAAATTATTTGATATCAGAATGACATTCTTCGTATTCAGAATGCAATTCGATATGTCTGATGTGCTCTATGTCCCAAAATAAATACTGTCCAAACGTTCATACCCCAGCCCTTAATGATCCTGATACCTGGGCACAAAATTACCCGAAAATCACACAATCGAAACAATCACCACACAAAGTAGGCTATATGGCACTTGAAGGCATACCAAAATAGTGTGATCCAGTAACCAAGAGAATTGCGTAACCACTTCGATGCTGAATTAATATTTCATCCATCTCATCCAATGAATGTTTCCAAAGACATAGTGATCAAACAATTAGTGCATGACTTCAGAAAATAACATCTGCAAAATGAGGGGGATGACACTGGCTTCACTACAAACACACACACACACACACACAAGTTATTCAAATCCCTGAAAGTGGTTTTTAGCCAGAATTCTTGCAACATTCATTGACAAGAATTTATACAATAAAATACTAGGCTGTGCCTGTGCACATAGTCCACCTCCTCTCGAATTTTTCAGAAACTGTTGAAAACATGAAACAATATTTTACTCACAAGTAGATCCCTACATCAAGTGCCCCTGACCTGTGCATTATGCAGTGTCAACCTTTTTACAGAAACTCCGGCCTCAGGGACATGTATGATAAAAGCCAAGCCAAAAGCACTTTCCCAAGCTGAAAATGTTTTGCAGTCAGCTGACTGTCAGCTGTTTTATCTTCACATTCTTCATGGTATTTCCACAGATATTTAACTGTTCAAATCATACCAAACATTGCTCTAAAAAATAATAGTCCCAAACAGAAATGTTTGGTAGACTCATAACCGTGCGATCTTACCTTTCCGATGTTGATTAAGATACTTCTTGCATCGATCCCGAGATCGGAAAAAACCAATAGTCATTTTGTCCCACATAAATGAATAAATAACAAAACCCCGATCCCCGGTGGACTCACCCAAAAGGTGATGTCACACCATATGATCGTCCCTTATCCGACTTGGGATCCCCTACTCGGACCAAACTTGTAGGGGGTGGCCGGGGTCCGGGATAATCAACATCGGAAAGGTAAGATCGCACCGGTTATGAGTCTACCAAACATTTCTGTTTGGGACTAGACTCAGTACACCGGTCGATCTTACCGTTTCCGATGTTGATTAAGATACTTCTTGCATCAACATCTGAAAGATCGATCTAGCAAGTAACCGACGGATGGAGGTACAAGATTGGTCAGCATCTGATCAGGGATCGGGAGCGGGTAACGATGGTTTTCGCGAGGTCAGAAAATATTTTCCCCCAACGGTCGGGAAACAAAAAGACCACGCGATCACAGACATAAACCTCCTTACTTAATAAGTTTGGTGGTTAAGAATAGCGACACTGGTTCTTACCATGCTGAGTATTCTGTATAGTCTGAAAACCTGGTACTCGTACACCACCGTATTATGATCGCCCGAACAATGTCGGTAAACCTCCGCCCGTCTCTGATTACTAACGTAAGCGGAAGTATCGTAGAGAAGAAGCGAAGGTGGCTTCCGGGACACCGCCTGCTAGATCTCCTCAAGGGACAACCGAGCGGTATACCCAAGATGATGAGATAGCTTTCGTGTCGAGTGGGTGGGTGGGGCGCGAAACCTTCGCGATCCCCGGACCCCACCAACACCTGGACCAGCCATTGCGACAGCGGCTGGACCGAAAAGGCTCTGTAAGGGTGATGAATGCGGTCGTGAGTCCCTCGCAAGGCTTGTGTTCGGAAGAAATAGTGCTGCAGCGCCTTATCGGACACCCCAGCCTATCTTTGGCTTCAGCCGAACCTTGCCCAACCCTGGGGATTGGAGAGGGACGAATGTCGGGTATGCACCGCGCCGTTACGTAGTCACGAGAACAGAGCGCCGAAACAGTGTCGCTCCAGTGTTTGTGAACACGGAAGCTAACCTCGAGACCGTGTGCAACTCAGCACCGCCGTCCCGAAGCCAACGCCAAACCGGAAAGCCATCTTGAGAGTTACGTATTTAAGCGTCGCTTTTGGCGGAAGGTCAAAAGGTGACCCTAAAGTAATCTAAGACTGTGTTGGGATCCCTTAGGAGGATCACTTTCCTTTTTGGTAGACACTCGTTGAACATACCGTCGAGGCGTAGACTAATAAGGTAACCATCGGCTATGATAGTCGACCCGTCTCGAAACCTCGGTGAATGGAGAGGACAGCTGACTTATAGCTGGCCCCAGTGGCCTGCTGAAGTCTTGCTTGGAACTTTTCTGTCAGAAACTCCGGAACTAGCAGCACAGAGGCTCTAGCGGAGAGCTATTTGTCTCATTGCACCAAGCGTAGTATGGAGCCAGACTCTGGCTATACGTGCGGAGGGTAGACTTCCGTCTAGCCCGGCGATGAGAAAAACAGCTTCTGATGAAAAGTATCCCTCCGCTGCGTGTTCCCTGGTAAGGGCCATGCAGCTAACTGCAGGTGCTCTAGTGATAGACTGGATACCTCCGCTCCGGGCATCCGGAGTAGATCTGGTACCTCGGGGGTGCCAGCGGCCTTGCCGCTAGCAGAATGACAATGCAGTCTTCCCACCCGATCTTGGCCACCACCCTCATGAGTAGTGAGATCGGAGGGACTGCATAAGCTGTCATCCCTCCCCAGTCTATGGACAGAGCGTCCACGGTGAATGATTGGGGGTCCGCGACCCTTGAGCAGTACACCGGCAGTGGATGATTGCGATGAGATGCGAACAGATCTTTTCGAGGGTGGTACATCCCTTGAAGATCGTCTGAAGCGACCTGCGAACAAGGACCATTCTGCTGGTCCCGACACCCTTCCTCGTGACAGATTGTGCGCGAGGATGCTGGTGACGCCAGCGATGTGTATCGCTCTCATCGTAATCTGCCTGAACTTGCACCACCCTATCAGGTGTCGTGCATGCAGGCTCAATCGTGGTGGCCCGGAGTCCCCTTGTCTGTTGGGGTAGGCTACCACGGTTGTGTTATCCGTCAGGACAACGGTATGTGATTCCACGATCACCTCCTCGTAAGCGAGGGAGGTTGATGTGAAACTCTGTCTCTATGGCCCCATAGGCCCGAGGCGGAGTCTCCGTGGATGTGGACCCCCAGCCCGTTTTGATGCTATGGTCGTCACTACGTGACATACCGGGGGTGCAGGAAACCTGACACCCTGGGTCAAATTGGGCTGATGGGTCCACCACCAGAGTTCCTCTCGCGCGATCTCCGACAACGGAACCGCGGGGGAGATTGGGTGACGACTGGGCCTGCAAGCAGGCTAGAAGGTGTAGTTGGGTAAGCCTAACGTAGAAACGGCAGTACAGTGCGAGGTCTACCATACTGGCCATTAGGCCTACCACCTTCATCCATGCCACAGCGGGTTTTGCCGAGACTCGGCCAAGAGTCAGGCACACCGCACCATGTTAAATCACCCGCTCGGGTGAGAGCACCCTTGAACCCCTCCGTGAGGGTGATCTGGGCCCCTACAAATAGTGGTGTCTCGTGGGACCACGCTGGACTTTTTGAGCTGATCAAAAATCCAGGGTCCCGCACCCTACGGACTATCAACCCCATGAGACCCGTAGTCTTCAGTGGAGTGCGTCCGTATATGAGCCAAACGTCCAGGTAGCAACTGATGTTGACACCCCTGTGGGTCAGTCCATATCAAAACAGATTGAGTGTACACCCACCCTCTTGGATTTTGCTCTCCTTTGGCTCAGGGGTACCTTTCATGGATCCCTAGGTGAGGTCACAAGAAAAAATTCAAATTCCATTTCGTTTGCGAATGGCGGGCAATCAAAGTTTGGCGACCTCGACCAAAATTGGGAATTTAAGGGGTCCAAATGACAAAGTGCTCTCTTTGAGGGGCACTTTCTTCTTAATTGAATCAGTTGTGATCCTCTTTTTGAATGTGGTCACTCACTGGCTGTGTCTGAAATACCAAATGCCAATGCCAAAAAGATAGATTTGAATTTCGTTGGGATTTCAGAGGGGTCAAAATCAGCACTTACGTACTGTTCAGTCCAATTATCTTGATTTTGAAGGACCCATGATAATGTCACAGTGTACTTATAGGTCCTAATTATGATCAGAATGGATTAACCATATGCCAATGTCTATGAGCAATTAAAAAAAAGAGAAATTTCTAGACCCCTACCGAATTTTAGGCCACCCTAAAGTGGTTCAGCCACAAATGGCGCTTAAAATCGGCAAATTTTGACCCCTAATAACTTTAGGTGTACACCAGATATGAATTTCTAGTCTTTTGCATCTGAAAGAATGTAGTTTAATGTTACTAGGAACATAAGATTTGTTTTGTATTTTTGTGTTTTAGTATTAAGTTGGCGCTTTCAAAAATAGTCATTTTTGCCTAACATACCATGCATACAGGATGCCAATTTTAGTATGATATTTTTTAATATTTTGATCACTTTATAGCCATTTGTATTATTTATCCTGATATTTCAAGTTGCTCTTGAGTCAAGTAATAAGAAAAAACTACTTTTTAATCCTCTGTATGGATTTTGAAGAGGGAAAAAAATGCACTTCCTGGCAACGATGCACATGCAAAGTACAGGTTGGGGTGTCAAATTTTCAGAATGCTCCCAATTATGTCAAGTAATATATCAAATTACTCGTATGGTCATGAGGATTCCAAAAATGTATAGTTTGTTATGTGTCAGACCTTTCAGGAGGCGCTATGATGAAAAATGTTCATAGGTCAACGACCTTTTGAATTCTGACCATAGTTAACAACGTCTGATTTTGGTAATTTTGGTGTCTAATTATATATGTTTTCTTGCATGAGAAATACAACTAAGCAAATTAAAAAACTATACAAGGAACCGATTACCCTCTTTTGCAATATGTCTGCCAAAAGCGTCCATATTGTAATAAGGAGGTCATTGGTTCCTTGTACAGTTTTTTGTTAAATAGTTATATTCTCATGCAAGAAAACATAATTAGACACCAAAATCGACGTTATTAACTATGTAATAACAGGATAAATAAGACAATGATCAAAAATAGAAAAAAGGGTATGTTGAAATTGACATTTTGTACCCATAACCTGTACATTATTAGTCAAAAATTGGGATTTTTGGGACCATCAACTTAGTAACAAAACACAAAAAATACAAAACAAATCTTATGTTCCTAGTAACATTAGACTACATTCTTTCAGATGCAAAAGACTAGAAATTCATATCTGGTGTACACCTTAAGTTATTAGGTGTCAAAATTTGCCGATTTTAAGCGCCATTTGTGGCTGAACCACTTTAGGGGGGCCTAAAATTCTGTAGGGGGTCTAGAAATTTCTCTTTTTTTGAATTGCTCATAGACATTGGCACATGGTTAATCCATTCTGAACATAATTAGGACCTATAAAGTGAACTGTGACATTATCATGGGTCCTTCAAAATCAAAGATAATTTGATTGAACAGTACTAAGTGCTGATTTTGACCCCCCCTGAAATCCCAACAAAATTCCGAAATCAATCTTTTTTGGCATTAGGCATTTCAGACACAGCCAGTGAGTGACCACATTCAAACAGAGGGTCACAACTGATTTAATTAAGAAGAAAGTGCCCCTCAAAGAGAGCACGTTGGCATATGGTCCCCTTAAATTCCCAATTTTGGTCGAGGTCGCCAAACTTTGATTGCCCGCCATTCGCAAACGAAATGGAATTTGAATTTTTTTCTTGTGACCTCACCTAGGGATCCATGAAAGGTACCCCTGAGCCAAAGGAGAGCAAAATCCAAGAGGGTGGGTATACACTCAATCTGTTTTGATATGGACTGACCCCTGTGCTTCAGGTACGCTGCCACCGCTCTGACCAAGAGTGTTAAACACCCTGGGAGAGATGGACAGGCCGGATGGCCGGTATCAAAACTGGTAATTTTGATCCTGTACCTAGAAGCGCAGATGCCTCCGATCTTGAGAGGCGATTGGCATATGCAGATAGGCGTCCGAGAGATCTAGCGATGCTGTTCCCATGCCCCTGATGGGGCAGGCTAGCACCAGGCGAGAGTCCCCATTCTGAACCTCTTGGGCCTGAAGAACGTGTTCAACAGCCTGCGGTTCGGATGGGGCTCCGTCGCCGGTCTTCCTTGGAGCCAATGGCTCCAAGATCACCCGTAGAACGGGGGGTAGACCGGGACAATCGCCCGCTTCGTGAGAAGCTGTGTGATCCCTGTCAGTAGTGCCCGACGCTGGGGGCCGTCTGCCGGCACTACTGTGGACCTCTGAAATGTGCAGACGAATGTGGGGAGACTGGGTTGCCAGCCTGTAACCCCCCCTCACCACTGACCATACCCAGGCGCTCAAAGAGATGGTTGCCCCCCTCTGGGTGAAAGCCATAAGCGGTCGTCCACTGGGAGATCCCCTGTGGAAAAACCGCTGAGCCCCCAGGAATGCTCTGCCTAGCTTCCCTTGGAAGAGCGCTTGCTCTGCTTCGGGGCTTGCCAGCTGTTCCTGTGCTACCCTTGCGCCTCCCAGAAATGGGTGCTGCAGAGGTAGTGGGCTCGGGTACTGTTGGTGGTGCACGGCCTGCTGAAGTCGGAGCTCCTACCCATGGTAAGGGCAGTTTCCGACCTCTTCAGAGTGCTCCCGTTGGTAGCTTCTTTGCACGGTCCTCCACCGTGGCGCAGAAGCATCCAAAGAAAAAGGACCCTGCCTTTCCATCGCGTTGAGCGATTGGAGTGGCAGGCCCCTCCCAGCGCTGAGTGGACACCCTATGGGCTAGGCCCATGGAGCTCTCGTTGAGGCTAGCTGTTAGCACCGCTAATAGGCTCACCTCGCGGAAGAGCTCAGATGTTGTCTGAGCGTGATACGCTTGACGACATCTGGGTCCCGTGGTCCTCCCGTGGTCCGCCCGCGTTACGCGCAGAGGAAGCGTGCAAGCACGCGGCGTCATAGCTCTACTGAGCTCGACAGCCCTCGATATCTACCCGTGAGGTTTGCGGGAATGAGAGTGCAGGCGTCCCTGTGAGGAAGCAGCAGCTGAGCATCCTACTGAAAGGATCCCTGGTCCTCCTCCATGGACTCCCCCTTAGGGGTGTCCGGAGGAAGATCAGTGCTGTTGCTCCCCTCGCGGGGCAGCGGGGAAGGAGATTGTAGTGATGTCACTACGGACTCAGCTTCCGACTCCTTTCCCTCGCCCACAGTATCCGTATCATGCTCCGAAGATGACGGTAACTGAGGACGGGCATCTGAAAGCGGGTAAGAAGGCATAACCACTGTGTGGCTCGCCGACTACCTGCCAGCAGAAGAGGGAGTACTCCGCAAGACCCGAGGTATCCGCCATGGCACCACTGGGTCCGCATGCTCTCGCAGCCGCCGTCCTAGCGCTAGCAGCACGGGGCCTGCCCTGATCAAGATCTGGGTTAGCCCCATGCCGGCTAGCCTGGTCAACAGCTGATGTTGGTACTGCGTGGCCATCGCTGGCGACACTTGCCACGGTGCTGGGCCGTGGAAGAAACACCCTGCGGCGGGTACCACGGGGCATACCCAGCCGGCAGCTGACCCTGAAAGGATCCGCCACCAGGGTAACCCCATGGTACTGCAGCAGCTGTGTGCTGGCGTGGTACCGGCGCGGTACTAGCATGGGTACCCGTGAGGGTTCCCGGTTGTGTACCGCTGTATGCGTGGTTCCAGCGTAGGTGCCCGTGAGGGCTCCCGGCTGTGTACCACTGTACCCATGCCTCACTGCGTTCCCCGCAAGAGATCAAGCCGTGTGTATGGGTACCCGCTATACCGGCTGTCCCTTGGCTAGAGGGAGCTTGCCTAGTACCACGGGTAGCTGAGCGTGCATACCCCCGATCAATCACCTCGCCACCTGAATAGGCAGCGTCAATCAATGGAGCTATGCCCTGTTGATTTGACAGTGATCGATCAAGAGAGGGAAAGTGACCCATTGACGGTAATGGATCACCACGCTCCGCTGGCTCTCGAGGACATAAGTGGGTTGTTGATCAGCTAGGCTGTTCAAGCTACTTACTGTACCCTCTAGAGCTTCGCCCAAAGGTCGCTGTGTGTGGCGGACCACTCACGGCAGCTATGGGCGGGTGCATAGCGGCTACCACTGAAGTCAAGCCGTGGCTCGTCTTTGTAGCTGCCACGAATGCACCTGGGTCGCTGTCCCGTGAGAGACTGCGAGCCCAACCCCTGAATAATCGCCAGCCAGTCCCTGTGGACCGCCAGCAGCTATTCTAGGGCCCAGGGTATCACTCGGCGGTCCCGCCATGGAACGCTGCCGTGTGACAACCCCAGTTGGTTCTGCTAAGACTACACCCACAGCGTTAGCAGCAGTATCGTCTCTGCTGAACCCATGCATGCTAGGGTTCAACCCAGGCAAGCCCGGGTACCCTTGCATGCTGCCCGTCGCTGGCTACTACTGTGGCTGTTTGAGCCCGTAGATATGCCTGCAACAGACGGGTGTCCTCCTGTTAAAAACCCGTGAGGATTTTCGCCAGAGGACTGGTATCCTCCTGCTACAAAACCCGCTAGGGTTTTCGCTGGTGGTTACCGCTCTGCTGCCTGCTACTTTGCTCCGACGTATAGTCAGTGCTTTCGCTGGCTGCTGAGCCTTTGGACGCGCTTAGCAGTCCCGAAGGAACCGCCTGCTTGTCCGGGACGGAGCCCCTTAAGCAGACCTGCCATGACCCATAGGGGCTGTCACAGCAGAATCTACCGTGTCGACTGGTATCCTCCTGCTGCAAAACCCGCTAGGGTTTTTAAGCTGGTGGTTACCGCTCTGCTGCCTGCTACTTTGCTCCGACGTATAGTCAGTGCTTTCGCTGGCTGCTGAGCCTTTGGACCTTAGCAGTCCCGAAGGAACCGCCTGCTTGTCCGGGGACCGGAGCCCCTTAAGCAGACCTGCCATGACCCATAGGGGCTGTCACAGCAGAATCCACCGTGTCGACCTTACCAGTGCCCTTGGTAGATTTCTTCTTCGTCTTATGGCGATGACGGAGCCTATCCCAATCGTCAAGCTGGAACTCGGAGAGTCCTAAGCAAAAGAAAGACATCTAGAAGATCGTGAGCACTCCCTGTGGGTGAAACAGAGCGGTGTGGGTCCCGCTCCGTCACCAGGGAAGGGCAAGCCCGACAGGGCCGAGCGAAGCGAGGAGAAAAGGAGGGGCACTACCCCCCGTGTTCGAATTTAGGAAAAATAAATAGTTGTCCCACGGACAACCAGATTACAATTTCTGGTTGTCCGTCTAAGTTTTTGGTTGTCCGTAGGCCCACAAATGTGACTTTTGGCTAGATTTATGGTTGTCCAGCGGACAACCGAATCAGTATTTTTGGTTGTCCGGCGACTTTTTTAGTTGTCCCGGACAACCGGACAACCAAAATTTCGAACGCTGCCCCCCCAACACGCGACTCAAGCCCAGTAAGCAAACCTGAGCACGGAGGCTGGTCGCTAACGTTAGTGGTAAAGTAAGGACTGGCTAACTTTATTACTAAAATGTCAGACGGGTCCCTACCAATCCCCACCGTATGAATATCTGATTAACTCGTCTTTATTGGACGGTAATGAAGACATAACGATAGAGTAATCACCCTAACATAGCAACAATAACCTACCGTACATGAAATACAATGTGTATGTACAAACATCTATTGTAACTTACAGGCTGCAATGGTTGTTTTACGTGGGAAACAAAATGAATGGCGTCAACGAGCGGCCATTTTGAATTGCTCGTGTGTCCCGTATACAAACGGAGGCACGATATGTAGCTAAGTTTTGGATCGTTTTTTGTCACTTTTTCGCCAGAAAATGCCGTCAAAAACTATCCTCAGCCGAACAATACCGGTTTGGTTTTACCTAAGGTGTGAAACTACAACCGTATATCTCGCCTTGGTCGAGAAATTGATACACAGTGCTATGAACAATCGATAGACACGTCTGTGTCAGTCGGAGACCAAGGAGGATAAAGGCGATCATATGGTGTGGCGTCACCTTTTGGGTGAGTCCACCGGGGATCGGGGTTTTTGTTATTTATTCATTTATGTGGGACAAAATGACTATTGGTTTTTCCGCATCTCGGATCGATGCAAGAAGTATCTTAATCAACATCGGAAGCGGTAAGATCGACCGGTGTACTGAGTCAGTTAAATACTGGTACTAGATCTGCACATGTTGCATTAAAAGCTCATGATGTGTGCATTTCTACCAATACAAGCATGCAATGATGCAATCACAAAGTGTAAACAGGTACATGTACATATTTTGGTGTAACACTGCAAATATGTTGATGTACTAAAAACATGAATCCAAAGTATAAGCACCCAAAGAAAAACCACATTTCTTAGTGGATTTTGCAATATCTCCTATTGAAACGTTATTCCATCCTGATCAAAAGCGTATAAACTCCAAATGTTAGCAATGTGAACTTCACTCTAGACAGCTTTATAATATAATCCCCGGGATATAATCAGTATTAAAATGAGAATGAACTTGTCCATTTTCATTCAGAACATATTCTAGTCCATTCCATTCTTCACCTTACCAGATGACAAAGGTTCAAGACACCCCCAGGCAGGTACTGTCCTTTTCCTCTCTTCCAGACTCCCACAGACTTCCCCTGGACTTTGCATTACAAATGCACATGCAGTCACTTCATTATCAAATGCCACTTGTTATAACATAAACAAATCAAACAAGACAATGCCAGTTCATCTGTGAATGTGAATGAGGTACAAAACACTGTGCTGACAGGTCATCCTCCATTGGAGTACACCATGGAATTTCCTTCTTTTTTTTTCTACATCACTTTCAACTGCCTGAAGGAAGGTACCAAGACCACAAAAAATAAATGTGCAAGTTCTGAATGGACTATAGTAAATTGACAGTTTAAAACCACAGACTCTCAGAAAATGCTCAGAGGTACAAGTATGTATGGCTTGTATGCCCACACAATATCAATAGTCCAGCTGCGTTTCGGACTTTCCTGTACAAATTGTCCATGACTCTTGTGTCACATTTCATTTAACTTGAACACACTCTAGTCTGCATGCCTTCCATGTTTGTGCCCCATGGGTTGCTGTCTTTTTCTCTCTCCAAGTTCAGTCCCCCACTATAAACAGTATGCAATGTACAAAACTTTTCATGGCAAAGTAATCACCTCCATTTCAAAATGGATCTGAACATGCTATAGTAACCCAAGTTTCATATTACACATATTCATTATTGATGCCTTACTTTCATCCTGCAGAGTTCACCCCTATCCCACGCTACAATTCTCTCATCTTTTTAAACCACCTTTTCATCAAATAGCCCAAATTCCATATTGCAAATTTTCTTTTGAACACACTGTAATTCTCCTCCCTGCCTGAGTTCATTGTTATGCCTAGAGGGCATGTGTTCTCCTTTCTTTCATGTCAAGTCTCCCATGGTCATACAGGTTTCCCCACCTAAGGCCTGTCACACTATACAAAAGCTAGCATACCAGACAATTCACCATGGTACGAAAAATCAAAACAGACACATTTGAGAGCTAGATTGGATAGATTCAACTTTCCACTGTATTATTGAATTTAATATGAGTTTGGTTTCTATACAAAATATCCACTTTGATTCTTTCACAACTTTTCTTAGTTTGTATGACCTTGTACTTCTGAAAACTTACCTGTTTCACAACAAAATAATTAACTTGTTTCTATTGCTACAATCAGCACTAGGTAGTGAATACAATTTTTACTTACATTTTCTTGCATCATTGTAGTGCCACCACAAATCTTCATAAATTATGACACTCCCGTGTCACAAGTTTAAATCCACAATGTAACCGGTGTCAATGTCACTTGCAGAAATAGTTCCCATATTTTGTTGAATTAATAATATCCTCTTCTTTTTTGTAGACCAAAATAGAGGCTTTAAAAGTCCATGCTATAAATTGATAGCAGTGGAGAATGCAATGTTTCCTATTCAGTCAACTGGTGTGATCCACTGCACATTTTCCCAAACTCAGTCATAGCACCAATTAGAAAATCTGCATTTCAGTACTAAATGCATACCTTCTTTTTTCTGATCAAATTCTTCTTGACAACAGACTAGCTATCTGCTCTAACTCAATGCACACAAAACCACTGACTATGCTAAATCCAAACAATTTCCTTTGACTTTAACAGGCACAAGACATCATCAGGCAGTCAGGTATTTCAGTGGGAATTTGCCCTGTATTTGACCCTAGTCCTGCTAGTCTGGCAATATGAGCATAACTTCCAATCTTCCCTGTTCCATATACATTTTCATATGTTACCGATACCCAGATGCACAACTTGGTTTGGTCCTGTCCCGGCAGGGAATGTTTGCTAAATGTATGGTAATTGGGTTGCAGAATTCATGTTCATGTTTACATTTTAAACTACCAATTAAAGTCCTTCAACAATGAGTGTATACTGATGGTAGCTAAGTTGAGTTCCCCATAATATATTTCATCAATCATCAACATTTTAAACAACAAATTTGAGATTTGATCAATATAAAGGGTGCCATGTAATGCTATGTACACTGACAAAATGTTGTAAACAGCATACATTAAACTACAGGCCTTATAGCGGTTACCCGTGTTTGGCGGTTCTCGGCTTGGCAGCGCGATTACCTGGCTGATGGTGACTGTACCCACCAAGTTTCATGCTCATCCGACAGTTTTTACTAATTTGATCTCAGATGACCCCTGTTGACTCCAAAATGACCTTCCAAAAATTTGGCTCTAAATGTTGAATGTACCTACTAAGTTTCATGCCCATACGACAGTTTTTTGTAATTTGACCTCAGATGACCCCTGGGTGACCCCAGATGCCCCCAAAATGACCTTCCAAAAATTTGGCTCTAAATGTTGACCGTACCCACCAAGTTACATGCCCATATGACAGTTTTAAGTTAGTTGACCTCAGATGACCCCCAAAATGACCTTCAAAAAATTTGACTCTAAATGTTGACTGTACCCACCAAGTTTCATGCCCATACAACAGTTTTAAGTTAGTTGACCTCAGATGACCCCTGGGTGACCCCGGATGACCCCAGAATGACCTTCAAAACATTTGGCTCTAAATGAGGCTCCTGGACCAGGAGCTAAAATGAGCTCCTGGTCCCAAAGATGGCTCCTGGTCCTATAGTTTGAGTGTAAATTATTGGACACACCAGGAGCCATAATTGGGCAACCATGGGATAAAAAAGCCTGAGTGTCTGCTTAATATGCCTTGCATACATAACATGTACATCTGACAGAGAATAATGTCAGAACCACAGGTGTCAACTCTTAATATATTCTTTTAAATGTTTCAAATAGGTCTACATTCTTATTCCAGAACAAATTTTCACACAATAGTATACTCATTCAAGGCTAGAGTCCTTTGCTATCATTTTTGGTAGATCAACATTGTCATATTTTGCCCTGAATGTTAAATTTTCTGTTGATATTAAAATACTCATGGACAGAGACAAGGAATTGGTACTATTATACATACATGTACATTCCAGCTACATCACAGACTCACAGTGGACAAATTCCATTCATTGTCAGAAGAGGTTTTTGTGATGCAATGGAGCAAATACAACCTCAATTTGCTAGGAATTGAATAGAGCACCTCTCTCATCAAACCACTATAGGCCTACCTCTTCGAAAGTGACAGATGTCATCAAAGCCGAACAAATAATAATGAATGTCCTATAGACAGCTCTTTGGTATACATAAATACTACAGTGGGAACAAAAATGGCATATTTTAATCAGCTTTAATTGTGTGCATGATGGATTTTGGAAAGGCTGCAGAAACTCGAGCATATCATTACTTGAGGAAAACATATGTTACAGTCAGTCTACTCTGAAGTACAAAGTACAGACGCGGACACACACACATTGTGCCGACTTTGAAGGCACGCATACCGGCAGAGACGCAGCACTACGCACTGTTAATGCGTTGTATACGCGCGCGTTGTCACTTTGTACTTCTGAGTGGACAAACTATAGTACCCGGTACCACAAACAATCTCCAACATCACATGATCATGCAATTGTTTACATTCTAAAGCCATGCAAAATGTATACATGGGCCTTACAATCTGTACATGAGTGGGTAATACTATTCCAAACAAGTAACACTGAACAGAACATTTTGGTATGTACAAAATGTAATCAGTGATTATAGGGTAGCAATGGGGTGAAATGCCTGCTAAGATATCCAATATCATCTACACTATGTTACAGGCCTCAAACACCTCTGCAATTCTGAGATAGAGTTTAATAGTAAAATGCATATATATTAAATCAAGTTCATCTGATCCTTTTCAAAATAGGAACTTCAATCCTGTTTTCATCTGTGATGTTGCTGACCTTTAATAAATCAATTAAATAGAAAAGTGTCATCTTGTTACTTTCAGTGTTCCTTAAATTATAACTTATTCATCAAATCACAGATATTGGTAGCGCCTACACACTGTCAGTTTCTTCTTTCAATGCACTTGTGTGGAAATTTGTTATACTCAAATTAACAATCACAACATGCTCTTGTTTCCCACTAGAGAGGAAATAAATCTCCATCACCTCCCACTTTATACCTCCCATTCAAAGAAACTAATCTCTTCTACCATCTATGTCTCAATAGGCAAAGAAACTGTAGGTAGCTAACACTATTGAATCCAAAATATCACTGTTATTTTTGGCACTGGTCAGTGGTATGGTTAAAACTGTAAATACTGTCAGTTTGGTTTTCAAGCATAAACCCTAGGTCAAGGGTCCATGTTTGCTCCATAATAATATGTAGGCCTAGATACATTTTACCATATGAATGCCATCCACCATGTCTCTGTCTACATGCAGACCCAAAAGGGTATCTATTATCCATCTTCCCACCAGACCTTTGCAAGGTTTTGAACTTGACATGAAATTGTGATCTAGGGGCTTACGTATGTATTAGGGTAGGCACCGGAGTTTCGCGCGGTTCGCGCAAAAGCGCACATTTTCGCGCATTTGGGTGTCCAAAGCGCATTTTGGGTTCCATCGAGAATGTTCACGATTTTGACCCATCGATAAGCTTAAAGTTAAAACTTACGATTTTATGCCCCAAATCGGCAGCATTTACAAGAAAATTCATAATATTGGTTCTAACTTCACTTATGTACATCAAAATACAAATAACGATCATTAAACCAAGCATAATGTGGGAAATTTGCCCTTGCTTTCGACATTTCGATCGACGATTTGTGATGGTCGCCATCTTTATTTTTAATTTTTCCAGAAACTGGAAATGAACCGAAGTCGTTAAGTAATTGATTGACATGCCACATTGTTTTACCGATGTTTTTTCGTGTTTTGCATTGAAAACAGGGGATCGCGCATTTTAGCGCATTTTGACCTATTTTTTGGCGCATTTTCGCGCATTTTGAAAAGTGGCCAGCGCATTTTGCCGTTTTAAATCGCGCGAAACTCTGGTGCCTATATTAGGGTGATTCACAAAAAATGAAATTGGTATTTTTCAACGGGACACCCCCTCATTTTGTTCATTTTGGTAATAAAATTATACCTGCAAAATATGAAAAAAATTCAAAAAAGTTTAGGGGTGCTACCGGTCAATGAACTTTTGTACACAAAGTCAATGGGATTTTTTGTCAAAAATTTCAAACGCTTATTTCAGGGCCTAAAAAGTCTACCAGGCTTGCAAAACTGAAGTAAATGTTCAATGATATACCTAACTTTATGAAAACATGGGTTTTTACCAAATTAAAGTTCATAGTTGACTGTAATAATAAAAAATGTTTCAAAAGTGACAGAGGGAGTGTAGCTCAAGAAAAGAATACCCTGGGATATCCCCTGGAATCCCACCAGGCATCCCAAATTTATACCTTATTGAACTGAACTGTTGATAAAAAAAAAGATTAAAATTCTTCACATATTAGTTTACCCCAATGGTGATACCAGCTTTTGAAATCTTATGTAATAGTAACTATCAAAATCCATACATCTGTATCAGGGGTGGTCATTATGGCCATACCTGATGAAGATTTGTATTGTTTGAATTGAATGACCACAGGAATGATTAGATTCACCATGGTTGAAAAGAAATGTATATAAATTGGGGTCACAACATTTTCTGTTCTTGGACTATCTTTCCACTCGCATATTTTGGCTGTTCCAGCAACTGCCTTTCCCCAAATGTAACAGTTTTCACAAAAATGCAATTTTCTGGAAAGCGGGTTAACATTTTTACAATTTTCTTTAGCAGTTATTTTAAGGACATTACTCACACTATGATCAAATATTTTTGGCACAATCAGGGAAAATTAACATGGCTTTTTTGTGTTGTAAAGAAAATGGCTCATAAATCCCATTGACTTTGTGTACAAAAGTTCATTGACCGGTAGCACCCCCTAAACTTTTTTGAATTTTTTTCATATTTTGCAGGTATGATTTTATTATCAAAATGAACAAAATGAGGGGGTGTCCCGTTGAAAAATACCAATTTCATTTTTTGTGAATCACCCTAGATGTATGTACTTTGTATTAAAGTCTTCATTTAGGACAAACAAGTTTCTATCAATCAAAACATAGGCAGTTGGTGGATAAGGCCAAAAAAAAACAAGTTTGTTTGCCCTCAGAGACCGAACCAACAAATCAGAAATCTTGGGTCGGTTTTTTTTTTTCAATCACTTTTTAGAAGAAACCTTAAATTTGGACAGTATCAAGGACATTTTATATTTGTTATTCAAGTCATTTCATTTATTAATTAAATGCATATTTGATTAAAAATAAGAAGTATTTCCATTTAAATTCTGTCCAAAAACACAATTTTTTTCATGTAAAATGATCAAGAATTTGTCAATACTACTTACTAGCCTTTTTAAAATGGAGGAAGTGCCCATGAAAAAAAGGATCGACCAAAGCGACCCTCCAAATTTTTGTCTTGGAAGGGCAACCAAACAAGTTATTTTTGTTTGCCTAACTGTTGTATCTTTCTAGCTATAAAATTACCTTCCGATTGAACTACTTACTTTATGAAGGTACATTCACACTATCTCTGAGTCTTGAAAGTTTAAACACATTTTACATACCTTGGTCACTATTTTCTAATGAAAGTGATAATTGTCCCACATAGCTTTAATTGAATGCCCCTCCCTCCCTTTACGGAAACGCAATGTTCATTAGAATGATTATGGTATACCATGATGGTGTGCATTATGTTATTATGTATTCCTAATCCATGATCTAATCATAGTCATTGATGACACCATGATAAGTACAACTACTAGTACCTTAAAACCAACAAAAGTGCAAATAACAGATAAACAGGCATGAGGCCTATGCCTTTGACAGGTGTTGCATGAGAGTCTGTACCGCAAAATAGTCCATGGAATGTTTTCTTCTCTTTTGTTGCCATGTTACTTGCTCTCTAGGAACTATGCAGTATTTAATCCTAATGCCCCAGTTGCTTTTTGGAGAGGCGAAGGAAAAAAGGAAGGAAGAAAGGAAGGAAGAAGAAGAGTATTAAAACTTGTAAGGTATGCAGAGGCTTGTGGATCAACGTTTAGGCGTTGAGCCTGTGAGTAGCGTAATATAAACCACTGCGCTTTTTTTGTTTTCTTGGGTGCAGTTTTGAGCCACCGACCCCTTGGGGCCAGAGATGTGCACGGCCTTCCTTGCCACAGGGGTGTAGCTTGGCCAAGTTGGACTGTTCGCATGATGACGCAATCACATCACATGGGTTACCTGCCCGTGCATATACTTTTGGAATTGTGTTTTTTTGATGTTTGGTACAGTTAGGGTTAATATACACATGAGGAAAATTAAGGTGTTCTTAACCCTAATGCCCTAGTCCTTAAGGGGGTACTACACCCCTGTGGTAAGTTTGTGACTATTTGCATTCTTCTCAAAAAATAATAACACACTGGTAACAAAAGTTATGTATATTATTGGGGCAAGGAATCCAATTACTACACTGACATTTCAGTGACTCAAGACAAGCGGTTCAGTATATATGATAGGAAATGAGGTACATCCTAAAAGTACCTTATTTCTCATCATAAATAACTAACCCGCTTGTCTTGAGTCACTGAAATTCCAATGTAGTAATTGAATTCCTTGCCCCTATAAATATACATTTCACTTTTGTTACCACTGTTTTATTAGTTTTTGAGAAAAATGCAAAAATATACATAAATTTATCTAGGGGTGTAGTACCCCCTTAAAGCCACACAAACTTTAGGGGAATATATGTGCGAAATAAAATCGAGGTCAACCAAGGTTAAAGGTCATCTAGGGGCTAAATTTAGCCTTCGCCTGATGGGGTTTAAACTTGGTGGATGGAATCCTTCATATGAGGGGAACACGTAAAAACATAATCGAGGTCATTGGAGGTCAATGGTCATCTAGGTGCTCAATTTGGGCTTAAACTTGATCATGGTAATCATTTGTCCATATCACAAGAGCATGAATAAAATCAAACCATGGTCACTCTAGTTCAAAGGTCGTATGGGGTAAAACGTTTAGGTATGCCCGATATTCCATGCCAAAAGATGAGCCCGTAACTGACTTGAATATACGGGGGGAGTTTTAACTAATGAAGTCCTTCTGGTCTATGTATGCTTTGTATTTGACCTGGTGCCAACTTGAGAAGTGGGACACATTGTGACTGGTCTAAACTTGTTTGTTGACCAGTCTAGTGTGCACCTAGCTCGGTGCAACAACCGCTCTAGTTAAATTGGTGTTGTGCTGTGTGTGTAAAATGTAATTCACAAATTATACTTAGGGCTGCAACTTGCAAGATACATACATGTACTCTCTAGATCCAAATGAAAGGCATTCACCTGAAGTTTGATAGCGACATCAGTGCTTTTATGCCGTTACGCCACAAGCATGCTGAAAAAAAAACTACCCATGTACACACTGTATGTGAATCTGCAGGATGAAGCTAGAACTTAGAAGATATAATCAATATGGCACCACCCAGCGAAATACGCACCTGCACTACTACCACACTCTAAACAGAGAGAGTATCAAAGAAAAAATTATTTTAAGTTCTACTTGTAGACAGGTCTTATCCTGGCACACATATTAGATACAGATATTAAAATATCAAATCACTTAATTACTATTAACAATTGATTAAGTTAATACACAGCTAATACGTATATAATGAGTTAATTAGCACTTCCCACTAATTACAGACTTGTAAAGTTTGATCTAATTAAATTCCTGCTTGGAGGCTGGAACACAAAATTAATTTCAAATCACTTTGCAAATAACTGTTACATAAATATAATAAAATAATAATTACACCAGAATCATTGTTAGGAGAAAACCTGCATTTCGATATATATTAATTCATTCATATGCAAATTTATTCAAATAAATTAAGATGGGATGTCTCATAATTTCATGCAAATTTTACTCTGGCTGTTAATCCCCATTATGGCAAATTTGTATAAATTAATAAATCTGAATAAATTAATAAATAAAATTAACACAACAGATGTAATATTAATATCATTTATTAGTAAGCAAGAAATGTTAAAGTGGAATTTTTCTCTCCATTGTCAAATTTTATCTTACAAAAAACAATATTTTTGGGGCGCCCGCTACGGCGGCGTCCCCCATTATTTGGCTTGACTTTGCAAAAAGCTTCTAATTTCAGTCTTGCTAGATTTACTTCAGTAACTGTTTTGCTTAAAATTATGCCCAGCTTAGAAATAAAACCACAATATGCTTGGATTTTATTTTATTATTGTTTTCTGATGTGCACGGGATAAAATGTTGTGCGTATATGGTCATTTTCACGGTAAAGGGTGTAACTTTTGATTTTTAGGGTCAAAATTTCAAACCACTTAAATATGTTTCTGTTTACTGTAATCATGCATAGAAGCAACTTAAATTCCAGTAAAATAGTGTTTCAAGGCTTAAACCTTTTGATTTCTGATAAAAAATTTGACATTTCCATAACATTTTGGTTAAAATCTAAGAAAAAATGTATTTTACATAAGCTCAGAAAATTATGACATGAAAACTGGAATACATGTGAAATCCCATTCCAAAGTAAGTCAACAGATATAAGTTAAATTTTATACCATGTTTTGCTATGTTTGTAATTGCAATTTTGAAAATTTTTAACATCAAGGGTCATTTGCAATGGAAATTTCCCAACCTTAAACATATTTTTTAAGTTTTAATTGGGTTCCTAAAATAATTTAAATGTCTAACTTCATGTACAAATACTACTTGATGAAAGGAACCTCCCAGCCAAGTTTCACAGAAATTGGAGAGATACTTTAGAATTGGCAATTCAAGCGATTTGTGTTTGGAGGCTTCAGTTAACAACACAGGTGATCATAAAAGTAAAATATTTGGCTAACTACTACAAGTTGACATGAAAAAATAGGTAAAAAATATCACAATTACCAATTTTCATGCTTTGCTTCTAAGTATTGAATTTCAGTTGTGACAAAAATTAAATTATCACAGCAAGTCATTTTTTTTGTTTCGGAGGCTTCATGTTTACAATGGTTAAACATGGCAGAAGTAGTTTTTTTGAAAACAACACTGTTGGGATCATCTAAGCTGTTATTTTCTTGTGTGTATTGAATCAATGATTATATGCGGCAGATATTGCAGATTTATAACATGATAATTTTTTCACCCATTTGTTAAGTATGGTGTTATTTGCATGTGAAGCCTCCGAAACGGGCTTTCTTGGATATCAGTATATTTTTCAAGCATTAACCATAATATCAATTTTTTTTTAAATTTATGACATTCTGCACATATCATGCAACAATTACAATGCAGATATCAATATGGAACATACCAATTTAGATATGCATAGATGTAATTAAGTTTACTGTTGTTTCGGAGGCTTCATTTGTTTCGGAGGCTTCAATTGTTAACGGAAAGTTTGTATTGGGTCCCATTTTCAAACGGTGATATATATCTCCATGATTTAAAAACAAGTGACTTGAGGATCTACTTTGCTACATTTTGATAAATAGATTGGATGAGCTCTTTTATTTATATTTGCCCAAGCTTGCTGAACAGTTTGTTTCGGAGGCTTAAAAAAAGTTAACGGAAAATCGGCTCTTTGAAGTCAAGATTTTATAAAAATTTTAAAAGCTTGCAAATCAACTAATTTTTGTTACCCATTTCAAGTTAAGATATCAACTGTTATGAATCAAGAAGAAGTGAAGAAATAACCAAGAATTATGAACCAAAGCTATACCCACAAAGTTTGTTAACAATTGTTAACGGAAAATGAAGCCTCCGAAACGACAAATATCGAAGTCCGGTTCTCAAAAATACAGGGCTGTTCACAATTAAATCTAATGTGGCAGTGTTTACTGAACATATGACCGTACTTTCAGGATAAGAAAAATTATCCATGAACTAACTGAAGAAAACACAGGGTTTTACAAAAATGTTACTGTTTTTTACAGTTTTTCAAAATGGCAATATTAGGTACATTTAAGCCTGCTAAAACTGAACGCAGTAACTCCCGAAGATGATTATGCTACCCAAGGTAGCTGCTAACTAGATGACTTATGTGGCCAAAAATCATGGAATTCTGTGGCTTTATTAGAAAACTACGGATCAAAATGTTAAAAATCCAAAGTTACACCCTTTACCGTGAAAATGACCATATTCTTTGTTTAAAATACAAAATTAATGGACTTATAAAAACACCAAATACATCGTGACCTTTGTATGGTCAGGTATGGTTTAAACTGCAGTTTACCGCCTCTTAGAACCCGATAGACGGTGACATTTGACCATTCTAATTATGTATGTTTTGAACATGTTTGCACATGAACTAGTTGTTTACAGTGTGAAGAATCTACAACATGCTCATCTATCAGGGCACAGTTCTTTAACCCCAATACATTTGTGCATTCATTGAATGACCTTTGAAAATGTGAGTACAAAAACTCATACTCTGCAACTTAAGGTCAAATTTTGCACAATGATTGTTTAATTGAGGTTAATGATAATATGCCACTGGAATGAGGCCATTGTGGTCCATAGTGACCTTTGCACACCTAATCCTTAAACCAAACAAAACAACCACTGACCAATCATGAAATCACTAATTGGTTTATGTGCTTCAATGCTAACTGATTGTGACCAAATATTAGAACACAGCTCAGTATCTTTGTGGTGACTATCTCTGATAAAAACATTAATTAATCTAATTTCAATTCTGCTCAGCAGAGAAAGGAATAAATTCGAAAGACATGATTGTGTTGAAGGTCAGAAGTGTATTTGCAACCCGAGTTGCCAACCCAGCGATATGGTAGCCCAATTAGGCGACTTTTAACTCGTGGTTCACCGTTGTTGGGCAGTTTAAAGCAATAATATACGATTTAGGCCTACATCATTTTGTTAGTGTTTACCCATAATGCTGAATGAAATAATATTTATTGTAATATGCCTAACTGCTGGGAAGGGTTCCTAGCAAGGTAAAGTGAAAGAAACCCCAATGGCTATTTTGTCCGTTTAAAATAGAGTTCTATGGCGATTTAAAGTCATAATTATGACGTAATTTTGTTATTTATTAATTACTATTTTTAGCAGAATTAATAACATAAAAATGGGCTGTGCCCGTCTCATGAAGAATAACGATCGATCTTACCCTTGATTTAACAGGCCTGTCAATTTCTTGGAATTGTTTGATATGAAAGGAGGGTATGATTTTTTTGTATTAGTTTTAAGTATTTCCTAGCTTCTCTCCCGGGGCCTCTCTTAGCCACAGGGTTGGCTACAAAAGACACAAAGTATACCTTAGGATAAACTGGCATGAGTGCGCTGACCCCAGGTTTTCAACATTTCAGGATTGTTTGTGGACAGAGTTCGGGTGAAAAACGAAATTACGTTTACATGTCGAAATTCATCGTGTGACAAGAATGAGTGTATAGATGACTAGGGGGGAAGCTTACTTATTTGTATCTTCTATACTATCCATCATATACCCTAGGCCCTGCATAACAAAATTCAACAATATTCAATATCCAAAGCAATATCCTCACTACAATAGGCCCCCAAAACAGAACTCCCACCCCACATGATCGCAGAATTGACACGAAAGCTTCATTCCATGAAGCATTTCTCTCGATTTGATCATCATATCCCGTCCAGCTCACATTGGGCGCCCCATTCCTTTTTTAAAGGAATTTTTATTTTAAGTTATTTATTTTTTTTTTGATTTTGGAGTGTCCCCGGACCTAGACCTAAATGCTAGGATCATTCATGGTTGACCTAAAAAAATTGCATGATTGTTTGTGTTTTTAATATGAAAATTGATCATTTGTATTCATGTCATAAACTATTAATGATTTCAAAATGCAATAACGAGATCCTAGCATTAGAGCAGTCCATCCATCCTGTAAATTACAATTTCTGGAATTTTTCTAAAAATGGGGAGTGGGACTATACTCAAACATGGGACTATACTCAGACGAATACGGTACTTATTGATTTATGTAAATGTATGGCAAATTTGGATAAGGGCTGGCTCTAAAATTGTGCAAAAAACACCCAAAATTGTGCATAAATTATATAAATTAATAATTACAGAATAAATCTCAATATTACTAGCATGATGCTACATAGCGAAAAACAACTTTACCCTTCAAAAATATATGAAAAACAAATGTTACTCTATAAACCATGGAAATTTCAAGAACATTTTATGCATGAGTATAAATACATTGCATGTAGTGAGCGGAAAAGACTGAAGAGCATGAGATGAATGTGCCAGCAATGAATGAAGGGCATTAGGGTCAATCAATGGATAATGGGTGGAGACGTATTCCACCTGTTCACTACTACACACCTCATAAACACTAGATGGAAGTGGAACACCCGATTCAAATTTTATTCAACATCTGCGACATCTATTTGAAATTTGATTTGATGAATACATTTAGGTTTGAATATCCAGCAAAGTTGTTTTGTCTTCTTTGTTAGTCTACATGAACGAAATTAATTTCACACCCAAACTGAAATATTAGAGCCAGTCAACATGGGTATTTCAAATCAGTGTATCATAATTACAACCCAATTGTAAATGAATGATGAAAGCATTCACATGGTCAACTTATTAAAAGCCATAACGTGATTGCAACACAGCAACGCCTTCAATTTCTGTTAACTTTCTCCTTTTGCATGATTATAATGCCCAATGGTGTACTAAAATACCATATGAAAGACTGAGCTTGAAGTTTAATTACAGTAAAATTTAAGTTTTTATATGAATACCAGAGATCTACGGTTTTATTCAGAGTTCACCGATCGATCGAGTGGTGGCTAAACACATCGCATGCATGTGTACTATTATTGAATCATTAAATCAGTGACGTATGTACACAGTACATATCGCTATTCGTTTTACGTCTTGTTTGCTCTGTGTTAAGCTTAAAGCTACGGCAATATTCATGATAATAATACGATCGGCAAGCCAATACACATTATTGTACATGTAGGTGCTGGAATGAAATAGCAATTTTCTTCATTTTACGTCATTTGTTTGGCTCAAAATCAAAAGAGGACAATGTGATCAGTGAAAATTAACATTTAAATAGGAATTAATTCTTTATGCAAATCACACATTATGGCTTCATTAACGTGATTGGTTCTCCTCATTCATGATGTTGACCTCGAATTTGGTTCATTGAGTAAACATGTAAAGAACGATGAAATGCAGACACACATTCATATTCGAATCTTAGGCAATTACGACACAATCATACTTCAAACTGGTTCAATAATGGTAATTTTTATCATTCGTGAATGATGACACAATTGTAGTACCAATATGCCCACGACATTTATTGAGCACATGATACTCACTTACGATTGTAACAGGGGTTGTATCAAAGGGAAGATCACACTTTTTTGGACCGTGTCTTGACCTACTTGTGGAAGCACTTCAGATGTCATTATTGCCTATTCAAACACAATCTGAGCTACATACATGTACAAAGTGAATGTTTGCACTATGTACAGGAAATGATTTGAATTAAACATCTAGTAGTACCACGCTGTAACAGTCTCGCACTTCATGACTTACCCAGCTGTTCAGAAAGGCTTACAAATCTAACTCCCACTTGATTCGAATATTTATTACTAATTAATGTATGTTTCAAAAATTCAACTACAAAAGGAAAAGTGAATAAAACTACAATGCAGCAAATAAATGAAGCTCAAACATATTTCTGTTCGCGCAAATCATACAGATCACTTTTCCATGGTTCCATAAAGAAAGTCCCCACTTGTCTAAGTGATACATGTAGGCCTACATGTTTCACTCTCAAAAGGCCTAAAAAATTGGGAAAAAAAAGGAAAAAAAATTCAATTAAAAAAAAAGAAACAAAAAAGTTCCAAGGCCTTTTCATATGCAATTTACCTCTTAAAATGTGTGTAAATTTTTTTTTTTTAAATGCCGACCAACCTACCCTATTTTTTTTTTTTTTTACGCCAATCAAACAAATTGTCTTTTTAGGCCTAAGTGAGGAATTTGGTTGACAGCCATTCAAAAAACTCAACCAAATTTAAAGTGGACAATGTGATGAGTGAAAACTAACATTCAAATAGGAACCTACCGTATTCTTTATGCAAATCGCATACCATATTATAATAGGGCCTAATATACATTTTTAAAGGAATGCAGAGGGGTGCGGTGAATGCGGTCGCACACCATTCAAACTAGTGCTAGTAGGGACTTTCTTTTTTTGATGTGTTTATCACAAGGTTGCATTTTCATTGCCAGAACTCAACATTGGCAAGTTACTTATCACCAGGATATCCTACCATTATGTGCAAATCCAAGTGTGTACAATGTACCTTCACCTTCATAAATGTTTTCACCGAGTTCGAATGCACCATCAAAGTGAGGCTGTGTGTTTATCAAAATACCATCAAACCGAGGATGTTTGTAATAGCAAGGTGCAAAGCGAGGAACCAAACAAAAACATAGCGAGGATGCTGTTTATAATGCTTCTGTCGTAGTGAAGGGGGGTATAGGGGGTGTATAAACAGGCTCCTCACTTCTAATGCGAAATGCATATATTTCCTCGGTCTTTATGCATGTTTCTTTTTATCCTCGCTTTGCAGTGTGTATAATAAGTGTATACATGTAAATCTTGCTTTGTATGGGTGACCGGGTAGGGGTGTGTGTGCACTACAGTAAATGTATGCTCGACTATCCGCTTTCTGTGGGTATGTGGAAAGTATGCAGGGGATACTTTTGTAAACACAGGCAAATGAGGACATTTAAACCTCTGCGTGTTCATGACCATAACAGGATCTGCAGACATCCACGGTTTCTAGACCTAAAACAGCATAACTTACGTTTTTCTAAATATCGGTCACAAAATCATTTCGGAACCAAGGAATAAACAGTTCAGTCTTCAACGATTCCCCCCATTTCGCTAGCTTCAAGTGTCTTGATTGCGTTGAATTTTTGTGAGAAATGGAAATCGCCAAAATAATGAACAATGAAAAAGTTAATGAGCTGGGGAAAAAAGTGATGAGAAACCTGTAATTGTGTTTCAAGGGCCTAATATTAAATACAGTATAAGATTTTGGCTTTAGCTGACTGATATTATTGAATTTTCCTTCACATTTTAACCTGTCAAATTAATTAATGCAGTCTTCAAACAAACAAAACCTGAACCTAAAATAAATCTAATTATGCCTGCAAGGGCTCATTTTTTTCTTCATAAAACTGTTTCCTAACATGAGTTTTTTTCTCTAATAAGCCACATTCAATTGTATATAACAATGGTACCCTCATCACTCACCATGTTAAACCAACAATGAAAATGTGGTTTCAAAAATATGTTGGTCAAATTCTTTTTGCAGTACATGTACATGGTACCAATACTGTCAAATGTGAACTTATGACCCTTCAAATGCACAAGGTTCAGATCTGAAGTCACCTAACCTTGGAACCCTAAAATGTACTTGGCAGAGAACAATTTCATGTGGAGCAGGCAGCACTCCTGAGCAGGCTCAGTTCTTTGACCAGGCACCTATAAAGTCTTCTCCAGTGACTGTTTGCATATTTTAGGAACTACCTCAACTGCTCAAGCTCAGTAGGTAATATCAAGGTTCCTGAGCTTGAGTTTAAAGGATAGAACTTCAGAAGAACCACTTTTGCAATGAGTAATCTGTATCAAGCACATGGTTTCCATTAGAGTACTAATTAGTGAGTTGGGTTTTTTGTTGGTTTTGACCACAGATCTGTGTTTTGACAAAGGGCCAGGTGGGGCCTATTGGTGGAATCAAGGAAACATTCCCTTAAAAATCACATGACTCCATTAAAGGTGTGTGACCAGCTTATGGTCAGGGTTTGTAACACCTTGTGTTTTCTACTTACATTGAGGCCCATCATCCAGGGCTCGTCACTCAGTCATTCTTATTGCAAGTTTTGAGTTCAATTCCTCCAGCGATTTGGATTAGAGAAGCAAAATTTTATCTTAGTGGCCCATGATAGGACAGTACACAACTTCTGGTATAGTTACACCATCAAACTATTAAAGGCCCAGTCTGTGATTTGCTCATCCGGATGATCATAAAAATCATCAAAATTCAGATTTTGGTATGTTTGTCATTGTCATAGATGTGCTAACATGGCGAAGTCGACTTCAATTGCGACATCAAATTCAGAATGCGACTGAGGATTAATAGCTTAAATTATTTCTTGACAGGGTGTTTACACAGTAATTGACTTCAAAACAAATTGTGAACCATTTGGCAATTTTCTTTAGTAGATTACAGCTTTCTGTGAAAAGGTCATTGCCTCAACCTTGCATGCCAAGTAGCCAATCAGAAACTTTTATTGCAGACGCGAACTGAATATTTGTTTGAGTTGAACAAAATCCAATTTGGGCAAAATTATCGTAAAGATCGCAAAATTCCGCTTCAATGTTTATCGCAGTGAAAAATGTGTGCGTGCATAGTGGAGTATGAACCAAGCATGACAATGATTCCAAGGGAGGAAAAACCAAAACAAAACATAGGTCCACAATGTATTCAACATGTTTCTACCACCTGTTTTAAACATCATTTTTAAGTTCATTCATCTGCATGCAACATGAAACTGGTTAAGGTTCATCATATCCTATGTAAAGATCCCACCCCTCCCCCTTCATTTTAGAGTTTTAATAAATTCATGAATTCCTATGTGCCTGAAGCCTGATAACAGTTCAAGTGCACTATGATCCCAATTACCACCTCACTATCACTTTTATTAATGAAAAATAATTCACTATTACCCGGTATTAGAATACCAATTTGCACATATTTTTTAAAAGGTGCATATAGTGACCGACAAGTGGTTTTCACTAGTTTCAATCATACCGTATTGGTCCGAGTATAGTCCCACGTTCGAGTATAGTCCCACCCCCCATTTTTCGAAAAATTCCAGAAATTGTAAAAAAAAAAAAAAAAATTTTTTTTAAAGTTTTTTTTCGGTTTTGTAATGTCCCTGGACCTAGACCTAGATGCTAGGATCATTCATGGTTGACCTAAAAAAAAAAAAAAAAAAAAAAAAATTTTTCAAGATGTTTTGTATTTTTAATACGAAAATTGATATTTTGTATTCATGTCATACTCTATTAATGATATCAAGATGCATTCAAATTCAATGCATTTTTGAAATTATTAATAGAGTATGACATGAATACAAATATCAATTTTCATGTTAAAAATACAAAACATCTTGAAATTTTTTTTTTTTTTTTTTTTTTTAGGTCAACATGAATGATCCTAGCATCTAGGTCTAGGTCCAGGACACTCAAAACCAAAAAAAAATTTTAAAAAAATTTAAATTTTTTTTTTTTTTTTTTTTTTTTTTTGAAATTGAGTATAATCCCACCCCCAATTGTGAAAAAATTTCACCAAAAAAACGGGTGGGACTATACTCGGACCAATACGGTAATTTTAGCTACGTTGACAGACTCTAAATTGTAAGAAAATTATCATTTCAAATCTTAGTTAGCAATTAAAACTATCACTTCGTTCAGTCACTTTGGATAGAAGTGGTTGGATTGTCTTGACATTTCATAGCAAGAAGTTAGGGATGCACCATTTGATATTATCGGGGGGGGGGGGGCTAGGGTCAGGAAGAATTTTTGTTGGCAAATTTGTTTGTTTTTTTGCTACCTTTGGTGGCATTTTTTTTTTTCGGCGCCGAAGTGGCGAAGTTAATTTTTTTTCAATTTTAATGTACAGAGTTGGGTAGGGACTTTTTTATGCATCAGTGAGACATTTTTTTTCCATGTCTAGTGGGTTAAGTTGTTGCTTTTTTCTCTCACTAGTGGGCGACGTTTTTTTCTTCAAAAAACTCCATAGCACCCATCCCGAAAATATCTAATGGTGCGTCCCTTATGAATGGGCATTAAAAATATTTTTGAAAATTAACTCAAAGATCTGCAAACATTGTGAAGACCCTGATCAGATTCTCATAAAGCACTGTGAAATGCCTGAATTATCCTAATTTATTATCCTGGATTATAATAATATCAAATTAATCACTTGAGATATTTCACCTAAGGCATGATCACACGGGAGCTTACCTCTGTGTTACCGTAACACGGAGGTAGTGCAAGGTCATGACTTAACACGGATACTTGTCCACACGGTCCTTCCTCGTGGTCTTAAACTCTAAGCACTCCGTGTTAGCTGCAGAGCTCGGTCTTTGCTTCGTGGTAAATATAGGAATTTCCTGGAGGTTATAGGGCCGTTTGCTATACTGCAAGTACACTGTGGAAGCCGATGTCTCTTAGTTTCAAGGCAATTATATCCTACACGTGTTTTTTAGCTGTTATTTTCTTCTCCACTCAATTTCTTTGTCTTTCAAGACACTTATTTAAGCTCTTCCGTTTCTTCTTTTGACCAGTTTAATGTTTTGTTTTGTCCCTTTTTGTGGTGCTTCTTTCATCATGTTCATTCTCGGTGAGAAACGGAGATAAATTATTGTGAATTTGTTGCTAAAGAAATTTAAAATAGGGGGCCTACTGCGAAATTGTAAGTGTTGTATCCATAAGGTCCTGCTTACCCCGGAATCTTGTTCATACGGGCGCTAACACGGAACGATCGCTTCGTGTTAGCGCGCTACTCTCTGTGGTAAATCTTCCGTGTTAAGCTTCGAGGTAGTTAACACGATACTTGTTCAGACGGTCGCTAACACGGAGGTAGCTTCGTGTTAGCTTAACACGAACTTACCCCTAAGCCCGTCTGAACACGGCTCTAGGCCTATACAATGAATCCAGGGTTACAGCACCAGATGCTATATGAAAAGGGAGGCCTGCATGATGAAATGAAGGTTAACTCCACTGGCAACTTGCCATCTGCCCATGTATCTCTTTTGATTTATTTCTTCCAAGCTGTCAAGTTCTCCATGCATCAATATTAATTTCTATCACCACTTACACATCTTCACAGTGCCAGTCATGCTAAGTGACCTCTACAGGTTTTTCATTGAAATCTATCATCAGCAATTTACAATCTAAGATCCATTCCATGTCAACAAACATACACAGTACAGTATACAGTATCATTCAATGAAAGCTAGACCTCTGTATGTTATTTCCTTCACTTCTAGTTCTATAATGAGCATAAAAACACTACCTGATTGCTTCTTGCAATATTGCAATAAATATATATGCAAATGCTCTCAATCATGTCTGTATCAAAAATTCCAAGATTCTAACCCTGCAGTCCCTGTTGACTTTAAATTTGCTGCATTTTTTGTGAATCATACTTCGCTTTGATTCTACATGTAATGTACGTTCCTTCTGTCTCAATGTTTTCCATGCAGTTGAAAAACAGCTTCAAAGTCAGGCTACATTAATTGCAAGCAATTTGTTTTTCCGCTGCTGATCGCACTTAAAGGAGGATTTCGTGATCCTAGCATCCTCTTTTTATGACATTTTTCAGTAGATATCCACGAAAAAAGCTTATTTCCAAAATTTCAGTTGATTCCGATTTTATGCGTTTTGCGAGTTATGCATGATTATGTGTATTACACTGCTCCATAGACAATGTGTTGTAATTTCGTTCTGGTACACCAGAACGAAATTTGGCGATATTTTTGCTAAACGAATTAATCTGCAAGAAATATTTGGTACATAAACATTATGTAGCCAGAGGTATCCAGTGGTGTAAAAATCTCAACTTTTTTTGGGAAAAGTGGGGGGATGAGGCTGTGGATCACGAAATGCCCCTTTAAGTCAAAAATCGATCTGTTCCCGTGTTCCTTGGACTATAGCAAACAAAACTAGCAGATCGCCTCAATAGCCAATCAGAGACAAGTGCGTCCAACGCAGTAAATACGCGATGTATGCTTAAAATACGCGCTCGTCAAAGGTTTACTGGATTTGATTATACCAAGCACAACTTTACCAGGATAATTAATTAGTATTTATTACTTCTATTGTTTTATCATTGCTCACCCGTTGTCAAGGCTCTTTTTTTTAATAGTAATACTAATAGGCAAAAAATGTAAACAACATAATCTAATCATTGAACAAGCGATATAGGATGTCAACAATGTCTGGAATGGTTCCAAAGGTTTGTTGGAGCGGCTCATTTGCAAATAATCTACAATGTACATTTGTACAGCACAGCGTATAATAAGATCAACTTATGTTCTCATCAATTTTATCTTGAAAAAATCCTCAAAATTCCCAGTACATGCTGCAAATAGCAGGCTAGTCTGAAATCTGAAATAGAAAGCAGCTTATCCAGCCAAAATTGAAAACTCCCTGTAAGAGTTAAAACGATTAATTTTCCATCAATTAAATATAAACAAGTGTAAAATGTGTATTTTGATGATCAAAAACATCTTTGAAAGTCTTCCTCAAATAATAAATAAAAGCCCCCCCACACACACACGTTACTAACATGATAGTATTGCACTTTGCAGGCTCAGTTTCAACAGTAATTCACAAGTCGTACTCATAGGACCATAACTTTCCCATTCAGGGTAAATAATAACAATTTGACACAAATACAGGTTGTGGTGACTTAATTTCACGCATCACCAAATAAGTCAACAGTCTACAGAATATGCACAATAAAAATAAACAAACCATCACATTTGTATGTCATGAAATTAGATTAAAGTGCCAAGTTCAAGGTCACTTTCAAAGAAATTCCATAGTTTTAAAAAAATTGTGTTTTTCATATCTAGGCATACATGTATAAGGCCAACATGCAAGTCATGTAAACATTTTTTAAAAAAAGGTGTCAAAATGTGCAGAAATAAATTACCGTATGCTTCCAACACATTTTACAGATTTGTAATACAATCGCCCATTTTTGAATAATGGCCATTATTTAAGGGGGGTAGTTACTTTTTTTGAGATGTTTATTATTAAAAATGTACTGAACCCATCCTGTGTAGTCATGGACCTCCAGGGTCCATGATGAAGTGCACCTCTCTATAGTTTGTTCAGCATAAAATTGGTGAAATTATTAGGGTTTTGCTACTGGATACAAAATTGTAATTTGTTGGGTGATTTTTTCCAATTTAATTTGTTTTGTTTCAATCAACCTCAAATGATTGCAGCACTTGGCTCTAGGTCAAGGGACTCTTCAAATCCGTGGAACAAAAAATTAGATTTTTTTCCCAAAATGTAGGCCTAAATGTTAAAAACCAAAATATGTGATTTGTACCACAATTAACACAATTGCGTATTCTTAGCAGTGTCATAGACTAGTACAAAAAATAAGTAATCCCTAGACTTTGTTAAAGGAGGATTTCGTGATCCTAGCATCCTCTTTTTATGACATTTTTCAGTAGATATCCACGAAAAAAGCTTATTTCCAAAATTGCAGTTGATTCCGATTTTGCGTTTGCGAGTTATGCATAATTATGTGTATTACACTGCTCCATAGACAATGTGTTGTAATTTCGTTTTGGTGCACCAGAACGAAATTCAAATTTGGCGATATTTTTGCTAAACGAATTAATCTGCAAGAAATATTTGGTACATAAACATTATGTAGCCAGAGGTATCCAGTGGTGTAAAAATCTCAACTTTTTTTTGGAAAAGTGGGGGGATGAGGCTGTGGATCACAAAATGCCCCTTTAAGCACCTTTGGCGTTAATTAGGTTGAATATGGTACCCATGCACACTTGTACAGGCAGCCCAGGGCCTAGATTTCGTGCCAGTTTGCGAGAATCAAAAACCATCCAAGTTGCTTCATGATTCAATGAAAGAAATTGATTCTCGCAACAAATGTTACAATAATCATTACGAGAATTGATTCTGTGATTTTTGTTGAATTTGAGGCCCTGCAGCCTCATACATGTAAAGAATAGGCCTACACCTCAAAACATGATGGCAGTATCATGGCACCTGTTGATATCTATTTTTAATTATCCAATTAAAAATATTCCACATATAATCATTATCTCTTCTAGCCTTTTTTCCTTCCTTTTTAGTATTATTATTTATAAAACCACACATAGTGCATATAATACGGTATATGAAAATTAGCGCCATCCACAAACCGCAACACCCCTGAAATAGCGAGCGAAATAAGCAACAATATTGTTGGGATTTTTAGATCATCATACAGGTAAAGCACTTAGTAACTACCAACACACACAGTCAGCATGAATGATACATGTACGTGCATCGCCACGCATGAAAACATGAAGGTACTGACCATAGGCCTTCAATTTACGGACTGACTGTATTCACAGGGTTAGCCTGCCAAATTTACACTGCTTTTAAGACAGAGAACAAACAGCCCTCTGTCTGCAAAAATGTTAGCCATTTCCCTTGCACAAAATGCAGAAAATAATTCTCAGAGTGTTTTGATTCCCTAGCTTTTTGCCCTTTTGCACACTAACTAACACTTCCTATTGTGTAACACGTTGTTGTTGACTCATTTCCACAGCTTCCTTTTTTTTTTTCTGTAGGATTCTGTTACCAGCCCACTACATTGAAAATTGAGAGGCAGCTCAATATACATTGATTTACCATACTGTATGCTGTTTCTTGTCCAAAATTTGTCTGTATTTCAAATTGTTTATTTTCTTATAAATTTGCAATGCATAACCTTCAGGCTAAAAAACAAATTGCATGTATACACTATCATGACTATAGAGTGTAGAGTAGAATAGACTTGAATGACCAGTTAGTTTAAAAAAAAAAATTTTCTGTAGTCAAAAATGTTACAAATTGGGCAGTTCCCAAATGTCCACTTTTAGAACTCAGGGCTCCAAAAAGGCAAATTAAGAACTGTTTACAACTTACATACATTGTATGCATCAGGGGTAGCGCTAACTTGCGCCATGGGGTCATAGGCGCATTCTAGTAACTTTTGGCGCACAAAATTATCATTCAGAGGTTGCTAAGGGGTCTTATTTCTATTTTCATAGTTCATAGTTTCACAAAGTTTTTTGACCCCTTGTTTAAAACCTAGCCCTACCCCTGGCATGCATCATGTCTGAGGCTGTAGTTTGATGTTGTTTTTGTTTCAAAACTGATTTAATGAACAATTTTAAAATAATGTTCAGTAGGCCTACATGTAGGGCTTGTAGGCGCATGATGTCATTACAATCATCCAGGTTGGGCTATGAAAGTCATAGGTAAGGACAGGGAAAATGCACGATGCGCAAAAAGCACTGAAATTATAGATCTGACCGCAAATTTTAAGATTTTCCCAAAATAACCATTTTTCAAGTATGCATTTTCCAAAATCTTGGAAGTTTTCACTAATATCAAAGAATCCATAATGATCTGCAACACAATCCATGTTGAAAAAATATAGAAAATAGGCCATCGCAAAAAAATTGCAAGAAATTCTAGAAGGGAAAAAGTAAGATTTGAAAAAAATATTGCAAAATCCAAACTTTTTGGGGAAAAAATTCACACATTTTGAAAAAAAAAATCCCAACTTGTGCATTTTCGAAAACTGGTGCCCGCATTTTGCTCTCAAAAATCGCGAAGTATAGTAAACAACCAATAGAGCTATTGTAAACTTGTAATTGGCCTCTCACTTTACAGTTAAAAACTTACATTATGACATCTTTGAAATCACCCCTTATCCAAGCTGCATCATAAGGTAACAGTTGGATGAATCATATGATTTTGGAGAACACTAAAATAGCTATGGCACGCAAATGCTTGCAACAGGATAATACTTTACCTCATGACTTTGGAGGGTGCTAATTTTAATGTAAAAGCCTTGCTCCATCCATGAATGCAAGGGTAGCATTATTAATAGTAGTATTAATTAAGGTAGTAGATCTTCATGCACTGAGGTGGTTACGGGGAGCCCAAGTTATAGTAAGATTTGTGAGGAGGGTTAGAGTTTGTGTACGGTCAGGAAAAACATTTTTTTAAATTGAAATTTGGAAAAAAAAGTCAGATTTTTTAGTTTCGGTTTTATATCTGGTTTATCGGTATTCGGTTTATACCGAACATGCCTACGGTACTATTCTAGTGATGTTATTAAATGCTATAGTTAGAGCCTCAGAATTTCTTACTTTAAAAAAGCCTAAATCTATGAACTCACCAGGGGCCCTAAGGCAGGCCCCTGGACCTCACCTGTTAAGGGGCGAGCACCAAGGCGCTCACAAATTTCACAAAAAATTTAAAGCAACATAGTTGGAGTTCCCAGACAGGAAATATTTTTCGTAAATTATGCCCTGCATCAAACATCGAGGTGGGATGGGGGTGAAGTCCGAACCAACTTGTTTAGGTTCCTTAGATCAGGGAAGTGAGAGTCTACTTAAAAGATTCAAGAATGGTCCCAAAATAAAATAAGTGACCCTAAGTACGTAGTGGGTCAATCAAAAGGCATCAAAGGGGTCAAATTTCAAACTTGCTCAAATTTTGTTGAGAACCACTGGTACCAAAATATTCCTCTGGGTTCAAGGATCAGAAAAAGTATAGTTTGACTTTGACCATCCTGAGTTATATAACAATAACATGCGCATATTTTGGGGGGGCTTTGGGCGCCAGCCCCGGGTAAAAGCAGGGCGCGCCAAAATGAAGGGGCGGTGGAAGAAGAAGGGGGGGAAAAAACAGGGGCGGAAAAAACAAAGGGGCGGCAAAAAGAATTAGTAAATAAAAAAGGGCAGAAAAATTTGATAAAGCATAAAATTTTTTGAAAAAATGGTACTATAGGCCTACATCAAAATGTGCTGCTTTTAGGGCGCTAGCGCCTGAAACCCTTTTTTTTTTTTTTTTTTTTTGCTCTTCACTTTTTCAAACGACCGAGAAAAAAAAAAGTTGGGTCAACCTTTTTCGGCTGTTGAGGAAGGGCGGCAAAATTGAATTTTCTTCAGCCCCGGGTTGGGCGACCACGGCACGCCACTGAATAAGGTCAAAGCTGGGGGTGTGGTCAGTTTTTTTTTTTTTTGCCATGTACAGTAAGAAACAAATTGAACATGAATTGGGGACACACCAAGGGCTTAGGCAGCCAGCCGTGTAGGGAGAGTTTTACACACCCAAATTGGTAAATACACACCCAGTTTTGGCCCACATGGCCTATTACCTATTACACAAATCTTAAATTTACACACCCAGTTTTTTTAATTTACACACCCAAACCTTCAAATCCTGCCTAAGACCCTGGGACCAGGCTTCCCGTTAGTGTGCGTCATTGCGTCCAGACGCGTATTTTACAAATTTGGACGCAAGTTCACATGGCTAATCAAGTATTTTGCATCCATGTCACATCATGTGGACGCAGACAAAACTTCGAGAATTTTATCATTAATTGATGATAAAAATAAGAAATTTTTATTCCTTTATATTTTTAAGATAATAAAAGCCCCAAAATTTTGACCCACCTGCAAAGAATTGAAGTAAATTCTGCAATATTTGTAAATGCAACGTCAGGAAATCGTGCACTTTTTGCATGCTTTCCGAACGATCGATGTTTGATGGCCTGGGGACGTCCCGATTGATTTGTTTACAAGCCAGCTTGCTGGACTGAACACGTGCCGCTAACTTCTACGAAAATACGTGCGGTTAATGTTTTATTTATTTATTTATCACAACCTGACAATATTCAATTTTTAATATTTTAAGTTTATTTTCTCATAAATAATCTAGGTTTCCTTTATTAGTATTATTGTTACGATGAATAAAAGCAATTTTAAAGACAAAATCCAAATGATAACCCTTTTTCGTATTATTTGTGGCAGCGCGCTAGTTTTAGCTTTGTAGCATCAACACCACGTTAATTTTAAAAAAGAAATGCGGAAGTAAAATACGAACGAAAATTTGTTCAAGATTGACAGACTTTGCTCATGTTTTTGCACCTGTTTATGACCACGTTTCAGACCAAAACTGACACAGAAATGAGAAAAATTACCATAGCGAATGCAGATGGAATATCACGGCGAAAATGCACTTTTATTTATTTTTAACAATCAACATTTGATGAGGTGTAGACCCGAGAATGCGTGTGTATCGTCATAATCGTGAATTTCAGATGGGCGCTTTAAAAATCTGTCTGGGCGCAAGTTTTTGCAACCTCGTCAGCAAACTTATCATTACGGACGCACATTTTAAAACCTTAACGGAACCCTGCCTGGGACACACCCTCCTAAATGTTTACAAGAAGGGACTGATCCTCAAAAAGAAGAATTGGAAGAATAACAGAAGAATTGGACTCCTAGTCCTAGTCCGAGAGTTTGCAGTATACAAATATGACAGCTATGAGGGACATGGTTAAAATTATAGGCCTGCAGTGATCTCAAAACCATGTGCCGAGGGTCCTAGCATGGTTTTGAGATCACTGCAGGCCTACAATTTTAACCATGTCCCAAATAAAGCAGTCGATATTTGTTTTATATAGGTTCCGAATGGATGTACGTGAATGTTGCGATTGCGCAGTGTGATCGGGATGCACATGACCGGTCATTAGTTATTTTCATGACCGGTCAAGTTCATTTTGATGAAATTCTCTCGAATACACAACACAGTTAAGGTGATACTATACACCTTGATAAATTTGTGACTATTTTTGCATTTTTCTCAAAAACTAATAACACACTGGTAACAAAAGGTATATTGTAGGGGCAAGGAATCTAGTTACTACACTGGAATTTCAGTGACAAGTAGTTTGATTTATTGATCAAATATTGGTTTCCCTCATTTTTGACTGTAACTCCACAGCTGTTGTCTGTGCTGAAATAAAATTTCCAGTGCAGTAATTGTAGTCCTTGCCCCTATAATATATACACATGTATCTTTAATACTTGTCACCAATGCGCTATAATTTTTGAGAAAAATGTAAAAATAGGCACAAAATTGGCCAGGGGTGTAGTACCACCTTAAAACACTGCCCCCACTTTTAACCAATCAGATGACCGGACTTGAGGTATAAGGCCTATATACAAAAATATTGACCACACCAGGAGCCAAAACTTGGCAACCATGCTTAATATATCAGCCTTGATTGTGCTTTTGGTTAATCCTGCTTGCCATTCCACTTGGGAAGGAAGAATAAAAACCTGAGCACTGCCTTTCTATTTCTTGATTTGCATAAACTGTTGATTACTTGATCCTACACTCATACCATTTTTTCACCAATTCAAGATTCTAAATCTAAAATCAAAATTTTATTTTTTACATCAAGTTAGCAATTTCCATCAAACATATGGTTCAATGAATAAAGATGTGTTAGTTGGCAGTTCACAGCAATTTTTTTTTAGGCGGTATAGGACACGCGACACGTTCGAAGCTGGCGAAAATACAAGGCTGACACCGACAGCCCCATTCAAAATAGACGTTTAGCAGTTATAAATTGAAAAACAACATACTTACAGTGGGGTACATTGTCGTACCCCAACAGTTTTGGAGTAAGATAATTTTGTTTTGACACCACATAACAAATTTAGAATTGTTTGTGAAGATTTCATGATTATGTGTTAATCCAATGGCGACGTCAAAAATGGCGATATCGCATCCGCCACCACCTGTTTTTTTAAATTTTTTAGGCCACTGTTAATTAGTTTTTGTGCTACATGTAGACAATGAACTACCATACAACACTGTCATCAAATTTACACAATACATGAGAGATCCAACCATTAGCCAAAGGGGTGTCCAGGTGTCATTTGGACACCCTGCTTTGTGGTTTCAATTTGGACACCCTAAAATTCTATTTTTGACCATTTTGGACACCCTAAAGACAACCCTCTGGCTAATGCCTAATTGGGGATCATCCAACTTCCATCTGCATGTCTGATATCATGATATCCTCAATCTCAACCAAATTCCACTCATAAAATTATTAAAAACTATCAATTTTGGGCAGATATATCATGCATACACACACATCACATGCTTCAATATCATATAAGGCCAAAAAAAAATGTTTTGTTTTTTGTTGCCCTCTCAGAGACCGACCCAAAAATTGGAAATCTTTTTTTTTTTCAATCAGTTTTTAGTAGAAACCTTAAATTTGGACAGAATCAAGGACATTTTACATTTGTTATTCACTCAATAAATGCATATTTGATTAAAAACAAGAAGTATTTTCATTTAAATTCAGTCCAAAAAATGCACAACTGCAGGGAAAATGAAGGAAAAGCTCATGAAAAAAAAAGGATCGACAAGTTTTGCTGGCCAAAGATTTGTCAAAACAAGCTATTAAAACTAAACTTTTAATTGGGTCTGTGAATGCATGGAATACAATCATAGCTGTTGTACTGCAAGGGCAATTATGCAACCCCAGCAGATTTTCCACTCCTGTGGCACACATGCATACCCTCCTCAGTTCCACTTCCAGATGGTATCATGATTTATTAAATACTAGCGGGATACCCCGCGCTTCGCGCGGGTCCCCGCTAGATGAGTAAATGGGAGCGATCACTAAAACAGGAGGAATTACTGAAAAGGTAGAATCATTGAAAGGTAAATTTTATTTTTCTAAACCTGTCCCTTCTTGCATTTCCATTTTCTTTTCAGTTTATTCTGCACGGGCCTAGTTTGTTTCCATTAAACAAAATGTTATTTAGCTTGTGATTTTCCGTTTCCATGTTATTTATCTATTTAGGCCTAACCCCATTCCCATTATTTTCTAAATCTATCCTTTCTTAGGGAGTGTTCATTAATACTTTGGTAGGGGGGCTGGTATTCCTCAAATTTTTCGCTCGAAAACTTTTTTGACCCCCCTCGCTGGACCGCTAAACTTTTTCGACCCCCTCTTTTGACAGACAAAACTTTTTTGACCCCCCATATTATCGTATAACAAACATTATACTTAATAGTGTTGTTTCCAGTGGTGTGGTATCTGGGTCACATGTCATCTATATGTATCTGTCGTTACACATACAATCACTATCTCTCCGGTTGTCGCACACGTGGGGGGGGTCATGTATTAGAAGGGGGATGCAAATGTTTGAAACATTGAGGGAGACAAATGTTTGAAACATTCCCGGTGGGACCATTTTCATTTTATACTTAATAATTATTTTGTCCCAAATCAGGGTGTTTATCTGATTTTACAGGGATAAATGAAATAGGCTAGAGGATTTATTTGGAGGTTCATAGGCTAGGCATTATGATAGTACAAATGCGCGCGAACCGCGCAAAAAATTTGGCCATATTGAAGCTTGAATGGTCAAATATTGTTCAAATTGGAACTAATTTATGCAAAAAGCTAAAATGGTCAAATATGAGATCAATTTGGTAACGCAAATGAACACAGGTATCAGTTTTGGCCCCCAAAGACCGTGGCACCTGGGCCTGTGCCCACTCTGCCCTATATGGTAAATCTACCCATGGGCCTATGTGTACAAAATAATTTAGCAATGAGAAATAGTAAACTGAAGTGTGCAGTTTATGTGCAAAGAAATCCAATTTATTTGCAATATTTTCTTGATTGTATTTTGATGAGATTGAAAAAAAAAGGATCGACAAGTTTTGCTGGCCAAAGATTTGTCAAAACAAGCTATTAAAACTAAACTTTTAATTGGGTCTGTGAATGCATGGAATACAATCATAGCTGTTGTACTGCAAGGGCAATTATGCAACCCCAGCAGATTTTCCACTCCTGTGGCACACATGCATACCCTCCTCAGTTCCACTTCCAGATGGTATCATGATTTATTAAATATGATCATATCTTATATGATCTTGAAACCTGCAACTTGCTCTTTTTACTTTGAGCAAATAAGTACAGCTGAACAAGATTCATAAACTCACCTTATTCAAAATAAACGATGTGATTCAAATATCCATACAACATTCTACCGTAATTTGCAAACATTTTCCTTCAATCGTATACGGATACGGCTCTATCCAGAACCCTTACGAATGAACCAGCTGGAATCTTGTGCACACACATTGACAGTTCGACCGCCCCCCGTCTGGTTTGTAGACCACTGAAAAGTGACACGTTAACACTTCCCTAAAACACATTGTTTATATCCATAATAGTTGATAACAACATCACAAACATGTGCAATTCGCCATATATGTCCCTTAATCGGGCAAAAAGTTGCTTTATCTTACCTTAGGCCTCGTTAAAAGTGAAAAATCTGGATGTTTTTTTTCTTACAGCGACACAGTGTTTATGCAGTGGGCGTCCGCCATTTTACCACTAATACGCATGCGCAGTTAAATGTCATAGGAGCTGTTTGACGTTCGTTCATGTGCATGTGTGCAGTCAAGTTTATGTGCAGTCGGCGGCATCCCTTTGAGAGAGAACAAAAACTTCCGGTCAGATTTCTAAGATAAATATAAAGCTACCATTTTTAAATGGTAAAAATTTAAAAAAATGTTCCCGAAGTATGTTACCCTGAATACTGTCCCAACGAAAAATCCATTTTACACTGAGTGAATTATCATTTTTTAACATCAAATCATCTGTTTGGAATTGTGTATGATTAACTTTCTTTGTAATTGTGTATTTCTTTTCATTTGTTGGCATAGGCCTATTGCCCCGGCCTAAAGTTCAGGGATTTATTGATTGATTAATGATTGAACATACTCCAGTGAACCGTATTTCTTGAGGCTACCAATACAAAATACAGTACATAGGCCCTGATAATTGTACCCTTTTTTTTCTTCTTCTTTTTTTTTTATTTCATTTTTTTTTTACAATTTTACCGGGTTTTTTTATGATCTTAAATAAAATTTTAATGTCGGCCAAAATGGTGAAGGAAAAAATTAGAAGAAAACTTCAAGACTGTCAATGACAAAATGGCACTTGAGAATCCTTTCCTTCTTCCACAGGATACCCGGTAATTAAAAAAAAAAATGACGAAAATAGTAGGCTACATTAATCTACTCCCCCCCCCCATAATTACTTAATTTACTATCTATAGCTCTATAGGGCCTACTAATTCCCCCCCTTTGGTGACATAAAGCCTAGTTTTCTCAAAATTGTTGTAAAATCCTCGCTGAATTGTCACTTTTAATAAATAGGCCTACAAATGAAAATGTAAGGCCAAAATTCATCATTTTTTTGGCAAAATAAAAAATTTTGGCAAAAATTAAACAACTTTTGGCAAAAATAAAACAATACAACTTTTGGAAAAAAAAATAAAACAGCTTGGTGCAAAAATTGCAAACTTTTATAGATCCGATCGAGGAACCGTAGCATATTATAGGTCCCCGGGGATATACCAATATGGGGCGGGGCCGGGCCCAAATCCACCAAACAAAAATGTTGGTAGGTGCGGGTGGTGCGACGCACCCCCATCGAAAAAGGTACTGTGAGAGTAAAAATATCAAAGAAAATAAAAAACACAGGAAATAAGTTTAGATTTTGCAATACAGTAGCCCAAGAGGGGAAATGGTAGGCCTATATAAACTGGGTTATTACTTTTTCAAAGAAATTGCCCGCTCCGCGAGAAAAATTTGCCTTTTTACTAATTTGGTCTTAATAGAAATTAATTTTGGCCATAATTCTTACTGCGCGCTTAGCGCGCTAAAAATTTCCAATTTTAGACCAAAATGAAGGTAAATTTTGCGTAAATTTACGTAAAGGCCAGTGCGCGTGAAGCGCGCAAAATGTTGCATTTCGGTCCAAAACATGGTGTTTTCGGGGTCCTGGGCCCGGGCCCACCTGGTCTAATGGTAAATCCGGCCCTATAAGTTTGAAATAGCTCAATGGTAAATAACTAAATCAGCCAATTTTGTGTCGGTATCGGTTGGGGCATGCAATACAAGAAACATGTCGTACACAGCCTTCTTGACCACCTTTTTCGACTTTTCTTTTTGGGTTGGCCCTTTTATTGTTTTATTTTTATAATTTACTGCTCCTATTGCTGCTTTTGTGCAAGCTTTCTATTTCTTTGTCTTCAAGAAGTCAAAATCGATCCTGATCCTCTCTCTTCCCCTCCTCTCCTCTCTCCTCTCTTTTTCATCTCTCTTCCTCTTTTTCCCGTGCACTAGGGGCGGGGGCCAAATAGGCTATATACAAATAGGCCATTTTTGCCAGGGGGGCAATTGTCCCCCCTGCCCCCCCCCCCTCCGGCAGCTACGCCACTGCATACAGCAGCGGGTCCTACCTAGTCTAGTTGCCGGCGGCGGCGTAACTAGCTCTCTTTGGGGGGGCGGGGGGCAAGACAACCTTTAAGGAGAGCAAACTTTGACGAAAATGGTCAAAAAATACAACAAAAAAAAGCCAAAAAATCTCAAATATCAGGGCGGCCAGCAAGGGGGGGCTGACTTCTCACAGGAGCTGCGGCTACTGCCTAGTTTATTATTATTTTCTGGAGTTGCGCGTATCCAAGACTTTTTCAGGGGTGGGGAGGGTACAAGGCCCGGGGAGGCACTCAACTTTAGTGACGGGTATCTCGCTAAATAGGGGCCTATCGGGTACAAAACGTTATTTTTAAAAGGGGGGGGGGGGGGCATCGAGTACAAACAAAATGAAAAAGGTGGTCATGGGTATAACATTTTTTTTAAGGCGGTAATTGGGTATAAGATTTTTTTAAATAAGGGTCATCGGGTAGAAAATTTTGAAAAAATGGAGCAAAATTCTATTTTCTTGTTCCAAATTTTCAATAGAAATTTGTTGAAATAAGAGAATTTAATTGAAAGTTTCAGCATTATTTTGTGTCATTTTGATGATGCTATTCAAGGGGTCATTGTGTAGCCGCAACCAAAAAAAGGGGGTCATTGGGTAGCCGCAACCAAAAAAAGGGATCATTGGGTAGCCGCAACCAAAAAAGGGGGTCATCGGGTATAGTCGACTTCAAAAGAGGGGCCTATTGACAGGCACATACCGTCACTTCCAAAGTTGAGTGCCCCCCCCCGGGAGGACAAGGGCCCGGAAAACTTAGACATGTTAGACGAAAATGGTCATCATGCAGTTATTGTTAACTACATGTATGCACACAACACAGGGGCACTCACAATAGGCAATTGAACCCTACTATTAGCGCAGTGTTGTAGCTATAGGAGATGAACTAGTTAGTGTCATATATGAAAAAGTATAAAAGCTATGATTTTAGTACTTTGTCTATGTTTCAATTACTTATTCTTTTCAAAATATCTGAATTTTCAACCCGGTACAAGCTTTAATAACGGGGAAGCATGCATTTGTATGAGAAAGGAAATCTACCATCTTATCCAAACTCCCGTGTTAATCCAATGCACATTTTGCTTCGCGGGCCGCCCTGTGGTCGCGTTTGGAAGAGAAGTGCCACCAAACCGGTGGATTAAAGCCGCTTCATCATGCAGTTATTGTTAACTACAAGTATGCACACAACACAGGGGCACTCACATAGGTAATTGACCCGTACTAGTAGCGCTGTGCTGTGGGTATAGGAGATGAACTAGTTAGCGTCATATATCAAAAAGTATAAAAGCTCTGATTTTAGTACTTGCTCTATGTTTCAATTACTTATTCTTTTCAAAATATCTGAATTTTTAATCCGGTACAAGCTTTAATTACGGGGGACCATGCATTTGTATGAGAAGGGAAATCTACAATCTTATCCAAACTCCCGTGTTAATCCAATGCACATTTTACTTCACCGGGCCGCCCTGACTTGGTCGCGTTTGGAAGAGAAGTGCCACCAAACCGTAATAGGTACAAATTTAGTTCTTTCTGTCAATCAAGTATGGTTTATTGTCTACATGTCAATCTTTAAATTATTAGCATAGTAGCAAACCAGTGAAAAATCCCCAAAACTCAGTCAGTGGAGCTCCACCCGTCAATAGTGTCATTATCGATTGGATTAGTCGACCGTAGCGGACAATTCCGATCGCTCATTGGATTAATATTATCACGTGGTAAGAAATGTGCATTGGACAGTCGATTACTATAATGGTTTAGTACGGTATCCGTACTGCATATTTCAGTTTAATCTTCACTAAGCGGGTTTATGACTGAAAAGGTCACGGTGAATTTGCCGTGGACAAAACTGCACTATGTAAAAATCGATTCTTTTGTGTTGTAAACTGTCATCATTCTTTTGTCTACGTGTAACACGGGTGATAAAATTAAAATACCCTCCAAGGCCGCATCATTTCACATTTTAGGTGAGATGGAGCCGGCGGGGACCCAGCTCCCGGGACCCAGCTATATGGCTGCCATTGAAGTGTAGGAATGCGTGAAATTGTATTCGTCTCAGCTATGGATTTACCACCTCCTGGATTTATCCCACATTTTGGGGAGGAGCAGGAAGGAGTTCATCTTAATTATCTCACAGAACCGCTATCAACCTGCTCTTGAGCCCACGAAAACCCTATATGTGACCCTACTATAAACATGTACCGGTAAGTGGCTGCTCCACTGGTCTGCTCGAACCCTACAGTCTGCCATCATGCCGCCCTCTATATAATTATGTAATCACTAATCAACATTACAGTGTCTCCCATGCTTGGTTGACGGTACGCGGTACGTTGTCCCAGAAGAACTGATTATTAACCGGTCGGTCTGGGCGGACAAGCTCGGACACACACTTGGGTTCTGATGGGACGAGCCTTAACATGCTGATTTCTTGGCTTGATGGTTGAAAATCGCCTGAAAAACCAGAAACTGAGGAATGAGCAATTTTGGGGTATCTGAAATTTTCAAAATCAAGGGTCTTTCAGAGCTTGGTACAAGGGGGGCCAATCTTTCGGAGCTGCGGGGTCTTTCCGGGGGAACATACCGGTACCCGTATGGTCATTTGTGTTAAGTGCCACCCGGGGTTCGGACAGCCCTAGGGACAGCTCTATTAGTAGCAATCAGGGGCCGGGCCCGGGTGTCCCCATACGGAAACGAGTAGGCCTATGAGAACCACATAAAAGTGAACAGCCTAAAAATGTAGAGTGGGAGGGGGAAACTGGAATTTAGGCCAGCTCGTTCAAGCAATTGTCTTTTGTAGGCTATGTTGTTAATTTGATTATTGATGAATGAATGAAAGAAAAATAAAATAAAACAAGAAACGAGTTCGTCCATTGTTTTAAACATGTTAAATGATAAATGAACGTATGTAGAAAACACGTTTCATAATGCTTCTGATTATTGTGGTCTTTGCGAGAGGTGGGGGGGGGGGGGAACCTCAAAATGAGTTGGTTTGCTAACTCAACTCCCTACCCCTCCCCCTGAAAACAAAAGATTTTACAAAGACCACAATAACCTACTTCTGATTTAGTTCACCATGCAGAATACCCCTTTAAATCACTTTATTACACAGTCTGTAAATCATACACAGATTTGAGGTCAAAGGTCATTAAGGGACTACTTAAATTATTAGCTAAGCCTGAAAAACGGAGTGTTGGTATGTTCACACATGAATTGTGTTTACCCAATGCATATGTGGTATTTTTTATTTGGGGTCAAAGGTCATTAAGGGGTCACTTCCGGTATAAAACGAAATACCTTCAAAAATTTTTTATTAGCTTAAAAGAAAAACATACGAGAGTTATGGTACCGGTATGTTCACACATGAATTGTGTTTACCCAATGTATATGTGGTATTTTTTTATTTGGGGTCATACCGGACGTCAATGGTCATGAAGGGCTCACTTCCGGTATAAAACGAAATACCTTGATGCTACGTGCACAGTGCACACATGCATTGACATTAGCCAATGGATGGTTAGATTTTGGTCATTAAGGGTCACACCTCAGGCTGGGCTTGTGGTCTTAGACCACACTGTCTAGTTCTTTCTTTCTTCCTTACATCCTTTCTTTCATTGTTTCTTTAGTTTCTTTCTTCCTTCCTTTCTTCGGCTTTCAAGTTCTTTCATCTTTAGGCCCTACTTCCGTTTTTCCGCTTCGATCCGTAGACCTGGCTTTCTTTGACTTATTTCGAAACAAACATGTGCTGACTTTATGATGATGAGCAATACAATTAGAACAGAAAAATTCAGGTAAACGCGCATCTTAGGGTGGGTTGGGGGGAATATAGGCTTAGGGGTCATCGAACTTTGCACAGTGTCAAATTTCAAAGTTGCTCAAATTGTGTACCATTCCCATGTAGCCTAGGCCTATTCCACTGAGTCACAAGGATTCAGAAAATGTAGCCTATAGGCCTAGTTTGACATATCTAGGACGTATCGTTTCTTGAGTTAAAAGGTTAAAGGTCACCGTGACGTTTTTGGCTCTATCAGGGGGTCAAAAAATCAAAGTGCTCCGATTTTGCCAAAAGAGGTGTAATGTTCGTTTGATAAATCAAGTCAAATACTAGGGAGTGTTCAGAAATACTTTGGTGGGGGGGCTGGTAAAAAGGGAGGGGGGCAAAAAAGTTTTGGACCTTAAAAGAAAGAGGGGGGAACAAAAGGTTTTAGGTGGTAGGAAAGGTGGGGGGGCAAAAAAATTTCCTCTTCAAAACCCAAAATTGTGTCTGTCAAAGAGGGGGGGGTCAAAAAGTTTAGCGGTCCATCGAGGGGTCAAAAAGTTCTCTAGCAAAACATTTGAGGAGACCAGCCCCCCCCACCAAAGTAGGCCCCTATTAATGAACACTCCCTAAGGATAAGATTGTTTCGTTACCACAGCAAAATAGTTCAAGGTCAATAGGCCTCAATGGTAGGCTTATACTTGACCTATTTTGCTGTGTTACGGTACCGGTAGGCAGTGTCCGAAATAAGGAAAATATGGAGGTTTTCCCGAGGACAACTATTATGAATTCTGCTTGTCCTCAAAACATTTTGGTTGTCCCCAAAATATAGGCCCCCTATGTCATGTTTTTGAGTGCAAATAATCTAACTTAGTGGTTGTCCAGGGATAAGTAGCCTACATAGCTCAATATGGTTGTCCCCAGTGATTTTTGGACAAGAGGACAAGAGGATAAGTGCTTATTTCGAACACTGCCGGTAGGCCTACCTAGGTAGGCCTAGGCCTATAGGCCTACGGTAACTTATGTGCATCACGTTTTGACCCTCCAAAAGTTTTGACCCTCCAAAGGGGGCTGAAAAATATGACCACAAATTTTCCTGGGAAAATTGAGTTTAGAGCCTATGCTTTTCTATGGGCAGGTTGACCCATAAAATTTTCATGTCAAAAGGGGGGCTGAAATTTATGAGATCTGTAAAGGGGGGGCCCTCCCACCTAAAGTTGAAACAAGTGTACGACGGTGGGAAATTTTAAAATCCCCCCTCCCGGATGGACGGGGGTGTGTATGTGGAGGGGCGTAGACACGTGGGGGACTGGAGGTCCGGGGAGGGGACAAGGAGCCGGCCAGAGGGGGTATAGGGCGGAAATGGAAGATTTAATGACGGAGCCTGAATCCGCTCCCTGTGCACAAAATAAATTTCAAATCGGAAAAGAAAGAGGGAAATAGAGAATATTCTAACGTGCAGTCTGTGCTCCTAATTTTAAAATTGATTTGTCTGTATATTTTGGTAATTTCAAGATATGAAATTTTATGATATCATATATAACATTTAATACATAATATCAAATAAATTATACTTTTTATAGTAAATAGATGTAAGTAGTGTGTTTTAAATGAATGCCACGTAATTTTATGATTTTATTTAGACCGGCGATATAATATGATTCGACATAATTGGTTCATCAACAGCATGTTCGATTCCCATAATGTAAACGACTATGGCGAAATCTCTACACATTGCATGACATGAAAACTTAGTGTACATTACGAAAACAAAGTTTTCCGGTTTTTTTTACTCATTAATGTATACATACTGTTTCACATAAATATTACCAAAATATGCTTCCGTCTCAAAGGAGTAAATTGGACGCAGATCGACTCGTAGAGTCACTAAAACGCAAAGGAAACAGCGCGCACGAAGTGAGTACCGGGTTTTTTAATTTAGTTTTACATTCAGTTTCCATGTTTCACCGTGCATGATCATTTTATACTTAAAAAAATTAGGGAGGACGACACTTTTTGGGTGTTTTCAAGGAACATCTGCAAATTTGGTATCACTGTGTAAAAGAGCATTAAGAAACTTAGAGTTTAGACAATCAATGGTACCGTGCCAAAATAACACATGCACATGTGACATGATACATGCATGTAATGATAATGGCTAATCATGTCATGAATGTATATGGTCGCATGCGGGTCGCATGTCACACAAGTTGATGCGGTACTATAGCCAAAATAATTAATTCTCGATCATGAGAGCCAACTTGAGTACGCACAGTTATTTGCGTCGAGCGTAGTATAATTAAAGACCGAGATTATAATATAAGAATTTATCGCGTCTGATGTCACTGTCAATTACGATCCTTGATTGGTTAACACAGGTTAATAGCGCGTAAAACATGAAAAGGAAGACCGATCTATCCGGTGCATTTTCTAGGCATTGTTGACATGGTGCCTTCGCCAAAGAAAGTTTCCTACTATCATGCTATAAAGACCTAACTTTTGAGATGGTTTGCATCAGGGTTCGCAGGTTTTTGCCGCGGAGGTGGAAAAAACCGCGGTTTTAACTCACTTGGCAAAAACAGTTTTTGCCAGTTTTGTCGGCAAAAATGGCAAAAACTAAAAAAGTGATTTATAGTTCAGTTTTTACATCTCAAAACAAATTAGTAAGTTGCAAAAATAAGTTCTCGAGTGTAACAAGGCCAGATTTTGTAAGCAATATAGTAAGAAATTAAAAAGGCATGCATGCGTTTTCATTGCCCAAGTGCATTTAACTGAAATGTGGCATGTATCAAATTCAAAACTTTTTCATTTCAAGGACTTAAAAAAAAAAAAAATATGTTGAATGATTCATTAAAAGTTGTGTGTTACCGTACTGTTTATGAGCTTTCTGTGCCACTTTTTAATATTTGAGTGACTATATGTGAGTTTTTGCCATTTTTGCGGTTTAAACCAGGCAAAAAACTGGCAAAAAACAGTTTTTGCCAGGTTTTGCCACTTTGCTGGCCAAAACAGGTTTTTACCGGCAAAAACTGAACCCTGGTTTGCATGTTTCAAAGTGCAAAATTAACAATATAAGCAGGGGTCAAAATTCACGGGGGCAAAGGCGATTCGCCCCCAATTTTCCCAAAATAGCCCCCATGGAAAGAAAATTGTCAATGGCAAAATACACACATGAGGGCTATTTTTCATGGAATCTGTCAAAAATAGCCCTCCTATTCAAAAGAGTATTTTGAGGCCTGAATATAAAGCGACCGGGTATACCGCCCGGGTTCAGCAAGTCATCATCACGACATTTGTTGACACTTTGGTGACATAAAGCCTAGTTTTCTCAAAATTGTTGTAAAATCCTCGCTGAATTGTCACTTTTAATAAATAGGCCTACAAATGAAAATGTAAGGCCAAAATTCATCATTTTTTTGCAAAATAAAAAATTTTGGCAAAAATTAAACAACTTTTGGCAAAAATAAAACAATACAACTTTTGGAAAAAAAATAAAACAGCTTGGTGCAAAATTGCAAACTTTTATAGATCCGATCGAGGAACGTAGCATATTATAGGTCCCGGGGATATACCAATATGGGGCGGGGCAGACCCAAATCCACCAAACAAAAATGTTGGTAGGTGCGGGTGGTCGACGCACCCCCATCGAAAAAGTACTGTGAGAGTAAAAATATCAAAGAAAATAAAAAACACAGGAAATAAGTTTAGATTTTGCAATACAGTAGCCCAAGAGGGGAAATGGTAGGCCTATATAAACTGGGTTATTACTTTTTCAAAGAAATTGCCCGCTCCGCGAGAAAAATTTGCCTTTTTACTAATTTGGTCTTAATAGAAATTAATTTTGGCCATAATTCTTACTGCGCGCTTAGCGCGCTAAAAATTTCCAATTTTAGACCAAAATGAAGGTAAATTTTGCGTAAATTTACGTAAAAAAGGCCAGTCTTGGCGTGAAGCCTTTAAAATGTTGCATTTCGGTCCAAAACATGGTGTTTTCGGGGTCCTGGGCCCGGGCCCACCTGGTCTAATGGTAAATCCGGCCCTATAAGTTTGAAATAGCTCAATGGTAAATAACTAAATCAGCCAATTTTGTGTCGGTATCGGTTGGGGCATGCAATACAAGAAACATGTCGTACACAGCCTTCTTGACCACCTTTTTCGACTTTTCTTTTTGGGTTGGCCCTTTTATTGTTTTATTTTTATAATTTACTGCTCCTATTGCTGCTTTTGTGCAAGCTTTCTATTTCTTTGTCTTCAAGAAGTCAAAATCGATCCTGATCCTCTCTCTTCCCCCTCCTCTCCCTCTCTCCTCTCTTTTTTCATCTCTCTTCCTCTTTTTTCCCGTGCACTAGGGGGCGGGGGCCAAATAGGCTATATACAAATAGGCCATTTTTGCCAGGGGGCAATTGTCCCCCTGCCCCCCCCCCCTCCGGCAGCTACGCCACTGCATACAGCAGCGGGTCCTACCTAGTCTAGTTGCGGCGGCGCGTAACTAGCTCTCTTTCGGGGCGGGGGCAAGACAACCTTTAAGGAGAGCAAACTTTGACGAAAATGGTCAAAAAATACAACAAAAAAAAGCCAAAAAATCTCAAATATCAGGGCGGCCAGCAAGGGGGGGCTGACTTCTCACAGGAGCTGCGGCTACTGCCTAGTTTATTATTATTTTCTGGAGTTGCGCGTATCCAAGACTTTTTCAGGGGTGGGGAGGGTACAAGGCCCGGGGAGGCACTCAACTTTAGTGACGGGTATCTCGCTAAATAGGGGCCTATCGGGTACAAAACGTTATTTTTAAAGGGGGGGGGGGGTCATCGAGTACAAACAAAATGAAAAAGGTGGTCATGGGTATAACATTTTTTAAAGGCGGTAATTGGGTATAAGATTTTTTTTAAATAAGGGTCATCGGGTAGAAAATTTTTAAAAATGGAGCAAAATTCTATTTTCTTGTTCCAAATTTTCAATAGAAATTTGTTGAAATAAGAGAATTTAATTGAAAGTTTCAGCATTATTTTGTGTCATTTTGATGATGCTATTCAAGGGGTCATTGTGTAGCCGCAACCAAAAAAAGGGGGTCATTGGGTAGCCGCAACCAAAAAAAGGGATCATTGGGTAGCCGCAACCAAAAAAGGGGGGTCATCGGGTATAGTCGACTTCAAAAGAGGGGGCCTATTGACAGGCACATACCGTCACTTCCAAAGTTGAGTGCCCCCCCCCGGGAGGACAGGGGCCCGGAAAACTTCGACATGTTAGGCGAAAATGGTCATCATGCAGTTATTGTTAACTACATGTATGCACACAACACAGGGGCACTCACAATAGGCAATTGAACCCTACTATTAGCGCAGTGTTGTAGCTATAGGAGATGAACTAGTTAGTGTCATATATGAAAAAGTATAAAAGCTATGATTTTAGTACTTTGTCTATGTTTCAATTACTTATTCTTTTCAAAATATCTGAATTTTCAACCCGGTACAAGCTTTAATAACGGGAAGCATGCATTTGTATGAGAAAGGAAATCTACCATCTTATCCAAACTCCCGTGTTAATCCAATGCACATTTTGCTTGCGGGCCGCCCTGTGGTCGCGTTTGGAAGAAAGTGCCACCAAACCGGTGGATTAAAGCCGCTTCATCATGCAGTTATTGTTAACTACAAGTATGCACACAACACAGGGGCACTCACATAGGTAATTGACCCGTACTAGTAGCGCTGTGCTGTGGGTATAGGAGATGAACTAGTTAGCGTCATATATCAAAAAGTATAAAAGCTCTGATTTTAGTACTTGCTCTATGTTTCAATTACTTATTCTTTTCAAAATATCTGAATTTTTAATCCGGTACAAGCTTTAATTACGGGGACCATGCATTTGTATGAGAAGGAAATCTACAATCTTATCCAAACTCCGTGTTAATCCAATGCACATTTTACTTCACCGGGCCGCCCTGACTTGGTCGGCGTTTGGAAGAAAGTGCCACCAAACCGTAATAGGTACAAATTTAGTACTTTCTGTCAATCAAGTATGGTTTATTGTCTACATGTCAATCTTTAAATTATTAGCATAGTAGCAAACCAGTGAAAAATCCCCAAAACTCAGTCAGTGGAGCTCCACCCGTCAATAGTGTCATTATCGATTGGATTAGTCGACCGTAGCGGACAATTCCGATCGCTCATTGGATTAATATTATCACGTGGTAAGAAATGTGCATTGGACAGTCGATTACTATAATGGTTTAGTACGGTATCCGTACTGCATATTTCGGTTTAATCTTCACTAAGCGGGTTTATGACTGAAAAGGTCACGGTGAATTTGCCGTGGACAAAACTGCACTATGTAAAAATCGATTCTTTTGTGTTGTAAACTGTCATCATTCTTTTGTCTACGTGTAACACGGGTGATAAAATTAAAATACCCTCCAAGGCCGCATCATTTCACATTTTAGGTGAGATGGAGCGGCGGGACCCAACTCCCGGGACCCAGCTATATGGCTGCCATTGAAGTGTAGGAATGCGTGAAATTGTATTCGTCTCAGCTATGGATTTACCACCTCCTGGATTTATCCCACATTTTGGGGAGGAGCAGGAAGGAGTTCATCTTAATTATCTCACAGAACCGCTATCAACCTGCTCTTGAGCCCACGAAAACCCTATATGTGACCCTACTATAAACATGTACCGGTAAGTGGCTGCTCCACTGGTCTGCTCGAACCCTACAGTCTGCCATCATGCCGCCCTCTATATAATTATGTAATCACTAATCAACATTACAGTGTCTCCCATGCTTGGTTGACGGGACGCGGTACGTTGTCCCAGAAGAACTGATTATTAACCGGTCGGTCTGGGCGGACAAGCTCGGACACACACTTGGGTTCTGATGGGACGAGCCTTAACATGCTGATTTCTTGGCTTGATGGTTGAAAATCGCCTGAAAAACCAGAAACTGAGGAATGAGCAATTTTGGGGTATCTGAAATTTTCAAAATCAAGGGTCTTTCAGAGCTTGGTACAAGGGAACATAACATACCGGTACCCGTATGGTCATTTGTGTTAAGTGCCACCCGGGGTTCGGACAGCCCTAGGGACAGCTCTATTAGTAGCAATCAGGGGCCGGGCCCGGGTGTCCCCATACGGAAACGAGTAGGCCTATGAGAACCACATAAAAGTGAACAGCCTAAAAATGTAGAGTGGGAGGGGGAAACTGGAATTTAGGCCAGCTCGTTCAAGCAATTGTCTTTTGTAGGCTATGTTGTTAATTTGATTATTGATGAATGAATGAAAGAAAAATAAAATAAAACAAGAAACGAGTTCGTCCATTGTTTTAAACATGTTAAATGATAAATGAACGTATGTAGAAAACACGTTTCATAATGCTTCTGATTATTGTGGTCTTTGCGAGAGGTGGGGGGGGGGGGTGAACCTCAAAATGAGTTGGTTTGCTAACTCAACTCCCAACCCCGCCCCCCCCCACTGAAAACAAAAGATTTTACAAAGACCACAATAACCTACTTCTGATTTAGTTCACCATGCAGAATACCCCTTTAAATCACTTTATTACACAGTCTGTAAATCATACACAGATTTGAGGTCAAAGGTCATTAAGGGACTACTTAAATTATTAGCTAAGCCTGAAAAACGGAGTGTTGGTATGTTCACACATGAATTGTGTTTACCCAATGCATATGTGGTATTTTTTATTTGGGGTCAAAGGTCATTAAGGGGTCACTTCCGGTATACACCTATCCGACTTCGCCATTACTGCGGTGTCCCCGATGTAAAACTGCGGTGTCCCGAGGTCGGGGGTTCCATCCATTATTTATTGTGTGCTATACAGAATTGTACCCGGGAATTGTACACAACAGTGGTATTCAATACACAATCATGAGTATTGAATTACGAATTAAATCTCCCGCTCTGGTACATCTGTGTTGCCGTCAATAGAGGGCCAAATACAGTAAACGCTTCTCGGATTGGTGTATAAAACGAAATACCTTCAAAAATTTTTTATTAGCTTAAAAGAAAAACATACGAGAGTTATGGTACCGGTATGTTCACACATGAATTGTGTTTACCCAATGTATATGTGGTATTTTTTTATTTGGGGTCATACCGACGTCAATGGTCATGAAGGGCTCACTTCGGTATAAAACGAAATACCTTGATGCTACGTGCACAGTGCACACATGCATTGACATTAGCCAATGGATGGTTAGATTTTGGTCATTAAGGGGTCACACCTCAGGCTGGGCTTGTGGTCTTAGACCACACTGTCTAGTTCTTTCTTTCTTCCTTACATCCTTTCTTTCATTGTTTCTTTAGTTTCTTTCTTCCTTCCTTTCTTGGCTTTCAAGTTCTTTCATCTTTAGGCCCTACTTCCGTTTTTCCGCTTGATCCGTAGACCTGGCTTTCTTTGACTTATTTCAAACAAACATGTGCTGACTTTATGATGATGAGCAATACAATTAGAACAGAAAAATTCAGGTAAACGCGCATCTTAGGGTGGGTTGGGGAATATAGGCTTAGGGGTCATCGAACTTTGCACAGTGTCAAATTTCAAAGTTGCTCAAATTGTGTACCATTCCCATGTAGCCTAGGCCTATTCCACTGAGTCACAAGGATTCAGAAAATGTAGCCTATAGGCCTAGTTTGACATATCTAGGGGCGTGTCGTTTCTTGAGTTAAAAGGTTAAAGGTCACCGTGGCGTTTTGGCTCTATCAGGGGTCAAAAATCAAAGTGCTCGATTTTGCCAAAAGAGGTGTAATGTTCGTTTGATAAATCAAGTCAAATACTAGGGAGTGTTCAGAAATACTTTGGTGGGGGGGGCTGGTAAAGGGAGGGGCCAAAAAAGTTTTGGACCTTAAAAGAAAGAGGGGGGGGGGGGAACAAAAGGTTTTAGGTGGTAGGAAAGGTGGGGGGGGCAAAAAAATTTCCTCTTCAAAACCCAAAATTGTGTCTGTCAAAGAGGGGGGGTCAAAAAGTTTAGCGGTCCATCGAGGGGGTCAAAAAAGTTCTCTAGCAAAACATTTGAGGAGACCAGCCCCCCCCCACCAAAGTAGGCCCCTATTAATGAACACTCCCTAAGGATAAGATTGTTTCGTTACCACAGCAAAATAGTTCAAGGTCAATAGGCCTCAATGGTAGGCTTATACTTGACCTATTTTGCTGTGTTACTGACACCGATAGGCAGTGTCCGAAATAAGGAAAATATGGAGGTTTTCCCGAGGACAACTATTATGAATTCTGCTTGTCCTCAAAACATTTTGGTTGTCCCCAAAATATAGGCCCCCTATGTCATGTTTTTGAGTGCAAATAATCTAACTTAGTGGTTGTCCAGGGGATAAGTAGCCTACATAGCTCAATATGGTTGTCCCCAGTGATTTTTGGACAAGAGGACAAGAGGATAAGTGCTTATTTCGAACACTGCCGGTAGGCCTACCTAGGTAGGCCTAGGCCTATAGGCCTACGGTAACTTATGTGCATCACGGTTTGACCCTCCAAAAGTTTTGACCCTCCAAAGGGGGCTGAAAAATATGACCACAAATTTTCCTGGGAAAATTGAGTTTAGGCCTATGCTTTTCTATGGGCGGGTTGACCCATAAAATTTTCATGTCAAAAGGGGGGGGGCTGAAATTTATGAGATCTGTAAAGGGGGCCCTCCCACCTAAAGTTGAAACAAGTGTACGACGGTGGGAAATTTAAAATCCCCCTCCCGGATGGACGGGGTGTGTATGTGGAGGGGTGAGACACGTGGGGGACTGGAGGTCCGGGGAGGGGACAAGGAGCCGGCCAGAGGGGGTATAGGGCGGAAATGGAAGATTTAATGACGGAGCCTGAATCCGCTCCCTGTGCACAAAATAAATTTCAAATCGGAAAAGAAAGAGGGAAATAGAGAATATTCTAACGTGCAGTCTGTGCTCCTAATTTTAAAATTGATTTGTCTGTATATTTTGGTAATTTCAAGATATGAAATTTTATGATATCATATATAACATTTAATACATAATATCAAATAAATTATACTTTTTATAGTAAATAGATGTAAGTAGTGTGTTTTAAATGAATGCCACGTAATTTTATGATTTTATTTAGACCGGCGATATAATATGATTCGACATAATTGGTTCATCAACAGCATGTTCGATTCCCATAATGTAAACGACTATGGCGAAATCTCTACACATTGCATGACATGAAAACTTAGTGTACATTACGAAAACAAAGTTTTCCGGTTTTTTACTCATTAATGTATACATACTGTTTCACATAAATATTACCAAAATATGCTTCCGTCTCAAAGGAGTAAATTGACGCTAGATCGACTCAGAGTCACTAAAACGCATAAAAGGAAACAGCGCACGAAGTGAGTACCGGGTTTTTTAATTTAGTTTTACATTCAGTTTCCATGTTTCACCGTGCATGATCATTTTATACTTAAAAAAATTAGGGAGGACGACACTTTTTGGGTGTTTTCAAGGAACATCTGCAAATTTGGTATCACTGTGTAAAAGAGCATTAAGAAACTTAGAGTTTAGACAATCAATGGTACCGTACCAAAATAACACATGCACATGTGACATGATACATGCATGTAATGATAATGGCTAATCATGTCATGAATGTATATGGTCGCATGCGGGGTCGCATGTCACACAAGTTGGTACGGTACTATAGCCAAAATAATTAATTCTCGATCATGAGAGCCAACTTGAGTACGCACAGTTATTTGCGTCGAGCGTAGTATAATTAAAGACCGAGATTATAATATAAGAATTTATCGCGTCTGATGTCACTGTCAATTACGATCCTTGATTGGTTAACACAGGTTAATAGCGCGTAAAACATGAAAAGGAAGACCGATCTATCCGGTGCATTTTCTAGGCATTGTTGACATGGTGCCTTCGCCAAAGAAAGTTTCCTACTATCATGCTATAAAGACCTAACTTTTGAGATGGTTTGCATCAGGGTTCGCAGGTTTTTGCCGCAGGTGGAAAAAACCGCGGTTTTAACCACTTGGCAAAAACAGTTTTTGCCAGTTTTTGTCGGCAAAAATGGCAAAAACTAAAAAAGTGATTTATAGTTCAGTTTTTACATCTCAAAACAAATTAGTAAGTTGCAAAAATAAGTTCTCGAGTGTAACAAGGCCAGATTTTGTAAGCAATATAGTAAGAAATTAAAGGCATGCATGCGTTTTCATTGCCCAAGTGCATTTAACTGAAATGTGGCATGTATCAAATTCAAAACTTTTTCATTTCAAGGACTTGATGAGACAAAAAATATGTTGAATGATTCATTAAAAGTTGTGTGTTACCGTACTGTTTATGAGCTTTCTGTGCCACTTTTTAATATTTGAGTGACTATATGTGAGTTTTTGCCATTTTTGCCGGTTTAAACCAGGCAAAAACTGGCAAAAACAGTTTTTGCCAGGTTTTTGCCACTTTGCTGGCCAAAACAGGTTTTTGCCGGCAAAAACTGAACCCTGGTTTGCATGTTTCAAAGTGCAAAATTAACAATATAAGCAGGGGTCAAAATTCACGGGGGCAAAGGGCGATTCGCCCCCAATTTTCCCAAAATAGCCCCCATGGAAAGAAAATTGTCAATGGCAAAATACACACATGAGGGCTATTTTTCATGGAATCTGTCAAAAATAGCCCTCCTATTCAAAAGAGTATTTTGAGGCCTGAATATAAGGCGACCGGGTATACCGCCGGGTTCAGCAAGTCATCATCACGACATTTGTTGACACTTTGGTGACATAAAGCCTAGTTTTCTCAAAATTGTTGTAAAATCCTCGCTGAATTGTCACTTTTTAAAATAAATAGGCCTACAAATGAAAATGTAAGGCCAAAATTCATCATTTTTTTGGCAAAATAAAAAATTTTGGCAAAAATTAAACAACTTTTGGCAAAAATAAAACAATACAACTTTTGGAAAAAAAATAAAACAGCTTGGTGCAAAAATTGCAAACTTTTATAGATCCGATCGAGGAACCGTAGCATATTATAGGTCCCCGGGATATACCAATATGGGCGGGGCAGGCCCAAATCCACCAAACAAAAATGTTGGTAGGTGCGGTGGTGCGACGCACCCCCCCATCGAAAAAGGTACTGTGAGAGTAAAAATATCAAAGAAAATAAAAAACACAGGAAATAAGTTTAGATTTTGCAATACAGTAGCCCAAGAGGGGAAATGGTAGGCCTATATAAACTGGGTTATTACTTTTTCAAAGAAATTGCCATCTCATGAGAAAAAATTTGCCTTTTACTAATTTGGTCTTAATAGAAATTAATTTTGGCCATAATTCTTACTGCGCGCTTAGCTGCTAAAATTTCCAATTTTAGACCAAAATGAAGGTAAATTTTATGTAAATTTACGTAGAAGGCCAGTGCTGCGTGAAGCCCAGCAAAATGTTGCATTTCGTCCAAAACATGGTGTTTTCGGGGTCCTGGGCCCGGCCCACCTGGTCTAATGGTAAATCCGGCCCTATAAGTTTGAAATAGCTCAATGGTAAATAACTAAATCAGCCAATTTTGTGTCGGTATCGGTTGGGGCATGCAATACAAGAAACATGTCGTACACAGCCTTCTTGACCACCTTTTTTCGACTTTTCTTTTTGGGTTGGCCCTTTTATTGTTTTATTTTTATAATTTACTGCTCCTATTGCTGCTTTTGTGCAAGCTTTCTATTTCTTTGTCTTCAAGAAGTCAAAATCGATCCTGATCCTCTCTCTTCCCCCTCCTCTCCCTCTCTCCTCTCTTTTTCATCTCTCTTCCTCTTTTTCCCGTGCACTAGGGGCGGGGCCAAATAGGCTATATACAAATAGGCCATTTTTGCCAGGGGGCAATTGTCCCCCTGCCCCCCCCCCCGGCAGCTACGCCACTGCATACAGCAGCGGGTCCTACCTAGTCTAGTTGCCGGCGGCGGCGTAACTAGCTCTCTTCGGGGCGGGGGGCAAGACAACCTTTAAGGAGAGCAAACTTTGACGAAAATGGTCAAAAATACAACAAAAAAAGCCAAAAATCTCAAATATCAGGGCGGCCAGCAAGGGGGGGGCTGACTTCTCACAGGAGCTGCGGCTACTGCCTAGTTTATTATTATTTTCTGGAGTTGCGCGTATCAAGACTTTTTCAGGGGTGGGGAGGGTACAAGGCCGGGAGGCACTCAACTTTAGTGACGGGTATCTCGCTAAATAGGGGCCTATCGGGTACAAAACGTTATTTTTAAAAGGGGGGGGGGTCATCGAGTACAAACAAAATGAAAAAGGTGGTCATGGGTATAACATTTTTTTAAGGCGGTAATTGGGTATAAGATTTTTTTAAATAAGGGTCATCGGGTAGAAAATTTTGAAAAAATGGAGCAAAATTCTATTTTCTTGTTCCAAATTTTCAATAGAAATTTGTTGAAATAAGAGAATTTAATTGAAAGTTTCAGCATTATTTTGTGTCATTTTGATGATGCTATTCAAGGGGTCATTGTGTAGCCGCAACCAAAAAAAGGGGGTCATTGGGTAGCCGCAACCAAAAAAAGGGATCATTGGGTAGCCGCAACCAAAAAAAGGGGGGTCATCGGGTATAGTCGACTTCAAAAGAGGGGGCCTATTGACAGGCACATACCGTCACTTCCAAAGTTGAGTGCCCCCCCCCCGGGAGGACAAGGGCCCGGAAAACTTAGACATGTTAGACGAAAATGGTCATCATGCAGTTATTGTTAACTACATGTATGCACACAACACAGGGGCACTCACAATAGGCAATTGAACCCTACTATTAGCGCAGTGTTGTAGCTATAGGAGATGAACTAGTTAGTGTCATATATGAAAAAAGTATAAAAGCTATGATTTTAGTACTTTGTCTATGTTTCAATTACTTATTCTTTTCAAAATATCTGAATTTTCAACCCGGTACAAGCTTTAATAACGGGGTAGCATGCATTTGTATGAGAAAGGAAATCTACCATCTTATCCAAACTCCCGTGTTAATCCAATGCACATTTTGCTTCAAGGGCATTTCCTGTGGTCGCGTTTGGAAGAGAAGTGCCACCAAACCGGTGGATTAAAGCCGCTTCATCATGCAGTTATTGTTAACTACAAGTATGCACACAACACAGGGGCACTCACATAGGTAATTGACCCGTACTAGTAGCGCTGTGCTGTGGGTATAGGAGATGAACTAGTTAGCGTCATATATCAAAAAGTATAAAAGCTCTGATTTTAGTACTTGCTCTATGTTTCAATTACTTATTCTTTTCAAAATATCTGAATTTTTAATCCGGTACAAGCTTTAATTACGGGGACCATGCATTTGTATGAGAAGGAAATCTACAATCTTATCCAAACTCCCGTGTTAATCCAATGCACATTTTACTTCACCGGGCCGCCCTGACTTGGTCGCGTTTGGAAGAGAAGTGCCACCAAACCGTAATAGGTACAAATTTAGTACTTTCTGTCAATCAAGTATGGTTTATTGTCTACATGTCAATCTTTAAATTATTAGCATAGTAGCAAACCAGTGAAAAATCCCCAAAACTCAGTCAGTGGAGCTCCACCCGTCAATAGTGTCATTATCGATTGGATTAGTCGACCGTGCGGACAATTCCGATCGCTCATTGGATTAATATTATCACGTGGTAAGAAATGTGCATTGGACAGTCGATTACTATAATGGTTTAGTACGGTATCCGTACTGCATATTTCGGTTTAATCTTCACTAAGCGGGTTTATGACTGAAAAGGTCACGGTGAATTTGCCGTGGACAAAACTGCACTATGTAAAAATCGATTCTTTTGTGTTGTAAACTGTCATCATTCTTTTGTCTACGTGTAACACGGGTGATAAAATTAAAATACCCTCCAAGGCCGCATCATTTCACATTTTAGGTGAGATGGAGCCGGCGGGGACCCAGCTCCCGGGACCCAGCTATATGGCTGCCATTGAAGTGTAGGAATGCGTGAAATTGTATTCGTCTCAGCTATGGATTTACCACCTCCTGGATTTATCCCACATTTTGGGGAGGAGCAGGAAGGAGTTCATCTTAATTATCTCACAGAACCGCTATCAACCTGCTCTTGAGCCCACGAAAACCCTATATGTGACCCTACTATAAACATGTACCGGTGAGTGGCTGCTCCACTGGTCTGCTCGAACCCTACAGTCTGCCATCATGCCGCCCTCTATATAATTATGTAATCACTAATCAACATTACAGTGTCTCCCATGCTTGGTTGATTTGCACGCTGATACGTTGTCCCAGAAGAACTGATTATTAACCGGTCGGTCTGGGCGGACAAGCTCGGACACACACTTGGGTTCTGATGGGACGAGCCTTAACATGCTGATTTCTTGGCTTGATGGTTGAAAATCGCCTGAAAAACCAGAAACTGAGGAATGAGCAATTTTGGGGTATCTGAAATTTTCAAAATCAAGGGTCTTTCAGAGCTTGGTACAAGGCGGGCCAATCTTTCGGAGCTGCGGGGTCTTTCCGGGGGAACATACCGGTACCCGTATGGTCATTTGTGTTAAGTGCCACCCGGGGTTCGGACAGCCCTAGGGACAGCTCTATTAGTAGCAATCAGGGGCCGGGCCCGGTGTCCCCACTGAAACGAGTAGGCCTATGAGAACCACATAAAAGTGAACAGCCTAAAATGTAGAGTGGGAGGGGAAACTGGAATTTAGGCCAGCTCGCTCAAGCAATTGTCTTTTTGTAGGCTATGTTGTTAATTTGATTATTGATGAATGAATGAAAGAAAATAAAATAAAACAAGAAACGAGTTCAGTCCATTGTTTTAAACATGTTAAATGATAAATGAACGTATGTAGAAAACACGTTTCATAATGCTTCTGATTATTGTGGTCTTTAGAGTGGGGGGGTGAACCTCAAAATGAGTTGGTTTGCTAACTCAACTCCCTACCCCTCCCCCCCCCACTGAAAACAAAAGATTTTACAAAGACCACAATAACCTACTTCTGATTTAGTTCACCATGCAGAATACCCCTTTAAATCACTTTATTACACAGTCTGTAAATCATACACAGATTTGAGGTCAAAGGTCATTAAGGGACTACTTAAATTATTAGCTAAGCCTGAAAAAGCGGAGTGTTGGTATATTTCACACATGAATTGTGTTTACCCAATGCATATGTGGTATTTTTTATTTGGGGTCAAAGGTCATTAAGGGGTCACTTCCGTATAAAAACGAAATACCTTCAAAAATTTTTATTAGTTAAAAGAAAAACATACGAGAGTTATGGTACGGTATGTTCACACATGAATTGTGTTTACCCAATGTATATGTGGTATTTTTTTATTTGGGGTCATACCGACGTCAATGGTCATGAAGGGCTCACTTCGGTATAAAACGAAATACCTTGATGCTACGTGCACAGTGCACACATGCATTGACATTAGCCAATGGATGGTTAGATTTTGGTCATTAAGGGTCACACCTCAGGCTGGGCTTGTGGTCTTAGACCACACTGTCTAGTTCTTTCTTTCTTCCTTACATCCTTTCTTTCATTGTTTCTTTAGTTTCTTTCTTCCTTCCTTTCTTCGACTTTCAAGTTCTTTCATCTTTAGGCCCTACTTCCGCTTTTCCGCTTGATCCGTAGACCTGGCTTTCTTTGACTTATTTCGAAACAAACATGTGCTGACTTTATGATGATGAGCAATACAATTAGAACAGAAAAATTCAGGTAAACGCGCATCTTAGGGTGGGTTGGGGGGAATATAGGCTTAGGGGTCATCGAACTTTGCACAGTGTCAAATTTCAAAGTTGCTCAAATTGTGTACCATTCCCATGTAGCCTAGGCCTATTCCACTGAGTCACAAGGATTCAGAAAATGTAGCCTATAGGCCTAGTTTGACATATCTAGGACGTGTCGTTTCTTGAGTTAAAAGGTTAAAGGTCACCGTGGCGTTTTTGGCTCTATCAGGGGTCAAAAATCAAAGTGCTCTGATTTTGCCAAAAGAGGTGTAATGTTCGTTTGATAAATCAAGTCAAATACTAGGAGTGTTCAGAAATACTTTGGTGGGGGGGCTGGTAAAGGAGGGGCCAAAAAAGTTTTGGACCTTAAAAGAAAGAGGGGGGGGGGAACAAAAGGTTTTAGGTGGTAGGAAAGGTGGGGGGGGGGGGGGGCAAAAAAATTTCCTCTTCAAAACCCAAAATTGTGTCTGTCAAAAGAGGGGGGTCAAAAAAGTTTAGCGGTCCATCGAGGGGGTCAAAAAAGTTCTCTAGCAAAACATTTGAGGAGACCAGCCCCCCCCCACCAAAGTAGGCCCCTATTAATGAACACTCCCTAAGGATAAGATTGTTTCGTTACCACAGCAAAATAGTTCAAGGTCAATAGGCCTCAATGGTAGGCTTATACTTGACCTATTTTGCTGTGTTACGGCACCGTAGGCAGTGTCCGAAATAAGGAAAATATGGAGGTTTTCCCGAGGACAACTATTATGAATTCTGCTTGTCCTCAAAACATTTTGGTTGTCCCCAAAATATAGGCCCCCTATGTCATGTTTTTGAGTGCAAATAATCTAACTTAGTGGTTGTCCAGGGATAAGTAGCCTACATAGCTCAATATGGTTGTCCCCAGTGATTTTTGGACAAGAGGACAAGAGGATAAGTGCTTATTTCGAACACTGCCGGTAGGCCACCTAGGTAGGCCTAGGCCTATAGGCCCACGGTAACTTATGTGCATCACGTTTTGACCCTCCAAAAGTTTTGACCCTCCAAAGGGGGCTGAAAAATATGACCACAAATTTTCCTGGGAAAATTGAGTTTAGGCCTATGCTTTTCTATGGGCGGGTTGACCCATAAAATTTTCATGTCAAAAGGGGGGGGGGCTGAAATTTATGAGATCTGTAAAGGGGGGGCCCTCCCACCTAAAGTTGAAACAAGTGTACGACGGTGGGAAATTTTAAAATCCCCTCCCGGATGGACGGGGTGTGTATGTGGAGGGGCGTGAGACACGTGGGGACTGGAGGTCCGGGAGGGACAAGGAGCCGGCCAGAGGGGTATAGGGCGGAAATGGAAGATTTAATGACGGAGCCTGAATCCGCTCCCTGTGCACAAAATAAATTTCAAATCGGAAAAGAAAGAGGGAAATAGAGAATATTCTAACGTGCAGTCTGTGCTCCTAATTTTAAAATTGATTTGTCTGTATATTTTGGTAATTTCAAGATATGAAATTTTATGATATCATATATAACATTTAATACATAATATCAAATAAATTATACTTTTTATAGTAAATAGATGTAAGTAGTGTGTTTTAAATGAATGCCACGTAATTTTATGATTTTATTTAGACCGGCGATATAATATGATTCGACATAATTGGTTCATCAACAGCATGTTCGATTCCCATAATGTAAACGACTATGGCGAAATCTCTACACATTGCATGACATGAAAACTTAGTGTACATTACGAAAACAAAGTTTTCCGGTTTTTTTTACTCATTAATGTATACATACTGTTTCACATAAATATTACCAAAATATGCTTCCGCTCAAAGGAGTAAATTGACGCAGATCGACTCAGTAGAGTCACTAAAACGCATAAAGGAAACAGCGCCAGCATTTAAGTGAGTACCGGTTTTTAATTTAGTTTTACATTCAGTTTCCATGTTTCACCGTGCATGATCATTTTATACTTAAAAAAATTAGGGAGGACGACACTTTTGGGTGTTTTCAAGGAACATCTGCAAATTTGGTATCACTGTGTAAAAGAGCATTAAGAAACTTAGAGTTTAGACAATCAATGGTACCGTACCAAAATAACACATGCACATGTGACATGATACATGCATGTAATGATAATGGCTAATCATGTCATGAATGTATATGGTCGCATGCGGGGGTCGCATGTCACACAAGTTGGTACGGTACTATAGCCAAAATAATTAATTCTCGATCATGAGAGCCAACTTGAGTACGCACAGTTATTTGCGTCGAGCGTAGTATAATTAAAGACCGAGATTATAATATAAGAATTTATCGCGTCTGATGTCACTGTCAATTACGATCCTTGATTGGTTAACACAGGTTAATAGCGCGTAAAACATGAAAAGGAAGACCGATCTATCCGGTGCATTTTCTAGGCATTGTTGACATGGTGCCTTCGCCAAAGAAAGTTTCCTACTATCATGCTATAAAGACCTAACTTTTGAGATGGTTTGCATCAGGGTTCGCAGGTTTTTGCCGCAGGTGGAAAAAACCGCGGTTTTAACCACTTGGCAAAAACAGTTTTTGCCAGTTTTTGTCGGCAAAAATGGCAAAAACTAAAAAAGTGATTTATAGTTCAGTTTTTACATCTCAAAACAAATTAGTAAGTTGCAAAAATAAGTTCTCGAGTGTAACAAGGCCAGATTTTGTAAGCAATATAGTAAGAAATTAAAGGCATGCATGCGTTTTCATTGCCCAAGTGCATTTAACTGAAATGTGGCATGTATCAAATTCAAAACTTTTTCATTTCAAGGACTTGATGAGACAAAAAATATGTTGAATGATTCATTAAAAGTTGTGTGTTACCGTACTGTTTATGAGCTTTCTGTGCCACTTTTTAATATTTGAGTGACTATATGTGAGTTTTTGCCATTTTGCGGTTTAAACCAGGCAAAAACTGGCAAAAAATGACAGTTTTTGCCAGGTTTTTGCCACTTTGCTGGCCAAAACAGGTTTTTGCCGGCAAAAACTGAACCCTGGTTTGCATGTTTCAAAGTGCAAAATTAACAATATAAGCAGGGGTCAAAATTCACGGGGCAAAGGCGATTCGCCTCAATTTTCCCAAAATAGCCCCCATGGAAAGAAAATTGTCAATGGCAAAATACACACATGAGGGCTATTTTTCATGGAATCTGTCAAAAATAGCCCTCCTATTCAAAAGAGTATTTTGAGGCCTGAATATAAGGCGACCGGGTATACCGCCGGGTTCAGCAAGTCATCATCACGACATTTGTAAACAAACCGTGCTCGAGTTTGATTGACAGATGACATCAGACGCGATCAATTCTTTTTATCTCTGTCTTTAATTATACGCAAATACCGATGCTTACGGCGCAAACACAGCTTTCGAAAATTAACCAATGACCAATCACACGGTCGTTGCTAGGCAAGGTCAAGGTTCGGTCATGCAGGTCGCGCGATTGTGTTATTCTATGAAAAGTACGCTGACGCAGAAGGTACATCCTCTCATGATCGAGAATTTGTTATTTTGGCTATAGTACAAGGTCAAGGAACTTATACTATAATCAAATTAAGTAATTCTTGGCCAAACTGGAACACTGTACGCTAGTGGCTCCGCGATATACACACACAAATATAGCGCGGTACAGAAGAAAGTATACTCGCGCCTTACACTGCGTACACGCTTAGTACACTACATGGCCGCAACGCGCATGTTCCAGTCTGGCCAAGAATTACTTAATTTGAATATAGGTATGAGGAGGTAAACCTTAGTAAACACATTTGCTAAGTCAGCCAAATTCGCCTTGACCGGGGCCCAAACACAATACATATTTACATAGAAATTTAAAAGAACAGATTGGACAGGCCGGTCAAGGAAACCTATAGTATAAATGGCCACGCGTTTTGAACTCGCCACCCAAAAATGGTGGTTTTGTTACGCTTTTCCAAATCGAGACTCGTTCAAATTGTTATATATCTCTGCTTAAACAAAAGGTATTGTACAATTTGTAGTGTGTTTGGTGTCATTTTGTAGCTAAATGAGTGCCCTAACAGACCTCCAAAGGAGAATTGTTTATCAGCTAAGGTAGTGGAGTGACAGTTGTTTGAGTTCAGAATGGCCGAGGTGGTTGACTGCTATCATCATGAGACTAAGATTTAGAAACACCACCGAAATGCTGTTTTGGGGAATTTTGCTAGCAGAATCTTTTTGATGAAAGTCAATCTTTGACAAGATGTAACTTTGCTACGGAAAGTGCTACATTGTATGACAAAAAGGTTTTCAGTTTTGGCTTTCTTTACTCAAGGGCTTTGATTTGATATATAAAATGATGCAGTTTGATGGCAAATTTGAATTCACCTAGCATACCTACTTATACGATGTCCTCATTCACAAACTGATACTATCTGTCCATCGTATAAAAATGTTACCGTACGGCAGCGTGTTGAAGGAATATTACACAGTCAAGAATAGGCTCCGTCTTCCGTTTGCTGGGATCCCTCACAGTCTCCCAAAACATCAAAACAAGCAACTTGGTCAAATAAAATGTTTTTAAGCTTCCCTCATCGATTATCGCGACAAATTTTGCTGGCGATATACGATATTCAAAAAGTGGTGATGAACATGCCTACCCTGTATTATGATGTTATACTTTGTTGATTTGGTATCCTTGTATCCTTGTACAGAGTGTTGATGTATGATGACGTGGGCTTGCATTGAATGATGCATCTGCGTGACCAATATACATGCACAGTAAGCTGAAAATCTGTTTATATTATGTACGGTATTATAATTATTTGGTATCATGAGATGTTTTTTAAAATCATACATGCACTAATTTTCCATACAGCTTCAATTGAAAGGCTTTCATGTGGCCAGTCTGTACTACCAAGCTAAGGAATACAGCACTGCACTATCGTACTGTCAGAATTACGTGTCGGCTAAACCTAACGATGCTCGTGCTCATAAACTACTCGGTCAGATCAGTGAGGCTATGCAGAATGTACCGAAGGCCATTGAAGGGTACAGGAGAGCTCTGGAACTAAATGACATGCAGAAGGACCTTATCTTGAAAGGTATTTTGATCAAGGCTTGAATTTATTCCGAGAGGAGTGAGATAAAAAGGTGTTCATAAATTTCACTGACTCATGGTCCCAGGTAAAATATGTGTGGCTTTCCAAAATCACGCCTGGAAATAAATCAAGATAAATCAATCAAATGTGAGCAATAATTTTCCACCACATTTTCAGTCTTTGTAGTTGACTCGGATACTACACTGACCCTTGCAGGAAAAAGGCTCCTGTGTCAAATTAATCAGGTCTCTTCATTTAAATCTTTAACCATAACAAAGAAAAGTATTTTCTCCACTTATTTTAAGAGTCTTATAAGAATTATAACAATTCTGATGTTTTTCTTTATTTTTTTTTAATTCCCAAAATTTTGCCAAATGTTTTTAAAAAAATTTAGCTCACAATCAAGGTGCTGATGCCGTTCTATGATTAGTAAATAAGCTACATGTAAAGCTTAATCTCTATTCTCTTGCCAGGATTTTTTGATAAAGTGTTTATTTTTTTTAAATTTAGGCAATGTTAGAAACACTTACAGCTTAAAATAGAAACACTTAATTGGAAAAAGCTCGTTGGAGAATTTACCACCCCTGAAAGCTGGGTAACCATAGCACCTTCCCTGTTGGCTAATAAATCCTAGGTATTTGCCTATTTTGGGTAATTTTGTGTTTCTAGAAAAACGTCAAGAAACCACAAAGTACCAACATGCCTTTTAAATAATATATACTTAGTAACACAAGTTAGAAAATAAACGTGGTTTGTATTCTGTGATAAATACAAAGGCTATAAAGGAGAGAAAAATCAGGTACGGTATAATAAAATCTTGTTTTCAAATTTCAAACAGTTGCAGAGCTATATTGTAAAGTGAGGTGTGAGCCTGAACGTCATCGCTATTGGGCAGAAAAAGCAGAGAAGTACTATCCAGGTCATGAAACAGTGCATAAAATCAGGGTAAGCAGTTTGGGTGGGAGAGACAAGAGTTGGATTGTCATATCAGTGTTAGGTGAAAATAGAGTTGACAGGGATTCAAATCTGACGAGAACCCGAGAACCGGTTCTCCTGAAGGTTCTAGCTGGATTACAACTACAAGAACCAAAATTGGTTCTCGTAAGCTTCCAAGTCTCAGATCGCAGGTCGTGTTACATTTTACTTTCCTTTACTTACAACGGAAATATGATTTTATAATCTTATTATTCCAAAAATATAATTCTGTTGGGAAATACAGGTGAAGTTTTCTTCATTTTAGCTGTAAAATTATTGTACAGTCACAAATGGAAATCCATGGACTTACAACTAGTTTTAAGTTTGAGCATTGTTGTGAAAGGGCAGTGAAAGCAACATGCATTGTCTGTCCTGAAGAACAACTGCAAAGGCCAGGTACATGAGGGAAGGTGGTGACAGCCTTATGATTTTGCCTGTTTTTCTCAATATTTTGCAGGAATCAAAAGCCTGTTTTTGATGAGAACCAAAGGTTCGCGCAAAAAGCCCTTCGCGAGAACCTAAATAGGATCCCGCAATTGATTGTGAATTTGAACCCTGCAGTTGACCTGCTTTGTGTAAAATGCATTTTTATGCAGCACATTGTAAGATGTTGATTTTTCTGTAATGCATTCCTGGTGATCAATAACCAATACCATCTCAAGTGGTCAACTTGACATTTACTTGCAGCTTGCACCTTTTTGTATTAAGTTGGTGGATTGTTGAAAATATGATACTTATTTTAAAATTTGAGTTCAAGTCTGTAAAACATTATTGAAGACCTGTAGATTTTCAGGCCTAAGGGGGCCAGATATCCCTTAAAAATGTTGGCTTATTTCTATCACTGGGTGTTACTTTCATTGCTTTCTTCCATTTTCCAACAGGAGCATATATTCCGAGCTAGTGGAAAACTGAATGAGCTGGAGCAGTACTTGCGTGCTAAATTGGTAGGTAAATCAAGGACTTTGGCAGGGCAACAAAGTCCATAGTATCTTGGTATCCCAGGTCCTAGAAAAAGGTCAGACAAAATTAAGATGTTAAAACTGTTTAATATGTACAACAACATCCAAAATCTTGGTTAAAAAAGACGAAACGGCCAACGTTTCGGGAGCATTAACATCCCTTTTACTAGGTAAAAACAACAAGTAGCACTAGTAGTAACTAGCATTACAAATGATCTAGTGAAGAAAACAGCAAAAATGACAAGAATGGAATGAAGAGAAATTAGAATAATAATGAAAACATACACGGGACAAATCAACATATGTGTGCAAGTATAAATTAAGATGGGAAAATAAAAGGAAAGAAATTTGGAAAAAAAAAGATCTGATAATAAGTTGTTAAAAAATCTTTTCTTTTCAGGGTTTCACCCAGACAGTAATTTTTATCAAGGTTTTCTGTTTGGGCTTTGCAACTGCAGAAGAATGTCCAATACAGCACTTTTTTCACAGAATTTGGCAACACCTCCAACAGGTCTTTAATATGAAAACTATCCCTTCAGTTGACATTTTTCTACATATTTTAAGCTTCCCCTTGACAAATATAGTCGTAGTTGAGTAAACAAATTGTTTTGTTGTTTTACAGCGTTCTTTCCCAAGTGATTGTAACCTGCACATACAGTTATTGTTAGTTCTCATTGAGCTAGGTCGTCTGAATGATGCTAAACAACTATGTGTTAAGGTAGAGACGACCCACCTGTTTGATGACCATCAGGGATGGTGGGAACAGGCAATCAATGTCTATCTAGTAAGTATCTTTAGGAAGACTGGGTTAGGGTAATTGTCTCTGGTGCAGGCAGTCCCAGGTTCGATTCCTGGCTTTGGCAATTTGCTGATATTTTGGCTTGGGGAAAAAGAATCTATAAAGTTAGTTGAGATAACATACAAAGTTACAAACTTTTGTTCATAAATAAATATTTGTGCATGTGAATATATATTTATTTGTGCATGTGAAGATACAACCATCACATTCAGTGGTGTGATTACAAAACTCTTTCCACCTTCAGGGGGGGTATCTAGAGGATAAATGAAGACGTTGTGGTGTCTATCATCAGTCACTCTACTGCTATACTTTGTTCTACTTTTTAATTGGTGAGACTCATGATATTGTGGATTGATATAGCACAACCCACATGCAGTTTGGCACAGTGCCTACGCTGACTGCACTTTGCATGACTGGTGCGTACTTTTATGCAAACCACAATTGGGACTGTATTGACTTGCACTGTAACAAACATCAAATAATTTGTGCATATCCAGAGTTGAAGCAAGTCTGATGATCTGTTTGTTATTCTTTGTTTTAGACAATGCTGAGATCATGGAGTAGAGATCAGTCCCAACATGCTCAAGTGGCTTGCATAACAACATACTGCAGCCTGTTATATGCAATCAATAGACTGGTTGTGTTGAGTTTGGCAAACCCAAATTTGTCGACCGCACAAACTGCAGAAATATTGAAAAGGTATGTCAGATTATTAGTATATTATGATAACATTGTAAGATTGATACACATTTGTCAGGGTGTGTATATCTTAACACTTCTCCAATCTTATAAAATCAGATTCATTTCTCAAATCATAACATCTTTGTATGCTTCTTATAAGTTGGGTGAATAAAGATTCAAACAAGATTCAAGCAAAGATTATAGATATATTTTCATACCTAAAACACAAATTTAACACAAGCTCCAAGCGATATTCGTAGGCCAGTAATTGTGTATAGTAGAAAGAAAATAGATTAGGGAAACTATTATAGGCCCATGGGTAATGCTATGGGAAATCTTCCATATTGCATTGTCACTCACTAGGACTAAAAAATTAAATCTCTGTCATTTTTAGCAATTATGCAAAATTGAATATTTGGCATCCTGGAAGCATGTAATCTTAAAACTTTCATAATGAGTTCTGAAACAAGTTGCTTTAAAGTTTACTTGACATCTATTTTTTGTTAGGTACACATGTATTTCATTGTTTATGTACTGTTAAACGTATTTATATGTGCTGTTTTGTTCAATGATGGGTTTGTCTCTTGCACCGTGAATACATTGACTTTCCTATGTCAATGTAAGGTTGGAGTTTTATGACAATCATCATCATCATCATTATCATCATCATCGTCATCAGCAGCAGCATCAGCAGCACACTGCATTACAATGGCAAATGGGATGCATTAAGAATTAGTTTGTTGAAAGCATGGCAAATCAATCTGAAGGTATAATGATTTCTTCTTCATGACTTACATAAAAACATGGTGGAGTTTGAGTTCATTGATTTGGATATGGCCATGACCAGTAAAGGCGATGGAATGTGGAAAAGTAGCAATTATTTGTTCTGTATGTGGTAGAGAATTTATGTCACTGAATTTGTCTTGTTGTGTTTTTATGCAGGTTGGACCATGATTTAGTGAAAGCCAATGATTGTGTAGCTAGTAGTCGGTACAGTGCAGAAGTGCCACATGCGCAGATTACCCTGAATGAAATGAAGGCCCAGATGTACTACCATGTCGGCTCACTACTTATGAAGATGGCAGCAAATGTAAGCATGCACCTGCCTGGAGGTTTGGGTAGGGGGGTAGGGACATCCCTCAAATTAAAAAGGAACTTCTCTACAGCTCCCCCAAATTCCATTGGGTGAAGGAAGTTTTTGATAGCTAAACAACTAATTACCAATTGTGAAAGCAGTGAGGAAACCAGTGTTCCCGGAGAAAACCTGCAAGAGCGAGCATGGATAGGGATAAACCAAGTGCACATACAGTCCTTGGGCACGGCCGGGGCTTGAACCTGGGACTCCAGTGGTGCAAGGCGATGGAACAACCACTGTGCCAACTTGCTCCCATGCACATTGTTTGCATGTTGTCTAGACAATAACTTTTACATTTTTGTCAGGGTTGTGATAATAAGCAACCACAAGCATTTGTTAATCTGCATTTAAAATTTGACCTCATGAGAAGGAATTGCACCCCAATTTGACAAGTGAGGTGTAATTTTGCAGCAGTAGAAAAAAATCTTAAATTGAGGGCTGAGTAGGGAAGATAAGGTAGAAAAAAAAAATCTTAAATTGAGGGCTGGGTAGGGAAGATAAGGTAGAAAAAAAATCTTAAATTGAGGGCTGGGTAGGGAAGATAAGGTAGAAAAAAAAATCTTAAATTGAGGGCTGGGTAGGGGCCACATGCTCAGGTCACACAGAAAGATGTGTAGGTTTGCCAGATTTATTTCCATGCTAATTGCTATATGCGTAAATGATGACAAAATGATGTATGTTCAACTTGGCAAGCTCTCATGAGATGTCTACAGGTTTGGTAAGGGTCACATAACTGATGACCTTAGTTCAAAGAGATGCAAATCCAGATTCATTATGTTACCTGTCACGCATAGAGGTGGTTGCAAATGTGATGCACATCCTAAACACGTAGTCCCCATGCCATCAATTGTAACTCTTTCATAGGATTTAGGTTGAGTTTGGACTTATGATTAGTTACAGGATTTGATGTGTTGTAACTTGTTAGTTGTGGAAGCTTGGTATATAGGCTAGATAATATTATTTTCTACACCGAGATAACATGTTTCATGTATATTGTTTTGACAGAATCAAGTTCGTTGGCATGATGTAATGGGCATGGCTGCTGTGTCCTACCTGGTTAGCTTACAGGTGTCTCCCAGTGAGAATCATGCTACCACTAAGAATGAAAACTTAGCTAATCTCTACAAGATGGGCTGCTCAAGACTTAGTGAGATATGTAAGTTATCTACAAAAATAGGTAGAAAATAAACCAAGGGAAAGCAGTTCAATTTAAACCTAAATAAATATGTGTAACATTCTTAGATATTTGTAAACTATTAAAAAACAAGCCTGACAAGCCTTTTAAATCATTGTTTGCCATCAAATTTTGGTTTACTTGTGTTTTTAAATATTGTATGTGGCAAAATATTTTTTAAAAAAGAAAAGAAAAGTAAACTGACAGACTGACCGATCCTGACTTTGAAGCTATAAGGTCAATACAAACTTGTTAGGCCTAATTGATCAGAAGCAGCATGGTAGGAGGCAGGATACTTGGGAAAATAAGATGAGGTACCTACCCAGATTATCACTCACACTGTATATTTTGTATGTATTGCAGGTCATGTTCTTCATGGGTTAGTGAAGCAGCATAGTACAGACTGGCTAGAGGAATGTGTTGAACAGTGGTGTAATGAAGAGGTATGTAAGGAAGTAGTGTCATAATGAAATCACTTGCTTAATGCACAATGTTTGTCTTGTTCCACTAGCAGTACTTATTCCTTAAGACTCCTTCTATTGTCTTCAAATTAGCATTTATGCTTCACATTTAATGTACTTAATTTATGTACAGGGAACTATTGAAAATGCTATTCTCTTTGAAAATGTCATATTGTTTTTCATATTTTTGCTTTCAAAGGGTCGACAGCAGTTTTTATACCAGGTGTTTGGTGATGATAGCGGTGTTACAGACTTGTCATCACTGCATGTTGACGATAGCTTTCTGTTAACTAATACACCAGAATTACCAGACCTTATTAAAACAGTATACCATTATGATGAAGGTAGGAAACTATTTTAAGTAAAGGGATATAAGTGTTCTTTGTAAAGAAATTGCAAATGTAATAGTTTTACCAATTATGTTGTGCAATGACGTTTTCACAGGATGATACATAGCATATTGACAAAAGTATGCATTTTTTCTGTTTTCTTTGTGTTAAATTTTAAACCCCAATATAATGGCAGTATAATAAACTGCAATCCCTGTCAAAATTACTTGGAACTGTTGATTTTCTTGTTCCATTTTCATGAGTACAATTAGCACATTGGCACTGAAAGGTTCCCACTACTGTTAATCTCTCCCCTTCACCACAAGTCACTGTTGGTTACTTCTACAAGTGCTGATATATATTTTCATGATCCAACAAGAGGGTTGGGTAGCATTCCAAAGGAGAGTAATAAAAATGTAAAAAAAAGTTGTTAATAAGATAATGTGGGAACCAACTAAGTTCTGGAAATATTCTGAATGTAGTACTATATGCTATCACCTGGCATAAATTATGCAGTCACTTGAGTATTACAGGCAGGCCTTTAAAAAATGTGACATTTTGGCATCTGCAGGAAATCTGCAGAAATTTTGCTTCTTTAGATAAAGAATTGCAAAGGAATATTGATACGGTTTAGATATTTTACAATTTTTGAGGGAAGTATGTTTACCTTTCCAGGATATAAAATTTCATTCCAGGCCTGGCCACAAATTTAATCAACGTCTTATGTTTTTTCTTTGACAGTGTCAGTCTTGCACAAACCATCGGACCCACACCGTCTGGTTTGGTTAGGTCTGCAGTGGGACATACGGCAAGATGGCATCCTACCAGATTTGGGCTCGTTTGTGGAAGGCATCTTTGGACGTCTCTTATTTAGCACCAATAACATAGACAACATCTCTGTGGACAACATCCGACTCTTGGACATAGAAGCTTTCTTGTATGCCAGTGTACACGTAGCAACTACCATGCTGTCGCTGCTGAATCAGCGTCAACTAATCAGCAAGGATCTTCCTAGACAGCGCCCTCTAGTGTTGCATCGTGATCTGTGCTCTGATGAGCAGTTGGAGTGGTATTTGGCACTCCATCAACTCTACTCAGGCAAAGCAAAGTAAGTCAATCAAATCATTTAGTTTTTTTAGGAAAATAGTTTTGCTTTATGTATCCAGTTCAAGAGGATAGTTCACAGATTTCTTCAAATTAAATTAACATGTTCTATATACATTTACAACATAATTTATGCTGATTTACTGATTTATATTCATTGTACAAAATACTTTTTATTTTATCACAATCACATCAGTACATTTTGGTTCAAAGTTCTGGTGAATTTGTAACTTTTGCTGATAATTTATTACAAACCATGTCCAGAATTAAAATCAAATGTTCATAATTCTTAATTATTTTACTTCAGATCCAGTGATCGTGCCAAGTTGAGACTGACAGCTCAGAAAGGTTTGGAGGTGTTGCGATGTCGCATCAACCATGGAATGGAAACATCACTGTTGGTTCAATTAGGGAGGACATTCCATGCAAGGGTAAGAATACAAAAGCTATTGTAAGACATTGATTTCTAGTCTTGCAAGCTTTTTTTGTAATATGTTTTAACGTGGACTAAAGGCATATTGACCCCTGTTTATTTTCTTACCTGGAATGAATCACAATACCTGAACCAGCCAAAAGGCATGTGATGCCAGGTTCTTATGCTGCCTTAAGTTGGTTTCAATACTGTCAACAATAATGTGCGATGCAATTTTGCATTAGAAATAGATTTCTATTTTTTCCCAAATATTGTTGGTTTTGACTGTCAAATAATTTTAATTTTCGGGCCAAACAAATGGGGTAAAACAGAAAATTGCTACTTCATTCCAGCGTATACACACATTGATTAGGTATTTCTAAAGTGCATGGAATCAGGTCACAGCTCTTGTCATGGCGATCAAATGAAATTGAAAAATCTATCTGAAAATTGTTTCCCAGTATATGGATGTTAGGAAGCTTTACTGGCCAAACCGAACTTGAGTGAAACCACACAAAAACAATGTACTTGTATAAGCTTACTATTTTGTCACAATATTAATGAAGTTCAAAACCCAGAATTTTTCAACAGGCTTCTGGTACCCTACTTGGGCTGTCCCCCTAGACCCTGCCAGGGGTACGGTCTAGGTTAAGGTATCCACCTGGACCCCCACCGATGAATCAGGATCGTATCCAAGCTTCAGTAGCAAAGTGGAATTTAAAATCAGTTCTGTAATCGCCACTTTCCTTTTCTTTTTAGATGAAGGAAGTTCAGAATCAAAGCGATGACCCTCAGAACAAACGAGAGCAGTGGGAGGCGTATCAACGGATGAGTGTACTGTACTGGCAAACTGCCTTGGAGCAACTCAAACTATTAGGAAGGTAAGAGAGTAGAAGGGAAAGCCAACATTCTAAATAGTTTTGTTTTTGTGCCACATAAATATTGTGCTTTACAGTAGTACTTACCATGTCTGTATTCTTGTCATAATTGGTCATACCTCTAGTGTTGACATGGAACTCATGAGGACCAGATTCAACTACAATGTTTACCTTGTGCTAAAGATTTTGCTATTTGACAAGTGAAACTAAATCTTGTTTTGGTTTTTAGTTGATACCAATGAGGTAGAATCAAAGAGTACCATCTTTTCCAAGTTTGTGAGTTGCTCATGAAGGCAACTTAATGTTCCTCCTGATTATTTTGCTATGCACTCTGTAAACTTTGATTCAAAGTGGGTGGTTATTTGTGTTCTGTGTGAAATGCATTGTGCCAAAAACAGGTACTAAGCACTGCTTGTCCAAACCTTTGAAATTCCCAAACTTGAAAGACGCAAATTATTGTTTGGTTTCGGGCCTCCATGAGCCCAAGATAGTAGATTTGCCATATTTTTACATATGGTGCAATTTGAGCCGGTAATCTTGGTGTATAATGTCTTTGGTTGATATACAAATAACTGAAGACAACAAAATATTATGAACAATGGCTTGAAGTTTGACTGTCATTTCAATTAAATTGCCCATCCAAAGTTGACCTTTAAAAAATATTCGAACTTTTGCAGGCTACTTGTGGTTCAAAGATATGGACTGGGGAATGTGTGGCACTAGACAGGATTGTTTTTGAAGGGCCACCATTTCTAAATGTAAAATATTGGCACAAATCTGGAAGAATGTTTTGAAAGACCCTCACAATTTAAGACAGCAGCTATGCACTATTATCATGTTTTGTTTCTTGTTGATTTCAGCGATAAGACTGTACCACTGCAGAAGAAGCCATTCTTTCCATATCAGCAGACAAAAATGGAGGTAATCATTCTTACTTTACTCGTAAACACCAAATTGGTGATTCCTGATGACACGATAATTAGCAGCTTTTTTGGTTTTGATTTCAACTTTTTTTTACACACATGCTCTGTGCAAATGTATAGGATATTTGCAAATTTACAGCTTTTTGCTTGCTGTTTTCAGCCTTTTCAGCTCTTTTTATATGTGGCGACTTACCCCTGATATAGTTATCTATCTTTTAAATTGGGCAAGTCTTCCCAACAAATGATACTTATTTACTGGCTTGTTTGTGATTGTATTAAGCTACATAACCACCTTTTGTTTTTCTAGGCTAGTCAAATTCAAGAGTACATTGATGAGGGGTCAGTGGTGGTGTCAGAGCATAAATTCCAGGCTGGTAAACACCAAGAAGCATTGGAATGTATAGACAGAGCTAAAACACCCAATGCTCTCTATACTAAGGCTATGGTAAGTGACTAATGTTTAATGGCAATGTTAAAGCCATAATGTACGATCTTTTAAAATGAAAATTTTTTACTTTTTTCAAACCTGATTTTTTGGCTTATTTGTAATGTTTACACATGTGCCAATTTATACCTAATTGGAATCAGCCAGATTGATTATGCTTGTAGGACAACAATTTTGAATTTGTATACTTCTCTTAACTTGGTCAGCCTGACATAGTGGCATAAAAGGCTCAATGGTCAGTGTGGACACTTCCCATTGTCAGTTTAGACACTTTTTGCATGCAATTGAATTAAAAATATGATTATTAAATCTCAGGAAATCACTCTGGCTGTGGCATTTTATTTTCATTTGTTATATCTATTATTGTGATGTGAATTATATAATTTATTGTTTTCCATTACATGGGAAATGTGAATAACCCATAGGTTGAATATGGTAGTTTTGATTTAAAGAATTATTTTAAAGTTTGACTGATTTTGTTTGATACCATTATAGATGTACAAGACTTTGGCTGGTATTCAAACTGGTGGACGGTCTGAGGACCAGCTGAACACAAGTGACGTCTCTAAGCATGGGGAGCTATTGGATAAGGCCAAGTATGCTCTGTTTGCTACTATGGATAGTATCGAAGACAAGCCAAATCATGTAAGTTAACAAATTATGTATTGAATCAACTCAGTGCAGTATTTTCAAACCATCCAACCCCAGCAAAAATATGGTATTTAAAGGTTACATGGGATGCAATGGGCTAGTCCAGTTAAAATCCATACTCCTCCTATTTAAGAAATGACCTTATCTTCCACTCAGGGATATTACACAATTGTGTTCATGACAGCTTGAATTGGACAGTTTTCGAAATAAGTGGTTGTCAGGTTGTCTGAGACAACCAAAATTGATGTATTACTGTACTGCTCCAGACAAGCAAAATCTGCAAACAAACTTCAGTTCATATCTACAAACTACAAGAAACCCATCAAAATACATTTAATTAAACATATTATGCAAAAAGTGACATTTGTGGCAATTAATGTTACAGACAACCAAACAATTAGGCAGGACAATCAAAACCATTAGGTCAGATTGTCCTCTGGACACTCACCACTTTCTTCTTATTTTGAACACAGAATCTGAATGAAATAATTGTATTACTATGTTCCTTTTTACCAGTCTTTGCATGAACCTGTCCAAGAGATGCTTGAGGAGATTGAAACAGACCAGAGCCAACTGGCAAGTCAACTATCTATGATGGAAGCACCCCATGATGACTCTAGACTGAGTGGTGTAGCTGACATAAGTGTTAGGTCACAGAGAGTGAGGTCAAACTTGGACTTGGACTTTGAGGATGAGGTAAGGCTGCATTGTCATTGTTAAAAGAGGATGGTTTGATTTCATCATATGCTATTTTTACCTTGGGTTTAATGACCTTGACCACCACTGTCCACCATCTGTTTAGATCGGACCATCCTTTAATTCGGTAGCCTGTTTATGTCTGCATCCAAAAAAATGAGATAAAGTCAAACCAGACAGTCTCCTGTCAAATCAATTGGCTATGATGAAGGTACAATCATCATATTATTATTAAACAGCATTTTATGAAGCACCTTATCAAAAGAGGCCATGGTACTGTGCAAACAGACATGTATGAAATTCATTAGGATTCTTGAGTTAGGTGTACTATATAAGCTATGTTTCACTGTTGAAGGTTTTATGCTTGTCTGCTCCACTCCACTTGGCACTCATCAGCATTGATAAATGGGAACAGAGATGCGTGAAATGTATGTATACATCCAACAATTGTGCAAAATTATAGTTCAATTGGTGTAGAATGGAATGTCAACAAGTGACTGTTAATGAAGCCACACTATGATGAGGAGGATATTGAAATGTCTTGGTGAATTCGCAATTGGTACTCTCATGTGTATAATAATCCTGGATAAATTCTGTGAATAAGCTTTGTAGCATTTACCATCAGATGAAGAGGAATTTTTGGATTAATATCTAGCATATTGCTTTTGTGTAGCATATTTGACAAGGTGATAGTTGTGATTCAGTAGTAATAGGACATTTTACAAACACAAAAAAAGTCCTATTACTACAGTATTACTGTACTAGCTTAAACCTGATGTGCAGTATCAAATTCATCATTCCACCCCCTCCCCCGCAATATTAATCATTGCCATTGCACAACTTATACATTTCTGTTTGATGAGAGTGGAAAAACATTTAAACTAATTTGACCGTTTCCCTCTTCTACCTGTATGAAATAAAATGCTCTAAATGTTTGTTTTACCTGTTTTTGTGGGTTTTTTTTCAAATAATTTCCATCTATATTGATGTGATGCACGTGTTTATCATTACTGATACTAAACTACAGAACGTCAAAGATCCAAGCCCACGCCGATTAGCAGCAGAACTGCGAGCTATGAACACCTCACACATGCGTGTACTGGAAGAGAATGAATCACTGAGGGAGCTGCATGCATCGCATGGTCGTATCCTAGAACAGAATCAAGCAGTGATGGAGAGACAGAATGAGCTCATGGAATCCAATCAAGCACTCATGAAGCAAATTTTAGAAATGAATGTAAGTAGTCCAGCATCACTTTCCAAATAGGAGGCACGATTCTGTTACAAATTTGCACCCCAGAGCATAATTATGCAGTGATGCTGATTGGCTGCTCACACGATCTGCCCAGGGTTGTAGCTAGACCAAGTTGAGTGCCGGCTAATTCTACTATCAAATTAGAGTGCTGGCTCGGGGCACAATCTTTTTAGCGAACATGAGGGATCGGGGAATAGGAAAGGGGGTATACCCCCCCAAAAAAATTTGGTTTTAACTCTTTTCATGATGAATAAATCATTTGTGGGGAAAAAAATTATAAAAAAACCAAAATACCCTGGATCTGCCTGACAATTTGATACACTGACAAGACTGAAATTGGTTAATAGATCATTTTGATCACCACTTCATTGAAAGAAAATGTTGAAGTGATTGAAACTAGCCTGGCCTAATCATATCTAGAGCTCTTTAGCTGGCCCTAGATGCATTATTTCCAGAATTATTATTCCTTGTGTCAAAATCAAAATTTTACAGACTTCAAATCAGACCAACTTGCTTGATCAGGCCTGGAAAATATGTAGAATCCGGTAAGCTCATTCCAGGCAAATTTTGTGATTTTGAGGTAAATTGTGCTTCCCCAAGTAAGAAATACATACGAAATTATTTGAAATTTTGCGGTCTTAGAGTGAAATTTCACTTCTATTCCAGGGAAATAAACATTTTTTGTTTTGCAGCCCTGATGCTGATCTATTTTGGATGGTGGCCATGAGAAAGGTGCTATATGAAGGTTGTTTCCTGGAAGTAAATTTTGATTTAACAGCGGTCCATCTTTAATTTGTCAAAATGTGCATGTTTCCAGAAATTTATCTTTGGGTTTTTTGACCTAAATATATTCCCCGGAAATCAAAGTTTGACATATCCTTTAGTTGTGGAAGATTAATGATATCTTAGAACCTGAATTCTATCCCGCTCACTGGATGTGAGCCTGAGGTATGAACTCCTGTTCAATCCAAGATGGGTTTTTACCATTACCACACTGGTTAGAGTATACATTCGGTTTCTACTGGAAGGTTAACTGGTGTGTATTGGGGGGGGGGCTTTGTAGATGTTTTATCATTGAAGTATGCAGTTTTTTTTGTCATAATCATCTATGTAATATGTAAAGCTCCTTCATATGTTTGGTATCATGTAACATAAATCCCAAAATTGTGCTCTATATTTTCAGCTGAAATTTCAAGACCTAAGCACCAAGATAGCTCAAACACAACAGCAACAACAGCAGCTGCAGCTACAGCAACAGCAGCAATCATCCAAACAGCCAAGTGCCCCACCTCAGGTGCCGGATACCTCACAAGCTACTACTATCACTCCTAATAAACCTATCATAATCTCTGCCCAGATGTGCAAAATAGAAACGCCTAATGTAGCTGGTATGCCGCCAGTGGTTGCCTCACCAGTGCATGGTTTACAAGGAATGTACCAGCATTATGCAGCACCCCTGCTGCTGCTGCTTACTATCCAGCACACCATGGATATGCGTACGGATATGATGGCGCCGCATTGCAGCACAGCATGATGGCGTCCACCCCGCCAGGCCAAGAGGTCACATGCAGCCAGGTTATCCAGGGTATGACGAAATGACAAGTCAAGCAGTGGACAATGAGATGGCATCCAACATGGCTTTAGGACGTAGCATCAACCAGGGTGTACTGCCGTCTCTTGCTAAACATCCAGCCTATGCATCATCACCTCTAGCAAATCTATTAGTAAGCCAAGCTAATCAGATGCAAGGCCAGCCATCCCCTACAACAGTTCTTGTTCAAGATCAAAATGGTGCCACCAGAGTAGCAGCTGTACCGGACGTAGCCAGTAGAGCAGCCGCAGCTGCATCGTATTTCAGCAACGATCAGTCGGCACTTAGCCCTGGGCGACCTGGATCATCTGACCGTGGTATTTCACCTGTTCCACCAAACCAATCGGCAACAAATATGGGGATGTCTCCAGCTGCTAAAAGTGCTTCTGACTCTCCAATATTGAAGTCCATGCTGTTGGGTGATGACCCCAAAGTGAGGTGTCAGCATGGGGGAATCGCTGGACCTGGTGCTGGTACATCTGTCTCGCCACAGCAGCAAGGATCAATTGCATCAGGTAAACTAAATGACCTGTACATTGCCAAGACCATATATTGCCAAAAGTGGCACATAATGATTGGAGGAAAACCTAAAGAATATAATATTAATAATAACAAAATGAAGGCTTTTGATTATTCATTGATCCAATTTTAACAAAAAATAGCTCAAATGGCCCAAGTTTGAAATCTGTTATTGAAAGCAAATACTATACTGTCAAGATTCTGGCTGATATATATTTTGTTGTGTACAGAAAGTGACACAAATAGAATTGGGACCAATGTCTGTGTATACAAAACCCAGACAATACTCAATCTTTGCAGTATTTTCATTGAATTCACTAGTAATCAGAGATAATTTTCATGGGGAAGATTACATGCTATGAAAGCACTTTGTGTCTTCTTTTCATTGAATTGAATTGAGGGTACAAAATAATATTGATATTGTAGATAACCTTTTTCTATTTAGTTATTGTCTATATATTATCATTTTATTTAATTGCTATCTTATTCATATTTTCCCTAGGTGTGCCAGTGCGTCCGCAACCATCAATGAGTAAACCAACAGCTGCTGCATCTGCCCAGCCAATATTTGGTGGTTTCAAACAAACCCAGCAAGGGCAGGCAGTATCCGCTGGAAACACACAGTCACCTCAGAGCTTTGTCTTTGGCAAGCCTGTGTCTCCAGGCGTTTCTGCTATGCAGAAACAAATTTTGCAACAGCAACAACAGCAGCAGCAACAACAGCAGCAGCAACAACAACAGCAACAACAACAGCAACAACAACAGCAGCAACAACAGCAGCAACAACAACCGCAACAGTCATTTGTGTTCGCTGGTAAACCAAGTCCTACCCCTGCAAGTTCAGTTTTTGGACAGCCGCAGCAGCCGAGTCAATATTCGTCTCCAAGTGGTGGATTTGGATTTGCTCAGACTAGCCAACCAACGTTTGGCAAACCAACCACCACCACCACCACAACACCATCAGCTATATCAACGTTTACTTTCCGCCAGCAATTGCCGCAAGCTTCATCAACTCCTGTTAGCACAGTTTCAATGTTTGCACAGCCAAAGCCTACTGCACCAGTAACAGCCACTGCTTCTCAGAGTCCATTCGCTGGGTTTTCATTCTCTATGTCGTCATCTACTGCTGCTACAACAACAACATCAACAACTAGTAGCATACAACAGCCATCAGCACCTGCAGTGTTTGGACAGCCAACACAAACACCTGTTTTCGGTCAGCCCTCCAAACCAGTTATTCCAACAAGTATATCATTTGCTAAGCCTACACCTACTAAGCCAACTGAGGGTATGTAAAAACAAGTCTGTAAACTGTAGCGATAGTAAAGGAAGGTGTACTTATTACTATATGGTTAGAGTATGAGGCAAAATCAATGTTTGTGTGATGAGGTGTAATCCAAGTGCACCTGTCTGTATGATCTCGTTTACACCATGATGTCACACGAATTTCAACCCCATGAGGACTACTGCCTTTTTACAGTGCCTCTGATTGGTTAATTAGGTGATATACGCATCTGAGTAACCAATCAAAATAGAGCTTTTGTATCTCTAAGCACTTTGAACCTTAATATCCTTCAGCCCAATTGACAATTCTTACCATATCTCTGATTGGCTCAATAGATGATGTAGCTCTTTTTATAACCAATCAAAATAGTTCTTAGAGGCCAATACATTGGCAGGTAGTACCCTTGGGGTTAATGAGCCTAATAATGGACCTCCTCTCGGTTGACTGAAATGTAAATCATCACCAACCTCTTCATTTGCACACTTACGGCATTGTGAACCAAGTTCAAGATATTAGCTAAATACTAGATTAGTTGAGAGTGCATTTAGTCATCTGAAATGGATAAGGTATAGGCCTAAATAATCATCTCATCCGATCACTGGAATTATTGACAAACTGTACGCAGTGGAACTTATGAATATTCATTTGCAGGATAAAGGTTTCACCACACCTAGGGGTGCCTGTCCTGATTTCTCAACTGTAGCAGTTGGGCCTCAAGGAAGAACAGATGATTAATTGTGTTTTCAACTGATGGAGTGTCCCAGGTTAAATATGGAATAAAACAAACACTCAACTGTAGCAGGGAAATTCAATGGGGCATTCCAGTTGAAATACATACACCCCTATGGAAGACATGACCTTAAACCCAAATCCCAAATCATTTGAAAAATAAACAGGATATATTGAAACTCTGCACATATTTCACTAAATTGGAATGACATACACAAATCTGTTGTGTTCTCGATGTGAGAACTTCCTATACACCAATGTCAGTGACATTTGAGACTACTGCATGATGATTAAATCTCTGAAATAGATTATTGCATAATTGTGATGCGATCAAGCAAAATCAGTCGGAACTCTGAAATATTAAATTTTCAGTTTCTTATAGCATAGTAAAAAGCATTTACAAAGCAGCGTTTTGCAGAAAACCCCATTGAAATTGAACAACCAGTTCGGAAGATATAGGGCAATTAAAGCGTTTCCAAAACAGCAGGAAAGAAAAGGAAATATTAACTGTTATTGGCTATATCTCAAAATCAGTATTTCTGAGTTGTGACTGATTTTGCTTGATCGCATCACAATTTACATTAAAACACTTGGATCCACACAAGAGCTAGCATCCGATTCATCCCAATTTGGAGAACTTGGGAATGAACAATAGACAAGAGAAACCCCATAACTCAGTGTTGTGTACCTTTTTTCTCTTTCAGATGGTGATGTAGTATTGGTCTCAGAGAAATTACCCTCTGCTGCTCTTCAAGAGAAGGCCAAGAGTCTCAAGCTTCCACCAACATTTTATAATTACCAAGATGCTCCACCATGTCCAGGATGTATTGGTTGCCGTGGAGATGATGTTGATATTGACAAATTAATAGCGGGTGGTGTCCAGCAAGATGAGACTAACAAGCCAACCGTGACATCGGCTTCTTCAAATGTATTCGGTGAGTATGGAAAGCCAGTTGGGTTTTCAGGAGAGAGAGAGAGGGGGGGGGGGGGCGGGGAGAAAGATAGAGTGTGCGTGTCTTAATAAGAGAAAAGTACATGAATTAGAAACTTGTGTTCACTTGCAAAGCAGCTGAATGGTGATGATAATGATCCTAACAATTTATTTTGGTACATTTATTGTAAATGTAATGGTACTAAACTCAATATCTCAAATGTTGAGAGTTCCAGTATGCAGTGTAATGACTAATCATGAATTTGTGCCCCAAACGCTATGTACATGTAAATTGCATCCATACATGACTCATAAGAAACCTGTTGTACATAGGCCTCGTACAGTTACATTTGACACTCAGCAAATATGTTTCTGTGAAATATATGATATTTATTATCTTTACTTAATGATAAATAACATTGGTGCAACTTCAGAATCTGATATGCCACTCCTGTTATACACATTCCAGGGTCAGAATTTTGTTTCACAGTGTGAGAATCAATCTTGATTCTTGCAGAATAAATTTGCGGGAATCATTTGATTCTCGCAAATCAACTTCTGTGTAAACTACAAACGTTTGCGGGAATCAACTTTGATTCACGCAAATCTGTTTACGAGATTCTTTGTGAGAATCGATTCTCTGATTCACGCCAAAATTCTGACCCTGCGTTCTGATTATTTTGAGACTGGGCATACTTGCAAAATAAAGCGCAGTTTGTATGTGGCGTAGCACATTTTACAAGCTAGCTGATATATTATAGAATTGCCATATATTTTTGCAGGGAGTATTACAGGCGAGGATGCACCTAAGGATGGAGGCGATGTATTTGGTGCAGCAGCATCTGGAATGGATTTTGCAGCATTAGCAACAAATACAGCCAATGGATTTGCTAAAAAAGGTAACATGGTAAAAAATAATTATGGGGGACCCCAACAAATTGCTTTCCTTTAATGATCATTCAGTCTAATAACTGAGGTCTGTATAAAAGAGGGCTGGACGAAGGAGGTTAGACTGTAAATAATATGTGCGAAAATGTGTGATCAGCTGCACTATAACCTTTTTAGTGGAAACTAAAAGCATCCTTGTAAGAGGCACTTTGTGATGCACAGCCTCATCTCCTGAGAAAGCTAGGACTACATAATGCTTTTATGCTTAACCATATTTGCGGATTTGGTCATTGGACAAAGACATCGTACAAATTTTTTGTCTGTCAGACAGAAATTACAACATAGTGGTCTGCGGGCACTGTGGTACAATGCAATGCAATTATGCAAAACTCGCGAAGTCAATGTCCAAAATTTTGGAAGTAAGCTTTTCTACTGAACCATGCCTTAAATTTCATTTGAAGGTTTTTTTCTCAAGAAAAATGGCTTAGAAATTGTTTGAATTACAAACAACATATCATGAGTAAATAAGCTAAATATTGTTTTCTTCCTCAGATACCTCAGCCCCATTTGCATTTGCCAATGCCGGTGCTCAAGTGTTTGGTCAAGGAGGGGATGACCAAGCTGGTGGTGATGCTTCACAGGATTATGATCCCCATTATGAAGCCATTGTCACCTTACCTGAGGTCGTTGACCTCAAGACAGGTCATGAAGAAGAAGAGGAGCTGTATAAACAGAGATGTCGTTTGTATAGGTTTGATGCGGAGAAGAACATGTGGAAAGAGCGTGGTGTTGGTGACATCAAATTCATGAGACATACAGCTACTGGCAGAGTCAGAGTGGTGATGAGGAGAGACCAAGTCCACAAGGTAGGAAAACTGGAATGATAGTAAAAAGTGGTTATTCCAGTTGAAATCTATATACCTCCTGTGGAAAACATTACCTTAAACTCCCACACAGGGAGTGTGACATTTCAAATGGGATTACCTAAATGGGGGACCCATTTGAAATTACATCTCCTGTGTATGAGATTAAGGTCATGTCTTCCATAGGGGGTGCATAGATTTCCTGTGGAATCACCCAATGGTAGTGTGCTCCCTCTGAGTGTAAGTAATTGCATGGTCAATCGTCAGTCATCTCAAAACGAGACTCTACCCGCAAAGTGTGTGCATACACCTGTCAAACGCATGCTTTAATTACCATGTGCGCTTTGCAAAAGCTGTCTGGCAAGTTGCTAGAAAAGCGAGAGAAACAAAAATGCACATTTTGCGCATGAGTTTGCAGGGAGAACCTCATTTTGTTAGCAAGATGGCAGGTCCCTGCAAAGGGCGAATTAGCAGGGGTAGTGTAATATTTCAGCGTAAAGCTAATTTTGGGAATTTGGCTGTCAAATTCTGTAAACAGGGAAATTGTCGTGGGGGTTTAATTTTTGCACATTTCGCGATTGGAGCTCTAACTGTGAAAATAACACCTCGCGAATATATGCAGCAATGTATTTCAAGTATAGGGCAGGACTTATGCAGCAGTCAAAGGGAGTCTTGAACCTACCCAGCCGTCAAAGGGAGTCTTGAACCTACCCACCTCAAGCCATTCACCTTGATTCACCCTTCAAAAATTATTTTTAGGGAAAGATTCACCTTCTGTCCAAAAATACTAGTTCAAGATTCACCACATCCCAAATACATAACTTCATGTTATATCATTCTAGCCAATTCATAATGCAACCTGCCATTATAGTCATGATATTTGTACACCATGGTTTTAATCCACCAACTATATCCATACTATCTGCAGGTTTGTGCCAATCACACCATCACGCCAGCAATGCAGCTGAAGGCCTTGGAGACATCAGACCGTGCGTGGGTCTACAATGCCATTGATTTCTCTGAAGGTGAAGCTAGCCCAGAGCTTCTAGCCATCAAGTTTAAGAATCCTGACATAGCCCTGGGTTTCAAAGATAAGTTTGAAGAGTGCCAGATAGACATTGCAGAGTTGCCAGCCGTGGAGGAGATCACAGTTGAGGAGAAACCTCAGGAGGTAGGAGCAGAGCTATACATATTAAAGCATGCTTTAAGTCTTTGCATTTGCAATTTCTGATAAAAAAAAAGACTCTCCCATTATTACCCCCCCCCCCCATAAAAATACCCCACTCAATTGAAATTAAAGTGGAACTATTACTTGTCTATACATATCAAATGTTCTTGCATTTCTCCCCATGTATTGATATGGAGTATAATGCTACCATATATTTTTACTCACTACAATATTTTGTCCCAATCATCGGAGGACTTCATCATGTATGATTGATATGGTCATCTGATCCACTTTCCTGGTGAGCAAGTTTAAGTGGTTTCCGGTGTTTCTTAGTCTCTTTTGAAGACTTCAGTAGTGGATCGTAAACATGACTTAAACAGCGCACATACCTCTTATTAAAGCCATGTTTACTGTCCACTACTGAAGTCTGCAAAAGAGACTAAGAAACACCGGAAACCAAACTTGTTTACTGGGAAAGTGGATCAGATGACCATATCAGTTGTACCTGATGAAGTCCTCCTATGTGTAGGACAAAATATTGTAGTGAGTAAAAATGCATGTGGCTTTATCAACAACAACAAAATGCAAAATGTTTATGAAATAGTACATAAGTAAAAAGATGAAAGAAAACTTTGTATATTAATTAAAATTCCTTCAATTTCCAGCCTAAAGATAATTTGATGGCCAAGTTTGCAGCCAAACCAGGCGAATGGAACTGTGACGGTTGCTATGTTCGTAACCCAGCAGAGCAGACAGTATGTCTGGCGTGTAATACTCCTAATCCAAGTGCCAAGCCAGCAGCAGCCAGGCCAGCATCTATCTCAGGAGGATTTAAGTTTGGTGCACAACAGCCCCAGGCAAATGTTCGTCAAATTTATATTTATACTTCAATGCGTGTTTTGACTATGACCTTTTAAACAATTTGGGCAATAAATAACATGATACCTGGGTGCATTCACAGCTTTGCATACCTTCATTATGCTAAAAATGATTTATAAAAAATCACGAAGCGACCATCATAAATTATAAATTAGTACAAAATAAAATTCTGAACGTATGTGGCTTTGAGCTAATAAAGTCATTTTATTTTCAATTGACTCCCAGAAACCTGATGCAGATTTGATGGCCAAATTCAAGCCTAAACAAGGAGAGTGGAAATGTGATGGCTGCTTGTGTCAGAATGATGCTACTATGATGGTATGCCCAGCTTGCAGTACTCCTAAACCTGGTGCTAAGCCAGCTGCACCAGCAGCCAGGCCAGCATCTATCTCAGGAGGATTTAAGTTTGGTACACAACAGACCCAGGTAATTGTAGAAACTAAGGTTTGTCAAATTTATATGTGAATGAAGGCAATATTTCAACAGATTCTTCTGAAGGTTTCATCTTTTTTCTAACAGACAAGTGCATTGTAACAAAGATGTTACTGATTAACTGCTCACACAATTTGAGAATAGTGGGCAACAATATAGAAATTCATACCAGTTAGCAACATACCACCAGTGAACACAATTCTGATTTTCAAATTGGTTAAAGATTATTTTAATCAACATCTAGTTAACTAGATAGTGCACTACAAATAAATTCTTTGATGACTAAATCTGATATTGCTATGTATACACGAGTTAATATGTGACCATCCAGCACAACTGAGCCCTGAAGTCGCCAATCATCATTTTTGAGATATTCAACCAAAATATTCTGCTTGAAATTAGCTTTAAAATGATGTATATCATGTCTATAGTACTTGACATTTAAGTAGTGAAAAGTCAATAAAACAGTCAATAAATCCTTTGTTTCCTATTGTTTATTGTTAAGTTCAATGGAGCATATCTCAATAGTGGCACTGGAGACATCCGGGCTCAGTTGTGGTGGATGGTCACATATGTGGTTTTGAGCTAACATTTACTTCTGTTTTTAATTGACTCCCAGAAACCTGATGCAGATTTGATGGCCAAATTCAAGCCTAAACAAGGAGAATGGAAATGCGATGGCTGCTTGTGTCAGAATGATGCTACTATGATGGTATGCCCAGCTTGCAGTACTCCTAAACCTGGTGCCAAGCCAGCAGCACCAACAGCAATGCCTTCAGCCCAACCATCAGGATCTCAGGGTTTTAGACCAAGTGGTGGTATGCCGAAGCCATCTGGATTTACTTTTGGCTCACCACCCACTGCATCAGCACAACCTAGCACTGCTGGTGGATTCAAACCAACATCCAATGTTGGATTCTCATTCGGAGGTGGACAGCAGGCTACGACTCCTGTCAAACAAACTGCCTCAAATCAAGATGGCAGTCAGCAGACATCAGTGACTACTCCGGGAGGCACACCAACTACCAGGTTCTCATTTGATGCTGGAGACAGTCGCAATACCGGACTACCACAGTTCACCTTTGGCAAGACTGATGAGCCAGAACCAACTAACAGCAGCTTTGTCTTTGGCGGTGTAAGCAGTATACCATCCACACCTGAAAGAGGAAACAATACGATGCCACCAACCAAACAGACATCGCCAACTCAATATCCTTTTACACAGGCTTTGCAATCTATAAGCTCCAACATCAGTACTCCAGAAGGCGACAGCCTAACATCATCTTTTTCTGATATGGCACAATCCCAGGGTTCCACGTTTTCATTCCGGATGGACATTGGCTCTCTTACCACAAAACCCTCTCCGCCTAAACCTCATAAATCTCCCGGACTCTTACGATCGCCAGGCCTGATCAGGTCTCCAGGTGGGGCTGATGGTGAATATTACACCAATGAAGATGGGGATGATATCCACTTCGATCCCATAGTCCAGCTTCCAGACAAAGTAGAGCTGAAAACGGGTGAAGAAGATGAGTCGGTAGTGTTTAGTCATCGTTGTAAGTTGTTCAGATTTGACAGTGAAACGAGTCAATGGAAGGAGCGTGGGATTGGTGACATCAAATTGTTACATAACCCTACCTCAAATAGATACCGTATCGTGATGCGCCGTGACCAGGTGTTCCGAGTTTGTGCTAATCATTTTCTGAATGAAAGTATGAAGCTAGCTCCAAATGCTGGATCAGATAGATCATGGGTTTGGCAAGCTATGGACGCATCAGATGGGGAACCGGCACCTGAGCAATTGGCCGTCCGCTTCAAGACACCAGAAACTGCTAACAAATTTAAAGGTAGGTATAATGAAAGGGTTTGCTATTTGTATCGCGGTATGTCATTAGGCCAAAAAAAATTTTTTTGTTTGTCCTCCACAGCTTTGCGGCCGGGGGGATTTTTTTTAAATAAAAAAAAACAATTTTGGATTTGGCGTATTCCTGGACCTAGCTAGAGCTAAATGCTACAATCATTCATGGTGACTTAAAAAAACAAAAACATTTTGTTTCTTTAATATGCAGTTAAAGTTATAATTTGTGTTCATGTCAGTCTTTTAATGATTTCAAATCCATTGTATTTTGAAGTCACTAAAAATAATAGACTATGACATGAACACAACTTATAACTTTGAATATTGAAGACACGAAATGTTTGTGGGGGGCTTTTTTAATTTTCAACCATGAAAGATCTTAGTATTTAGCTCTAGCTAGGTCCAGAGATACTCCAAATCTTAAAAAAAAATAGAAAAAAAAATATTGGTCAGGCCTTAATCTGAGGAGCGGGCGGTGGAGGACAAACAAACAACTTTTTTTTTTTGGCCTTACGCTAATCAAAGCCAGTTTTCTGTCACTTGGATCAACATTATTTTCTGAAAATGTTTCAGTCTTTTTTTCTACTTGTTACTTGTGTAAACTATTATCCCTCCTGCATAGAAGTTATACTAAAATAAGCTATAGTATATTAATCCATCATTTTGTTGTCTTCAATGTTTGTTACCATAGAAAGCCCGATAATTGTTAAATAATGAGTGTTCAAAACCTAATGAGTAATGGAAGAGTTGTTCATATTTGATGGTTGGTCCTAACTCCAGGTGAGCTGCTGGGTTAAAAATGTTATCACTGATATGAGTGCAAAGGATGGATCTACGATTAGCTAGAGTTAATCCTCATTGCAACAGTGACTCTAGTCTTGTCTCATCTCAAGTTGAGAGAGTAACACCATGTTGGATTTGCAGTGACAGATTTGAATCTCACACACTAACCTGATCCCGCAGGGTGTATACACACGTGACGCAACCGCATAAAGGCACTGATTCGAACTGCAAAATCCAATATGGCGTTACTCTCAACTTGAGGCAAGACTATATTTCAAATTCAGGAAAACAGCTGATGGATGTTCTCAATAATAGGACAATTTCCTTACATGTTACACTATTAGAGGCTGCCAATTCATGATCAATTATGTCTTGACTATGTGATATTCACAGACATCTTTGAAGCAGCTGTTGAAGACTTGCTGAAGGAATCTACCAACAAGAGCTCTACAGCAGCCTCAGAGTCATCAAAGAGTGACATCGCTGTAAGTGAAGTTACCACCACCCCTGAAACATCCGATGTCCAGTCATCGGAAATCTCATCTAGTTCCGAGCCAAAGGAAACTGCTGCTGCTGCTAAGAAGGAGAGTGGTAAGGGATTTGTAAACACAGACTTGTTGTTAAGAGGTATTGTGAAAAATCTAAACACTTTGCTTTGGCACTGAGGAACATATCCCAAGGGGCGCAGTCCTGAAGGATATTCTTAGGTCCAAACCAAGTGTTAGGATTTTTCACAATACCTGAAAAATAACTGATACAAGGTCATCAATCTCATTCATAACTGTCACTTTTATTTTTGTTATTCACATGTATCAATATTTATTTTTTGGTTTCCCTGTTGAAAAAAGGAATAGCTGATGACAGACATACCACCAGCTACTAATTACACCACCACGTAATCATGCAATGTCTAAATAGGGGGGTCAATGTGCGCAAACAATACGATATGGTCATTATAAAGCGTATTAATGTGTCACAAGAAGCGGTCATTATACTAAAATACCTGCATATGCGCTGGCATATTTAGAAATAATGAAATATAACTTATATAACATGGCATTTGTTCATGAGATCATGAATTAGTCATATTTATAAGTGGTGATTGAATTGAGTGAATGAATGGACTGGATGGATGAATGATTGAATTATGTGAACATGGATCTGAGCATTGATTGATTTGTACACCTGTGCTCATGATGATAGTGACGGATGAAACATGTGTGATGCTTTTAGAAGTATTTTGACCTATCTGTGGAAGAAGTAAAAATATTTTGATTGATTTAGCCAACACATCTTCTTTTCATACTCTTGTTTCATTTGAACATTTCTTATATCCTGCAGATCCCAAGCCAATGCCTAAAGTGGAATCAGCTTTCAGTGAAATTTTCAAGAATTCACCAATTCCACCCACTTCATCATCAGTAATATCTGCTGTTTCTGGAAATGCTGAACATAATCCAGAAGAAGAACGTGAGATCCATTTTGATCCTATTGCTAAACTACCAGAGAAAGTAGACTTGCAAACTGGGGAAGAGAATGAGAAGGCTCTGTTCTGCTCCCGTTCCAAATTGTATCGTTTTGACGTGGAAGGAGGTGCTTGGAAGGATCGTGGAGTTGGGGATGTTAAGATCTTGAGCAATGAGCAAACTGGACGGTTTAGAGTCATCATGCGACGTGAACAAGTTTTGAAGGTAAGTCTAAGGGTGTGACTTATAAGGTAATTGTATGTAAGTTATGAGCGGGAACCCGGGTACCCATATCCCACCGATCAAGTCAATGTGGAGTCCAAAAATGTTATGAATTGTCTCCAAACAGTTGTGTGTGAATAGCAATGATATTTGGTGAAGATATATAATGTGCAAATATTTCATGTAAACAACAGCTTGTAAATATCCTGTTTGACATGGTTTGATCTTAATTATTTACGGTTTAGTTAATCTCAGTGACATGGTTTGATCTTAATTATTTACGGTTTAGTTAATTTCGGCAATTGAAATATGGCCTCTTGTAATTGTATATTGTGGCTGGGACTATGTCATTGGAACCATTGAACTTTTCATGTGAGCTTTAGTGAACATAACATTATAATGACCTTTGGGTATCCTGCACCAGAAATTCAGACCCATGGTACCAGAGTTTCCAGGTATTTGTCCCAGCCCTAGGTTGACTCTAGGTAGTCTATCTTGGCCTAATTAATCATACCTAAATTCACTCAAATTGAGTATTGTCATTCCATCTAAGGCTTATTCCAGATAATGTGTGCATGTGTTACATGATGTCTTGTTTTGCCAGACGGTCACCCACCACTTCCCACGGTTGTTTGATATATATAGAGTTGGCTTCTTTATTAACTAAATGCAAACTATAGATAGCGCTATTTATCCTAAATCACATTTCTTTATTTTCAAGGGTTAGGTGATTAATACTGCCATTAAAACAGATGGAATAGGTGAAACAAGCGAGAAGGAAATTTTATATTTATTTATTTATTTATTTATTTCAACTTTCTTTATACAGGGTAGCTCCTTCAGTGTAAAAGCACTGCTATTCTTGGAGGCCCTGTGAACAAACAATAAAAGGAATTATTTGTATTAAAAGCTTGAAAGAGTAATTTCCAGTAACTAAATAGCGCCACCAATTTTGTCATTAATAGATACATTTTATATCCGAAAAAGCTTTAAAAAATACTATAAACGTGAATAATTTTGTAAAAGAGGGGAAATTAACGTTGAGAATGACTCAAAAGCATCTGTATTCATTAGCATGAATCACTTTTAGCTGTTTAAGCCTAAAATTTGTTTGAACGTGATGTTTTGTTTGAAAATTAATAAATGATCCCATCAAACAACCGTGTTCCTCCACCAGAGAACCTAGTTTGGGACTCGGTGTCGCTCTTAAAACAGGATAAACTGTGCTCTTTGAGTTTTCAAGCTGTGCTCTTTGAGTGTTGGAAGCTTTAAAGTATGTCTTTGAGTGTTCAAGCTTTAAAGTATGTCTTTGAGTACTGCTTGGATGTGAAATAAACATTGCTCTCTCTCATGACTGTACTTTTTGTTATATTGGGAAACAAAGGGAAACAAACCCTTTGCTCTCACTTAACTTCTTTTACTTCATGTGATCTACAGGTGTGTGCTAATCATTACATCACTGCAGACATGAAGCTTGCCCCCAATGCTGGATCCAAGACATCATGGGTATGGCTAGCAATGGATGCGTCAGAGGGAGAGCCACAATTTGAACAGCTGGCCATCAAGTTTAAATTAGAGGAGACAGCACTCTTGTTCAAGCAAGTTTTTGAAGAATGTCAGAGCAAATTAGAAGCTCTTGATGAGGAGACTGAAGAAGTGGTTACAAAAGGTATTAGAATTTTCCTTACTATTAATAGTTGATTACATTGTCAAAATTTGTAAATACATTTTGTAGATTTTTTTTTCATAATATTCATACTTTGATCTGTGCGCAATATAGACTTTTTAAAAGTTCATACACTTTTTGAATATTAAACACTTGTTTCTTCTTTAAATTGTGTTTTTCAATTTCTTTATTCTCTAAATTGAAAATAAAACAAGATATAGCAAATTTTTCTAGGTACTGTTGCGATTTTTCATTTGTTAGAAGCACTGATTTTGCAGTGGTTTTGAAACATTCACCAAATTACAAACAGGTGAACTGGTCAGGAGAATTACCATGGTTATCAGCACCTTACACTGGCACCTCACTGGAATATATAGCAATAGCTAGATCTCATATGGTCAATAATATGACTTTTGGGGAAATTGGGAGTGAGAAATATTGTTTAGATTGAAATTTGTAATCTTCCTACATATTTAGTAGCAAGGAGAACTTCAGCTCTACAATATAGAAGTGCCCATTGCTGTGGAATAGTGCATATATTGTAAGGAGATTGCACTCTTTCAATGAGTCATTTAGAAGCATGTATGATATATATTAGGAATATTCTCTATGAAGTTCTGTGTTTCACAATAAAATATCTACAGTGTGTTACATATATACCTTTATAATTTTCTGTTCTCTTTATGTGTAGAAGAAACAACTTCCACCACGCAAGCAGCAGCACCACCATCAAGCTCAGAATCGTCCCAGTCTGCAGCAGCTGACAACGTAGCAGCAACTCCTACCAAGACATCCACGATAGGGGGTGGTCCTGTAGCATCACCATCAGATGCTGTAGAAGAGAAGATTACACCAGGAGGAGCAGGTGGTTTAACTCTTGGTGCTTCACCGGATGTGATTCCCAAATCTACAGCTAGTCCTAGTCCGGAGATGCCACCAAAGGCCAGCAACACAGGCTTATTATCGTTACTAAAGGAAACTACAGATGGCTTATTCGGTAGTGATAAAGGTGAATCAGGTTCAGAGACAACTACAACTACATCTAGTAGTAGTAGTAACAGTCATAGTACTTCTGATGAGGAGGTGGAGGAAGAAGAGGAGGAGGATGTTGGTGTTAGCAATGTATAACTAACAAAGAAATCACCGCAGAACTGGCGATTTTAACTATGGACAATCTGATTTGAGTACAGGAGTGAGAGTTGGGATGAGATTTTTCGATATTGATTTGTAAATTTTTTTATTTGAAATTGGGAAAAAAAATCATGTATGCTGTCTTAAAGCATAGTTTAATGTTCTTGTGCTGGATCAAAGGTAAAACTTTTCATGTAAGGTTTCAGGCAGCTGTGAGCAGACCTAAAATATGTGGGGTTTTGGGTGCGCTGTTACGCGAAATTTGTACTACATCGCGATGAAGTATGCACAGTCAAAATTCAACAGTTCACAGCTATGTCTATAATTTGATAAAGAATCATCAGTTCTACGGTAGCATTGCCTTCGCCAACACAAAGACTGACGGAATATTTAGTCAAAGTCTCTATCATTGCTTATCTTGTAATATTCTTTTCTATTAAATGTATGTATTAATGCCTAAATTTGAGCAGCAGCAATAGTAAAATAAGATGCTTATCTTGTGTGTGCCGGTGCTTTGAATTTATCATAAGGACTAAGATCATGTCATGTGTAATATCACATTAAACATGGTTGCAGATAGGATTGATTTATCCTGAGGTCCATCTGGACTCCAAAAAGTACTATATAGTTTGAACAATTGTTTTCAGGGAAACATGCCATTAATTGTTTTTTAGGAAAGCATAGCATTAATTGTATTATTGAATGGTTGATACTCATATAAATCCAGAAATTAATATGAAAGGAATGTTTATTATAATATATTCCATTATTCCAGGTGTAATGAATGGTTGTTTATTCATTAACCTAGTTTGCTCTGATTCAGTTATGACATGAGAGGAGTGCATAGTGGGAACATTCCAGCAATAGTCACATACCTATTGTATTGTAGAATCAGATTGAACCCATGCATGGAGCGTATAACTCTCATTTGGAATTGGAATTACCCCGAAACATTTGAAAGTCCCCAATTCCAATGAAATACCTTATACGCGTTTTGCCATTACTATAAACACAGCTGCAATTTATTTTCTCATTGCGACCAAACCTGAATTCATTATATGAGCGGGAAATCCGTCAACAGAACCAAGATTTGTAACAGAGAATCAGAAATGCAGCATTTGTCAGAGCAGACAATCTTTATTGCCTTAACAATGGGCTATCCAAGTTGAAATCAATACACCCAACATGGAAGAAGACGACCAAAAAGGGAGTGGCATTTCAAACGAACCAGCACATTATTTTGTGACAGGCATCTAAAAATCTGAACTGCTGACTGCCTAAATTGTTGGTGTCCAACATTATGATGTGTATAAAAGATTATACATACAAGTCTGGAAAAAAGCGGGTGCGGGGAGCAAATTTGCCCTCGCAAAGACACCAATTGCTCCTGGTTCTTGTAAAATTCACATGAACCAGAAGCAATTTATTTAAAAAAATTGCTCCTGGTTCCAGTTTTTGCACTTGATGCAGTAGTGCTGGAATGCTATAATTTTTTGTATATGCAGAAAAGTATATTACTATTTGAAAATTGCTGCTGTTTCTTTAAATATTGCCCCTGGTGCTTGTAAAATTCCAGTGAACCAGGAGCAATGTTCAAAAACAAATTTTGGATCCAGTCTGCTTATTTCCAGGCTTGGTAGGATAAGGCCCCTGATTAATTTCTCCGCTGATGAGGAATGAGTTTGGGAGGGGACACTGAAATGACCACTACCTGTATGTGACAAACATACCAACCCTACATCTTTTCATGAGTTCTCCCACATGCTTTGATCACAGATGCATCATTTATTAATCTACTTATTATGTGTGCCTTGCCCAGTATTGTAGACAAATTAATAATATCATTTTCAATCATGATCTCTTGCTGGTTGTAATCAATCATGCAAATTTTAGCACAAATACTTTTTATGTACAATTATGTGCATTTATGTTGCTTATAAAGAAATGAAACATTCATGCAGTGGTTGAATTGCAAACTTTCATGCTCAAGTTGAATCCATGATGTTAAATTATGTGTTATTCGGATAAATCGTTTATGTTATCTATAACAAGAAACCATGTTGCAAGTATTACAAAATTGTGTGTGTAATTGGAAAGTATTGATACATAATTTTAGACTACATTGTTCAGCTCCTAACAGGCAAGCCTCATAAACATGAATGTGTAAAGAATGGTGAACACACAGTTAGGCCATAACAATTATGCAAAGAGTGCTTTACATATTGGGTTTAATGCATGCTTTTCTTATGTTACGACAGTGTAAGTTAGGACTTTATTGATGTACAGTTATCATGCAGGAAAAAGTGGGCAATATGGGAAGCTCATTGCAGGGAAATTTTTGGTTTTTGAGCAAAAAAATAAAGAAATACATAAGGGAAATATGTCATGCTGGAGGGAAGGGAAATTTGGTAAAACTGGAGGGAAATTTGGTAAAACTGGAGGGAAATTCTGGATTGCTTGCAGGGAAATGGTCTATGGTTATTGTACACGGTAACAAAGCCAAGTATGTTTTGCCTATTATGAGTTGAACAGACTATAGGGTGGTTAAGCCTTTCAAACAGAAATCCGTGATATGAATTTGGATGTTTGTTTATTATTTTGTAGCTTTCTTTATATCTTGGTTTTATTTTGTTAAACATTATAGAACAAGAAAAACTAATGTAAAAATCACTGTGATTCTAGCAGTGCATTTGATTCATCACGTGGTGTAGCATATATAAGTATGCAGAATTTTGTTTATGAAGGTGGCACTTAATGGTTGCATACTGAAGTATATATTTACGATAAAATCATACGAAGATATATGAATGAAAATTGATGTGCACCCAAGTAGTTCTTCAGATGAAGTAAAAATGTAAAAAAATGATATTTGAGAAAATATTTTGATTTGTTTCTTACAAAATTTGAAATTGAGTGATGAGCACATTTAGAAAAATGTGCATAATCCAAAACAAAAAGAAAAGAAAAATGATCACCTATTAAGTGTCACCCTAAATATTTTTGTTTACATAGATTTAAGTAATTTAGATTTAGATATCTTCAAGTGCTACTGATGTTATTGGTAGTAAAAAGAAATAAATGAATTCTTCCTATTAGAAAATTGCAAAATTGTCTTGAAGTCGTGAATTGTGTTGCATTTTTTGAAATTTTATTGTATATTTTTTGTTAACTAAAACAACAAATTGAAGCAAAAAATGGTAAAGTAGTCCATAATTTAACTTAATTGAAGCTTGGGATATGAGCCTCACATGGTAGGGTTCAGTGTTCAGCTCTGGAGCTCTGGCGGGCCAAATGTGTATCATCATATGCATTGCAAGCCTCAAAATAAGCAGATCTGGACCAGGAGCCACACATTTGGAAAAAGCTGCTCCTGGTTCTGTGATTATCTAGTGAACCAGGAGCCATTTCCTTAAACATGTTGAAGGAAGTAGTGTTTCTGGTAATTATGACTTTTGTGTCATGATTCGTTTTTGATGTTTCACAAAATGAGACAGATTTTGGATATGTTCTTGTAATTTTTATCCCCTTTGTGGTTTTGATTTTGGACTGGAGGCAGGTTTCTTCCAGGGCCCGTAATTTATATAATTTTGGAATGTATGAAATGTAAACTCCTGGGAAAATTTCACACGACACGCCGACACCCCACTACCCCAGGTGTTCGCATGACCATAACCCTTGTTTACAACTGCGGTATAGCTAGACCGCAAATAGGTCACGCCCTTGTTTTTTCTTCTTCAGATGAGCGCGATGCCCCTGTGAGGAAGTAGTGGGACAACCACCACAAACATGTGCTAATAATACCATCGAGCTACTATTAATAGCTCGAATGCTAATACATTCAATATTTTCTTCGCGGCAATTTAAATTTCATGTTCATGATCTTTCTACTAGGAGGCCTGTGAGCGGATCGTTAATATACTTACTATTAACATAATGGTACAAAAAATAAGTAAATCTCCGATTCATTTAAATGTCATTGTCATAATCACTGTCATTATCAATATTTTATAATGTTTTGCGGCCTCGTGAAAATAAAGGGAGTACGAAAATCATTCGACCTTTCCTAGCTTTTTTATAAGGGGTTAAATCGGGAAACCCGTTACGTTAGACAAACAATTTGCAAGCCTGCACACGTGCTCGTGGGAAATGTAATGTATTGTTATTTTCATAGATGTTCGACACTGATCAATAACACGCAATGCTCATTTAAATATAGTGCAAAGAAAGCCGCTGCGGATTTTAAAGAATTGGAAACTATAATAGGATTTAACTAACGAATGGAATTATGAGATTTCGTGATATGGATTTCGTTTTGTGTGCGTGTGTCTATTTTTCGTAAAACATGTCAAAGTAAGTTGAATTATCTACCGCATGCGTCTCAATTAAAATATAGATTACCGTAATGGCCTTCTTACTTTACTAGTTTACTGATCTTTTGACCGCGCCGTTTTTTTTACAACAAATAATGGGAGAAAACGGCAAATACTGGGATACCGGTATATACCGGTATGGACCTGACGGTATACCGGTATAAGGTATTTGGCATACCGAATATGCTTATGTGGACCAGGAGCCAAAATGTTATGACCATTGGGTAAATGGCTCCTGGGTCCTGCTTATTTCAAGGCTTTATCATATGGGTCAGTACGTGCACCTTGATTTGAAGTGGAAATTTGAACATATCCATGAAAAATTAGCCTTAAAATGGTTGCCACCCCCTCAACCAGACCTTGTTCACCTAAATTGGATGACCCATGCCACGCATATGGTGTGGGTCCAGTGGTAAAGACACAATAAGTGCTGCCTTGGAGTACCTGACTCTGGTAATCAAAAAAAGAAAAATCAAAAGGAATTTGGCAGAAGAAAACATTTATAGTGTTGCATTGCCTTTTTAAATAAACTTTCTCTTACTATGTACAAGTGTTATATAATCAAATTGAGAGGGCAGACTAAAACATGCAAACACCCCCAAAAAAGAAAGTCTCCACAAATTTGAATGGTCATACCTTTAACCACAAATAATAAGCCCAATCGCCATTGTAACTTCTAATCTTTGAGAGCACTTTTGGGACACTTCTGACATATCAGGGAAATTGCTCTAATTATTATTCATTTACTTATTATTGTAATAATGTTATCATTAACAATATTCTAAATAATTATTCTATATCATATTCATATTTTTTTAACAATTTTTATTCTAGTAAAACATTTAAATAATATTTTGCATGCACAAAAAAAAACAATTTCCCAATAGGTCAGAGGGCAAAGTGTCCCATAACTGCAAAAACTGTTCCACAATGCATTGCATCATTTCAATGACAATTTGGCTTATAAGAATCAACAAGACTGATATAGAGTTCAAATGCGAAAGCCAATAAATGCCATATTCAACCAACATCTAATGCTAGCTTTTAAAGGAGTATTGTCATTTTTCATTAGATATCCACAAAAAAAACGTATTCCCAAAATTTCAGTTGATTCCGATTTTGCGTTCGCGAGTTATGCATGATTATGTGTATTACACTGCTCCATAGACAATGCGTTGTAATTTCGTTCTGGTGCACCAGAACGAAATTCAAATTTCACAATATCTTTGCTAAGCGAATTAATCTGCAAGAAATATTTTGTACATAAACATTATGTAGCCAGAGGTTTCCAGTGATATAAAAATCTCAACTTTTTTGAGAAAAGTGGGGGATGAGGCTGTGGATCACGAAATGCCCTTTTAATTGACACCCTACTTTTAAAAATTCCAATGAATATTTTAGAAACTATAATAAAAAAAATATGAACTCATGAATGTATGGAAAATTTTGTTTGCAAAAAAAACAATCCCAAATTGGAATGATAAAAAAATAAATGGTTAAACAAAATTTGGTGCATTTGAAAAGTTCAAATGGATTATGTGGTGTGAAATGTTGCACTCACCCGAAGTGAGTGACCAGCGTGTGTCAGATTGGTATAAACAACCAACATTGATACTTCTTTTAAATTTGGAGAGTATTATGAATGGTTGGCACCCATTCATTTACACAGTAGCTTGTGAGAAATTGAAAACCTAATACGGAATGCGGGTTTTTTTTATTGTATTTTTTTTTAATGTTTATTTTTTTAATGTGTCAGTACAGGATTTCGGACAAGAATTTTGTGCAAAAATTATCCAATGTTGCAAATGTTGGAATAGTAGACAAATAAAGTCACTGCTACAAACTATTATTCTTCTCATTGTTTTCGTATCCAAAATATGCAAACAAATCTGAAACTTATGATCGAATATGAATTTTGAGTTTTATTTTCGCCTTTTTGTTAAAAATAAAATAAAAAGACATTGATTTTCAAAGAGGACTAAGCGCATGATTTTACTAACGCGCACGGCAGCTTTCAGACACAGGATTTAATTTTTTGAATCGCACCAAATTTCATTCTATCATTAATTTCTCGATCATTCTGATTTTGATTTTGTTTTCTGATTCTGATTTTGTTTTCTGATATCATATAAGATTTTGTTTTTCTGATATCATATAAGAAAATACTCTCAAATGTTCATATCTATTGCTTATAATTAATTGTGCTTAAAGTTCTGACTATTCAAACTTGTGGGACTTACTTTTTTTGATGTGTTTATATTGATTACATCATGTATCTGGAATTGATGGGTTTGGAATTGATGACAAGATAAAATGAATACCACATCAACTTGATAAGGTCATTGGCATATCCATCTCTTACACAAACTATCAATGTAGCAATCTCTGTATTGATGCAAAGATGTCAGTGCTGTAGTAGAGACTCTCCGCAGGTGTTCTTTATGACAGATGGTATGGAGCCTATTTATATGAGGGGCTGGCCAGAGGATTTCACAGATTTGCAGTCATTTAGAGGGAATGTGGATACATGTAGGAATTTCGTACATGTAGTTTGAACAACTATGACTTCATTGCAGGATGAAAAAGGTGCAATTCCAATGTTACAAATTCAACTGATAAGATTACCATAAATTAGTGGGTGTATACATTATCATTTAAATGAAGTTGTCTTGAGGGAAATTTGTTAATGACTTTGAATGGTTTATTCAGCAATCAGTAATGTTTTTAAGGCAGGTCAGATGGCAAGAGCCATATTTTTTCCAGCCCTATCCATTTAAGGCTACATGCTCTTTTTGGTTGAAATTTTTGGCGGGAAATAATCCCGCACAAATATAAAGTAATCTTTTCCCACAACTAAATATCATAGTCAGGAAATTAATGATGCATCTGGTAGCTTAGATCATAACTTTCATATACTTCAGTTGCAATTATCCCAGAAAATTCTTGATTTGTTTTTACAGAGTCTTGAATTGACGAGGTTTATGATCAAAAAACGTCACTCGGTGTATTTTGAAATTCGAGGCCATAACTCTTCTCAAATTAGCCCAAAATCATAATTTATTATATACCCGTGTAGCAAACCCCAATGGGAATAATTGGACGTTGTTTCTAGTGTGAGAATTTTGACCTGTCAATCCCTTTTCAGATTTCGCATCCGAATTCATTAAAATGTGATATATTGAATTAATAATGAGTACGCTTACCTTTCTGCAACACTTCCCGGTGCCATTGCGCATCTGGTGACAGCCAGTATTTTGGCTTAAAACAGTCCCTTCCTATCATTTTTGAACAAAATATTCCTCGAAATTACGTACGTGACACGTATATATTGGGACAGCGAGGAAATGAATCAAGCTATTTACGGTGGGGTAGGCTATTGGAAGCTATTATGGTACCAGGCATGTCAAGCAGATGCATACATAAGGGCGGTATATTCAAATGCTATTGTCTGGATCATTGAGACAGTATCGATCGCAAAAGTAGGCTTATACACGTGAGGTGTGTTGTCGCTCCCTGGTTTTGACATAAATTACAAGGACGCCTTGAATGACCCAGCGTTTTATTATATTTATTAGAAAATTAATCGTCGTTTATTACGAGTCCTAAGAGTCATACCAGTTCAATTCATCAAAATTAATTTATATTAAATGAAAAACAAACAAACAAGTAGAGTCCAATGTCTTACTATGACTGTATTACTACCAAAATCTGCTTTTAATACACTAGAAACGTGTTGATATGTATATCTTTGAAAATCGTCAGACATTAACCACAGGTACCGCGCGTGGCACAGTGGCATCGTTCACTGTTCAGCATAGTGTATCGGCCGTGGGTCGAACCCTGGTGGAAATTTTAGTATTTTTTATTCTTTTTACTAATACGCTGTGCCGTTTTTCAAACGCGCCCCTGAATGAAATTCATGGGCAAAGTACCCTTAAAGATGGGTGACCTGATCGATAGCCTCATCCCCTCACTTTTCCCTATCAAAATGGAGATTTTGGCATCCGACGAAAGCTCATATTTTTCTCAAAATCCAAGTGAAATTTTAGGCCTAAATTATATTCCATTTAGATCTTATGAATGAAAAAGTGATAGCCTCATTCCCAATTGTGGTATACCACACATACCATTCTATGGGCCATTGTGAAACATGTTTTTACATCTAATATCAAAAAGGCTAGTGCAATTTACCTCAAAACCTGGGGAATTTGATTGTTTTGGTACAGGGTACAAAATGTAATCAGAAAAAATCTATCCATCTACCTTCAACTTAATACTGCAGTTTATGGAAGTTCACTCAAAAGCATTCATCTATGGTGCGTGAGGTTGCTTGTTTGAACCCTAGCATTGGTTCATACACACACATAGTCAAAAATGTATTAGCTTGAAATTCTCCTGAACAAGGAACTTCTTGTTAATTGTCTTGTTGTAACTCGTACGATACTCTGGGAGCCAGAGTCTTAGCTAGAAATTGAGGGTCATGCCAATCATTTGAATAAAATTGCCTGTCCTAATTTGACCTTTAAAACATTTACCAGACGTCTAAAGCCTATTGGGGGTTCAAAGAGTTAAAATATGTGCTGATATGGCCTTGTTCTACAAATTGGGTTTACTAAAAAGGTCAATTAGCTTCTTAAAACATACAATTTATAATATAGCATCTGTCAATGGCATTAATTTTGCCCGTCCCAGGAGCAAACTGGCCGTCTAAAATGACGGCCAGACGGGTGGCTAGCTAAGACCCTGCTGGGAGCTGATCCTGGCTGCGAAGGTCCACTGTGGAATGTCTAGAGTGTGTGCTTCATAGCTGCGTCCATGTGTTGTTTAATTGTTATGGGGCTGTAGTTGTCAATAAAGTGTGCCAAGGCTTGTGGACCAATGTATAGGTGTTGCGCCTGTGCGTAGTGCACTATAAATCACTGTGCTTTTCTTATTTCTTGATATTAATACATTGATGTTATAAGAAATTCCTAGGTCCTGTGGTTCTGAAAATAAAAAATATACCAAAACTGTTTTGGATGTTTCTCCACCCTCTCCCCATCCTGAGAAAAGTAATGGTCATTGGACAGATATGGCACCCCTTTTTTGGATGTTTCTCCACCCTCTCCCCTTATATCAGCTTTGTGATATCATTTTCAGAACCCATACCTTACCTCTTGAGTCAGTGTCATCTTTACTTATCTCGATATTTGAGTGCAAACACTGCTAGGTCACTCTCCCCTCGGACTTGCCTTAACATACTGTGAAAAGTATCTTTTCCTTTTCAAAGTGCATCAACACTCATGTTATTCATGGTTTTTTTTTGTGGGAGAGGATAGTGGAGGTCCCTTACTTTAAAATCTTCTACTCAAATGAGGCTGTCAATTTGCAATCTGAAAGTCAAGGCTATACTACCCATTCTATCTTTGCTATGATGTCTGCTAGCATCTCCAGGTAGATGGTCCTCTTTAAAGGTCATTGACTTTGCTAGCACTTAAACCTTTGTATATTGTGAATATACACACTTATAAATAGCTTAAATGACAAAGAAAATATCCCCAGGGATGATTTTTCATCAAAACCTTGTTTAGCGGTTGAAAAAGGTGTATTGGTGGAAAATGGAACCTCTTCAGTTTATCATTATTCTGAGAAATGTTCAGTTTTGAGCAAACATGAGTTAGAGCAAGTAAATATCACTTGTGAATTCTGACCTTGATAAAGTGATTTTTCTTTGTAATTATCGATTGTCTTCCAGTGTGAATGAACTAAGGAAACCACCTGTCATCCTTGGGTTTGTACTATTTACATACATACTGATGAACAATGTAATCCTATTCACACATTACCAACTTTTGTTTCTGTCCACTTCTGTGTATTTGCAGTAGAAGTGATAATGTAACAGCCTACCATAGCAATTAGGCTAAAACAATTTTTGAATATATCGCTCTGCACTAGTACGTTCATGCGGTACCAATGCATTGAACCATAGATGTCAAAAAACAGGGATAAAGACCTGGATCGTATTTCTATAGAATATTCATATCCTGCTGATTACTCACACCTGTAAGATTTTAGTATCTATTAAAAGAGCAGTATTGTATTCAATCTATGTTTGCAGACATACACAGGTGATGAGTGATTGAGTGCAACCTACTTGTAGTGCAGGGCGATATATTCAAAAATTGTTTTGACCTATTGCTGTGGTAGTTAATCCTGTTACATCACTTCTATGGTGAATGTGATGGTGTAATATCTTTCAGTGGATTATTGTGTTGTTTTCAAAAACATCGTTTAATATTTAATACCTTTAATATTAAAATATGAAAGGTCTTTCTGATTAGTCATCTCATCTTCTGTTAGCATCACTGTTAATAGTGAATACTATTTATAATTAGAGCTACATTGTGTTAGCACAGGTTCAGTACTGTCTGATACAGCTTGATACGGATACCCTCTAAAGGTAGCCCCAGAAAGGTAGCCCCAGAAAGTTTGCAGCACAGTGGTTTGTGAACTGAGTTGTAAATTGTTTTGAACAAGGCAAAATAAATTAAGGTGCATGATCAATGAAACAAATTGTGGGGTTTTATCTTGGGTATTAATTAAAGCTTAGTTGCATAGCAACCTGTGGATTTTGGGTGGTTAGATCTGGGGAATTAAACTCAACTACCAAGTTTGGTGGCAGCCTAAGAAGGGGTCCACATGGGGATACGTACAGTAGCCAGTCTGCATATGAACTGCCCTCATTGGTTACACTAGCACCCATGGCCTAGCCTGGATTTGTGTGATTGAGGTAGGGGTGAGGCAAAATTTGACAAATGGCAAAATAAGCTGAGAAATCTAATATCATAGTGGGCAAGATGACTACACTTTGATCAACTCGTAATCAGCGGGCCTTATTCGCTGTTGTAGTGCACGTTAGGGGAGGTGCAATTAGTATGTGTACCCGGGGTGGTGAATTATAGGGGGAAGATTTTTGGCAGGCCAAAAGGGGGGGGGAGCAAGTATTTTTTGGCAGGTCGAAGGGGCAGGGTCAAGCGATTTTTGGCAGGTCAAAAGGGGGGGAAGAGATATTTGGCACAGATATTTTGGGCACCATTTCTATATTACGCCCAGATAGGTGTAGGAAAACATTAGGAACATGTTCAAATATGCAAAATTTTGTGCTCGCTGCGCTCGCATATATGATAACACAATTTAAGGTTTTAAATTCAGGTTCCTAAAAATCTTAGTGTGTAAAGGGGGGGGGGGAAAAAGATTTTATGGCATGTCAAAAGGGGGGGCAAAGGTTTTTTGGCACGTAAAAAGGGGGGCAAAGATTTTTTGGCACGGCCAAAGGGGGGGCAAGCAATTTTGGCAGACCACTTTGAGAATTCAACACCCTGGGGGTACACATAATTATTGCATGACCCCTTATAATATGACGGTTGCTAGGTCAACTGGCTCACGCTTTCTTTGTTATGAACCACTGATCGAAATGATCACAATACAAAGCCTATGGCATATCATAATTCGGAACAGGTGTATGAGCCCGAGATTGAACCAGTAACCAATGGTTACTAACGTGCACTACGGCAGCGAATAGCGTCACGGATTAATATCAATATATTATTTTATTTTGAGAATTGTCTTGTGACATGTCGCCAGAAGTATCACAAATTATTAATTGAAGACCTAAACTTTATTTCACTAACAAAATATCAACCATACAGGTACGTCAACCATGTAACTCTTGACATGGGTCTACTTTTCGGCATAGTGGTAAACAATTCCCACCGATTACGAGCTGATCAAAGTATAGCACCAGAGCACACTGCACATGGATGAGTTTGATAGTCAGAATATGCTCAATTTATACACAAAATAGACACTTTAAAACAAAACAAACTGGCACAAGTGTTTGTATTCAATATGTATTTAATGCAAATATATTACACTTAAGGCTCACAATAGTATAAGATTGAACATTAAATGATTTCAATGACATTTGATGATGCATACCAAACACTTATATTGTGGATGTGTCATTGCACTTCCAAAACGTTGCATATCCTTACATCTACATATTAAAAACACAGAATGTTCTTCGTTAAAAAAAATGACATTATCACATTGAGAAAGAAGTATTTTCTCAAAAATCCAGTCAACTGACAAAAGTTCTCTTTCAACTGACAAAAAGTAAATTAATTCTTCACAGGGCTGTGCATTTTTGGAATTCTGTGATACTGAAGTGAATTGTCCAAAACAGATAATTTTAATGATGTAAGAGGAATTAACTTCAATATAGTGACTATAGAAAAAGAGTAGAATAAATTAAAAGCGACTATTCGCTGTAGAAGTGACGTAATAATCAGATTTACTACCATAGCAATAGACGAATACAACTTTTGAATAGATCGCCCTGCACTAATCACCTGTGTATGTCTGCAATCATTGATTGAATACAATACTGTTCTTTTCAAAGATACTACTAGTCTTACAGGTGCGAGTGATCAGCATTTTTTTTACATCTATGGTTCAATGTATAGGTACCACGTGAACGTTGTAGTGCAGGGTGATATAGTCAAAAATTATATTCATCTATTGCTATGGTAACTATTCTACAGCAAATAGTGATGACAGAAAAAGAACAGGTTAACCCACCAAATGTGTTACGACTAAAACAGTCAACAAGTGCTCGAACAAAGTTCAGTTGAAAAGATCAGAGAATGCAATGCTCTTGGAATCGAACATGACTGTGATCTTTGAACAAGTTCATTATAGGAATGATATCAACTGTGAATTTTGTTCATTTTGAACAATTCCAAGTAAAAACGGGGTGATTTACTCACATTTTTAGTGATGTTTCACCCAGGGGGGTACTTAGTCCTTGTTTTAGAGTGAAACAAGGACGAGGGGGCCTACGCACTCAACAACATCTTTGACCAACTCATCACGCCCTCCACGGTGCATCCTGTTGCCTATAAAAGCAAGCAGTCAGATGTGATGAGTTGCCAGTCTGAAGAAGCCACTAGTGTAGTGGTGAAACGTCACTAAAAACGTGAGTAAATCACCTTGTTTTTACTTGGAATTGTTCAAAATGAACAAAATTCACAGATGACTGTGATCTTGATAAATGGACAGTTGGGGTGAACAACACATGTACAGCGTATAACATAACAGACACTGAAAGCCAAAAGATTACAGGTTTGATTCCTTTGTTGGAGAGATATTTTGGATCTGTAGTTTGCATGGCACTTGGTAACAACAACAAAAATTGTAACACAAGGAGTGGGTAAAACTTTTTTTCTGTTATATACTTTTAGACAATTTGAACTCCAAAAAAAATCCCTCTAGCTTCAAACAACATACTTGCGGAGTATTTTGATCATCAATGCATATTTAATGAAATTTTCAACTACATAAGCAATACAAGGAAGAACAATAAATATTTCCCTATTGCACGGTTCTGCCATGATGCAAGGAGAGCCTTGAACTGGCATGACATGAAAGGAATAATTACATAACTTCATGCAATGTTATATGACTGGTTCAATTCCCATTCATCCATGCTGCTAGATCGAGGCTCTCCTCGCACATGGCGGAATCATGCTATGGGTGAATAATATAACAATTCCATATTATAAAAGCCACAATTTCAATAGAAAAATATATTTAGGTCAACTAACACACAACAGCAACACTTTATGTGATAGTATTGGAATTCTTACAAATTTTTTCTCAATGTCATGATTTTAAGGTGATGACGATGGGCAGTGACAAAATCATTCTTTTGTTAAAATTCACAGAAGCACATGATATGTCACAAGAATATGAAATCTCAGCAGAAATTCCATGGAACTATAGCCGACATAAAGAAGCAGAAGATCTTTTGTACTGTGATTTCTCACAAATAAGAATTTACTTGTGTATTTCTTTTGGAAGCATCCCGTCAGGTGGCATAGACAGTGATGTTGAACCCATCTGTAAGCAGTGGCGGCACCAGGAATTTTATTTTTTTTGAGGGGGGAGGGGGCAAAGTGAATTTTTTTTTTGGGAGGGGGGGAATCACCAAATTTTTTGAGCAAAATTGCTGCCAAAAGTGGAAATGTTTGCAATTTTGAGTTTTTACGAGGGGGGGGGGGTTGCCCCCCTGGCACCGCCACTGTCTGTAAGTGATGATGCCTAGTCAACTCTTGCCTATTTACCTTCCACCTGTTTTCTTGGTGTGAATGTCAAATCAAAAATTGAAATCATGTGGCTATTAAACAAAATTTACAATCTATTTGAATGTGGGGGGGGGGAGAAGTAGAAATTTTATGCAAGTATTTAATATTTAATTTAAATTTAATATTGCACTTTATTGAGTTCTGAAATCTTGTAGTTCTTTAATTATGGATATTGGTACCAAAATAAATTTACAATTAAATAATTTGACATATCACATCAAACAAGTGGGAGGGGACTGAAAATGTATTTTTACTTTAATAATAATATATATCAATTTTATTATGCAGTGACCGCATGTAAATGCTGGCATGCCGCTATGCATGATCTCAGCCAAAAACTGCAAACCCAATACTTCAATTTCTAAATAGATTTCATTGTGGTACTTGCCACATTGCTTTGGATATTGCACAGCCACTGCAAATTTTGGACAAAAAAAGTTGTAACAATGTTACCGGCCCCTAGTTTCATCGTAATGGTTATATCATCAGAATTGATTGATCGACTGAAAAAAGGAGAGTATGTTATACCTGAATGTTTAGTTTTGAACAAAACTCCTGTAGTTTTACAGAAGCTTAGCAGGTTCTTTAAAAAAAGGTACGTTGACCCCTCACTGCCACCAGGCATCACCTTAATAACAACACTGTCTACCTACACAAATCTAGCAACTTGTTTACAATATTTTAATCTAATTTTAGAATTAAATATTGCAGTCTACTATTGGTGTTAGAGTATTTTAACTTTGCCAGATATTTCTGCACAGCATTATAAGTTATACATAATTATAATTTATAATTCTGGAGAAAATCTTGACAATTGTATTCATGTACAGCATTTTCAAAAGGTTATATAGTGGTGTACCATTGTAACATAACTTTATACATCATCATAATAATAAACATTTGTTTACAAAAGGCAGAACAAAATTATTGGATAATCAAAGTATGTCAAAGCCCTCTAAAATCAGCAATAAATAAAATAATACAAAACAAATTAACACAAAACAATGCATTTGGTTAATACCAGTGTGGTCTTTATGAGGTTTTTATGGGTGACCCCCACAAATAAGGGACCGTTCACAAACACTTGTAAGGGGGGCCTGATGCAAAATGCAAAAAAATTTCATCACGAAAATTTGTTGGGCCCCCCTTTACAGACCTCAAAAATGTCAGGGCTCCCCTTTTTGACATGAAAATTATGGGTCAACCCCATAGAAAAGCATATATAAGCATTTTTCCAGGAAAATTTGTGGTCATTTTTTCAGGCAAAAAATTTCAGGGCCCCCTTTTTGCATCAGGCCCCCCTAACAAGTGTTTGTGAACGGTCCTTAAGCCTCTGACCTCCTCAACTGTAGCTCCAACCCTCCCCATACAAGGACATTTGCCTTTGTATTTGTTTGCAAATATTCAACCCTCCCAATGAAGTCAACCCCCCCCCCATAAAGACCACACTGTTTGCTCCCAAACATCTAACAAAAAAATGGTTTAATATAGATAAGTTGAGGGACTTGAAGTACAATGTCAGCCTTAAGGCAAACAAGGTTACAACTATTAGCACCAAAAACAGACCAAATTAACTTAATTATGTGGAGATTATCATGTTCTTTTTTCCCTTATCATTATCATAATTATTCGTATTCAAAATTCAAAATGTTGTTTATTTTCATATTTGGAAGTACACTTCGATTTCATATAATGTAATGTACAATCAAGCAAATGAGTCTATATTATTATTAACAGAGAGATGACTAGCGTGTCAAAACTCAATAGCCATGTGTCTAACGTTATGCCACCATATTGGCTTGTCACACACGAAGACCGAAATAGTGTACCTTCAGTATTTATCGGCAAACACCTGAGTCCTCTTGATAATTAATATCTTGATGTTAGGCCAAGTACAGGCCCGTACGCAGGGGGGGTGCGGGTGGTGCGATCGCACCTCCCAAATTTGCAAAAGTATACAAAAAGTCCCAAAATTTCTGAATTTGCGAGCGTAGCGAGCAAAAAAATCAGGTTTTTTTACGGTTTGTTGGTCAAAAAAGGTCAAAATTTGAGGCTAATTTGGGAAGAAAGTCCACTTTTCACAAAATCGCCCCCCCTTGAAAATAAGTCCACTTTTTCAAAATCAGCACCCCCCCAAAAAAATCCTGTGTACGGGCCTGGCCAAGTATGATCTGTCTTTTTTGTACTGTCCAGGCCCGTGCAGGATTTTTTGGGGGTGCTGATTTTGAAAAAGTGGACTTATTTCCAAAGGGGGGGGGGGCGATTTGTGAAAAGTGGACTTTCCCCAAAAATTTGGACCTTTTTTGACCAAAAAAACCGTTAAAAAACTGTTTTGGGACTTTTTGTATACTTTTGCAAATTTGGGGAGGTGCAGTCGCACCCCCCCTGCATACGGGCCTGGTACTGTCCAAAGTAGAGTACCTCCAGCATTTATCAGCAAAGACCTGAAGTCAATGATAATTGTCTATTTGGATGAGTACTGGGATTTAAAGTGTCCGTTTCTTTTAAAGTCTTAACTTACAATACAAAATAGTGCATCTCTAGCAACTTAAGTACTCTCCAAAATAGTTTATGTTCAAAGGCCTGAATTCAAGCGATAATTGGTCGAGTACTGGGAGTAGGGTCTATCCTTTTGAAAATCTTAACTTATAGTACTCTCAATATGGTGAAAACCAGTTTCCTAAATTTCCATTAAATATCTTTGGCTTTTCTTCAAGATCTCTTGATAGGCTAGAATGGGTAAAACATGGACGGTAGAAAAAGAAACATTTTGTACAGTCCATGGTTAAAAACTACCTGAAATTGAAGAGTAAATGCATTTTATGAGTTCGAGTTGGAGTTACAAGTTGGAATTAGAGTTACATTTTAGAGTTCGACTTAGAGTTCGAGTTACAAGTTGGAGTTAGAGTTTCAATTTAGAGTTTGTTTTAGAGTTAGAGTTACAAGTTGGAGTTAGAGTTAGAGAACTCTAAATCGAACTCTAACTCTAACTAAGGGAGCGATCGTTATTTATGGCAGGGGGGGAATGGGTAAATTTAGGGGAACCTGAAATTTTTTGTGGTCTTGAGGGGGGGAACCTGAAATTTTAGTTGAACCAGGAGGGGGGATTGTTAAATTTTAAATGGAGAAAATTGGGAAAACAAGGGGGAACACGAAAATTTTGAGCGGACGTGAGGGGGGAACGCGAAATTTTTTGTCGATATTTTTGCCAAAACACCCATTCCCCCCCTGCCGTAAATAACGATCGGTCCCTAAAGTGCAACTCTAACTCTAAATCGAACTCTAAAATGTAACTTGAACTCTAACTCGAACTCATAAAAAGTAAATACTCAAAATTGAAGAAATCAGGTTTGTCTGGTTGCTATGCGACAGTAGTAACTTATATAATATACATCTTGCTGAGCTAAAATCACTCCGTTGGGTTTCAATTTCCATTGGTTTGAGTTTAGACAAATTTGATGATTTTGGGAAGGGTCAAAAGATTATTAGCAGAAGGCATTTATAATACATACAGATTCAATAACAGGTGTAACATGCTTACTCCAACTGTCTTAAAATTAAATCATAGCTACGAATTTGCTATATCTAATGAAACTATGACAGGGACTGTCTTTTGGAATTTGCAGGAGAGCATTAAAAAGCTCTTCTGGAGCTTCAAGGAGCTCTTCTCCTTCAAGGAGAGCTGTTTAGAGCATTTACAATAGAATGTAAGGAGAGAATGGTCAACTAAGGAGAGCTAAAAATCACTCTCCTATATCAGATTTAAGGAGAGCAATAGAGAGTGATTGCTCTAGCTCTTCTCAAAAGGCAGTCACTGCTATGATTTACATACAGTTAAAACTATGTTATATTGATTCATGTGTTTACTCAATTGGCAGTGCCCTGTTATATCATAAGGTTTACAAATCTGGACAAATCACATTTCATGTTGTAATATTATCAATTTAAGGCACATGCTAATTAGGTTTCCATCACTAACATAATGAAAGGCAGGGATGAAAAGACTAATTTGTGCAGTGGTGGCGCCATGGGGAGCCCCAGTCAGAACTCTTGTCCCCCCTGTTTCCCCCAGAAAAACCCAAAATTACAAAAATTCCACTTTTTGCGGTAATTTTGCGCAAAATTTGTTGATTTTGCCCCCACCTGAAATTCACCTTGCCCCCTAATGCCCCCGAAAAAATTTCCTGGCGCCGCCACTGAATTTGTGTCTGACGTCAGAGCAAAGGTGCACCGGTTGCCGACCTGTGCAGTACAGCATTTTCTGTCTAGTTGTCAGAATTTCAGATGCAAACTAGTCTTTTTATCTCTTGTCTTTCATTATACTTGACGGTACATCATTCATTCTGTGGTTCACCTTATTACAATATTATTGATCACATTTTTGTTTTATAAATCATCAAAGCCAAACACATGTATATACTTAGTACATGTGACCAAACATACTTGGCCAAATTATATAATGATTCAGGGCTCTATGGAGGAGGTGGCAAAATGATGTATTTTGAAATGTTACATCAATAGTTTTAAATTTAATTTTGAAGTCAAAGGTTGATTATTTTTGATTTATTTATGAATAAATTAAACCTTGCATTATGACAAAAATTACATATCATGATATCACTTATCATTTGTTATAGGGAGTGTTACTAGTTCAATCTGTGGGTCGATGCCCGGGGGTGGGGTACTCAAGTTTGATTTTGGTAGGGACGTGCCGCTGAGAAAAGTGGACCCATAAATATACCAAGTTTTCAAGAAATTAGGACCCATTGATATACCAAAAGTCAAAATTTTCGACCAAATTTAACCCAAATTATCTTAGTTTTTACCAATTTTTTTTTGGAAAATTTCGAAATTTTGGCTAGATTGAGGCAAAATTTGGCTATTTTTCGAAAAAATTGAAAACATTTTGAAAAAAGGACCAATTCATATACCAAAATTGGCTTAGAAAAAGGGGTCATTGATATACCAAAAGGCCGAAAATGCTACCCATATTAGCGCACATTCCCGTATGGTCATTTGTACTAAGTACCCCCCCTGGGGTCAATGCAGTGGGACAGATTCACCATTTTACTCTGCATATATTGATTGGGGAGGCCGTAAAACATCAAAATGATGTAAACATGTGTATTTTATAAATAAATGATAGTTAATGATCTGATTTGGTGTAGCATAAGATCATTTAATACATTTCCAAAATAAGAGTAATCAGAACCTCTCCCTTCGGCTCAACTCTTACTCCCAAATGTTTTTTCTTTTTTTTTTCCCCGTCTTTTTTTTACTTAAGCCGAGTGGGATGGGTATATTCCAATTTTAGCCATTGAACTGCAGTGTACTTTTAAATATATAGATCTCATAGGAAATGAGTCCAAGAAGCCAATATCATGTGGCAAAACAAAAGTTTTGGACATTTTCCCCTGCCCGTGCAAAATCATGCACATAGGGCAGAAATGACACCCTTATCAAGCCTTGGGATTTCCTTTACAGAACCCATACCATTCTTCTTGCGTGTCAACTTTATTTGTCTCAATATTCAAGTGCAAACACTGTTAGGTTATGCTCCCCTCCGACTCGCCTTAAAAAAAGCAAATTATGTTACATATCTGACTAAGACGATTTAACATGTACTGTAAAGCATGATATGTTCACAAATTTCACAAGTGCAGTTGATTTGCGAAACTTTCATAAACATAAATATTTTTTCTTCCTATAGACCTTTAACCCTAACGGCCTAAGGGCATTTTGGAGATGGGAAGGGAAAGAAGGAAGGAATAAAGAGAGAAAAGAAAGAAAGAAGTTGTTTGCTCTGGGTGGGATTCGAACCTGAGACCCCTCGCATGCCAAGCACACGGTCTGCGACACCTTGCCACAGGTCTTGGGCTTCGCTGGCCAGCGAAACCGTGCCTATATATCATTTAGGGCGATTGCGTCATCACACCACGTGGGATGCACGCACGAACAGCGCATATATCAAGTAGTATTTTGTAGTACATGGTACAGTTAGGGTTAAGGAAATGTACACATTCACAAAAATTTCATGTCACAGAAACCTGGGTTCTCTCCAAAATGCGAAATTTTAATGCCGCAAAAATACCATGCTTTACAGTATCCCCAACCTATTTCTTTGGATTCAACACATGATTGATACTTTACAAAAATACACAAACGGATTAATATTATATATAATAATGTGTATATACCATCAACAGTATCTGCTAATATGTACATTTATATATCAAACAGTTTATACTTAAAACAATGGAGCTGCATAATATAGTTCATAATAATAAAACTGTTTACATTATTTACATACATCACAGTTTATCTTTAAAAGCTTTAAGTTTACAAAACTGGAATTGTTATCAATTCCATTTTAGGTATCAATATTACCCATTTATACATTCATTAATGAATAATTAACTGTAAGGTGGTGTTGCTATAGTCAGTTTTAGTCCCCTAAGTCTGACAAACCAAAATCCCCCCATTTGTGTTTCATTACTCCCCGTTCCAGACAAATACAGCACTAAATTTTTTGGATTACGAAAATATTCAAATGAAACATAGCTAAATTCCCAGCTAAATCCTAATACTTTAGTTAGTTCTAACTGGCAATATAAAGTCCAATTTAATATATTGCCAATATTTGGAATTAAGGGCCAAACACATGCATTTTAGGGTGTTCTTCGTATGCTGTTACAATCAAGCCCAAAGACTTGTATTCTAATTTCAGGTTATGCATTCTAATTTTCGGAAAACACATTTTTTAATATCATTTAAAACCAATTATCAAAATTAGGCCTAACATGAAATATTAAAATTATGAGCAAATTCATACTCAAAATTTTGAATGTTTAGACTTGTGCCAAGTCTGAGAATTATGTGAAAAATTGCAAAAATATTAAAATTTGACTTAGTTTCATTGCCAGTTAGAACTATAGCTAAAGGATTAGGATTTAGCTATGTTTCATTTGGCAAAACAGATATATGTTTTAATCCAAAAAAATTATGGTGTTATATTTTTCTGGAAGTAGATCTTGGGGAAAGTAAGATCCTAAGTAGAACAGTTATTATAGTAACATTTCTCATTAATTATATACAAACCTTTTAACAACAAGCGTTCACCACTTAAACTTTATAGCAATTAATTTATTAAATTAAAAAAACAAGCTTTTACATGACAAAATGGTACTTTATAAAAATGCAACAATATTGCATCTAAATCAAAATGATGAGAAATCTACTTGTTTTGGAAGCATGTTGTATTTTGACTACTAAGTATTTTCCCTTTTTACAAATTTGTTCCGCTACTATATTGTTAACCAGTGTTACTTGATATCAGTCAGATGTGTGGGTGGGGTGTGTACATGTGTGTATCTGCGATGTGCATGTTAATTTATATGTACATGCAGTGGCGGCACCAGGGATTTTTCGGGGGGGGGGGGGGAAGTGAATTTCAGGAAGGGGGCAAAATCAACCAATTTTGCATAAAATTGCCACAAAAAGTGGAATTTTGTGTGATTTTGGGTTTTTTGACTCAGAAGTGGGGGAGTAAAATGTGGGGGTCAAATGCCCCCTTTCCCCTCGTATAGTGCTGCCACTGTGTACATGTATGTGCCATATGGGCTATTCCAATTGAAATCCATACACCATGGAAGACGTGACCTTAACTTTTATACAGGGGTGTGAATTTCAATTGACTCCATTTGAAGTTTATACCCCCTGTGTGGGAGATTAAGGTCATGTCTTCCTTAGGGGGTGTATGAATTTCAATTGGAATAGCATAAAGCTCTAGGTGGTTGGTTACCATGGTTACTGTGTAAATATGTATAATAATACATACCCAGAATGCACATTTTGATGCACTGAACATAGAAATCACAACTTATCAAACATACGAGTAAAAACCTTCATATGTTTTCATTTAATGTGACTAGTGCAGTGCATAAATTATTTGAATTGTCTATGCCAAAAAATGAAAAATTATTTTATTTATACTCAGTGTATACAAATCATAAAACAAAAATTAATACAACACTGCATTCCAAAGGGCAATAAATTACATATATTATAATTTAGTACACTGCAAAAACTATGTTTAAAGACTGAAGACATTTTTGTAATCGATTTGTAAACATATTTCTGTCAAATTCCAAGACACTGATGTGTTAACTCCTAAACACAGGCTTCATGTTTAACATTTAAACATATTTACAAATTGATTATAAAAAAGTGTTTAAAAATATTTAAACACTGTTTTTTTTTGCAGTGTAGGGACCTATTTGAATTATATGGACATTATTATTTCAGCTATGCAAAAAAGCACAAAGCTGAGTTGGGTCATGATATAGGACAATCATCTTTTAACTACATTTATTTTACTTGTGTTTTGGCAAGGTAAAAAAACAAACACTAATCAATTAGAATATAAAACACTGATCCTTTTGTCAGATCTATGATAAAACACACAAAATATAAAGGTCTTCACAGCTTCAAGACCCCATTATCTCCCAATTTGTACATTATTAAATCTATCTTTGTCATAATTTACAAATAATAACATAAAAACAACAAACTCTAAAAGTGATCTCTTACAAAAGGTGTTGCCATGACAACAAGAAAGCTATTGTGATTAAGGAAGCCGATACTGTTGACGTTTGTGTAGCACCACCGCCAGGATTTTTTTCACCGATGTTGCCACTGCCTTTCCCTTTTGTTGCTTTGGTTACCATGGCTTCATTGTCCTCATCAGAGTCATGTTTTGATGGTTCAAAAGTGAAATCTGAATCTGGCGTGGTTCCTGTTCATAGATGAAAATATAAAAACAGGATATGAGGATGATTGCTAGGTTGGTGATGATGTGACTTTGTGGAGGCAAACCTTTGGGTCAATATAATACTTACCATTTGTAATTCAAAGGTGTGTCATTAAAATTTAGAATTGCACGCACACTCCACACACACACAAAAACAACATTTGCAATCATGAAACATGAAAAGGGGTGTCCACATACTAGATTTGAAATGCGCAATATTTATTAGTATGGAATTTTGAAGAGTGAAAAATGTGTTGGTCATGATGATCATGGGGACCTCTATTATATATCAGTAGATGAAAATGGCAGTTTTGTTTATGTTTTGATCGGGATGTGTCACTCAAATGGGTAGCTTTTTTTTTCACTCAATCATGTTTTGAAGAAAATAATTAGCATAGGTTTGAAAGAAGAAACATATAAACTGGCAGTTTCTTGGGTTCAATTAAGGGGGAAATTGAGCCCTCAATGACAGAAAAGGCTCAATCAGTCAAATTGTGACACTTTTGAGGTTATTTTGTGTTGTTGCATTAACTGTCTATTATAATATTTTCAGTTCCAGAAAAGAATGGGACTATTTTGTATTATATTTTCAATCATACAGCATGTTTCACCCTGATGTGACAGTGATGTCAGTGCGAATTTCATTGAGCGCAGCTTCAAATTGCTAGTGTTCGCTTAAAACGCTAGTGTACACAAGCGCCTAAAGAGTTGACATTACTGCCACATCCGGGTGAAAAATAGTATAGGCCTATTATGCAACAATCAATAGTACGAATCATACTTGAACTATTATCTTATCTCAATCCACAGTTTCAGGACAGGAATTACCAAAGTGTAATAAACACACCTTTACAGGAAGGCCTGCAACTGACTGAGGAAATAACAATGTTACTAAACCTTCTGGAATTGTGTTTCACTTAACTGGTGTTACAAAGCAATGGGTGACACGATCTGATTCAACCAGGCTCAAAGGAGATCATTTTGAAAGCTCAAAGGAGATCATTTTGAAAACTGAGTTGTTATTATCATCAACAATGTACACAGTAACCATGGATGCTTCATTGTATTGCTGACATCAGTACATCCCTATCATACTGGGTTGCAAAGTTTTACCAGATCACTTTGATGCATCCATGGTCTGTGCTATACTACCTTCCTTTTACCTTTTTTCTGATTTTCAAAATTCATTGGCCTGGTTGGTTGGACCCCCAGTTGGACCAGGACATTGTCACATATGGATAAATATCAGTTGGTATGTTTGATGGTTGATTCAATGAATCTTAAATTAACTTATGTTTTTCAAATTACTTTCAACTATAATAAACTTAAAGCAGAAAAAAAGATGCAAGAATGACAGTTTGTGTCTTTTCCCTCTTATTTGAACAAAATTCGGACCATTTTGGATTTGGATATAATCAAACTCCTTTTTCTAAGCCTCAGAAGGATTTGTTCTTTTACGCCCCTAATGAGATGCTAACTGATGTAAAATGTGATTAGCTTGTGTAACTCTGTGTATCTGACACCATTTTTGACACACGCTTCCAGCAATATGTCTAAAACTAGGGCGTCCATATTCATACCTTATCAATCACTCATTTACTAAATGCAAGATTAAATTACTAAGGGAGTTGTCAATAAATTAACCAGTAGAAAAGTAAAATCAATGCTTTTCTACATTTTTACCGGATTTAAACTTATCAATACTCAACAACAATTGTAACAGAGGAAGTGTGACAAACTGTTTTGCCAGACTGTCTGTCAAATCAGTCATTACATCTTGAAGTTGTTAATAATATTTTGGTTATAAGCTTGCAATAACATCCTCAGCCTACATGCTCTCAATATAATTCCACAAAATCAGCTCAACTATTTGGAACATTGCCCGCGAGCACCGTATTTTGCGTCGAAGAAACTGTGTGCGCACTGGCTGCCGTATTTGGATTGCATGCTACCATATTTGCACAGATTGTGATACGCACTTTTGTTATTGGTCATTCTGTTTTAGCCTGTTTGATTTTTGGAAGGGGAAAAATGCAAACAAATTTTATTGTTACAAACGTTTGAGGAAAATTTAGTGTTATTTTGTAAAGTAAAGAGATCAGAGTGACAGGTTATGAATGAGGTTAATAACTTTGCATCGGTAATATGTCGGGCATTGCGAAAAAGCAAAACATTTTGCTTTGGACTTCGGAATATCCTTCGGGGCTACACCCTTCGGGATATTCCTCGGTTCCAACGGCAAAATGTTTACAAAATTGTTCACAATGCCTTCCAAATAACCGATATGCGCAGTTATTAACCTCTAATTATGAGCTTTCACCTGATACTGAAATATTTTGATTGGGTAAAGTGGGAGAATGCAGCTGCCAATCGGGTCACACACCTTTAATGAATTCTTTCAAATGCTATTTGTGTTTTTCCTTCAGGAATGACTGCAATAGGTAAAAGGTCATGCTGTCAATAAAGTAAACATGCTCATTATTTTCCGATTATGTTTTCATATTCTTTTATTTATTTGCAACACAATTTTGGCAGCAAGTAAATTTTAATTGATTCAATGTTTGATTTTTAGACCAAAAATTGTTATCATTTTTTTTTCAAATGATAAAACATCTCAACTTGACAAGTCTGATTAGATTCTGTCAGCTATTAGGTTTCACATATGGATGCAAATAGTGCAATGACCATGGTACTTGGTGTAGGTCTATATAGGAAAAGGACTAATCTGAGAGCTTTATATATCTCAGTTCATATCTAGGCCTATATATCAGCATTGTTTTCACCAATTTGTGACTCGTTAACATTAAAGCCATCATGTTTGAATTTGGTCAAATTTTAATTTAGCTATTCTTTGCCAAATATTATGAAATAATATTAGTAACAACTGTCAAGAGGGTTTTCTGGTCATTTTAAGGAGGTGTTAGGGGAAAGAAAATTTTCTTTTTTGGAGGGATGGATTTAGAGGGATTTGAATTTCTTTTTTTGGAGGGGGGTATTGAGTTAGGAAACCAAAATTATCAAATTATTTGGGGAGGGTTAACTCCTGGACAAAGTATCAAATTTACTGCACATCTTCAAGGAATCACATTTGGGGTTTCAAAACCACGTGAAGGGTATTAAAAATTATTTCCACAAATTAATATGCTGTAAAAGGTACAACATGAGGTTCTGTATTCATGTTATTTTCACCATTTCATAGTCCCATACTCTTATTTACCATAGGGTACAAACTTTCAGCACTTCTGGCAGTAGTAGCATGGGAACACCAACCAAGACACAAGAACCAAACCCACCAACCCAAACACCCACCCACCCAGCTGAGATGTTTATACTATACTTACGTGCTTCTCCTGAGTCTTCGTTACTATCTGGTGGCATGGTTGACATTGTCATCTCATCACTACCACTACCCTCACATTCCTCATCATCACCACTGCATTCCATCTCATCTCCGCTGCCACTCCCACTGAAATCTTGATCCATATTTAGGATGAAGTCTGCTTGGTTTCTTGCCCATGTTTCCTGCACAAGGAATAATTATTAATTATGTTCAATATGAGAAGACTTTGATATAAACTGATGCAGCTAAACATACCAGGCCCGTAGCCAACTCACCAACAAAAATGTCCATGTTTTAGTGCAATTTTGTTAACATAAACTTGTTTGCTGGTTTTTAACAGGTGGGAGGCAAGAAAGGACTAACAGAGAGGCAGAAAGTAAGATGTTATAAAAAGTATAATAAATGAAAGAAATTATATGAGACGGATAAAAATAGAGCAAAACATACAGACAAACATACTGACATGTACAGATGTGACAGAAAGACGAACAAAAAGATAGTCGTAATGACAATATAGGGAGGGCTAGCCATAACCCTGCATAGGATCTAAGAATCACATAGATTAAAGTGTGAAGACAAATGCCATTAAACATATTGGTTTCGTTAAGTGAGACCATTAGTAAAGTCGCACACCATTAAGCAAGCTAAATTTCATGATAAATCAAATGGAAATTTAAGTACAATGACCTTTTATATATAACACCAGCCATATATATATCCCCGTACAACAAGAACTGTCTTTTAATGAAAAATATTGTGCTGTTCCAGTTGAAATTCATACATCCTCAATGGGAGATATGACCTTAATCTTCCACACAGGGAGTGTAAATTTCAAATGGGGTTACCCATGTTACCTGAATAGTTGACTCCATGTGTAGGAGATTCTAGGGCTTGTCTTCCATAGGTGTATGGATTTCAACGGGAATGGCCCATTGTGGGTCCAATGAATTAAATCACTTGATATTGTGATTTAGAATAACAGCATATATAATATCATACATGTGCTCAACCCTGCACCCTGAAATAGCACGCTTTTTGCATAGTGTGCCGTCAGTAACATCAACCCTTCAGATCTAACACCAAATACATGTCTGGTCTGGCCGTCTGTAAAGTTGAGTGTTTGTTTTAGGGGAAAAGGATCTATAAAGTAATAAAGACTGAGAGTGCCCATGGACCATGTAGTCTGAAATGTTCACTCAGTTAATGATATTTTAACATGGTAATTATTATGCTATCTTCAGTAGATAGCATATATTAACTACACATTGATTCTGATTTTAAAACAAAGCTTAACAAGTTTCATCCTATCTTCAGTAGATAGCAGATATCTTCAGTAGATAGTTGATATCTTCAGTAGATAGTTGATATCTTCAGTAGATAGCAGATATCTTCATTAGATAGCAGATATCTTCAGTAGATAGCAGATATCTTCAGTAGATAGCAGATATCTTCAGTAGATAGTAAATATTATTAGCTACACATTGATTCTGATTTTAAAACAAAGCTTAACAAGTTTCGTCCTATCTTCAGTAGATAGCAGGTATCTTCAGTAGATAGCAGATATCTTCAGTAGATAGCAGATATCTTCAGTAGATAGCAGATATCTTCAGTAGATAGTAAATATTATTAGCTACACATTGATTCTGATTTTAAAACAAAGCTTAACAAGTTTCATCCTCAAATTGTGCTCAAAACAAATTGTTAGATGCAAAACTTCATAAATAGAGAAAAAAATCAGACAATGTTTGATAATCTGTTTTGAATGCTAATCTCTAATCTTTTGCTTTGACTAAAGAGCACTGAACATCAGACCTACCTGTGATTGTACGACATGTTGTAGTTTATCCATTAGTGACATGGCTTGTAATAGTTCTAGCTCCCTTCCATTCCAGCTAACTTCAGGATTACTTGCCCTCTGTGCAACCAATCCATCATCAACAATGGCTTCACTATATCTGTAACAAAATCACAACAAAAATGACAATCCATTAGGTTTGGTTTGAGTTGAAATTATTAATATTATTCTGTGAAGTTGATACCTTTTATTAGCATACAGGAGAGATTTGCTCATGGAGAGGTAAGGTTAGCAGTGATGACTTGTGTGCTATTGTATGTTAAGTACCAGGTCTCTCTGCAGTAACCACAAAGTTTCTTCTAAATGTAATTATGTATCAGAAAATGCTTGTAGAATACCATTGTTCCAAAATGCCCCACACTATTGCCACATTTATTTAACTGATGAAATATTTGCCCAATTTTATTTTATAATTGGCATACATTATTCATTTATCAGTTACAAAGCTAAATTTCATCTACTAACATAAGCAATACATATAACTTATAACTACTTCACTCAGAAAAAACTATAATTTTCCCAACTCATAAGGATCAATTCTTGAAGCAATTATATTGCTAATTTGTGCGCTCCTAAATGTAAATGATTTAATTGGTAAAACATTTATCTTCTTAGCACAGGCTGGCATATCTATAATTATTGTTACAAATGTATACAACATAATTATATAAGCGGTCAAGCCGGTCTTTTTTGATTCAATGAATGTCTAAAGTAGACCTGATTACCGTATAGGATTATGTAATAATGGTAGCCATTTTGATAAATTGCTACCAAAAATTGACATTGAAATTTAATTGATCTAATATTCATCAACAAAAATATCAAAAATTGAAGAAAGCTAGGCTTTATAAAAAGTTTATTTTATGGAAAAATTAGCCACAATGGCTGCGTCAGTGGCGTAGCGTCATAGGGGGGCACATGCCCCCCAATCGATCTGAAATTTAAAAAAATTCCATAGGAAAATGGCCAAAAAATGGCTTGTGCCCCCCCCCCCCCCCCCAATATGATGACCCACGCTACGCCACTGGGCTGCGTTGTAGCATACTTCATTGTAGGTTCATCAAACTGATAGGCTATACAATATATACCATGAAAATATAGTTTGGGCTAATATTAATTTATGGCAGTGACTTCCTGGGTGCAACATTCTCTGACCAGCTATACTGTGTTGCTATAGTTGCTACAGGCAAAATATCTAATTCTTGATCATGAGAGCCAACTTGAGTACGCGCAGGTATTTGCGTCGAGCGTACTATATGCAAACACCGGCACTTACAGCGCAAACACAGCTTTGAATTGAATTGACCAATCACATAGTCATTGCTAGGCAAGGTCAAGGTTCGGTCATGTAGGTTGCTCTGTCATGTAGGTAGGTTATTCTATGAAAAGTATGCCGATACAGAAGGTACATCCGCCCGGGACATCCGCTCATGATCAAGAATTACTTATTTCGCCTATAAAGCAGATCCATGGCAGCTATCTGGTTTGTGCATATATTCAAACTTAAAATGTTATGCACACAACATGAAATACCAAATATCAAGTGATACATTGTGCTTCTAATTGATCATTTTGAAAATGTCAACAGTTGTAATAATTAGTATTCTATTACATACAACATACTGCCTGATAATCAACAACATACTGACTGCTAATCAGACGTGCAGCAGCTGACTATAATGTGAGCTTCATAGAAGTGCATTTAAATGGATCTTAACCCTAACCTTCCCTGATCCAACAAAATCAAACACCAAGAAGCCTGGGCATGAAGCCACTGTGCGTGCATGCATCCCAGGTGATGCGATGATGGATCATCCCAAGTCACATGTATGATTTTATTAATGGGACAGCGAAACACCCATGGCTACCAGGCGCCGATCGAGTGCTTGGCACGCAGGAGATCTGGGGTTCGAATCCCAAGAGAAACAAACAACTCCTTTGTTCATCTTCTATCTTTATTTCTTCCTTCATTCCTTTCCGTTCACCACCAAAAAAAGCACAGGATTAGTTAGGGTTCAATTTGATTTTAGAATCATCTGAATTGTTTTTATCAACAACCACATAATGAATACCAGTCATGTAAATGGAGATTATAAATATGCTTATAAGATGATGTAAACCCTGACAAAATGGGTGTTTCTTACATATTTTCAGATAAGAGAAATTATTTGTTATCAGACTGCTCCAGAATCTGTATCAGTACTTTGAAATGTACACAATATGGCCCTTTAAATGGTTGCATTTTTACTAAATAAGTAGAGTTCCCCTTAGAATTGGCTAAAGTTTCCTTTTAGCTCTGATGAACTACACTTATCTACAAAATCTCATAATAATCTTCTTAATAATCTCCCCCTTACAAGAACACTCATGAATTGTGGCTTAACTGTGTGCATGTGTATCATTGTAGTGTGTGTATTAATATCTTTCATGTCGCCAAACATAAAAGGCTAGGTTTTAATATCACCATATCAACGTGACTGTAATGGCCTATTAGTTACATCTGTACATTTCAATTATTCATATTAACGTCATTAGAATGTTAAATTACAGTAGAGCAGGTGAAAATTCAATATTATACATGTTGTATTTTCATAGAGGATTTCAAGGATCTGAGCATCAATGTAGTGGATTTTGAGGACCATATTTGGCAGTGCAGGCATTCAACCCACTCTACTATCTCTCCTAAAGATTGATTCTATTCAAGCAAAATTGGAGGATGCCCTCAAGTTTCTTCAAATTTCTGCTTTTAACACAATTGTGATGTACTTTAATGAACAAACATACCCTGCAAAACCATGTCTTGAGGTGCTGCATTTGTGACAAAATATGAGATTTTGAATCAAATGTCTTAATATTAAGGTGTTTTTATGATCGAAATATGAGTCGAATGCGTACGCAGTAACACTGTACATAATATGGTACTGGATGTTCACAACACACACCAAACCGATCTATGTCAGTCATGACCCGGGGTCATGACAGATGGATAAACCGATGAGTATACAATTGCAAAATAGGTGCTGGAATTAAATAGCAATTTTTGTCTTGTTTTATCTCATTTGTTCAGCTCAAAATTAGAACAGGCATATGTGATACGTCAATGTGAAAACTAACATTTTAAATTTGTGGGAGCTGGTAGCTTAATGGATAGAGCGTCCGTCTGGTAATCAGAAGGTTGTGGGTTCTAATCCCATGCTTTTTTGTGTGCCGTTTCGGATTTGTGTTTATTTGTTGTCTTGTTTAATTGTAACACTTTGGGTTGGTAAACTGTTCTTTCTTTCTTAGTAATTATATTCAGTTTTCTCTTGTAGCAAGTGTTCCCCATTGTGTTTAATTGTTCTTGTACAGGATGCGTAGCCTTACCTACTTTACTAACATTTAAAGCTATTTCATGGGGCAAAAATTACATCTATTTTCCATGGAAATGTTACAATATTACTTTAATACAGGCTGGCAATTTTCCAAACCTTTGGCTTTTATCATATAAAATATCAAAGTATTATCTCAGTCAGGAATACTATAAATTGTCATTATATTTCTAGCTGTCACTCCTATCACACAGTGTTACCAGTTTCATTCATCAAAGCTGCAGGTGATGTGACACAAATGTTTATATTCAATATCATGTTTTTGTAAACATTTGGGATGTCCACAGAGAAACAAATGCTGTTTAAACAACTGTTACAACTTTTAAACAACTGTTTTTAAAACATTTCCTCTTTGTGACATACTTGATACATGAGTGAATATAGTGATAGTTGAATGTATATTAAGATACTGATGCCCCTCATGTTCATGCTAATCAATATTTAGAGTTAGATGTTGTACTGTGAATTCATTCATTTCATTTGACTGCGGAGCAGGCAACTACAAAGTTTCTCCAGGCACGAGGTAAAAAAGCATCTGGTTATAAATTATTGTTGGTATCCAAAGAACTATACATTCTAATACCAATGTTATGTACCATTCTACCTCGTAAAATAAAATGAATTTCTCAATGTCTTTCAAAACACATTTTATAAAAAATGTGGACGCATTAATATAGGCCTAATATATTCTATAATCAATCCACAGTTTCAAGAATATTGAAACAGTTAAGACAGAATGCCTCATTGACACCGTCCTAATTTCAGATCAGATTTATAGGTTCAAATTGGTTCAGTAACCATATAAAATTGGATACACCTGGTGCAGGGCACATTACAAATGAGCCAAATCTTGAGCAACTCATGTTTTCAGCTGTACAACAGGTGAGATTGGATTATTTATGAATTATCTACTGCTAGAAGATGCAAGGTATGTCACCTCTTTACTATTCAAAAAGGGGGTCAAAACATGCAGGTATTTGGGCTGGTATAGGAACAAATTGAAGAGTGGGATAAGGAGAACTTAAGAATGGTGAGTTAAATTAGGGGAGTTATCTGTTCAAATATAACTTGCACGTCTATCTTTGAAAGAGCTGTGAGTCACTTAATACAGTACTTAAACATTTACTGAAGTACCTAGTGTGAACATTTGGGGTTTAAAAAACCTTAAAAAATGGGCCAAAATTTGACTTTTATAAAAAAGTGTGGCGTAAACATTACACAAGTCATCAGATAGGGAGACGGTAACGGAGCCTGATTAAGGACAACAGCCATTTTTCTAACCATGTTCATGAAATTTTTCAATTTATTTCACTTCTCTGCTTCACAGGTATTCCATGTAGTTCGCTCAAAGGTTCAAGCCCCACATGGAAAAATTGAGGTAGTTTGAAATTCCCCTGGGCAAAGGACTTACTGCTAATTGTTCCAGTCTACCAGTACAAAGTCAGGCATGCAGCTGATCCTGGCTGCAGTGTAGGTTGACTAGGGTTCTGTGCCGGTATAGAGATGCATTCCTGAATGAGGCTAGTTGGTTTATAAGGTGTGTCTTGGGCCATAGTGGTAAATGTTACAATTTCTTAACTACACCATAATTTTGTTTCCCAATATTACATGCAATGACTCTTGTGGTGCATTCTCCTGCAAATATCTACCTCACTCCTGCCAATAGCTCTGCATTAAGTTCATCTGGAGTGTGATACCAGGTATGATCTGCTAGTGATGAGCATCTGGAGTGTGATACCAGGTATCTCTTAGTGATGAGTAGTACATCTGACAGCCTGTGAACTTAATCACTTATACCCACCTACATTGTGTATCTAAAACTTGGTATCATCCAGATTTATGATGGAATGGAGCCAGGTAAAACAATGTTTTGGGGCTGCCTATTGTGAATCCATGGCCTACATGATGTCTTTTTTTCTATGAGATCCCCAGCTACTGAAGCACTTTAAATCACTGCTCTTGATGCAAAAATATAACTGCGGTCAGAGGTACTTTCAAATATATTATTTTTAAATGTACACACATGTATGAAGGTAATGGTCTGATTACTAGCTGTTGAATTCAGGTTATCATATTGCAAACAACATATTCCCCCTCAGGGGAATATCATTCATGTCCCAGACATATGAGTTATGGTGTTAGCCACCTATACTGAGATCAGAACCAAAGTAGACATGGCTCCCTTAAAAGCAATTATTGTAACTAGCTACAGTCTGTGGCCCTCACAAACTTGAATGATGCATAGGATAGTAAACTATATTAAAGGTGACGGAGCCTGAAAGCAGTTGTGCTATATTGTAATTTTTTACGCCAGATGAAATAAGGCACACTTTACTCAAAAGTTTTGCTAGGCATATCTGTCAGGACTATCTCCATTTATTTGTAATCCAGAATTGGATTTAACTTCAGCTTATGCAATAAAATACGGACCAAAAGGGTACCGTTCCAATACATCAAATGTGGCCCAACTTCTCAAGAGAAAACCTCTCCAGAGAAATTTACATACATTTATTTTATATTTATATGTACCTTTTAATTTTGAGCTGAAAAAAATATGAGGTAAAATCAAAATAAAGATACTTGCTATTTCATTCCAGCACTTATATCATTAATGTATGTATCAGTCTGTTTGGCTCAAAGTGTTAAAATGAATACTCCATCACTGAGCGACAAGTAATTGGTATTTGACCAATAAGGAAATCTCATTGCCTCAGAACCAAACTTACAAGAAACGCACTCACTACGCGATCATTTCCCTGATGTGGATTCGAGTGCCGTATAGCAGGGGTTGAGTTTTGAAAAGAACAGGCGTGCTACAATTTGAATTTCTGGAAATGTTAACGCGGGCTGACAAGTGTGCTATTAAATTGCACTCCGTAAGAAGTATAGGAATTGAAAATATTTTGTCAACAGTTAAATAACATTCTGTTAGAATGTTTTGTATCACATTTTCAAAAATATTTTATGAATGTTATTAAAATGTTTTTTACCCAACATTTAATAAATCTTTGCTGCAAATCATTGCATATTTGCTGGGAACTGCAAGATTAAGGGGGTACTACACCCCTGGATAAATTTGTGTCTATTTTTGCATTTTTCTCAAAAACTAATAACACAGTGGTAACAAAAGTTATGTATATTATAGGGGCAAGGAATCCAATTACTACACTGGAATTTCAGTGACCCAAGTCAAGCGGTTTGTTATTTATGATAAGAAATAAGGTACCGCTAGGATGTACCTCGTTTCCTATCATATATGAAGAGCTTATTTCCAAACCGTGTTAAGTCCACCCACCTTCAAAATTGAGATTTTGATGAAAATGGGTAGTGAGTAACTAGGGCTATCCAGCAATGTGTGTGTTTTTTTCCAAAATTAGTCAAGTCCCGAAATATTGATACACAAAGTATCGATTTTTTTCCAAAACGTGTTAAGTCCAATCCAGTTTGTTAGCAAACTGTGTTAAGTCCACAAACAATGCCCTTGTGGGCAGCTTGTAGGCAAGTAGCACGGCATAGGGCTTCCAATAGTTAATCGCCCAAGTTCTGCATGATTGATAACATTGCCTTGCTTTGCATCTTCGTTCTTGTTTGGTCCTGAGACTAGTATACCTGAATTTGGTCTGCATAAAAAGTTGTTGTGGTTTATTTGTTTTTTATAATTAGTAGGCCCAGTTTGTATGGGATAAGGGGATTTCTTAAATATTTGATAGATACCTCCTAAAGACATGAAAAGGGTGGGAAGGGGAGAGGAGAGGTTGTGATGGTAGAATTAATGTTAGAAGATGGGGGTAGAGTTAGTTTTTGATATTATTATTTTGTATGATTTATATCAAAATGTGCTCCTAAATTCAAGGTATTATTTTAAAGTTAAAGGTATAAAAAAACTTAGGACTTAAAGGGGGAATTGTGATAACGGATAATGTGATAAAACAAGTGGGTATTTCGGGTCATCACTTATTGTCAGTGACATGATGTTTATTCAATTCTGAGAAATGCAATACAACTCAGTTTTGAATTTTGGTAAAAAACGGTTGGGAGGAGGGGGTTCGAGATGCAAGGTGTTTTGTGGCAAAATTGTGTTTTATAGTAGAGAGAATCACATTTGGTATGTTTTTAATAAATTTGTTATTTTTTAAGACTAGTTTGAGAAAAATATGGTTAGTTCTGCGTTACAGATGCTATGTTTTGTGTCAAAATGTGTTAAGTCCATGCCAGAAATTGCGTTTTGTGTCAAAACGTGTTAAGTCCATGCTATTTTTAAAACAAATTAATTCATTTAAAAAAATCAAAAGTCTCTAGATTTTAACTTAACATGTTTTTATGGTCTTATATATGTCACCTTCACTTCACTGTAATTTTATAGAAATCGAACTTTATTTCATTGCCATAAAGAAAATTCCTGATTTTCTTCAAAGTGAATCTTGTGGACTTAACACGGTTTGGAAATAAGCTCTTCATATACTGAACCACTTGTCTTGAGTCACTGAAATTTCAGTGTAGTAATTGGATTTCTTGCCCCAATAATATACATAACTTTTGTTACCAGTGTAATATTATTTTTTGAGAAAAATGCAAAAATGGTCACAAATTTGCCACAGGGGTGTAGTACCCCCTTAATGGAGTTCAACTTTTGATAAAAGGGGACCCAATCTAGCCCACTGGTTATGTTGCTGCATTTGACAGTCATCTGGGGACACAGGATTATGAAAGTATCATAGATACAACCTATCTAGTCCTGAACAGAGTATAGTTTAAATGTGCAGCATGTTTCTATGCTGACTGATTGGATATACTTGTTCAAGAACATTGCTGTCATGGTCTCAATACAAAATATTTGTAAAACACTCTAATATATTTGAAAGATAAAATTGCTATTTGGAATTTAAGTATCTCCTACTTTGGTTTTATTTGATAAACACTTTCAGCAACTTTCTTCTTTGTGATCCTGTACTTAGTTCTATGATAATATTCTTGGAATGATTATTATAGGTCTGATTGATATGATACAAATTAAATTGTGGAATATTGAAGAGCATCAATAGTCCATACCTATAAAGGGTACACCTTATTATAAAATAGAATATATTTTATTGCTTTCTATCCTAGGCAAAATAAAGACTTATGAAAAATTAAAATCTTGTGTGACAAAATAAAATGTTTTGTGAGTTTGTAACAAAATAAAATCTTTAGTGATTTCTATGTTGGGAAAAATGATGAATATTTATATATGATGGGAATTCATGAACTGATATACCTATGGATGGATTGTGATGCAAAAGTATGATGCCTGCATAAAAGAATTCTCCGGCCCCTTCATGGACAGTCCTGGCAAGCACTTTACAACAGCAGATCAAGAACCAAAAGTCACATCTAATATGCCCTGCTGAAGCAGGGGGCAGCAGAAGAAGTATCCCAAATTTAACAAAAGTGTGCACCAAATTGCATGAATCCTGTTTGATAAATTAAAATTTTCCAGCTTTTACACCCCCATGTAGGCACTTACGTGAGCGCACATTAACGCTTATGCACCAATTTTCGCCCCCCCCCCCACTTTCAAAAACCTTTCGTGTGCCCTGCCCCTGTCCAAGTAGCAAGAAACCCTGATATTCAACATTCAAATATTTTGATTTCATCATTTCAATCTTTATTTTTAAATCAGCTCTCAAATCGTAAGATCATTTTGAAGTCCAGAACATAAGTATAGTCTCTTTTATGTCAAATTCATTGTTTATTGGGGTCCAAATGCTGCTCAATAGGTCAGAATGTGCATGCAGCATGGAGTGATTTAAAAAGGTGGCAAATAGGCCCCGAAATAGGCTGGAAAAGAAAACAAATCTTGAAGAAATAACATAGCATTCATTGAAAAAATATTGTCTACTTTAGTTCTATAACATGTATTGCCAGCTAATTCTGTAAAGTTTGCCTCCCAGGCCATGGGCAAGGAACACAATGTTTGGCTCCAGCAAAAGATAATAATGGACCAATGACCTAACTTGAACTTGAGTGCTTTACATCCTCAATGAACCTAAACACAAGCTACAAGTCACCAATGGTATACCAACCCCCTCAGCTAAGAAGTCACTTTGGGCAATTAGGTAAGAACAGGGATTCTGTTGCAAATAGCAATACCTGGAAGCCTGGGGGATGCCTATTAACCATTTGCTTGCTGATACAGATTCCTTTTGTCAGATTTTTTTTTTGTGGAGTTGCACTGGGTTTTTTTAAATGTTGGTTTTTCAATACGTCCCTGCACTGACCAGTGACTGAAGTGTGGGCTAGCTGCTATCATCATAATATAAATGCGAGTGTGGCAAGCAGGATATTTTGCATTTTTGAAAGTTTGCATACTGTTTTCCTGATCCTTTTCAGAGCATGTTATTTAAAAGGTGCCCTGAAAATGTGTGCCAACATTGCTTCCCCCCTTTAACCTGACAAAATTGCTTGCTACCCCAAAATTCTCAACCCCCATTTCATAATCCTGCATACTGGTATGACCCTTATGGTACCAAAGCAAAAGGTACCATAGGTGGCAGATCGGCAGAGCAGGATGGGAAAAAGAGGACCACCATCCCTATAATTGCGATATCTAAGAAATTTACTTTATTTTTGGTACTCTTGCTTATTTTTGCTGATCGAAACTAACCCTCTTCTCTCCAACATGTTTTATTGTTATGCTTTAAATAAGGGTTTCCATTGATGATTATGTAGGCCTACACCTGCATAACATGCTAATTTTCTTTAAACTTTAGAGTGATTTTCCAAATCGGAAAAATATCTATTCATCTCATAATCATAAAATGTATTTTTGAACATGAAACTGCTCTTGAAAATGTTGAATGTCTAGGTCTCATATTGAACCTATTATCAATGAATGCCTTTGACCTTGATCAGAATATCACACTCAAAAATGCCCCAAGATACCAGTCCTTTCAACACCACTTCTAAACCAATCATATCTGATGGGAGAACTATACCATGACCCCAGCACCCCCAGTCAGGAGGCAAGGTAAAATGTGCTTGCACTTTTAGAAGTCATGATTTCAGGTATATACAGGGATCTGATCTGGTTCTGATCTGAACCATATACAGAAAGTACAGATGGATTCTAGTATGATTAACATGGAAGTTGTAGGACTATTATATCTCTGTATATCTCTGTAATTGAATATTAAAAGGTGGTACTTTAGGCTCAGACTTTAGGCCCATCGGTTACCCCAAAAAGTGCATTAAGTATCGATGTTGTAGGTATGTATACGTTGCCAACTCATGGAGGGGGATGTCTTGATTTGGAGACTAAGAAGACACTTTAAGACACACCCTGGCTTAAACACTCTGGTCCATCCTGGTTTTCCACGACCGGCCAGATCATGGAATTCTGCGGTTCTCAGACAGCACCATCTATATTATCGGGCTCAGTTGTCCATGGTGGTAAACATAGCTAATACACCCAAAAAAAATTGAAACTCTCTGAACTTTTTGAAATGAAAACCACATAATAATGTTTATGTCCAATTATATAAAAATATATTTTGGTATTTCTATTCTGAAATTACCCACAAAAAGTGCATTAATAAAAAAACATCCTTGCTGCACAGTAGCAAAAGTTTAATAGTTGCGGTTCTGCCTTTGACATCAGGTGCAACATGCTCTCTTGTCAACTGAATAGCTTGTAGTATGCTGTATTATTTTGTTACAACCCTTCTTGATCCCTCTTCCCAATGTCTCCATATCATCTGCAATATTCATGCAAAGTCACACTTCACAACAAGATTTCTACTCTAAAACAAAACTGTTCATTTCATTTCCAGGCAGTCTTCTGGCTCCTTGCTTATTGTAGAAGAACCTCCTGGCTATCATTTACATAACATGCATTCAACAAAGACTGTATTTTAATGTTCTGTTCAACCACGACATCTAAGCAGCGAGTATTTTAGTATTTTAGCGTAATCAAACCCTCTAGGCCACCTCAACTAAATAAATGCCCCATTGAAATACAATATATCGGACATTGCGTGTTATGAATGAGGCCTTTAGGCTACTATTGGAGTATCATACGAATATCAATTGATGCAATATCAATGAAAGTTGAACATTTATGCCATACACTCTTAAATACTGCATTTCCTATGTGCTGTTATTTTTCGTGAGGGTTTTATTTTAGCAAATTTTACGAATGGATGTGCAGGGCTCTGAAAGCGTCAAAATAACAGTAAATGAAAATGTAATTTTTAACGTTACATTAGACTGGACAGAAATTGTGCAAAATAAAGGTCTGACTCAAATATTTATCAAAAACCTCCCTCAAAATCACAAAAGTCTCTGTATACATGTGAAAATAACAACATAATACAGTAGCTTGGATCAAATGTGATCTGTTTCAGGATCAAATTGGACTCAAATTGATCCAGAATTCTGCTCAGATCCATTAAAAATGATTTCATCATTTCATCTTTTCCAAATTGACATGAACAGAAATATGAATTATATGAATGAATACATTGGCACATAAAATGAGCCCTGTCTGGACATATAAACCTAACACTAATCAAAAAAAAAAAATTAAAAATCAACAATGATTTAAATTTGACTCCTCCTATACACATGTACGCACTCTCACAAAATGTATTTGAATCAATCAAAATAGCGAAGACTTTAAATAAAAAGTTAAAACAGATTCTGCAAAAAAGAAAAATCCACTATCGCTCTGTTGCAGAAACTTGCTACCACCCTGTACACAGGCTTTTAAGGTGGTTTTAAATGCAAATTAAAGATCTATGGATCGTTAAAGTTGGCACAGAAGAAGATAATAATTTTAAAAAAATTTCGGCAGTGTTTTCAGCACCCTGCCTCCTCTGATTATTGCTCTCCAGGCCCCGAGAAATTTCAGACCTGGATACTGCCCTCATACGGTTGAAATTGCACATGTCCAAATAAATAAAAAGAAAGTTACCCACAAATAAGAACATCACGAATGACGACTGCTTTGTTACCATGGCAACGGTTTTATTACCTTCATAACATGGCCAACATATCCCTACATAAGTACAAACTCACTTGAGATTGTATCATGAAAGGTTTGAGATATTTGCAAAAATGTTGGAATTCATGATTTCCCTAAACCTTGCCTTTAACACCACCTTAAAGACTGAAAATAAAAATACCATGTAAGTAAAACACATGGTAAAACCCGCATACCATCACATACAAACTTGATAGAAATCTAGTAGGACAACAAATAACAACATTGTTTTTAATCCAATCCATTACAGTTCATTTCATATCATTCATGCTGTCTGTAGGTTTTTGGGGCAATTTAAGGGACTGCCAACTATTTTCAAGCAATATGTAAGACCAAGTAGTACTATAAACTCTAAAAGAGTGAAATATCACTCTTTTATTTGCCTATCACAGGAATGGAACTAAGTAAAAGAAATTACTCTTCTTAGAGTGAGTTCTACTCTTTTATTTGGGCAAAGGTATTTTGCGAGTTGAAGTTGCGAGTTGAAATCTGCAATTTGCGAGTTAATTTTAAAAGTTGGTATTTGCGAGTTCCCAAGGGGAGTTGCAAGTTGATTTGCGTGTTAGTATTTGCGAGTTGAAATTTGTGATTTGCAAGTTGAAATTGGCGAGTTGTGAGTTGAATTTTGTGAGTTGCTAAGAGAAGTTGCGAGTTGGTCACAGTGAGCATTCTATTAGATTAGATATTCTTTTACATTTGAAGAGCTCAGATTCAAAAACAGATACATCTAATTTTCACAATTTGAGATTTAGACAAATATAACTGATCAAATATAATAAGAAAATAATGTGCTATTTTTTAATTATCATAGTTTCAAAAATGTACATTTGATTTGGTGTCAATTAAACAGCTTGCATTTATATAGGGGATATGTTGGTGGTGGCCTTACGCAGAAGGTTACAAAATGGTCTTTATAGGCTTTTGCATCTGAACCCTTGAATAGAGATAGAGATGCAGCTGATGGGCAAGATCCTGTATTTCCATACAAGTGTTTTCTACCTATCACCAAGAAAAAATGTTGTAATACATGACCCAGAACATTGTACTGTTGTTGTGGTACATCACCATGGAGGATGAGTTGTATAGATGAGTTGACCTGAATGTTTATCAACAAAGGCAAGGGACTGGTATATTGATATGCTTGAGTGAACCCTGTGCAACCACTGTTCAATAGCCTTATTGTGATGTGGCGGGAGTTTTAAAAACATGAGCCCTAAATAAAATATGATGTGCACGCATACTGCCAGGCATTGACATCAGAAGTCAACTAAGAGGTGACATGTGTTTACATTTGATACGCCCTCTGTTGGTCTGTGATCAAAGCTGTCAGGCAAAAAACACTATAGTTTACATGGAAGAAGTTGATTTTTATTCATTAACTTTGGTTTCAAAGCAAATAATACAAAAAAGGGTATATCAATCTTGTTTATAAATGCATGAAGCTATATACATAATATCACACAAAACTTCAAAAGTTTTTAAAAGTTGCGTTTTAAAGAGATTTATGTGGTCTGTCATAGACAGTCCCACTTCCGTGTTATTTTGCCTACTTTGAAACAACAGAGGGCGGCCTGAATGTAAACATGTGACATCATAGGTCACCTCATCTATATAGGTCCCCTTTATTAAATACCCTAAACATAGCTCAGGTCCAAACATTACTGGAGTTTATCTACTTAGTTTTTCTACTTTATAGCACCTATGACAGACATCTACATTTTGAAGAAGAAACTCATTAAAATTCAAACTCATTATTCCCTACAGAATGACGGATGCTGTTAATCCAAAGTGTTTTACAAATTCAATTCTACATTCTTAATGGTATGAATTAACAATGAAAAGCTTCTCAATTCACATTTCTTAGTAAAAGAATTAACTAAGCATTTTAATGTAAAATACATGTTTTTGGACATGTTTTTGAACAAATCTACATCCCCTGGTACTTGGGTTGATAGCATAGATCCATTTCGAAATAACAAAAAGCTAGACTTCTTTCTTGCTGATTCTATAAAGCCACAAAAGCCAGCAGGCTTTTACAATGAATAGTAGCAGATCATTCAGTAATCCACTTCCGATTTCCCCCTTATGGAAATGATGCACATGCCTCTATTTTTCTTTTCTATAATATTTACAATTGTTGAATCACATTTGTTATATTTCTTTGCTTCTCATTCGAAAAGATATTTTCATTCCATAAATTTAGGCCAGCATCTTAGCCTAGCTTTGCTTCTGCATTCTCATCCTATCAGGACCTTTAAGCATTAAAACTTGATGATTTGTTTCTTTGGTTTAGCAAAAATAAGCACATTTGAAAGAATATGAAAGAAAAAAGGTCATTTTACCCATTAAAAAACATGCAAAGACATGAAAATGTAAACATTTCTTGAAAATTGAGGCCCGGATCGAGGTTTGGAAAAATAAGCCCTCCTATTAAAATATATACCTCAGTGAGGAGGGGTATTATGATAAATGATAAAATAAATAAATAATTAATTTTGGATTTACTTAGTATATCACCTTTTTTCAGGTCTTGAAGGATTCAAAGCGCTGTAATTTTGCTGCCATGGTGATTCATCATAATCAGATTGCAATTGCATCAAATAGGCCAGTCAGGGCTCGAAATAAGGAGGCCCTTGCCCCCCAAAATCAGTGAGGGCCTGCAAAAGATACATCCGTGGCAGGCCCAAATGACCCGCAAAAAATTTACCATTTTTCTCACTTATTTGTGGGGTTCATAGGTTAAAACCAATGGCCCAAAAAAATTTGTGAGGGCCCTCAAACATTTAAGATCGAGGGCCCAAATGGCCCTCAGAAATTCTGGCTTATTTCGAGGCCTAAGGCCAGTTGCAGCTGAACCTGGCGCAGACCTATCCGCACTTAGATTGTAACATCCACCATTTATCTGTGCAGCTCCCCAAATTCCATTGGGTGAAGGAAGTTTTGATATAAACCAAACAACTAATCACCGATTTTTTTTAAAGCAGGAGGAAACCAGAGATCCCGGAGAAAACCTGCGAGAGCGAGCATGGAATCGGGATAAACCAAATGTACATACAGTCCTTGGGCACGGCCGGGGCTTGAAACCAGGGCCCAGTGGTGATGGCGAGGGAACTACCACTGCACCAACTCGCTCTCCCATATTCCCCGGTATTCCCCGCAACCGGTGGCAGATTCTCCAAATCCCCCCAGCTGCCCCTTTGATTGAAAAACAATCTAGTTTAAAATTAATACACTGCACTGCCAGTGATCCCCGGGGGGGTCACTCCTATTGTGGCCTGTACACCATCCGCGATAATGAAAACGCCGTAAAAGGGTAGTTTTTAGTGGGTAAGCACGATCTGCTGCTGTAACGCGTTTAGGGTGTCAAAAACATGAAATATTGGAAAAAGGGTAGCAAAATTGCAATTGCTAATACGCTGAAATGAAATTTAGGGTATGAAATTTGATGCAAGGAATAAAATCCCTGTTTAGGGTATTGTTTTAGCCAAGGGTAAAATCCTTGTTTAGGGTGCTTTTCAAAAGTTGATTATCGCGGATGGTGTACATGCCACAATGGGAGTGACCCCCCCGGGCAGTGATCATTTTGACATATGACATATGACATCACACATTTCACCCATCATAGACGAAAACCGGAAGTATTAGCGTGACACAAAGGGCGCCACCGATAGCTTGGCAAGATTACTGTATGTTACGGAGGCCCGTAGCGAACAGAGTGTTACGGTTTTGAGTGGTGGGACAGACTGATGAAGGAGATTCCTTGCCTCTCTGGTGCACTGATTAGATCAGGCTTTCTCTCCTAGCTTCTGTCACCCAGCTTGCCAACTGACAGGCTGGTTTATTTTGAAATGTACACACCTGATTTGTATACCAGACACATGGTATATAATTAGATTTGCATTGATGATGATGGTAATAGTAGACTAATTGGCCTATTATTTTATAGCCTACCTCTGCAATTATAATTGCCTCCTGGTGTTATCACATTGACCTGATCTAAGGTCAGTGCCAGCCATTGGACCATATGATTTGGACCAATATCTATGCATTTATATTTGGTTGAAATTTGATAATTCAATAACCTTTATTTCTTTCTATAAATACAAATTTGATTTAGAAGGGCAAGTACACTGTGGTAGGAAGGTCTTAGTCACTGGTTTCCTTTTGAGACATACATTTTAGTGTCTGTTTTTAAACATGTTTGTTTGGTTGGCTGGTTGCACATTTTCTCTTCCTCTATGGTTTTGTTTTGGTTAAATCTGTCCATCTTCTTCTTGGTGTTTACACCAGTGAAGGAAATGATGCCCACCAAGGCATCCATGACGACCTTTTGTTCTCATCATTTTTCTTATTGGATGTGGTACATTACTTTATCGACTGTTGGACGTCATCGAAATATACCACTGCCTGGGGGGTCTTTGAGTGGGGGAGGGGGGAGTTGCCAGAAAAATGCGAACATTTTGGCCGAAAACCAAATACTGGAAGACGTTTTCCATGAATTGTTGTTTTGAGGGAGGAGGGTGGGCAAGTTGCAACTGGAGGGGAAACCCTAGCATGTCTGGGAGCTAGGGATGGCTCCCAGAAAATGCTACTGCAAGTGTATGTAGACTAATCCTTGAATCTATAATGTTTATCTAAAGGAAAATTTCACCACCAACATAATTTATTACATGCCCTAAAACAATGTATGTTTTCTGCCTACATATGGTTCATTAACCTAACACCAGAAAGTACTATGTGAAGTTCATGTGTGGGATGGACAATTACAGGATATATACTGGAAGTAACCTATTAAACTTGACTTAAAGGAACATCACCACTAATGAAAATATTATAGCATTCAATCATAAAAACAAAATGTATGATGGCAGCCTTACGGGTACTATTGCATTAAAGAGAAGTTTTGCCAGAGCAGTTCTTCTGGGTGAACCAAACCTGCCTGGTTAGCAAATTAATCAGTCAAAAGGTTATCTCTGAATTTGACTGTGCTAATTGATGCAATAACATTAAAACATCAATTTGTCAAATTCAGAGATAACCATCTCACTGATTAATTTGATAACAAATGCAGGTTTGGTTCATCCCAGAAGAACTGCTCTGACAGGGCTTCCACTTTAAGCAGACCACAGAATTAGAGAAGGAGAACCGGGACTCCCTATACCACCACGTACAATCGCGCCGTCAGCTATGGGGAGAAAATTGGGGTATTCGGGTCCTTGCCGACGGTGCTTGGAGACGAACGAAAACAATTCTGCGTCTCATCTGAAGCGTCTTGGTACGCGCGTGCAGGTCACATCAAGTGCGTCACTCAAATGCGCCCTTCATCCATGTCGCGCTTGCATGACAACGAATGCCTCGAGTGCATTCCGAGGGAAACCGAATACCCCCAATGTTTGCACCATGCCTGTATCAAGATGGCGGTCGAGTCCCGATTCTCTGTCTTTAATTCTGTGAAGCAGACACACTCGTTCAAGCTTGTTCATGCCCGGGATTAATGCTCATTTACAATCAATCAATTGATTGTTCAATCGATCGATCAATCAACCAATCAGTCAAGCAAGTTAAATCAATTTAATTCAATTTAATCAATTACTAATCAGCCAAGCTTAATAATTTAATACAATTAGCATATATACAGCCATCTTTTTATGACACTCATCCCTTTTGAGTTAGTTTCTCATCAAGTTGTCATTCCCAGGTCCCAAGACAGTAGTAGACAGTAATAAAAATACATCATCTCATCCTCATTGAGAATCTTGGTGCCAAATTCTGGTGTTAAAACAAGCTTGACACAGAACAAGAATATAGACTAGCTGCATTGGAATTAGCATTGCACTGAATTAAACAAATTGTACAATACTCATAATTAAACCGAGTCTTATTTCTCATGGTCAAATAAGGCCCTAATAAAAGAGGGTTGTCACAGAAGACCATGAACACAACTTTTAAATTTGCATTAGCACATTTGTTTCTTTTTTTGTTTTAGGTTTAAATAGAAGTTTGGGATTTTTTTACTCAACAGAAAAAAAAGTTAGCTGCAATTAGCAGCAAAAACAAAATAAAAGTGACCTAAAAATGCAAAAAAAATATGCACATTTCACAAGCTTTTAAACTAAAAAATAAATAATCGCAAACCACTTTACCCTTTTCCACTTTCTACTGAGACAAATATGTTTGTTTATTAGGCAAAATAGGATATTGATTTGTTGACAGATTTTTTCATCAAAAAACTCTACTTTTTCAGAACCTGTCATGAAGCTGAAAAGCAGATTATAAGATGTTTCGGTCACGAGTTTGGACAAAAAGGACATTTTAATACTCCCAAATATTAAAAGAGAACCAATTTCTTGCCCGCCCTTCCCTAAATATATTATATAGTCCTGTAAATACCATCTGTAAACTTCCATTTATCTATTCCTAAAATCTGTCTATTAACTTTTCTTGCCCCTAGGATTAACCCGTACAGTGATGCGTCACGCCCCCTGTGAAGTGTCAAACTAAGCGCCTCAACTGTGACTGGGAGGCAGATCATCATCTCACATTGACACGGATTTCACACCGAAAAACAAGTTATTTTTACAGCTACATGTTGGTTCTGCAGGGAATACTGTTGTAAGAGTCCTTTATTTTCTTTATTTGACTTTGACTTTTTCTGCACAATTCACCAATTTCATGCCAACTTTCAGCAAAATATATAGGGTTTTTCTGTAAACCTTGTGTAAGTACTGCTCTCCAAACCTGTGATGTTGTCAAAAAACCCACATTTATGCCTGTAAAATTGGCCATTTTCCATGTAATTCCCTGCCAAATTGATATTAGTTTCCGCGCAATTGCTTATTTTCCACACAATTTTAAGTCTTTTGAAGAAAAAATATAGATCTTTAATACAAAAGGTCAAAATTTTCAAATGATGGACAGCTTTTCCTCCCAGCTACATAAGTACATATCATTAGATTCATAAAGTTTACTTCAAAGACTGTTAAATATAAAAAATATCAATTTTTAATAATTTGCCATATTATAAACATTTGTAATATATATATCCCAAATTTAAAAAAAAAAAAATTATTTGATATTAGAAGGACATTCCTCCTATTCAGAATGCAATTTGATGTGTCTGATGTGCTCTCAGGCCCCACCAAAAATACTGTGCAAAGGTGGGTGAACGACCCCTTAAGGGAGGAACAAATTTCAACAAATTGTTTTCTAGTTTGTTTCTAATGCTAGACCTTATATCTTTTATACGCCCTAGTTACACTGACTTTGCAATACAGCTTGAGCCAGGATTGAACTTCATATGTCTGGTGTAAGTTTATAGCCAGCAGATGATTCTTGTTTTCCCTGTTTATTCCGGTGCACCTCTCGTCTCCAACTGAGAGAAGAGTTACCTAAAACTACTCTCTAAGGCAAAAGGGCAAAGAAACGACTGGCTGCTGCATCCAATCTCATTCTCTGTGACAAAATTCAATTAATCGTGTTGATATTAATAATAAACTTCATTTTGCGAGAATAACATCTCATCCCCTGAGGTCAAAGTTGTTACATATGGATATTGCTCTGTTTTGAACCGAGCCAAGTAGGGTTGGAGTGTAATAGGGTGTTAGAAAGTGCAATATGAATCCCTGACAGGAATCTTAGGGATGCTGTGTGCTAGTTAGCTATCTACAGGGCAGTATTATACAGGGTGTGTCAAACAACCACTACTGTAGTATTTTGCTACCGAACATAAATATTTGTATCCTATCCATTTCCCTCAAAAGGCTACAAGAAAGATGACTTTATTATCTTAGATTGTTTAAGAAGCCCCCTGGAAAAGATTAATATTTGGTTTATAACAAAAGACTTAATAACTGTCAAAATTGCTTAAATTGAAAATGCTTTCCGGCTTACAAGTACAAGCTCATGAATATTTTAGCTTGTACTTGCTAAGTACAAATGGATAAGGTAAGGTCCATGCTGATACCACTAAGAATTTACACACTATCTGAGCCAAAGATCTACACAATTGGTGAGCCAAACCACATGAATTGCAATTAAACCAGGTGGAAAATTGAACTTATGGTGTGGAAAATGGAATTACCTCACATTCTTTATAAAGTCAAAATATAGTTTCAAAAGGTTAACTTTTGGTTGAACTTGAGGAAAATGGATCAATAGGTCAACAACTGAAATAATTAGGTGACGGTTGATTGCTGAATAGGCTATCAATAATTAGGTGACAGGTGATTGCTGAATAGCTTTCAATAATTAGGTGACAGTTGATTCCTGAATAGACCTTCGATAATATTTTGAGGTGAAAAGTTTTTGTTTATTTTTCTCTAAGCTTTACACTTTAAGATCCATTTCAGAAAGCAATTTGTGTAAATTAATGAAAAAACATCAGACTCCAAGTGTCTGACCTAGTTCTCTTTTCATGTTACCAAAATTGTCAACTATGAAATGAGTGGCAACTCACATATGTGATGCGATCAAGCAGAATCAGTCGGAACTCAGAAATATTACTATTTCAGATTCTTATAGGCTACTAAATAGCATTTACAACGCTGCTTTTGCAGAAAAACCCATTGAAATTGGACAACCAGTTCCAAAGATATTAGCAATTAAAGTGTTTCCAAAACAAGAGGAAACAAAAGGAAATATTCGCTTTGTTTGGCTATATCTTAAAATCAATATTGCTGAGTTCCGACTGATTTTGCTTGATTGCGTCACATATGTGTCAAAATACATAGGCCTACAAACCATGCTATAGGAATACATGACATTAATATGTGCTCAAATCCAAAAATATATTTGTTAAAAGCAAATTTATGCTTTTTCTTTCCTTTGATCTCACTATTTCAGCTTCAAATGTTGTTTTTTTGACAACAAATAATCAAATTAAAATTTGACCAAAATAGTAAGCCTATATTATGGTACTGTCTAAATGGTAATTTTCGCAAGGATTTTATTTTCGCGAATAGAGGTTATATCACAAATTTAACAGCATACAAATATTAAATTTTATAATATATGACACGATCTGGTCCATGGGGGCCAAAGGAGGCATTTTTGAAAATTGAGTTACTGTATTTTTTTATTTATTAAATTATACATACAATAGGCTATTATTTACTGAAAACACCAAAGGTCTAGCATACTTGGTTAAAAGTTATGAAGTTTTTTGATGTCTATTTTCTTATGTATTTTATTGTTTTTTAATCCATATTTTTACCTTTATCTCAGTTTCAAATTTGCCGCCTTTGGCCCCCATGAACCGGATCGTGTCACATATGATAACATTGGTAAGGCATGAATTTTACAGAAATATCAACACACATAAAAGTCTTCTGGAAATCTTGAAAAATATCTGAACACATAAATAACCACTTATACAGTAACATGAATACTGTATGCCAGATGTTTTTTGACAAGATACTATAAAAAATTATCATTATTGCACAAAACCCTACCACCAAGCCATCCTAGTTTTCAGTAAAAGCCTGTAATTTGACTAAGTGCTTAATGTCTATGTATAGTCACATTTCAGTCTGAATTCATATGTTTTATCAAGCAGATGGAGACATCCTGAGAAATTTGAACCAATTGAATTGTTTTCCATGTCCCATGCCTGGAAACACATCTCATAACATGTTGTATTAGACCTTCCATTATTACTATAATGTTAATGGTACTCAATCTTTCATATATTTCTTTTATGTACCGACAGTGAATTTTTTTTTTGGTTCAATCATGTGATGTATATCAATGATCCAAAAATAAAAACAAAAACAAACAAACAAAAACCATTGTTTCAGTGCAAAAGCATTTGCCCCAAACCACTGATTCTCAAAAAAGTTTTCCCAAATTACCCAGCAAACATTTTATCAATGAAAAAAAGAATTATTGACAAAAACAATTTAATATATCACAAAGTTGAACAAAATAGACAATTTTTCTGCACAATCTGCATCGTTTTACTGCCTTTGCATTCTTATGTACATCAGGAAGACCACCCGCTGTGTTGAAGATCACTTACAGACTTCCTGTTTACAAGCTGTTATGGCAGCGTGGAGGTGGTCACATGCATATTTATAAATACATATATATACATGTAGTGGAAGCATACTGATGACTATTGTCAATAATTTTTTTTCAAACTAGGTTTAAAACATCTTTTGAAATGATTTCAACATCTGATAACCTTTATATAACCTGACATTTAAATATAGTTTTCTGACAACCTTTGTGAGCCCTTTTGAAAATGTTACGAAAACGTATTGTATTCACTGGGTAGGCTGGAGACCACAGCCCTATTTCTCATCAAATAAATGTGAGCCGTCACATCAAAACATACCTCTTGGAGGCTTTTTTCAAAAGTGAGATTTAAACCTTATCAGAAAGTTTTAAAATCAAGCTTTAAAATGATACCTCATTACTGAATGTTTGCCTTGCACATCACAGGATGTGTTAAAGACAAGGTTCAAATTTTCTTTTATTTTCTTTATATTTTCATAGACATTTTACTTCATATCTTGAAACTATAAAAGCCTCGAAGAGGTATGTTTTGATGTGACGGCTCACAAATCAGCCCTAATTATTACTTATCCCTAACCATGCTAACCTTATCACCATCAATAATATAGTATGATGTCTTGACTTGTAAACATACTTTGATTTTGAAGCATTTCCTGAAATTATTTGGGTTTTTTTCTGAAAGCAAGACATTTTATATTTACCTAATCAAACAGCTGACATACAGGGTTATCATTTTATATTTCTATTGATTTGAACAAAACCCTGTCACCCTGTAAGCACTATAGTTGATATTTATATGATAATGAATTCACTCATGGGACAAGATGATGACATTCACAAAGTCATCACAGACTAAGCAGTCAATACCTCAAACTAAACTAGACTTTGAAATTCAATCTGAAAATAAGTGTTGCCAAAAGTTTTCAGTGTGGGTGTGGCAACTTGACTGTAAAAAGACCTCTCAAGTGGCCCAAAATTTAATGATACGCAAAAAATTACCCGATATCCGAAATTTAGGTGTATTGTAGTGACACATTGGTGTTTCCTTCATGTTAGACTACACGATGCAACAATAAATACACCCAATTGGGTGGAAGAACACTTGAATAAATGGAACTACGGCTATTTAGTAAACGATCAATAAAATTAATGATCATCAAATGTCTTCAAAACTCTTCAAAAATCACCTAAACAATAATGAAAAATACATCAAAACAATACTGCTGCAAAGCTTGACATGTTAAAGCATATAGGCCTTCAAACATAGGCCTATGGTTGAAGTATCCTAATTTTCATGGCAAGTTGTGGCAAGATTCTGCAAGCCATGGTCAAGAGACCATGTCCATCAAGTAGCCCAAATTGACAGCAAAACAGGGCTGTTGGCATCACTACCAACAATCTGTAAGACTGGTGAAGTTGAACTGGTGTAGGCTATGCAAGAACACACACATGACCGGGGCAACCGGCATGTGACGCAGGCATGAAGGCGAGACTTGCAATTATTGTAAATTGTCACTGATGTTGTTTAATACATTTGATTGTTTATATTTAGAACAAACTGTTTGCAGTGTGTCATGTGCACAATTCCAGTAATGCTGCTGACCACTGAAACAATCAAACCTCCATCAAGGACTTCATGATGCTTTATCTACACACTATACAGCACTTTTTATTCCAGTTCAATTTGGATTGACTCATACATAGATCAAGTCGGCAGTAATATGCTGATGGTTTGTAGATTTGGGTTTTGGTAGACACGATGGGCTGGGATTTAAACATGGCATCAAAATATACCAAATGAAAAGAGATAAAATTTTTTAGTAAAATTAGGAAAAATTTGGGGAACAGGAACCCTTCTCTAAACAAATAGGCCTATTCGCAACACATTCCAGGGCAGACTCAAAATATCGGGACAAAAGGCTGTAGGCTAGGCCTATATACCGAAAAAATAATAAATACCAGGACAAAACTGATGAAAAGTTGTAATTGCCATACAATAACATTACCAATGTGCACATAGATTTGAGAGAAGACATTTCTGTAATCTACAGCATACTAGATACATGTATAGTACACAGTGACTTCATCAATACACTGATCTTCAGTAGATGACTGCCAGCAATCCTAAGATTGTTTTGGCATCTTTTAAGATCTGTTCTTCAAGGGTTTTGTTTATCAAGACCACCAATAACTTGTACAAAGTTCATCTATGATACATTTCATAAATGTAATGCAACAAAATACAACAAAATAAGTCAATGCACACTGGACCCTATTATTAAGGGTAGACAAGGTACTGTTGGTCGAAGCAGCCAAAAAATTATGTAAATCAATATATTATTGAAAAATAACACTTTGATGTTTTGCAAAAGTTCATTCTACAAACCATATACTTTCAAACCTTGCTTGATTTATTGTTGTTAATGAGTTATGTACGTTTATGTAAGTGTTGCAGGTGTTTCAGCCCTCCTACAACATAACTCAAGAACCATAGGACCTACAAAAGTATATCTGTGATATTTGAATTCTTCTACACACTTGCTATGAAATGAGCAATGCGATTTTTGCCAAAGCTGACTACCATTCGCAAGAAGCTGTGAACTACCAAATCGCAACACTTTAAAATAGTGTCAAACTTTAAACATGACCTATTTGGCAATTTTAAGTCAAATAAATTATGGTATACATGTTTTCTGACCATATTGCCACCTCAAACACACCTCAAACAGCTTAAAATTTTGTCCACAACAATTGAATGAGGTCCAAGCATATACTCAGACCCATTTATTTCTTCAATTTACATGCAAACTGATAATTTTTAGCATGCATTTCTGTTCACAATCTTACATTGCCCTACATATTCCTTCATACATACTTTCAAGGTCAAGTTACAAAGTGGTTCAAAATATTTACTAAATGAATTTGCACCATTCTATACCTGTGGCATCAAAGGCGTACAACATGTAATAGCTTGTAATCTCTTAGAGTTTCCAACTTGATGAATTTTGGTGGATTGGGGTTACTTGGTCCTGCTGTCATAATAAACAGGATGAAACAAGAGGCATGAAACATCAATGCATCAGTTACAACATTTGAGATATGAAATTCATTCCTTTTCTTCCGGCCATGTTTTTTTTTGTTATGGAATGCTGAATCATGTGCATTTGTGGACCTCAAATGATCTGCTTTAGGGTTTCTGTATTCCCCTGACAAGTCAACTTAGTCTAGAATTTGTGCAGGCTTGTTTTAAGGGGGAGGAATGATATACACACCACAAATTTGTTAGGTCATAAGAAGTACTGATGGCTGACCTATCCCTCTCACCCCAAAATAATTCTTGACTTCACTAGTTCATAAGCAATCATTTTAGGAAAAACACATCCCTGCATATTTATGAAACCATAGATCCTAGAAATCTCTACCATTCCTTTAACCATGTTATCCATAGATAGCATGATAGCATGAGGACCTACAAAATGGCAAGACTGATATTTTGAAAAGGCAACCATGGTGCAATTATAGTTCATCAGTTCTCACCATCTCATGTTGCTTTCTAAGTAAGAGACATAATTAAAGCCACAACTTCCAACCACCATTTTCAATCATTTTCATCAGGATAAAAGTTGTTTTCCAATATGACATCAAACAGACAGGTGCCCGACTATAAATTTATATTTATCTTGAAAAATGAAATTCATTTTGATGTTTTGGTATTTCCTTTGTAAAACAGGTCAATTTACTCAAGATGGTAATGAAATGATTTTTGATTGCAAAGGCATGTCCCAGAATAGGCAGCATGCTATTTTGATTGCTAAAGTGTATCCCTTTCTAAATCAGCATGTTATTTTGCATACTGCATGATGAACATAAATTGGTCATGTTAAATCAATTTACTCAAGATGGTAAATGAAATGATTTTTGATTGCATAGGCATGTCCCAGAAATATAGGTGCATGCTATTTTAATTGCTAAAGTGTGTCATTTTCTAAATTAGCACTTTCTGTGCACACTGCATGATGAATGCAATATGCAAAGAGGCATTTAAACAACATAAACTTCTTTATAGGTTGTAAAACATTAAAAGTTTTCAAAAATATTTCAATTTACAGATTTCCTCTACTTTGTTATTGCTGATTTAGTCTAAAATTGACTCTGTAATTCTACACAGGCCACAACAAGCATACAGCCTTTGGTCTGCCAATAGTTGTGGAGCTGGTATAAAGTAAGGTATTCAAGCTAGACCTGTTAAGAATACAAGATTTTGTAGACCAAAATACGCACCTTAATTAAAAAAAAAAATAAATAAATAAAAAAAAAAGCAAAATACATGATTTTTTTTGCGATTTCATATTTCTTCTTTTTTTTTTGCAGAACAATTGAAGCACTTGGCTCAAGGTAGTCCGACGAGTAGGACCTGTTTTTTCTTAGTCACCAACTATACTCTAACTCTGATCGCTCAAGAAAGATTAACCACAAAAATACACTAACCGGGCCTTTTTTTTGGGCGGCGCGGTCACTGAACTTTCGCGATTCGTCTTTCTTGCACCATGTCAGATAGTGATCATAGTGTGAAATGAGTATAGTCTGGTAACTTAGAAAAAAAGGTCCTACTCGTCGGACTAGCTCAAGGCACCCTCCTAATCCATTAAAAAAACTGCCAAAAAATATATATTTCTTTTTTTTTTTTTTTGGAGAGATTTTTCCCCAAATGACAACACATTTGGTTTTCTTGCCGGTAATATGTGACAATGACAGGAAATGAATTGAGGAAACCACAAAGAGTAGATTTATGAATGCAATTAATTGACTTGATATGGTTATATATGGAGGGTAGATTTTCCCAGACAGAAACAAGTTTGACAAATGCATAAACTGTGGTGAAAATAAAACATGCATTATTTTAGTCTATTCACCATTTGGGAAGATTGGGGAAAATGAGAGTCCTGTTAAAATCTGTTGTCACTATATCGGAATGTAAACTGGCCGAGCTGAGGTATGAGCAATACAGCCAACAAGATAAGACAATATTTGAATTTAGACAGCAATGTCATCTACATGATCCATTGAATCCAGAATAATTAGGATCAATGGAGAGTTGGATTCATCACCCTCATAATTTGGAGATCCGGCTGTACAAATTGTAGCCATGGCTTTTGTAAGAAGTAGACTTTTTAGTTTCGTAAGAGTGGACTATTTGGTCTTTTTGAACATTTTAACTCAAAAAGGTGACCATATCTTACCAAATTTGGTCCCATTTATAGAGTACATTATTTTGGTAGCATAAGTCATATGATCACAAGAAGTGGACCTTTGAGTGATTTTGGGAGACTTATTTACTGTGGCAATTCAAGAATGCTCTCATATTCTCAATCATGCTGTTTTGTGTGTTGTAACAAAATGTGTTCTTTGCACAATGTATAACATCATTTTATAAAGCATACTTGGTCCAGATCAGTCCAAAGCTAAACCATACCTGGATAAACCCAGATCCTATAGAAAACCATGTGAACACCCTCTAGAGATGCAGCAACAGCCACTTGTGAGGATTTCTGTCTAGATTTGACAATGTTAATGGGCCTATAGGGATATCTGTCCTGTAGGAATCCCTAATCACATCTAGGAAAAGTAAATAGACCATTACTTGATGTACATCATTACACACAGGCACGATTTGCCAAACTCTATTGCTTTATTCATTTTTGCTATATTAGATTTCGACATTCTTTTTATTATTAAATTTGGCAGAATATATATATTGGTTTGTATATCTATAGCTTGGTTGACAAAGTAAACATGATGTGGTATCGAAAACAAAACTTGTTATGTAATTGCAGTGTTATCTCTTTAATGTTTTTAGGAGCTTTGACAGAACTTTAATTAAATGAAATTAATGACATCGCAGAAGTAATGTTAATTAGCATTGCAATTCTTGACTTTGTATTCTCAGTCATCAGAGTCATATTCATATTAGGTTGATATAATTAAGTTTTCTGCAATTTGAGCACTCAAGTAATGCGGTTTCCAAGAAAATATTATCTTGAAAATGAAATGAATATCTGTAATCATGAAAATATTCACTACAAATGGCCTGAAATGTTTTCAATAAAGATTTCAAAGTTGATAATGTTCAATTTACACAACATAATTAAGAACAGGTGTTTAAACAAAAGATGAGCAGTCAAATCAAATCTGATTTCCACCGTCCTCATTTTATGGAAATTCAAAAATCTATTTGTCTCAATGGTCTATGAACACAGAAACAAATTGTATTATTTCATTTTGTGAATTATTCATTGCAAGTCACTTTGCAAAGGAATTGTACACATAATAGTCAACCATTCCCTTTTAAGGGAAATTTTATTTTAGTTGGTTGTCATGGTTACTAAAACATCCAAATGTTTACATGATCAGATGATAGATGATTCCAAGCAGGCTGGGAACTGCTATACCTGACACTGCTATACTTGACATTTGTAACATTTTGGTGACTAATTTAGCAGATCTCTAACATTTCGGCTCATTAGCCATACCAGTTTTGTAGTTTTGTCTCCTGTTTTGGAAGTTGTATAAACAAAATGTCAGCACTTCACATTTGAATGCATACTGGTTCAGTAGTAGTTCACAATTTATGTTTGTTTATGTTTATACAAGCTTTGGATATTATTTTTGCACAGAAATATGCAGCTACATGAGTACAAATGGTTTAAAGTTCACTCAGAAATATTAGATTTATTTACTACTGATGCAAATATCATTGTATTGAGATATTGCCTGATGAAAACCAGTATGGTGAATGACACATACTCTGTAGTTCTGTGGACAAGCTTTGACACTAACCAATAACTCCCAAAATGATGACAAATGTTGTGACAAATATTTGACATTTTCCACTGTTACATAGATTTTACATTATCTGACTACACACATACATAGAGGACATTGCCACACATTTACCAGACTTACAATACAATGTATCTGTCTACAAAGTTACAGTGTTGTATTGCTAAGATGCGCACAAGGCCCGGGCACAAGGTGCTTCATGCTATCATTGATCTCATATGCTATGCTTCAAAGCAATCATATTACACGCGCAAACATGTTTTTGGTCATCAAATCATCATAATATAGTCTACAATATTGAGCTATGGGCCAACAACCTGCTCTTGGGGCAAGTTGTTTTTTTGTTGATGAGGGAAAATATATGCATCACCATTAGGGATATGAGATGCACCATTAGATTTCAGGGGGGGGGGGGTGCTGGATTTTAAAAAACTTAAAGAAAACAAACTGTACCCACTTAAATGAGCAAAAAACAAAAACAGCTTGATTTTTGCTGTGTATAATAAATGCATAAAAACAACTATACTTTCTCTGAACTACCAATACCAAGCCCCTGGAATTCTATTACTATTAGACTCAAAGTGAAGCTACATGTAAATATCTCGAGCATTATCTCCAAATGTGTGTATTCAGGACTGCCAGAGAGCCCCAAAACACACTTGACTGTGCGTCACATACCCATACTATCTTTTTGTGAGCGCCCCCCCCCCCAGCGACATTTGGCTGAAAGAAGCTGACTCTGCCTGATTTACCCCCCCCACCGATTTGCATAGGCTATACAACATTGTACATGTTGCCAATTATAATCCATCGATCTGTAGCTACAAGAATCATGCAACCCTACTGGAAATAGCCTGTCCTCATCACAAGGTCAATCTAGTGTCCTCATAAGGTCACAATACTTGAGTATCAGACAAACAATATCATAATGGTCAATTATCTCTACAAGTATCTATCATAAATCATAATTATTGCATTGCCACCTGCCCAGGAATTCATACACTATTCAATCATACAGGTGAATAAAATCACCTTTTTTCCTGGTTTCATAGGTAGACCTATAGGCCCTAATAACAGGACTCCTGTTTTCTTCAATTGTCTGTTGTAAATTGCACACCAGTGCATTAGGCAATGGCGTATGTTAAAGGACAATACTATCATTTTCAGGGACTGCCTTTTGAAAATTAGAAAAGAGCTGTAGAATGCTCTTCTGGTCTCTTTAAGAAAAGCTTTAGAAGAGCTGTTTGCACCTGTGGCCATTAAAGCATAAAGAATTCAACAAGTCACCTAGAGGAGCTATAAATCGCTCTTGCAAATGCAACTTTAAGAAGAGCTGTAGAGGAGTGATTGCTCTCACTCCTCTCAAAAGGCAGTCCCTGCATTTTGGCAGAAAAGAATAGATAGGGCCTACATGCAATCAAGTAACTAGAAATTTTGTGTTTGCTGACCACAATGCCTCCATCTTGGTGCGCATTACTATTAGACCACCCCAAGGTAGCTGGAGTTTCAAACCGTGGCTTACATATTCTAGAATTCATTCATTCATTTCATTCAGCTGCGAAGTAGGCGACTACAACTTTCTCCATGTTCTATACTTTGAAGCCAAAGTGGAAATCTGGCAGTAAAAGTTGTCCAAGTCCTGAACAGTTTTTATACGTAGAATATCTGAAGCCAATCTGCCTGTATCCATTGAAGAGGTAGGCCTATATAGCTCCAGGTGGACAGAGGGCTAATTTCGGTGCAAAATATGCAAATTTGCTCATTATAAAGTTGACTAAGCAAATTAGACCTTCATAAAGTAGCTGGCATTTCTGACTCTACCTATCCTAGAATCCAAAATCAATCCGCATATCCATTCAAGAGCTATAGCATCTGCATCTGAACAGATGGAGGTAAATGGAGAGACACACAGACAGATAGACACCCCGACAGACAGACAGACAGACAGTGTGTGTCCTCACCTCAAGGTGGAGCAATAGAATAGTCCTTGTCATAAGTTTTTGAATGCAGCCTCAGAACTGTAATACTTGCCCATGATTTATCCATCCATTTGACTGGAAGCCCAGTGAGGATCCACACATTAATACATGTAGCTATTACTAGTCCGTGATTTATGTTGCTGCCATTTTCTGGCTAATGGACAGAAGATGTTGGTTGTCTGGTTCACACAAACAATATTCTCTCAAGGAAAATTTGCACATTAAATAATTAAAGTGTTTCCATACTGTTTTCCTAAGCCTTTTTAGAGCGTTTTATTTAAAAGGCGCCCTATGAATGTGATGATTGTGTGCCAAAAATCGCTTTCACTCACCTCTCGGCTGCCAAAAATTGCTTACCCCCTAGCCTTTCGGCTCGCCAAAAATTTCTTGGCCCCCCAATTTTACTGTCAACCAGGGCTCATAATTATTGCACAGCCCCTTACATACTGAGAGTTATAATCTAAGCTCAAACCAGAGTGAACATGGTGAAGCTCTAAAGTTTTGGTTAAGCTATAGTTAATAGTCAATTATGTGGTTACCCCTATCCCAGAAGTAAGCCTCAAATCAGGCCACTGCAACCAGCAATCAAAAAAATCCCCCAAGTAAGAATATATGATTTGTGATTTTACAAGTTGATGATGATGGTGATGATACATCAGTTATGAGACACTTGGGAAATCAAACTTGCAATTGATATGAAACATAGAGTAGAGGGTTTTGTCAGTTCCCATGTATATAGTATCCCTGCCTGGTATTCCTGTTCCTGAATATTGTAGGCCTTTAATAATATGATACAGCATGAAACACATGACATAAAGGCCCCTGTTTCATTCTGGGACTTCTAACATTTTATCACACAAAACAAAAAGGCAATGTTATTATAAAATACGGGTCCTCCAGGATTGGATAATGGTGAAATATTTTCATGTACAAAAATGCAGCAAACATCCTATTTTGCCAAGTTTACATTGAGCGATGCAATGTGAATAAACCAGGCCAAAGACAGCAACGGTTATGTTGAGATACAGGCAAAAGTAGGCAGCACAAAACAATGAAAGACATAAGAAAATTGGCATTGGTAAAGCTCACAACTTTGCGACCAAGTATACTAGGGATATAGGGATGTCAGCAATAGCATGCCAGGGTAATCTACAAGTTGACGATGATACTAACTCATCTTTCAAAATTGCCTCCTTTGGCATGCTTGGAGTATATCATGACGCATGTATTCAACAAAATGTCGTAAAATAACATTATCGACATAAAGGCGCCAAGCACACAAAATATTCAACTTGTTGCCACATAATGTCAGTCACATTATTTTCTCACAGCAATTTGAGATCAAAGTGACTGTTAAACTCTCACATTTGAATGTCTTTTATGTCAAGTTGAAGCCATCAATCATGCAGACATGTTATTATTTTCAAATCACTTAAGGGTTAAAAGCTATGGGAGTAAAAAATTGGTCAAGTTCACTATGATTTGCAATAATAGTTTAGGGTTTTGCAATCAGCAAATAGACTACATTTAAAGCTTACTTGGATTTAACATGATCCAAATAAGTGGGTTGATGAATCTAGGAGTTTTTATTTGCTCATTTTGAAGTGTTTAACACTGTTTCCATGTTAAAGGATATGACGTTTCTGTGAAATGGCTTATAGGTTTTTGTATGGGCGGAGAGCCATACTTTAATTTTGTTTTGCAATATTTGTTCGCACGTTTAAGGGTTTATCTAGCCACTGTGTAGATTGAAAGTTGCAGGGTATATAGTATGTAATCGAATGAAGAAGTAGATAGATTTTCTATAATAATATGTGTTCAGGAGAGGAGATATTTAACAAAAACAAAAACACCCAAGTCCGTCAAATGCACGAATAAGAATACGTGTATAGTATAGGCCTATCCACCATTGGGGAATTGCCTCAGCTGATTAGAGTCGTTCATTTCGTGCGGTACATGATTAGAGTCGTTCATTTCGTGCGGTAAATAGCGGGCAATGGGTGTATTTTTTGTTTGCTTTTGTGCTGCTTTTTGGAAACACTCGCGTTCGCTATAAAGTCGTTAATTAATTGTTTGCACAGACCTAGTCTCCTACACAGCCAATTTGTGTCGGGCGATCCAAACAAACATCGTGATAGCCACATACAGTCTGGCCCGAGGCACAGACTATCAAGTGTTTGTTTACCAGTGACCTTCAATAAAATCGATATTGTAGTACAAACATGCTATATACAGGGTGTCCCTGAAAGAACTGTATCGTCAGAAACTTAATTGTTTGGGTATTTTAACGCCACAACTAAACAAAACTAAATACTTGGTGTGGTTGAGCAATGAATTTTGACAAAAAGACGAAATATTAAGATTAGAAATTTAATAACGTGGCATAATCACTGCATCATAATTTTTACTTCATTTACTGTATAAAACATACATCTTTTGACTCATTATGACACCAGATTTTTTTCTTTTTTGAGAAACAAAAATCCTTCCAAACTTTACATAGAGCCAAAAATGTACTAGATTAATTTTTTTATTTTGGCATAACAATTTAGGGAATTTTGTTTTTGTTTGTTAACGTTTGTTTTAATACGCAATCACTTTCGGGCACACCCTTTCCAACGAAAAATTAAAACTTTAATCTCAACATTTAATTTTGAGCATGGAGAAAGGAAATCATAATTTCCTCCTGTTTCTCCCCATTTTCCCCTTCTGTTTTTTCTTCTTTTTTTTTTCATTTTGCTTTTCACCTTTCCACATTTTTTTTTTTTTAGACAACCCTTGTTTACCAAAAGTAATACATTTTATTTAATTAATGACGACACAGCATTCTGTCATCCCTGTCTAGCCCGCTCCAAAGGTTTGACCTGGTTGTTAAACCGGCACAGGCCAGATGTCAGAACTGCAAATCAAATGCAGTAAGGTAGAGGTTGTAATATCGTGCACATAGCTACATATACCTTGCTGTGTATAGTGAACAGAGCACGTGTATTTTGCTCACTGGCAATTGATACAAACAGAAGGTATCAATAAATGGGACAGTATGAATGGATCATTGTCGAAGTTTATGTTGTGATGAAGTTTGGAAGTCAACATGTGCGATGATGCCGAGTATTAGGGAACAAATCAAAAGATCAATGACGTCCTATAAACGAGTTTCGTTTAGGGGTGAGGGGGGTAAAATACTCGATTACGTTTGTACAAAACCATCGGTCTGAAGAATATGTCATTATTATTATTATGTCAACATTTTCAACATTTCATTATTACGTTTCTGGCAGGGAGGGAGGGGGTCGGCTGAGAAATGAAACTGAATTACGTTTATAGGGCGTCATCGATATTTTGGTTTGTTCCTTATAGGGTCTACAGGGGTTTTAACAACATGGTGTATCGCCTAAACTTGGTCAGTTGTATTTGTAGCTGATGTTCTTACAGAGCTGAATAGATTTCGGGGTCATCCAAGGTCACCCAGGGTTCAGCTGAGGTCAAATGACTAAAAACTGTCATATGGGCACGAAACTTGGTGGGTATAGTCAACACTTAAGAGTAACATTTTTGGAAGGTCATTTCGGGGTCATCCGAGGTCACCCAGGGGCATCTGAGGTCAAATTACTAAAACTGTTATATGGGCACGAAACTTGGTGGGTATAGTCAACATTTAGAGTCAAATTATTGGAAGGTCATTTCGGTGTCATCCGAGGTCACACAGGGGTCATCTGATGTCAAATTACTAAAACTGACATAACAGCATGAAATTTGGTGAGTACAGTCAACATTAAGAGTCAAATGTTTGGAAGGTCATTTTGGGGGTAATCCAAGGTCACTTAGGGGTCATCTGAGGTCAAATGACTAAAATCTGTCGTATGGGCATGAAACTTGGTGGGTACAGTCAACATTGCTAGGAAACTGTCTATACATACAAAAACTTCCAACACACGGCTCGGGTTGTTTTGGTAAAGCAATACCAACACCTGTTGTGAACTCGACACCACGAGGGGATATCCCATATCCCAACCCGTGCTCTGGGCATCTTGTAAAACATAAACATTACACAGCTGTGCGGCCTATTACATTTCCATATTATTTCCTTCTTTAATCACCCCACACTCCCCATCCACCATCCAGGCTTCGCCCATACAGGGTTCTGAAAAGAAACTCACATCTAAACACAACCACTACCATACCATCACCCAACAACCTTACACACCAACCGCGTATGCCGAAAACCGCGCAACCCGAGAACCGCTCTAGTTATATATAAATTTGATATTTAGACAGCGCTGCATATAGCACAGATATGTTGGAATTCACATTAACATATGCATCACTAATTGACAATACTGTTTAGATTTACATGTAAGTGGATGTTAAATAGGACATTTTAGGGGGCATATGGGGAAAGGCAACTTTCAGGGGAGGGGGAATTTTATGAAAGTTGTCAAATATGGGCTAAAAAGGGCAAAAGAAGCCTAAATATCAGGGTGTCCAGCATCCCACAGGGAAAGAAAGAGGGACAAGACTTCTTTCTAGACCCATATTAAAGCAACACAAAAATATATTTTTAAATAGTTTATAAATAGGTGATAATAGTCTGTGTCTTAGCCTGAAAAACTCATGAAAATTGCAGATCTACACCCCGAATCTACACATGCTGTGTGACAGAATGTGGCTGGTTGTCCAACCTTCTTTTTGCCAACATTTCACAAATTCACTCTCGTACACTTTTTCAAAAATAAATGTCATCTTACAATGAGCACTAGGACTATTGTTTGTCTTTTTCAATCCTCCTGATGTAAAGAGGGAAACATTTCGAGAGCTGAGAACCAGAAAGCCTTACCTGACAAACGAATCCTTTGTGAGTTAAGGCTTTCTGGCTCTCAGCCCTTGATTAATGTTTTGTTTTATGTTTAGTACTCACCTGTCTACCTCATCACCATTCCAACATCCATCATTTGATCTTGCAGCAGCCATTAAACCCTCCGAACAAAGGCCCCTGGATAAACTACTATACAACATACGGGAGCTATCTAAACTGTCCACAAATGCTAGTAACCTCTCATCTAATGGCATACTAGGATTAGGTGCCATAGGTATACTATGGGAAGGCTGCTGGATAGCAAAGTCTCTGTTTTGTGCTGGTGAAGGTCTACCTCTGTCTCCAAGTGTTCTGCATAGATTGTTAACCTGAAAAAATAAGGCGACAAGCTAGGAATTAACTATCTTTTAGTTCGTGGAATAATCTTCTTTTTTTTGTGTGTGAAAGTGATTTTTTTTTGGGGGGGGGATGGGAGTAAAACTTAATCTCTAAAATTGGGCATTGTTGCCTTAAAAAAGTAGATGACATTTTCCTGATTTCATAGGTAAGGGAAGAGGGGTAAAGCATATAAGATTGAGGGATGCCATTGCCCAGTCTCCATGGCAACACCATAGGTTTTCACTAGGACTCAAATTATTGGCCAAAAGGAATTCATGAAGACAAAACATGGTAAAAACAAACTCCTGGCTCTTAAATTACTCCATATATCAATTTTGTCTTGAAATTGCTTTCAAATTGAACCAACCTCATGCCTTTCATTATTTTCCAAAACTCTCAAATCTTGCTAAAACTACAATGAATCAGAAATAGGTCTTGATCTGTGCAGATCTGACTATAAGCAGAAACATGTGGTCTTGATTCATTAAAAATAATGCTTTGTCAAGTTCACATATTTTCTTAAACATAACTGATTTTTAAAGAATAGCTATAAAAAAAAAAGCCTTGATATTTATAGAGAAATACACTCCACTTTATTAGTATTTAAAGATGGCTTTTCAAAAAAAGGTGCAAGCAACCACCCAACCATCCAAATGACCACATAGAGCTAGCATCAATATGTTTGCCTTAGCACCTCCCGGTAGCACCTTCATCAATTTGGCTAATCAGTTTGTCACCTCACCGACTAACGTGGCAACCAATCAACTAAAATCAAGTAACCAACCAATTACCTCTTCGATAATCCTTTCCGAGTCATCTTTTGCGGTGGAAATAGCATCAATGATATTAGCATCCAATGAGTGTATGGCAAGTTGCAAGTCGTAATCCCCAGCCATGCTCCAACGTACCAAATTGATTACGGATGTCACATACTCGTTCTCCAGTGTGGATCAATGTCGACGAAATTAGCCAAGCAGCCTTTCATTACGTTAATGCAGTAACTGTTACAAGGTTTTACAGTCGTATATCCCAGACACGTGCCACAATAACTCATCTCTAATAATGCCCTTCCACATTTTTTTCCTACTTGCATATGATGTGTGGAATTCAACACCTCCACACCTAAGTGTAAAGAATTAAGAAGAAGTCTGGCAAGTTCTACAGATTGATACAGCTTATTTCCCATTTCTAGTGGGGCATTTCCAAATGGCCTAATTGTCTGCTGTTGGCCTGCGATACATCTTGAGCTGAATCCACTGACCCTGCGATTTCTAGGATTTATTTGATCCTGGTAAAGTAAGGCAAATAACTCGTTGAAAAAAAGTTCTACGGAGAGTGGCACATTTGCGGGACGACCTCTTAGGTGATCCCTTAATGTATCAAATAGTTGTTGTATATCGTCCTCTAAAAATCCAGCGAAATTTGAAAACATTGTCCCAAAATATTGCTTGATTCTCTCTTCTCCATATCTTAACAGTTCACTGTATTCCCCTGAAAAACAAACATAAGAAGAAATGTTAAAAACATTCATAATTTGTATAATTTATTTGTTCATTTTTGCAACAATGCTATTGGCACTTATTTGGGTACATAATTTTATAGTTCGTACCGGGGTACTCAGTTTTGATTTCTTTTGATGCATGCAGAACAGGTGCCTACAAAGCTTCTCTAACCACCAAAATGTTCAAAATTTGCAAAATATTTTGGGAAAACTAGTCAAATTTGGTGGTCATAGCGATGGGTCAGGCCAAATGCAAAATTGGTATAGTGATGGGTCCGATCACTTTCAGAATCTCAGTGGCACCTGCCTACACAAACCAGATTTGAGTTACCCTGAGCTATCGAGACAGTAATGTTGTACTATACTATTTCTATTTGGTAACCCTGCATGCAATTTGCATGCCTTTGCTCTTACTAGCCTATTCTCAGGTTAATCAACTTGAAAAAATCCAGGAAAAAAGTATTCCAATCTCTATCGACCCATGATGCCAATGGACTGATCCGTATCAAACCATCTGTAGTTATTATAGCAATATTTTAATTGTACACATCTTGTAACATGTGTCTCAGGTCCAACTTCAATCTGTCTCTGTATATATCTATAACAAGATGATGATATACATCACCCTAACACAATATTTACTCCTCTCTCAATAGGTCTCCGGGGAGAACCGTGATACTTTCCTCAGCTTGATCATATTAGTTTTTCCACTGGGGCAGAAAATTGAAGAGATTATATGTTTCAAGATCTGGGCCCATCTTTCTTGAAATGTCATGTTCCATTGTAATCTATTTCCTTCATGGAATAATGAGAGCATGTTCTTGTTGGAAAACTAGAAAGATACAAATTAGCCATTTATCGGTGTTGAAGTCAGGTGTATTTTGAAATGAATTTGGAAAAGAAGGGTGGGTTGAGTGACACACACACCACATACACCACAAATCATGACCCAACCAAAGGGTATAGAGAGGAGATGAAACTCGGGCTTCTGCATGATTAAATATGTGAAAGACATTTTTTGATAAAATTCTGTATTTTAGAAGTTTTGATTGTGCTTGTGAGCTCACCTTTGATTTTCCTATGTAGTCTAGAAATAGGTAAACAAGAAAATCAAGTACACAGAAACAATCGAAAATTATGAAATATAGACTCTACAATGTTTTTCAATTACATGTTAACTTAACATTCTTATTTGAATACCAATCAATTTGATATAATTATACCGCAAGATATCTTAGCAATAATATTCTCTGCCAAACAGTTCCATGCATTGCTTTACACAAACATGTTTCTTGCCTATTTGGCATTGGGCCTTGTGCCTCTTTCTCTGATGATCACACATGAATGTGAAATTCATGCATAATTGTGAACTTTTGCAACTCATTAAACAGAAATTTACCAAATTTAATATCTAAGAGCACATCTAGATGGACCACACCCCATTTTAGTCTCTAGGTCTTCAGTTATTCCTCTTTTGTTAACACCTATATCATCATAAGGCAGATGTACATAGATCCACACACACCAATCAATCTATAAAAGCATCATATAGATTGCCCCAAACAAGTCAAGACAGTATGCCAACAATGTCAGGTGCATGACGGCAATGGCCTGCCTAATATCTATAGGGATTGCTTGCAAAATATTACATCAGTGCAAGAGAAGACATTGAGTGAAATATTTGTGTCACAGTTTCAGACTAAATATTTCATAAAATTGATGACCCATTTAGAAGAAGCAGTAGAGATTTTGTTGAATCTAATACCTGAAACTTGTTTTTGTTTATCATATTTTATTTATTTTTTGGTTGTTTTAAGCTGATAGCATCAAAGACTGTTTTTACAGACTTTCTCATATTTTACCAAATTACGCTTCCTTGGATTGTACCCTTCAGATCCATGTCATGCAAGCACTCACAAATCTGATAACATTTAAACTTACAAGCATTTTGAAATGCAGTTACCAATGCAAAAAGCTACAAAAACTTTGATGCTTTATTTCCAATGTTGAAACACTCTCATGGTTCCTTTAAGGGGGTACTACACCCATCGCATTTTTTTGCGGGTTTTTTGCAAAGTGGTATGCAAAATGAAGGGGCAAATCTTCTCGTTCTATTGGTGGCATCGGTATCGATGTAGCTTACATGCTTTTAAAGGGACATGCCCAAAAGTGGTACATGGGGGCACTTTTACAAATTGGAGTATATCTAAAATTTCAGAATTGCTACCGTGAAACCAGTCACACGCACAAATTAAGCATTAATGTCAGACCCTAAAAGTACCAAAATATATATTTTTTGGAAATGCATTAATTATGCACAGCTTTGAAAACACATGCTTGGCATCACTTATCATTATTAAAGAAAATAAACTTCTTTTTCCCCTTCCAGTTGACAATGATATGCAAAATTTGTGTTCGCTAGCCAGCACATCTGTTTCAGGTTTGAAACAGTAAATTCTTAATGATAAGATAATGCTTGTTTTTTAGTTCTAGGCGATTTTTACGGTCGCCATCTCAGTAAAAGACAAACACTGAATACAATGTAAACGCTATCACAAGTACATGTGTTTGGCACAAAAATGTTAATTTGTCGCAACGTGTTGCACAAAATCAACTAAAGTGGGAACGTTCACAATGTATGTTGGAGCATAATTAATATGCCACCATTTTTACTTACATCAGAGAAGACAATCCTGTCTATTTAACTTGAAACAATTCCGGCCAGATGATATTTCCGAGTTTGTGGAGGTCGCCATTAAAATTTTGTATTTTGGGGTTGGGCGTCGTGATACTTTGATACCGCCGATCGGTACTGTGGGTCGATACGATTAATTGGTATCGGCCATACGATACCTACAGGTAGGCTACTTTTGACAGAATATAGAAAAAATAAAATGTATTATTATGAAACGTATTGAAAACAAAAATATTCGAAAATTGAAAACAAATAATTATAAGCAAATATTCTAATCTTTCATTCTCGACTTCACGCCGTGGGGGGGGGCACCCGGCAACTTTGGGGGGGACGCGCCGGTAGGGCTGGAGAAGCCCCCCTTTTTCAGCATCGCTGTCACCCAAAGACCCCATATTTTTTTACAAACACATGCTCTGTCGCCCGAAGACCCCCCCCAGGCGGCGAATGGCATGATCGAGCCGGCAACTTGTGAAACCGCCCGGCCGTATGGCATTTTCCATATAGGCCTACCACTAGTACTTGGTTAGTTTTGTGGGGTTCATTATCGAACCCCACCGGTTTAGCTTGTATTTATATTATTTATTAACATAGGCCTATTTGTTTGTGATATTTCAATCGTTTTAAAATTTCAAAATAATCCCATTCACTCTAAATTTCAAGGATTTAAAATAAATCCCAAGGGACTGTGATTAGGGACCAATCAAGTGCTAGATTTAAAATTAAATCTTTAAGATTTAAAATTAAATCTTTAAGATTTAAAATTCAAATCTATAAGATTAATTTTAAATCTAAAATTGATTGGTCCCTAACTACAGTCTTAAGGATTTATTTTTAAATCCTTGTAATTTAGAGTGTTCAATTACACGGTTGAAGATGAAAATTTACTGAATTTAGAGAATGCAATGCGACCACCACCTGATTTTTCCATTTGATCTGTCACCCAAAGACCCTTACAAGTTCAATTTGAACAGCAACTTTCATTTATCACTGATTTTGTTACTTATTTTGAAGGGAAAAAACAATGAAATTTGAAGCCATTTAGGACTAGAAATTCGATTTTCGAGGTTTTTGCAGCGCTGTTTCGGCTCTCACCCAAATATTCCATTTAAAAATAAAGTCATGTTCTCACCCAATGACCCCATATTTTTTACATTTTGCTCTCACCGAATGCCCCTTAGTGCGAAAGTGCCAGCCCTACGCCTATAATCCATTTCATATTGAAGTGCCCCCACCCCCGGACTTCAGGTAGCGAATAAATTGTGTGGTGTAGTGATTTAATTCCAATGGATTGTCCCGGGATTGTCTATGGGATATACTCAGCCTGGCATACCATGCGTGATATGTGCGAGATATTTCGAGTGATAGAGGTGAAGTTTATGATGTTGTTTTTTTGCAAATTTCCAATGTTTTTAGCCTCCAAATGTATTGGGAACTTTCATAATGATTGCATATTAAAGACCCATTCAGTGATCCCAGCGCAAGTGTAAAAAAAATTAAAATTGTTTGAAGGATAAGTCATTCAAATTGTCATTTGGTATTTTTGAAATGACAAATTTGGCAAAAAAACGAAAAAAAACCCAGCAGTACTGACGAAGTTGAAGCCAGTGGCGTAGCTGCCAAAATTGCCTGTTTCTGTTTGGGCCCCCGCCCCTTGGCGCTATTTGGGCCCTCGCCTCCTAGCTCAAGGAAAAAAGAGAGGAAAAGGAGAGAGGAGAGAGAGAGAGAGAAAAAAAGGAGAGGGGTGAGGGGGAGAATGGTACTATATAATATCAAAATGTGTTGCTTTTAGGGCGCTAGCACCTATAATCTCTTTTTTCTCTCTCTCTCTCTTCACTTTCTCAAACCACGGAAAAAAATTGGGTCAACCTTTTCGGGCTGTTGAGGAAGGGCGGCTAAATTTTTGTTTGGTGGATTTGGGCCCCGCCCCATACAGGCTTGCCCCCCTGAAAAAAAAAAAATCCCAGCTACGCCACTGGTTGAAGCCCCATTCAAATACACAGCAGCTAATTTAGATACTATCAGTATCTAAATTACAGATTCGTGTAAAATGTCTTTCGGCTGAACCACTCGCATAGGCTATGTTTAGCACATCTAGGCCTATGACAATGACAAAGGTACCGAAATCTGAATTTTGATGATTTTTACGATCGTCTGGATGAGCAAATCACTGAATGGGCCTTTTAACTATTTTATCATTTTGGAAGAAAAAAGAAAAATCTAAAAATTTAAAAGCGATCGTACATGAAGGCTTTAATTAAAAAGAAAGTTGTAAACTTGTTGCATCTAGTTGATTAAAGTGATGTTTGCTATACTGGTTTTATTATCACCTGTGTTGTTTGTGTTTACGATTCGTAATCCCACGAAGAGTAAGTTAGTTCGTTAATGTGGTAGGCCTACAGCCACATCGTACCCGCATCCCCTGAACAAGCACATCCCGACTCATTTCAGGCACGGATTCAGGGGAGCGCCGACTGGCCCGAAGAGAAGAGAAGGGGCTTTAGCCGATTTATGTTTAAAACAATTGCTAAAATTGTCCACCAAATCGCTTCAATTAGATCTTCATTTTGCACAAGTTTCTTACCTCATCCCCCTCAGACAACCCCTCGTCAGCATAGCGCTCCATGCGCCATTCTTTTTTTTTCATTTTATTTTATTTTTTCTAAAAATTCGGGCCCACTCCCTGACTGCTCTGGATCGACAATCGGTAACAAACGCTGGTATCGCCCATCCCTATGAAGAGTGACATAGACGTCTTATAGGACTGGGAGCGAGTCTAATACGTGTGAGATAACGGCAGAAACCGGTTGTGAAGAAGACTACGTGGATCGCTACAAAAATAAGCGTCCTTAACAACCTGTCAACTTTAAGACAAATAGGTGAAAAATTACACTTTCACGATGTGTTTTCATAATCTTTTTTATTTCACATGATCCGTGCATATATCGCCTTGCTATAAATGGAAAAATAATTTTTTAGACCAATCAAACCAATACATGGGTGTAGTACGCCCTTAAAGCTAAGGGTACATTGATACAGTTATTCTGTAAGCTACATCTGTCAATGACCGATGACATGATGAACCTATCCCGATGGCGAACTAATGAAAAAGCACTATGCTAGCAGACTAATGTGTGCAAATGAAGGCTTAATAGTGTGCACAACAAGTATATTCAGAGACTATAAACAGTGTATTCCCTAAATCACAAGGATGAGCCAGCTTAAGGGCGTACTACACCCATATATTGGTTTGATTGGTCTAAAAAAATATTTTTTCATATATAGCTAGGCGATATATGCACGAATCATGTGAAATAAAAAATATGAAAAACATCGTGAAAGAGTGTCCTTTTCACCCATTTGTCTTAAAGTTGGCTGGTTGGTAAGGACGCTTATACGATCCACGTAGTCTTCTTCACAACCGGTTCTGCCGCTTCTAACATTCATCGATATTCACATACAGTACGTATTAGACTCGCTACCGGTCCAAAATACGACCTGCCTACTAGGGCTGACACGTCAATTTGTATTACCAATAGGAAATACACAGGTCAGACATTTGAGAATAATTCTTTAAGATTCGGTAAAAAAAATTGTAACTAAATCATTAATATGCTACCTAATCAAAATTTTGTTGAAATAAAATTAAGGATCGAATGCGTTTTAGTGTCAAAAAAGGCAAAATTACCGTCACACTTTCGCCGAATTCTGCACCCTTGCGAAGCCCTCGGGCGGGTGCACAGTTAAATCGGGAATAAAAATATCCGACCTTTGCGATCAAAAACAACAAATTACAACATTGGACCATGTTTGGACATACTGTAGGCAAAAAAACACTATTGCCAAATAATATAGAATAGAACATTTGACATCAACTTGACAAACTAATGAAGAAAATGTGCTCCATAAACATTAAGTAAGTCGCAAAACAATTCCTATTCAAATGCGTGTATAAAACTGAACAGGGCCGGACGGCTACAAGACTACCGCAGAAGTTCAAAGTTCTCGTGTTGCCAGATTCAAACATGAGCATGTATGCCTAGCACCTTCTCTTGGTAAAATCCCTGATAAAATCAAGAAATGTATGTTGTGCCTCTTCCCTCCCGTGAAGTGGCGTCATGGGGGGGGGGTCATGGGCGTAGCTAGGAATTTTAAGGGGGGGCAAAGGAGTGAAAGGGGAAACCCTCATTCAAGGGGGAATTTGTGAAACAAAATAGGCTCAAAAGTACAAAAAGACCCTAATAAAATTCTTCAGGGCGACCGCATCCAAGGGGGCGGACTTCCCACAGGGGTGGGGTAGCTTCCCCATTGCCCCCTTATGTATGGGCCTCTGGCACTGGACGATGAGAAATTTGCTCAATTCCGCAATTTAAGACATTTTAACAATTCCGCAATTTTAGACATTTTAAATGGTAGGCCCTAATAAAGTAAGTAGAGAACGTGAACATATTAAATAATAGTAGACCTATTATACCCGGGTATATTAATACTTGGCTTTTGCAATAATATACTCGCCACGTTACCAAAACTTGCGGCTTGCCCTTCTCGCCTGCTGCCTAAAACTGAATACCGGCTGCCATGTAGGTGTAGGGGGATAATGTATGTCGATAGAGGGGTTGGCATGTCAAAGTGGGGAGGGCAAAGATTTGTTGGCATGGGGAAGGCAATTCACCGCCCCAGATGGCGAGTTGCGATAATATAAACTGAATCATCGGTGTAAAGCACGAGTATAGGCCTACAATTCCGCAATTTAATAATTAGGCGTACATAACACGGAAAAATAAAAGTTAGCCCGGGGTGATAACACTACTAAAATATTCAATAAGCATGATAAGGGGCTCACTGGGGGATTTCCAAATGGTGTAGGCCTACAAACTGAAATTTCTTACCTCTTGCATTCCCCTTCCTTCCCGGCCATAATCGCCTTTGTTGGCCCTGTTTGTTGTTATAGTATTAGTGGTTTATTAGCCAAACACCGAGTACTAAAGACAAAATCTCATCCCGAGAAAAAAAATCATCAGACATTTTACACGAATCTGATTACTAGCTAAGCCTATGATAGGCCACCTACATCAATTGGCCTACTGCTGATAGGATCCTATGTGCCAAATATTACATTTCAAAAATACCAAATGACAATTTAAATGACTTACGGGGTATCCTTCACTTTTAGACATTATAATTAATTTTTATTTTTCACACTTTGCTGGGATTACTGGATAGGCCTTTAAAATTGTATAGATGGGAATGTCTAAATGCGAGCGTAGGGCCTACGTAGCGTGCCGGATAGCATGCAGGAAATTTTTCATGATTTTTACTGCGTAATACTGTAGGCATAGGCCTACCCGTGGCGTGACTTCCAAAAGTGCGTGTTATTCAAAAATCAGTCGTGTCCCATTTAATGTGCACCAAATATCGCTTTCCCCCTTGATCTGCCCAATTTTCCCAAATTCCTTTCCCGCCCGTCTTGGCTTGTCCAATTTTTTTTTCATACTCCATGGCTCCGTATTGGGATTGCCCCATACGCCAGAATAGCTTAAAATACCTAAATACATACATGCATAAAACACGGCAACTGGTTATAACCAGCCCGGAGACAGCTCGTTATATATAAAAAGTAATTATAACGCATACGGGTGATGTCAAAATTAAGCGTGTCAAAATTCGGATACCGTGGCGAGTGCAGAATTCTATGGAATATATTTGCTTTTTTTTGCCTTGGATAGCGACAATGATAGGTAAGACACAAAAAATATGAACCCACTTAAAATATCATATCACTGTATCAATTTTGGAGTTCCTAGTTGAAATGGATTAGAAAATAACGACAAAATAGTTACCAAAATTAGCAAATCTAAGCTTACGAGTCTTATTGAATATGGTGGGTATAGGTGACGAGAAATGCAATTTTTTCAACATTGCTGTAGTATGGTTGTGGTAACCTGTTACCTATGGCTTAAGTAAGTTTCAGTGAAATAATGTCGCTAGTTACAAATACAAAATATAGCTCAACATTGAAAATAGAAGCATTTTAACCAGTTCGTTTTTGATAGATGTGGAGCTCTGAAAATCACCAAGTTCATGAAGCCATCAGGAACCACTTATTCCCATTTTACATATCAACATTATTTCTCTAATGCGTTGGCAACACGTATCCAAAATTTTAACGAAATCCGTTGATAGCAAGCTTTCCAAAATGAAGTGAATTTAAAGCATGAGTGATGTACCTCCTTTTGGCTTCTATCTTCAAAAGCATGTAAGCTACATTCATACCGATGCCACCAATATAACGAGAAGATTTGCCCCTTCATTTTGCATACCACTTTGTCCATTTTTTTTTTCTCATTTCTTCACAAAAGGCAAAAAACCGCAAAAAAAATGCAATGGGTGTAGTACCCCCTTAACTTACAAACAGACACATTTGCAAATGTGTCTTAAAGGTGCAATACTGCATCGTCATGACAACAAGTTACACATTAATATGTTATTTCAACCTAGTAAGCGGTTGCAACTTTGAGCGTCATCAGGTGAAGTATAATTTTGTCAGTTACACTGATCATCATGTCAGAAATAAAGCAGCCCTCCAGCCCAACACCTTCGAAAATTGATGAGGCCCTAGATTATTGGACTTTAAGTTCAAGGGCCTGAAAGTTTGAGTTCACGTTGTAATATGATGAGGGCGGCAGATTGTCAGACCTACAAAAATGTTAGAGCCTGGGACCTTTCACAAAAAATGTTGGCTTATTTCCAGTACTCGTGATTTTAACTGAATGATGACGAATATACATGTACGGGATGTGATCATGCACAATCAGTCAGAAGTCAGAAATATTGATTTTTGAGATATAGCCAAAGGAAGTATTTTCGTTTCCTATTGTTTTGGAAACTCTTCAACTGCTCGTATCTTTTGAACTGGTTGTCCAAATTCAATGGGGTTTTCTGCAAAATGTAGCTTTGCAAATGCTTTTTACAATTCTATAAGAAACTGAAAATTGAATATGTCCGACTTAGCTCTTAGCTATTTCATGGCTAATCATGTTTTTAAAATAACCATAGACATGATAGAGGACCATTCTTTATGATGTTTATAACTCCTGGAAGTTGACGGAACAGAAGATCCGAGCATACTGGTCAACTTACAAAGGGCAAAAATTGTTCGGTTTTGTTACTGTGTGCATTAGTAACATACACTCACATAAATTGACATACTAAGCATGCACCAGTCACACATTATCCCGGGCACATTATGCAAAGTGCAACTAGCGTAGGCGCTGCACCCGACTGCATGTACATTGTACACTATTCTCAATGCATGTATTGAGTCATACCATTTATATGTTGAAAAAACATTGAATCTATCTAGTAGCCTAGCCTAGGATATAAGACATTCATGATCAGATTTTGAGGTTTGGAAAAGGTCCGTCCAACAATGCTAACATGCCTAGCGCACCCTAGCCATGCAGATGGCCAAAATACCACATATTAAGTAGTATTCTGTCCATAAAATAACATTTATTTGTCTTCTACTCAGACTACTCAACACTTGAGAACAATGTATTATCAATTAAGACATTAAAGTGAAAACGTTATTGAAATATCATTATTTGATTCAGAAGCTTTTCAGTAGAACTGGCACCCTGCAAATATGTGAGGTTATGCAGTGTCAAACTGTAGAAAGGGGAAGTCAAAGAATAGTTTTGTTGTGGTAAATAATTAGTCTGTCCCTGAATAGTGCACAATGGTATGAAATGAACAAATACCATAATACTTAAGTCAGTATGGCCCAGGACAAACACACTTTTGTTGTTTTTCATTGTCAATTCATTCATTGTTATTAATGCTATCTGTGTTTATATAATTCAAGAAATAAGTTGAAGTAGTTGCAGCAAGTCTAGCTACATGCTGGTTTGTATTATGCATTCCTGTTGAAATTATTCATGCCTGTTGGTCAAACAGCTTCACTAACTTCTGCTAACATAAAATGAATATTAATGAACATGTTTGTTTACAGGCCTCCATTGCTTGAAGTATGTAGTCACTGTACTCCAATTGGATGTACTATAAAGGAGAATGTACCTTTCTGCATTGGAACCACTGCCCAGGACCTGTGCATCTGGCCCTCTGAAGGAAATGGACCTATGGCACCCCCGGGATAGTACCCCTTATATAATGGCCTGCATCAAATGGGAGTACTTTTTTGTCTTAATGAACTACTAATAAAGTCTGCACAAAAAGTAACTCAGCTGTTATAAATATGCCTATAGATTCAGAACTAGTAATTGTTTTCACAATATTTCAACATAAAAAGAAGGATGATTTATTTACGCACATTTTGATACCCCATTTGTCCAATTTTGTTCAATGTTGACAATACAGCAGTGTTTTGAAAGAAAAATGCCCCGATTTAAAAGTTGCAGTTATTTGTATTGATTTGAAGTAAGCGCGCGAAGATAATGGCAGGTTTTACGTGTTTACAGTGCTGGCATTATAACCATTGATCGCTGTAAACTGCAACTTTTAAATTTGGGTATTTTCTGTAAAAGCACTAATGTGTTGTTAATATTGAACGACATTTGACGATTGGGGTATCAAAATGCGTGTAAATAAATCATCCTTCTCTCTATGTTGAAATATTGTGAAAACAATTATTTGTTCTGAATCTATAGGCATATTTATAACAGCTGAGTTACTTTTTGTGCAGACTTTATATGGATGTTAATAGAGACAGAGATCAGATGAAAAACAAGATGCGAGTATGCCATTTTCAAACTTTTGAGATATCAAAGGCCACCTACATGTGTACTATATTATGCTGGCTTTAAATTGACACCCTACTCCGAAGGGCCACCCTCCCCAAAGCAACAAATCTCAGTAGGCCTATGTAGCCATATGCCATAGTTAGGCTAAGGCATATACATCAAGGAAAAGCATCAAACAGCTCTATAATAGTACTCACACAAAGTACACAGGCAAATACCCAGTAGAAATTTGTTTTGAAAAATAGGGCAAAAGCATGTAATCTCAGGAGTTTACGAAACATGTACAGGAAAGACTTTAGCTTGTTGTGTGACAAAGGAACAATAACTTGGGGTCATATACTTGGCTTTTAGCGAGGTATTATCCATTGGTTTTCCTACTTAACGGAGTCCAAAAATGCCACATGCTAGGAAGTCTATTGTATCTGCAAAACTTGCTCAAGTTTACCAGTGTTTACATTTCACCTTTGCCTTTGTGATTTTCTGTGATAATTTTGCTGTCTGTGCCCTGTAGAGCAAATGTTATGCGAGTTGTTTAACGCACGATGTCAAATAAATGTTTTTTCATTCAGTAGTTTTCTTTGGACAACGATGAAATGAAGAAAAAAATGCCAGTTGAGTTGGGTAGCTCTTGAATATGTAGAATTCTCTTTATAATGAGCCTATAATAGATGTGAAATACCCCCGCTTGTTCCCTCCCCCTTGTCAAAAGTCACTGCTGATCACATCAAATGACCATTGATCAGCACATACCTTTGGCATGTCCAAATCCATAATCATTACAAACATGATCATTAATAATTCATATATTGACTTTATACAAAGATAAATCCTATCAGGTCTAACTTCTCATCTTCTCTAATGCATGGTCCAAGAAGGATATGCAGCACATGTATCAGTTCACATGAGTATGTGAAATCTCAAGATTTGGGACTTTATAAAAGTCAATTTAATTTAATTTAATCATGTTATTTGTGAATTGTTGACCCTAAAGTTTTTCATCAGGTGCCGTTGTGTACTGAGGACCTGTGATGTGCCACAAGGACAAGGTCCATGATTTTTGAGGGGCATCGCCCTGCCCCCTCGAGTGGAGGGGGTGAACATGGGGTAATCACAAACATTGCAAGTTCCATGATGCAGTCATGTCTACAGTAGAATTCATCTCGACCTTTGCAGGACTTAACCCCATTAAAAGCTATTAAACCAAGATAACACTCATTGAAACAGCTCAACTGATTAAATCGGATCTTCTCTGGTTGTGCACAAGTGACTGTTTTCATGTGCGATATCGCAATAAAGATGGTATTCATAGCTTCAGTTGGGTAACCGATTATAAAGGAAACGAAAGATAACAATGTTATGTGTGGCTTTGTTCACGAAATCAGACAATGTCGTGCTTTTTGTAAACCAGCATTCTTGAAAATGAGCAACATAATGATTTTTGACTTAACACGGTTTAGAAATAATTTCTTCATATTTTTGGTGTTATCTGTCGTTTACATATCCTTCCTAAAACACCAAAGTACGCAGTATTTCCAAACATCTAAATTTGCTAAAAATTTAGGACATGTTACAAAACTATATTGTCTAGAATTTTAGAAGAGTACTTTTAATATTGGCCGGTTATTTTTCACACAGCGACGTTAACTAGGCAATGTACTATTACCTATAACATTAACTAAAACACCAAAGTACTTAATATTTCCAAACATCTAAATTAGCTAAAATTTAGGACATGTTAAAAACTATATTTTCTAGAACTTTAGAAGAGTACTTTTAATATTGGCGGTTATTTTTCACAGCGACGTTAACTAGTCATATCCCCATACTGTTAACGTGGGGCTATTTGTAAAGGTCACGCGTCAATGGGAAAGAGACTGCACTGTGTATTGTGTATAGGAAAACGGACAGTAACTGCAGTATGCTGAAGACAGATGAAAGTGGGTGGAATGCAATCACCACATTGTTTGCTATAATCATAATTTACCAATGCCATCCGAGGCTCTATGCTCTTTTTTTATATACCACAAAATGGGAAGAAACCACGTCGGCAGCGTACAACATAATTATCTTACAGCGCTTGGGATAGTAAATGCATGTTCCATCCAGACCAGGCCCAGGATCGCAATAGATGGAAAAAACTTTTAGTCATTCCGCAACCGACTAATGATGATCCCCATGAGCAAACTGATGTGCAGATATGTGGCTATCTAACACAGCTATTCTGTCTCATAACACACCAAGTGAAATCTTAAGGCTGTCATAATCTTAAGCTGCTAGTTACCATTTGTACACAACTTTAGGGTAATCCAGGACAGAAAAATAACAACAAGAAAGGAGAAATTGATCGGAAATTACACTTAAGTTGACAAAGACATCACTTAAGCTGACTACTTGTGATTTTAGTAAACACTGGATTTGACAACATCAATGTGCTTATTGTAAACTAACAATTCCATGATTGATTGAAGTCAGCCATTTTGACAGTGTCCATATAGAGGGTTGCCTGTATCCCACATTATCTGCACAATTGTACCGATTATAAAAAAGTGTTATTTGAAAACTGAAAATTTGTATACTGTTCAGTGCTTTATAAACAAAAGTATTTTAGGTTTCTGCCATTTTGAATAATCTGATCAGAGGGTAGCAGGGATGAGATTGCTCAAGTTTAACCAAATTTCAGGTCTTTGGGTGCTTTTGGTCTACTTGGAATGCGCCTGTTGCTATTTAAGGGCAATGTGTCTGAAACTGTGTGTGGCAATTCAATTTATTAGAGAAGCAGGATCAGAGGAATCAATACTTCACTATGCACAAAAGTAACCAAACATAATGCCTAAATTACATGCCAATTTAGGGGTTTTGAGAAAGAGTTTTTTGTTAAGTATAAATGATAATACATTCCATAAGGATGAGATAACACATTTCAGGGGTCAATGGCCTGTTGATGGTCAATTAAAGTATAAGCAAAAGAAATTCACAACATCATGACATTTTTATAACATGACAAAATCTTTGTCATAAATCTCTTAATCTGACAATTTTATCAACTTGTTGAGGTCAAAATAATTATAATTTATAGGTTTTATTTTCTTTCTTTTGATATGGGAAACTATTTCCAAATAAAATTGTGAAAGACACTGAAATACCCAGCCATTTTGAAATGTGGCCGTTCTTGAATGCATTAAATTACTATGATATTTGTAAACTTTCCAGTGAGCTTTACTGTAGTGAATTCACAAAATGCAAGAGCAAGACCCATTTTTTTACGACGCAAAATATTCTTCTAACATGGTAACAATTTCTGCTAGTGTGCGAGCAGACCTTTCAACATGACAGAGCCTATATGCTACTATGTATAATAAATCTATGTAAGAAAACTCAAAATCGCTAATAAAAAAAAATAGTTCAAAATTGCCAAAGTGCAAAAAAACGACACACACAGAAATTACCATTTTTACAGAAATATTTAGAAAATCAACAGATTCACTGTTAGCATAACTGCATTTTTGGGATTAAAACCACACACAAAATATGAAATCTTAAAATATCCTCCACAGGGTTACCAAACTTTTGGTTCAAATTGGCTCAGTCTGATCCACAATATATGTGACGTATCATGTCAAAAGGAGACACTTTTGGGCAGGTTATCAATTTTGAGGTTTTTATATATCTTAAATATAGAGATATTTTGCTCTACAACGCTGTTTTCCCCAATGAAATCTGACATTCCTAAGCGAAGATATTGAGTTAGTAAGTTATGGTATTATAAAATTGGAAATTGAGATATCGGACTTTAAAAATATTATTGACAATGTTGAGAGGAAGAATTACCTTGAAAAATGTCTCAAAAAATACAAGATGCCAGTTATATTCCGGTCTGAAACTATCAGACAATATTTGTAACATTAATAACATCACAAATTAGCAACAAACTCAAATTGTGAAAAAACCACCCCTGGTCAGATTTTTGGCTATTTCTCCATTTACGATCCTGCCCAAAAGTGTCTCCTTTTGACATGACACGTCACATATATATTATGTGCAAAATTTAACAATATGACCCAATTTTGATTCAAATGGATCTGTCAAGCAATTATCTAATTTATTGCCACAGGCACATAAGTCAATAACAGAACATGAAAAGGTGCATACATGAATGTCTGCCAAGTGAATGAAAGCCAAAGACCTGTTACTATGCCTTGGGCTGGCAGCACACTCAGCCATCTTGCAAAGTGGACCGAGCGCGTGAGCAACAAATGACAATGGGGATGATTTTAACATTTTAGACATTTATGTTTTCTTATATTAGATGAAGGTGAAAAATGAAAGGTAAGTTAAATTTAGAACTCTAAAGCCATTGCCATTAAGTAATTTTTTTAAATTACTATACATTCTTTATATTCCACCAGTAATATTGGCCAATGTATTTAACCCAAAATTAATGCAGTAACCCCCCGATAATAATTTTATAGTTCCTGTCATGCTGTGGCAGCCATTCATATAAAGCAGTATTCAGACTTTTTATTGTACGTACAATATTGTATGCAACATATCTACGTTATTTTATCTATTGCCATTCTATTTCCAGTAATGTTTAAGTTCTAACGAATGTTTGATGACGTAAAATCGATAATATATTTCTACTAGATATTACATGTAACATATTATCGATTTTTAGTCATCAAACATTCGTTAGAACTTAAACATTACTGGAAATAGAATGGCAATAGATAAAATAACGTAGATATGTTGCATACAATATTGTACGTACAATAAAAAGTCTGTGGAGCGCTTAACTCATCATGTAACAACTCAACTATCAATGCAAAGGAATCCGAATGGCACTTAACCTTCCAAGAATACATCATGCTTAGAAAGTTAACTAAGTATGAAGTGGCACTTGAGTGTTGACCAAAGGGAATTACAACACAGAATACATACAACAGTACAACTACGTATATACTCTATGGATCACACAGAGGAGAGGCACGCTAGGTCTTAACATTACAACAGCTCTGATGAGGTACTTGAAGGATTACTATGATTGTTGCAGATGCAGTCGAAAGGTGAACAGACTAAGTTAGTGCACTCTGTGAGTGACTTTGAATTCAAACAATGCCTGAACTTGAATATCTAAAAGTGGCACATCAGCTGCTATCTTCAGTAGATAGCACCATAGAGCTATACGTGCACAGCACTGTATGACAGTATCCTTTCCTGAAACTTGGATACCTTTCTCATTTAAAAATCACTCTCTGATTATGATAAATTAAATCTTTACGGAAACTACAAATTGCCTCTGTAACAACGACAACAACAACAAAAAGTGTGTGTGGGGTGGGGGGTGGGGGGGGGGGGGAGGAGCTATCTGTTGTAATAACATTATCATGATTATTATGAATTACCCAGCAAACACAAAAAAACGTTTTAAAAAACGTTTTAAGGCCAGAGTAATGGAAGACACATTCGTCCACGCCCGAATTTGAGATTTCTTGATATTTATCAACACTAAGATGTATTTTTTCACTTGAAACTGATAAAATACAACTTGTTAATATTTACACGTATTTTTGCTTGATTTATTTCACTCTTTTCAACTGTAAAAAGTCACATGGCTCAAGACAGCTTAGTAAATTGGCGGAAATAATGAGTCAGAAATCTTGTGAATCTGCGAAATATTGTGATTACTGCTGACGATTCGCGTCAAGCGTGACGCGGCGCAACTCTGCGCGTATGTCCAACGCAGTCAAGGCGCATTCGGTATGTTTAACGCCGGCAAATGCGGTGTAAACAAAACACAAATTTGCAGTCAAAATGCCACTTAGATTTTTTAATTATTTTGAATTTTGGTGCACTAAAAGCAGACATTATAAATTCATTGTTGCAAAAAGATGCATATTAAGAACATGCACCAGGTACAGCTTTTACAAGCGTGAAAGTCTTGCCGTTTTAAAATATAAGGACATTTTGTGCATAATTTTGACATTTTTTTACTAAACGTTGATTTCTCATAGTTCACTTTTGACAATATTGCACGATTTTTGTGACAAGATAACTTTCGAAAAATATGCAAGCAAAAGGTAAACTTTTTGCACTATCGTTTAGAGTACATCAAAGTCTAGGGAAGGTTTTCTCATTTTTTCAAAATATTTGTTTTAAACAAAAATATACACAATTATGTGCAATTTTTAGCTGAATAGAATGACAAAATTGCTTTTTTCACATGTTTTTTTCAATATTTCGAAAAAAGAGACGAATTTCAAAAAAATAAAAAAACCTTCCCTAAGTTCATGTCTCTTCTTCATTAAAAGCTAACTGATTTTTTTTTACTGCGAACTGATTTTTTTTTACGTTGTCACAAAAACATTAGGGTAAAAAAGTGATTTTTTGTGATTTTATCAAAAACTCGAGATTTTTGAAAAAATCTGACATCACCATGGGATTCCTTGACTCATTTCCTTTCCAAAAATGTATAGTTTTATATACTTTGGAGATACAATTCAGAAATAATGATGCTCGAAAAGGTCCATGTTCTCTCCCATTACTCTGCCCTTAAGTAAGTTATATTTTGGCTTTTGGTTTAGGTAAAACGTTTTAATAACATTAAATGTCGGGGTATATACAGGTCATGATAACGTTTTAAAACGTTTTGTATGAAAACACACTACAACAATATTTTTAAATGTTTTCAAAAAATGTTATTGTAAACTATTTTTACAAACATTTTTGCCAAATATTATGTCAATAATTAAATAACATTATGTTAAAATGTTTGAACCCAGCAAACACAGAAATGTTCTTAAAATGTCTTTTTCAAAACCTTTTAATAACATTTAAATGTCGGGTTATACAAATGTCATGAAAACGTTTTTAAAACATTATTGAAAATATTTTGGGCAAACATTTTTCGCCAAATATTTTTTCAACCCCAAAATAGCATTCTGTTTAGAATGTTTTGTATCAAGTTTTCAAGAATGTTTTTTGGAATGTTATTAAAACGTTTTTATAGCCTTTATATAACCCGACATTTGAACATTTTCTATAAAACATTTTTTGTTTGCTGAGCAGTAGATTATCAAAAATGTTTTTAAGGTTATGAAAACGTTTTATACTCTTAATATACCCTTTATATAACCCGACATTTAAACGTTTTCTGACAACCTTTTATAACCTTTTGCGAATGATGTCGAAAATGTTTTATGTTTGCTGGGTATTCTGTTGGTTTGTGTGTTCGTTCTTGTTTATCTGTTTTGTCCTTTAACATGTTTAATTAAGTGTAGGGTAAAAATTGTGACTTGAAACTTTCTTTGATACAAATATATGTATTTGCAAAAGGTAATGAAGACTGCACTACATAGAGCAAAAAGAGCTCTACGATGGCCCAAGTTGTTCGAATGCTTCAGGCTTCATGGTCAGATTCGTCAGTGAAATTCTGGCCGTACCAGAATGGGGTGTGAGTAAGGATTGAAAATGAAGCTAAATTCATCAGAGCCCAAGGCTGTAGACAGCTAGCAGAACATGTCACAAGTACTTGCTAAATCTACAAAGAATTTACGGTTAAGTGCTACTTTTAAAGGGGTACTCTGGTGTATATAATTGTAATGCATTTTTCCTTTTTTTATGGCATTTTCCTCTCAGCAATGAATACAAAATGTACATAATAATCTGCCCTATTTCTATTATGGATACTTGCATTATTGCTTGTTAATTAAGCTAAGGTATTATTAGATCTGTGTGAAACACAGTGGTTTCCAGGCTATATGTTAGAGGTTGTTCTACAGTTTTGTTATGTTCGGTATTACAAGTTTTGCATGGCGTCTAACTTCAAAATTATTAAACTTGTTTTTTTTATGAAATTTAGGAACACCGGACAAGGCAAAGAATAAGATTATGTAGGCCTGAGGCCTGAGCAATATATTTTTGCTATTCGAAGATACAAAAAATAATGTATATGTTTCTCAAATGATAGAGAACATAAAGTTGCAGCTCATACTGTAAAACACTGGGGTCAACTGGTTCACAACTAGTCTAACTGTGTTCTGAACCACAATCAAAATGATCACAATACAAAGTCAATGGGTTGGTAACAAGTGTGCAAGCCAAGTGTGAACTAGTAGGTATAACATATTCACTAAGTAAGATGGCGAATAACATGGGAGTTGTTGCCTGAACAGGTTTTCAAAAAGTGCTCTTTGATTAAACTTTTGAACATACCAGAAAGACGTGCACTGTCATGCATATCCCACAATGTCTGGATACCCTTTTGGTTGGATGATACCATTAATAGTGCATTACCATGTACATAACAGGATCTTTAAGTTAAATAAAAATGTGTATGAAACATGCCAAACACTGGGTCATAGCACTTCATTGCAGATTTTTGTTTATTAAAATTGAAAATATTTTCTTTTCATACACAAATATTGTGGGTGGCTTATTGGTCTGACCCAGTAAGCTGCAAGCTGTAATCAGCTTTACAAAGCCAATAAGCTGATGACTTCATATTCATAGCATAAATCCTGTAAGTTTCTCGGCGTGACTTGTGTCATCGCTTTCAATTAGGATAGATTACATGAAGGATTTAGATGTACAAGCACACTTACTGTTTTCAATTATTACACACACATCTTTTTAAAAATTTCATTGGCAATCATATATTTTAACAAGGGCCAATTACACACATAATGTTTTTAAAAACTTTAAGTAGATGCTGACACTTTGGTAGCCTAAATTAACGACATATTTTGAGAAATTAAATTTGAAGTGCTGCACGAAATTTCTGACTCATCTTATTCGAAAAGAATACAATATTTCATTACATTTGTTCAAAGATGTATGATCATGATCATAGATGACCAAGTCGATAAAAACATGACAATTTGCATGATCAGCCTATTCCTGCCGTAGGCTACAGATTATGACTGTAGTCTGATACTTAAAAGGGCGTTTCGTGATCCACAGCATCATCCCCCACTTTTATCAAAAATAGTTGAGATTTTATACCACTGGAAACCTCTGGCTACATAATGTTTATTATGTACAAAAAATTGCTTGCAGATTAATTCGTTTAGCAAAAATATCGTAAAATTGAATCATGTTCTGGTACACCAGAACGAAAGTTGTCTATGGAGCAGTGTAAATACACATAATCATGCACAACTCGCAAAAGCAAAATTGGAATCAACTGAAATTTTGAGAATAAGCTTTTTTCGTGGATATCTACTGAAAATGTCATAACAAGAGGATGCTAGGATCATGAACTACTGCTTTAAATATACGCATTACAGTAATTGGGCTGGTGCATAGAAACATAAAGCTTTATACTCTCTTATTTTCTGTCACATTTGGTGAATTTTAAGGATAAAAGTATCAATATCACTCTTTCATTTTTCATGCAAGAGAAACGAATCTTTTATTACTATTTTAAAAGCATAATTTGGAAGTATGGTATTGCAAATTTGCAAATATAAAAATGTCCAATTCTTTACATGTTTGGTTTATTTCAGCAGATAGCATCTTTCAGTAGAAAGCTTTTTTAAGAACATGTTCCATATCATATGACAGATTTGTAATCTGGATATGTAATCTAAAAACTAAGAAATACAAACTGTCATCAAAAGTGGACCAAAATGACAACCTATACCTTAATACCCGCCTTAATACAAACCTTAGAGCAGAAAAGTTTGCAAATACCGTGGTAATAAATGAATGGTAATATGAACACACTCAAAACACCCCACCAGAAAATTGCCTCAAATAGTTCTTAATGGCCACAAACTCTCCAAATTGCTCAAATAGCTATGTGCATGTGCAAACTTTGCTACTTGCACAACACTAGATGCCTATTCAGTGTTCACTCTCTAAAAATGTGCAATTCTGCTTCTTGTGACAATACCTTTTATGCTTTTTATGATGGATGAGGAACTTTGATTGCAAGGGCCAATTTCTCTGTCTCCGTTTAATGCGTTTATATTGCAACAAGTTATTAATTTGTATGATTAAAACGAACCATTTCAATGCAATGTTACAAACTTCCAAGAACTGATACAAATTAATATCAATTAATCAGGGTCTGTAATATTTGAATGCTCCAAGCATGATTAAAAAGAGAATTTATTATGTGCACAGAACCCAAGATCTGGTAATATATCATGACCAGAAGAAGCTTTAAGATTAGCCATTAATCACGTCCAAGTTTGTTGCATTATACTTGCTGATGCAGTTCAAGCTAGAACTAAATCAGTGGGAGCAGGGGCGGCGCCAGGGTGTCTGAGGGGGGATGTGCCCCCCTCAGAATTGGGAAAATTTTCAAAATGAAAGCACAAATGAAGCCATTTGATGCACCATTTTCACCTCTTTTAGGGTTATTTATTTATTTTCTAACCGCATATTTTTATGGATTTCATTCACGGGCCCGACTTTCAGCCCGCTGGTTTTAGGCATGGACCTATACTCAATTAGTAAATCCAGCACCTTTTGGCAACAAAATAAGTTCATGGTATAAATGTGCGCGAAGTGAAATATGGTGGAAATGTTAAATAAAGTCGCGCGTAGCGTGAAAAAATTGGCACTTTTTAGGCTAAAATGGCCAAATATGAGGTTACTTTAGTCAGAAACCAGGAGCGTGGGAAGGTGCCCCCTATGATCACTAAAAGCCGAAAAGGTGCACTTTGCGAGCGTAGCGAGCGAAAAAAAAATGCCTTTTCAGTCAGAAAAGAACAAAAATTGCCCATTCGCGAGTGTAGCGAGCGAAAAATTAGGTTCTTTATTCTTTCTTGGTCAAAATTTTAGGAAAAGGTCCAAAACAGCTAGGTCCATCATTTCAAAATCAGCCCCCAATAAATCCTGGCTACACCCCTGCGGCCGCGGGCCGGCCGTAATGAAGCCAATTGCTTATTTACGCTCGTATATTGGTGCATAATGTTTACACTATTTCTGAAACCCCGTAAAAGTTGTGTAATATCGGACTGAAAGTAAACTTATTTATAATGATTAATTGCGGCATGACACAGACTTGCATGTGTTGCCGCGCCAGGAAAGTGACGTAGCCAGGATTTTTCCAAAGTATAGTTGGGAGAAAAGGCAAGAGAGGCCAAGCGACTTTTATGGGGGAAAATTTGCCGAAAATGGGCCCAAAATATAAAAACCAACAACTTTAAAACAGCGTAGGTCAGCATTCCACAAGGGGCAAGATCCGAAGGGGGAGTTTCCTCCTTCTAGCCATGGCCAGGGAGGGGAATTGCTCCTTTTCTTCTTCTCCCTCCTCTCTTTCTCTCCCCTCTCCTTTTCTCTCTCCTTCTTCTCTTTCTCTTTTTCCTTCCTTTTACCTCTTTTTTGAAAATCATAGGGGGGGCAATTGCCCCCCTTGCCCCCCCTGTGCGCCGCCCCTGAGTGGGAGTACTGATAACACCCCTTAAATTGACGAATTAGCCAGTGTATCAGAGCGTAAACCTAGTGCGCATGTGCTATGTCACAATTAATAATTCCTATTTTCCTTAAGGGGGTACTACACCCCTGGCCAATTTTGTGCCTATTTTTGCATTTTTCTCAAAAATTATAGCGCATTGGTGACAAGTAAGATATGAATATTATAGGGGCAAGGACTACAACTACTGCACTGAAAATTCAGTAACTCAAGTCAAGTAGTTATTGATTTATTGATCAAATATTGGTTTTCCCTCATTTTTGACTGTAACTCCACAACACTGAAAACTTGAACTAGTCAGGCAGTTGCTTGACTAACTTAAAGCTAGTCAAGCAGGTTAGTCCAGCCCGCCTGACCAACCTAACATTAGTCAAGCCCGTAGCTCAAGCTAGTCCAGCCTGCTGGACTAGCTCGCAATTTTGATAAGCTAGTCAAGCCTGCTTGACTAACGTGTAATGCGCGTGCTTGACTAGCTTACAATATCGATGGCTTGACTAACTTGAAGATACAAACCGGCTTGACTAGCTTTAGGTTAGTCAAGCCTGCTTGACTAGCTTTAGGTTAGTCAAGCCGGCTTGACTAGCTTTAGGTTAGTCAAGCCAATGACTTTCGTAACTTTCATTTCACAATACTAAATTGCGCAACTGCTTTGCACGTGCATGTTCAACACATAGGAAATTGCTTTGAAATGGCTACCCCATTATACGTAGTTGTCTAGTGATAGTTAAATAATATTATCGGAATGGAAAGTTTAGGATAGACAACCTGGCACTAGCATCATTGTTAACAACACTACTGTTTATATTTGTAAAAGCTTTCTGATGGTTTTTAATGTAATTTAGTGATATTTTGGCTATTCACATGCGATTACAGAGTTTAAAATCTAAGGTAAGCATACTATAAAACATGATAACTACTAATATTATGTTCCATGATTTGTAAGTGCCTCTGTGGTCTAGTGGTGAGTGTATAGGGTTTGTAATCTCCAGGTCCGAGTTCAATTCCCAAAGAAGGTAAGTGGTCATAAATGTGTTGTCATCATGATTACCAGGTGAGAGGATTTTCTTCAAGTAATATATCAGTTTCAAAATGCAAAACTATGAGAATAAATCCCACCAGACAAGATAAACATCCACATTTGTCTCTTTTTTTCAATTTTTTACCAGTAACGTGGTTTGCAGCACGCTAGTCAAGCAAGCTAGTCAAGCAGCTGCCTGACTAGCTTAGAACTGCTTGACTAACGTTAGGTTAGTCAAGATGGACACCATCTGGACTAACTTAAAGTTAGTCATAAACTAGTCGAGCGACTAACCTAACGTTAGTCAAGCAGGCTTGACTAACGTCCAAGCTAGTCAAGCAAGTTAGTCGAGCCGGCTCGACTAACGTCAAGTTGGTCAAGCACGTTAGTCAAGCAGGCTTGACTAGCCTTACGTTAGTCAAGATGGGCACCATCTGGACTAACTTTACGTTAGTCAAGCTGACCAATTAAAGTTTTCAGTGAACTGTTGTCTGTGCTGAAATAAAATTTCCAGTGCAGTAGTTGTAGTCCTTGCCCCTATAATATACATATCTTACTTGTCACCAATACGCTATAATTTTTTTTTTTTTTGCAAAAATAGGCACAAAATTTGGCAAGGGTGTAGTACCCCCTTAATCAACTCTTTTTTACTACAAATCTGCCTATAAATAAGTTTTGAGAACTAACAGTTTGAAGAAACTAAAGCATCATAACAACATTTTTATTGCAAAAATTAGTTTTCTTTTCTTTCATTTCATTTTCAAACACATTTTTGTTTTCTTTCTTCTTTAATTTAACAAACTTATTTTTCTGTCCCGTAAACAATTCCTTATTCCTTTACTTCTGCTCTTATGTTGATCTGATTTTATTGAAGGTTACTTTGCAGAGGGCGTATTTCCCTTATAGGAAAAAACAACATTTTACCTCTAATTTAAATGTTGTCCATAATGCCCCTATATGCTCAAGTTGTTTGTTATTTTAGCAGTAGTTTATTTGCAATAATTGAATCAATGTTCCTCTTTCTGTCCCCTACCGAGACAGAGAACATCTGAGCCACATCACCCACATCATGCATCCTGTTACATATTGGCAAACATTGTCCAAGTATAAAATGGAACATTTTCTATCAAGTAAATAAATCAGAAGGATGATACATAATAGTGCAACATGAAACAAAAGAAAAAGACAATTAACCTTTGCAAGTGGAAAGTTGTATTATACATGTTATATGATAACATTATAACCAGATGAGAAAACTCAGGATCTCCAAGTACTGAGGCCTAAAGTTTTACAGTATATTCAATAATCTAGTTTGGAATTCTTAACATTAATAACAGGTCATGTACAATGAATTGGGTTTTTTTTTCTCCACCCATGCATTTGTGTAGGGGTGTGTGGACAGAGTAAAAAAACCCCACAAATTACAAGAAGGGGTTCTAACATTTTGTTTGGACTGGGGTGTTCGGCCGAGGCCTTCAAACTCTTATTGGATCGTTGCTAAAGGTACTTAAAAAAAAAATCCATTCTGAGATTTTTTTCTCCAACTATAAACCCACAATAGTACTGGGGGTCATATCTGTGCACAAATGTCTCAAGTAGGTGGTGGTGGTAGCCTGGTGCCCCCCCCCCCTCCCCCCGGTGGTGGTGTCAGCAGGGATGATGGTCAGACATAAGAAAATAGGGCAAATTCAATAGTAGGCTATATTACATAATGAGTTTGAACTCTGAATTGCTTAATCTTGTTATTCAAGTCTGTCTGACATCCTTTTTGTCTAAACTTCACAACAAGACAATGAATTCAAAACCACATTCCATCCTCAATATGGGTGAGTAATATTACTCTGTTTACAGAACTACCATTTAATGAGTGGTAGCTGCTGGCTCTCATTTCAACATAATATACTTTATATCAGGTACACCACAGTCCCAGGGTATTTCCAGGTAGATCTTTTACTGTGATTTCCTGTAAATGAAAGATGGCCAACTGATTTGACAATGTTATTCACTATCCAAACATATGAGCAGGAACAATAGGACAAAGTTACCAATGTCATCCGGGCTGGTTAAAGACCTTTTTTTAGACATAACCATTATTTAAAGAAACTGGCAACCCTGGGACTACCAAGCACAAATCGGAAATCAATTCACAAGCGAAGAGTTATTGGATTTAGTACATATTTTTGAGTCCTGAATCATGACCAAAATGATCGCAACACAAAGTCTATCTACTGATGTACCATCATACTCATTCCAAACGAGTTAAGTAGCCACATTGGCAAATTGGAAAAGAAAAGTTTTTGACCGTTTTGTTTCCAAAATTGACACCGATTAGCAAGCATTAATCCATATTTGTTATACTGGAAACACTGAAAGAACCCATACAGATTTAGGTTCTTGAGATTTCTTGAGACGCAGGTCAAACTCCTGGTCAAACTATATAAGGTTTCTTATGTTGACATATGCTCACACTCTCAGATGTAAGAGTCAAGATAGGAAAATAGAGAAAAAAGAAACGAGTTTGTCTTCAATGAGCATTTCCTGTTTGATTGATAAAATGGTACAATTACCAAATAGGGTGCAACTTGCTAGACTTGAGTCCAGTCCTTGTTTACCGAGTTTAGGGTTAGGGTTTAGGGTAGTCTTGTAATAAGACTAGTAGAGTTGCACCATATATTCAGCAATCGCTCGGATAAAATATACCATTTTTGCACAAATCCTTCAGAATTTAAAAGAAAAAAAAAGAAGCAGTGGATGCAAACTAAATGCAAGTCAACAATCTAATCATGCTAATGGAGGCATTATCCAAGATGGCAAAACTAGAGCTTTAAACATTCAACAAAATCATTTTTATTTGTACTAGTGCCAGAGAGTTTGGACAGATCAGTGGATCTTATATAAACCAAGGATCTAATGTGACACTGTGCCTTCTCCAAACAGACACGTTTTGATTACATGACAACTTTGCAAACACCTTTTATCCTTTGTACCAAATTTGATATAGGAGTATAATTTTGCTTTCTATTTACGTTTACCGCTACGTATGAATATGCATCATTGTACCTTTCATCCAACTGATTCAGATTTGTTAACATATTAATATTATAATGAGATGGGATAAAGATAGGCCAGGTGTCAACTTCCATCATGTCCATGGTCAAAATCTGATCATGTACAGGTTCATGTGAATGCTACAGATTAAATTGAAATATGCATTGAGCCACATTGTCATCACCAGTCCATTTCATTAGTCTCTGCAAAGTCTATCACTGTATGTTCAAGATGCTGATGATAGTCTGTGAGGAGTTCATCTTACCCATCTGTGTCATAGACTAATTTGATTTTCTTTCCTCCCATTTATAGAGGAGATTAAGGATAAATGTCAAGTTTGAAGTGGGAGAGATCAAGAGCTGGAAGAAGACATGGGTTACCTGAAGGTTACTGGTATGGCAGCACAGGAAGCAGATTGCAACGCAATGTTATATTCCCCTGTGCAGTTAACTGGTAAAAGAATAAGTGGAAACTTGACAATAAACAAAGATGATGAAGATGAAGATGCCCAGTGAAGATGATGATAGTGATGATGATGAGGACAATGATGATGACGAGCGAAGATGATGATGATGATTATGCCAATATCAACTGATGAGTTATAATTGAGAGGAAATAAGAAATTACATGCTTTTCGCCAGCGTTAGCTGGCTATGATCTAATTCGGAGATCGTCTTTGTTTGCTAAAGAGATTACGGGTACTAGCATTGGTTTGAATTACTTTATGGAACTTTTTATGGTGAAAATATATAATAGACCTGTTATTGGATTTGTAAGAAAAAGAAAGTATGTTTTGCCGTTTCAACGAATGAAAAGCAGTGAGAATTTCAAAAGTTATGGTTTGAAGGAAATATGACATTAAAAGTTCATGCCAGGCCTATAATAGTTTCCACAGCATATCAACGAAAGAAAATTATAGAATCCTTGTTATCAGGCGTTCTTAGATTTACATTCGCAGACCTCCTGGAGATCAGCACAGCATGAGATGTGAGTGTATTGATAACATGATTAAAACCTTTATGGACGTAAAAGTCAAAGTAAAAATATCCTATAATCTGTATCGTTTATGGATAAAAATGACTCAAAATGTCATTTATGAAATAATTTATATCTTAAACATCAGTTTTGTCTTTTCAACGGAAAAATTGATGCAATTTCAGGGCCTATTTTTGATATGGGTATAATTTATATACATGTAGGCCTATTATAATTGAACAATATCAGTCTTTATACATTTTATAATGTGCTATATTAAGTATAAATTGCGAATTAATATAAAATTAATGTGCATGTATAAGGCAAGTAGGATGGCAGTTTTTAGCCAATTAACTAAAACTGCATTTCTTTATATTAATAATGAGCTAAGGGTAGCCTAAAAGGCAGAAAAGACAAAAAGACAGAACAATTTGGAGTAATTAATTGACAGGAAGTTATAGGAGTTGTTTGGTTTGCTGTTTCTGTGTGCATGTTCTCATCATTGATGGTTTGGTGGACTGTCATGAAACATGATGGATCATAAAAAAGAGTGATCCTAAAATGCCACCACCCAAACTAATTACAAGGCATCTTCTGCATTGAAGCTGGCTTTCCCTTTAAAGGGAATTTTTATTACAAAATAACCACTTTCCTCCACAGTAGATGATTTGAGATGATAAAATATTGCAACACCCAGACAATGCCTCAAGGCTTGTTGATGGTGTGATGTTACATTTTGCTCTCAACTCTTGAAAGATTCTTCACTGAGATACCTGCATGCTATGTCATAGGCAATTAACTTGTGAGTACTGAACCAGTTCAAGAGATCAAAAGGACGATATTATTGGGACTGGTCCTTGTTTTAAATGATGGTTAGTATATCAGTTATGGGCAATCAAAGAAGATGTCCAAAGCATACAAGCAGTGATTGATCTGAAATCACTGACTATTTTACTTAATATTAATCACAGTGCATGTTGATATAAATCAAAAGCCTTTATAAACATGTAGGCCCTAAGAATGAGAGCAAGTTTTTTTAACAACTTACAATTGAGTATTGCATTATTTATATCACATATTCAACATATTTTCTCTTGGTCATTTTAGGGATGCTGCAAAGTAATAATAGTAATTACTTGCATGTACATTTTGAAATAATATATCAATATCATGAGTTATTTAGAACATGAAAACTGCATGCCAGAGGTGATTAGAAATAGAAAGTAAAATATTAGAGCACACAAACAAATTTTGATCACAGATCCTGGCTCTCCAGGATCTGTGGTTTGATTGACTTCACAGATATACACCAAATTTATTTGTATAAATCACTTTCTATATTCCTCATCAGCCAAATATAGCATATGCTCGCGGCGTACCATATCTACGAATTCAATAACTTTGTCGTCATCAACAGAGACCTACGTACGTGTCTGAAATGGAAGCGTTGTGTGGTATTTGAATGAGCTGTAGACCCGCCCCATGGTGCGTATAATGAATCATTATGAAACCAAACCATATGACTTTGCATCACATGCTGGGTAAGCTTATACAGCAAGAGGCCTAGCTCCAAGATTTGAATTAGCGTACTTCGTTTAACCTAAACATTCAAATGCATCGGTTTCATGATAATAAATAATACGGCACCCACATTAACATTTATAAGACCCAAATGTATCCATAGATTTGGCATTTTGCAATGATAAGCCAGTACAAGACACCCAATACTATTAGCCTTCCCGGGGAGGCTTCCTTACTTACCCAATGCTTTTCGGTAGGGGTAGGGCAAAAGTTTCGGTTATTATATTGCAGAAAGTGCTACAAGTGGTAGCCCAACTGGGTGCTTAACCACAACATTGGCAATATGCTGAAATTGTATTGCTAGTAGTAAGTTCAGACTCTATGGCGAGAGACGTGTTCATAAGTTAATACTGGTCAGCAATATAATAATGAAAAACTGTGTAAATAAATGATTTCTGTATGAGTAAATCATATATTTGATAACTATTCCGAAATTAATTCAAGTGCGTTTCAGAAAACCTGAATTATGAGACATATTTTAAGGCTTTGTATCCCCATATAGTTTATACAAGCATTGACAAATGTTGCTTTTACAGATGAAGACTGCAAGGTGAGTGACGATTCAGACAAATTCATTCATGCTAAAAAGAGAATTTTTTGCAAGGGAAAATAAAATTAATATATTGCAGTGAAACAAATAAGTCAATTGAAGCTGCTCTTGATATAGTCTGAATCGTTCAAGTTCATGAATTTTATAAGCTTTTTACAGCTGGAATTCACCAGGCCATTAACCTATGGGATTCCATTTAATGACATTTATGATGAATAAAATTATATAGACAGTAAAAAAAAAATATTAAAAAAAATAAAAATTTAAAATATTAGGAAACTTAACAATAGCAGGAATTAATTTGTGATTTCACCATGCATGATTGTACAAAACTGGTGGCATCCAGATGGTTAATTGATTTGACCAAATTCATCATAAATTCTTTATCATTGTATGTAAATATCATATGTGATTAGTTGCAGGAATATGATCAAATATATTATTATTATTCTAATTATTTTGGAAACTCTGCTCTATTTCACTACCTCCAGTTAGCGGCACTAGCTTTGAAGTTCAGCATGTTCTGTGTTAGCTTAGCGGTTATTTCATGTGTGTACATGTGCGCCACTTTGATCACGCACATAAAAGTATGTAAAAGCACCAAATATTTAAGTTGAGTACCTGGTTTTTAAAGCCATAATGTATGATTTCTGTCAAAAGTTTAATTTTGTTATTCTTTACACAAAATGCAATATTAGTACAAAAAAATATTAGCAATAACTGCCAGGAAGACTTTCTGTCCATTTTAGCTTAACTAACAACAAAGGAAAGTGAAAGAAACCTCACTGGCTATTTTAGTCATTTAAAACATGTAGTTCTATGGTGGACATAAAATCATAATTATGACTTAATGTCAAAATTGCTCTATTGACCTACAAACACAACAAATTTGGCTGATTCCATTTAGGTGTAAGTTGGGACATGTGTAAACATTAAAAATATGCCAACAATCAGGTTTAAAAAAAAAAGAACAAATTTCATATTATAAGATCGTACATGGCTTTAATACTTCTTTGTGTCCAGATCCTCATCAATTTGAATGGAATTGATGAGCAGGGTCTTCATCGTCAAATATTTGATTGGTCTAGAAGATGGCGGAAGACAAATATTGACCATAGCAATAGATGGAACCAACCTATCCATATAACATATTACTTAATTGTATTCTAGAGATACAGCCCAATTGATTGGCTCACTTAGAAGTGATAGATAGTGATAAGGAAAATATAAATTTCATTTTAGCAGACTGGATGACTGCTGTATAGACATTGTATAAGCTTTAATAGAGACCTGCGAAGTATTACATGTAATGATGTATACTTCAGAGTTGGTCCAACAGTTTGTGAGGGGCAGTATATTGATGCATTTTGTCATTGCCGCAAATGCAGCGACAAATTTGCTGTTGCAGCATTTTTGTTGCAAAAATGTGATGTAAAAGAGAAGGAAGCAACATCACAAGCAAGCCCAAATGGTAATCATTATCATATGAGCCACATAGCAACTGAAAACTGAACAACAACTGCCTTTAAAAAAGACAAAAATGAAAAAATGACATTAGGGCATGGAATGGCTAGGCTATTTTTGCAGATTTGACACTCCCCCTCCGCTCTGGATCCACACCAGATGCCTAGATGTAAATTATAACAGAAAACCTATTTTGATCATTTTTTCATGAATGTTCCACTATAACCATGGTTACAATAATATATATAATGGAAAGGAAACAGCTTGATAGTCTACGTTGAAAGTACCACCACAAAAATATTAAAATTCAATATAATGCAATGCAGCAGCAACAGCAAGATCCATACTCATAATTTGCTCCTTGTTTGCAGTCTCAGGAACCCTCATAGAGCAATTGATTTTTTAAAGTAGTGTTCATTTTATGGCAGTTATATTTCATAAATGGAAGAAAGATGGCATATCTTGAAAAGGTTTTATAAAAAAAAGTATTTATTCAATCGTTCAAGAAAAAAGGCTAATACATGTAGGGGTTACTAAAGGATGATATAATGGCTGTCTGCTGTCAAGAAGGCTGCCAGGGCTTCTATTAAAGGTATATTATTACTTTGTTCAGTGACTAGTCTACTTTTTCATTCATGTACAGCATGTTTTCCATGTTTTCATTTGTGCTGTATGTGTCCACAAACCCAAAGCCCATGACTGAGAGCCACAAAGCCCAAAGGTTGGCCCATATTTGCTTTTTTTTGTGAGGGGGGCATTTGAGGTGAGAGCATTATGGCCCGGCATTATGGCCCAGTGGTTAAGGTCTTTGTATCTGGTGCAGAGGTTCTCAGGGGCAAAATTTATAGTCAATAACCTGCTCTCATCATTAATTATGGGGCATATGCAGTGGATGACAAAGATCAACCAGCCAGTTCCGATCAGGGTAATGCTAGCACCGGTTCCTCGAGGGGCGTGTGTGCGAAGCACGGCCGCTTCAAGTGTGAAGCGCAGTATAGGACTGGTGGATTTTGTTATGTCGGAGATGGCTTGTCATGGTCCCCAATGCACTGAACAAGTGCAAGGTAATACATGGCTGTATACTGAGAGCTGTAATTTAAATTTCTCTAAATGGCTCCTGGTTCACTAGATAAATCTCAGGACCAGGAGCTGCTTATTCCAAATGCGTGGCTCCTGGTCCAGATCTGCTTATTTTGAGGCTTGAGCATTGCCTATCCAAATTAATGGAGTGGACTATTGAGGACTCCGCATAGTCATGTATGCCTCTTAATTTAAGGTGTGCATAATGTGTTTGCCGGCAAACATAGATGTTTTATGAAACTTGCCTTCCAACTGTAGAAAATATTGCAACCAAGGAACAAGTTAACAACCCTGTTTGGCTGATATGCAATTGACCACAGATCCTGGAAATAAAAAATTCCAGGATCTGTGAATTGACTGAACAGCCTAACAATGCATTTGAGAGTGCTTCGGCTATTGTTGATATAAAAACCAGTTTCCGCTTGATAACATTTATAGGTTAAATGTGTGGGTGACAGGTATGTGTGTTATCCCCTCCAAATGAGGACACTTGTTCCCTCTTACACCCCCAAACACAGACTACATGCCCAAGATAATGTGTGGGTGACAGGTATGTGTGCTATCCCCTCCAAATGAGGACACTTGTTCCCTCTTACACCCCCAAACACAGCCAAATGAGGACACTCATTCCCTCTTACACCCCCAAACACAGCCAAATGAGGACACTCATTCCCTCTTACACCCCCAAACACAGCCAAATGAGGACACTCATTCCCTCTTACACCCCCAAACACAGCCAAATGAGGACACTTGTTCCCTCTTACACCCCCAAACACAGACTACATGCCCAAGATAATGTGTGGGTGACAGGTATGTGTGCTATCCCCTCCAAATGAGGACACTTGTTCCCTCTTACACCCCCAAACACAGCCAAATGAGGACACTCATTCCCTCTTACACCCCCAAACACAGCCAAATGAGGACACTCATTCCCTCTTACACCCCCAAACACAGCCAAATGAGGACACTCATTCCCTCTTACACCCACAAACACAGCCAAATGAGGACACTTGTTCCCTCTTACACCCCCAAACACAGACAAATGAGGACACTCATTCCCTCTTACACCCCCAAACACAGCCAAATGAGGACACTTGTTCATGAGGACACTCATTCCCTCTTACACCCCCAAACACAGCCAAATGAGGACACTTGTTCCCTCTTACACCCCCAAACAGACAAATGAGGACACTCATTCCCTCTTACACCCCCAAACACAGCCAAATGAGGACACTTGTTCCCTCTTACACCCCCAAACACAGACAAATGAGGACACTTGTTCCCTCTTACACCCCCAAACACAGACAAATGAGGACACTTGTTCCCTCTTACACCCCCAAACACAGCCAAATGAGGACACTTGTTCCCTCTTACACCCCCAAACACAGCCAAATGAGGACACTTGTTCCCTCTTACACCCCCAAACACAGACAAATGAGGACACTTGTTCCCTCTTACACCCCCAAACACAGACAAATGAGGACACTTGTTCCCTCTTACACCCCCAAACACAGCCAAATGAGGACACTTGTTCCCTCTTACACCCCCAAACACAGACAAATGAGGACACTTGTTCCCTCTTACACCCCCAAACACAGCCAAATGAGGACACTTGTTCCCTCTTACACCCCCAAACACAGACAAATGAGGACACTTGTTCCCTCTTACACCCCCAAACACAGACTGCCTGCCCAAGATAACTTTTTACCCATGAAGAACTGAAAACATGGTGCACGTATGTAGACCTAATGATTTTGGATCCTACATCCACAATCAACACAAAAATTCCTAAGATATTCTTAATCTCACAACTTTTCCAGGCTAGTTAGGGCTTCTCACATCACAATAACTAATACTTTGGTTTCTTTTTGACTTGTTTGCTCAGCTTAATTTTGAAATGGATTTAGACATTTATCCTCTCTTTTTTCTTCATGACCTGGTTTGGACTGTTAGATTTAATTTGAATTTAAACCCGTTGGTTTTCAATAGAAATTGGCTTAAGGTGTCACTGACCTATGCAGTGCACTCAAATCTAAGTTCTACATGTAAGAGTTTGCGATTCTTGTTGTGGCTATTGACCACTAAACTTTGTCAATGTTTTAAAAAAAAGTTTTCCTAATTTCACTAGCGCCTTCGATCGCTAAATTAAATTGCCGCTAAATAGTTCATTTATAATGGTTTTACATAGCAAGAGGATGCAAATTAAATGAAATTAAATTGCCACAAAAGATGACTTCTTGCCAATTCTCCAAATTAAGTTGCCGTGAAATTAAAGTGTTTTACAGTATACATTCATTGATCCCAGTGAAAGTGTCACAAAAATTAACATTGTTTATAAATTGCCTAAAAGTGAGGAATAAGTCATTGATATAATCATTCTTCTAGGTATTTTTGAAATGGAAAATTGGGCAAAAAACAAGGAAAACAGCAGTATTGGCATAGCTGAAGCCCCATTCAAACACATGTAGCTAATTTATATCTCATTTTGTCTTTATTACACAGCTTTCGGCTTAACCACTAGGTGCCAAAATCTGGTAGGGGGAATTTTGATCAATTTTCCGATCCACAGGATGAGCAAATCAATGAATAGGCCTTAACATTCCATCATATCAAATAAAACTATTTTAAGATCCACTGATCAATCATGTATCTATTTCTGTTCATCATGTTCATTTGAATATTTTCAATATATTAAGCAATCAATCATACAGTACTGGGATTTGGGTATGAAATACACTTTTCCGATACATAGGCATACACATTGCATCAGTAACATTGTATGCCATTACCCATTCTGAATACACTGAGGGCCCCACAAATTGTAATTACTTTATGTCAAAGTAATTATTTCAACACTTCCATCAGTAAACTTGACAACTCTGATCTTTTCCCATTATTCACATACATGTAATTTTTTGAAGCTACCAAGCTATCATCATCACCAGATCATCAAAATGGCATAAACCTATGCGATGCTATACAACTATGTACTATACTTATAGTGGCGGCACCAGGAATTTTTTTTTGGGGGGGGAGCATTGGGGGGGGCAAAGTGAATTTCAGGGGAGGTAAAATCAACAAATTTTGCTCAAAATTTGCCCCAAAAAGTGGAAAATTTCCTAATTTTGGGTTTTTACTGGGGGAAACTGGGAGGGGAGAGGCAAGAGTTCTGATCCCATGCCCCCCTGGCACTACCACTGACTATACTGAGTCTAAATATAGCCTGCTTAATGATGAAAATCCAAAACTGTTTTCATTCAAATTATAAAGCTTTCTGTCTTGCTATGTTACTACCAGCGTTCGAAATTTTGGTTGTCCGGTTGCCCGGGACAACTAAAAAAGTCGCCGGACAACCAAAAATACTGATTCGGTTGTCCGCGGGACAACCATTTATTTTTCCTAAATTCGAACACTGGTTACTACTAAACATTATTTTAGGTTATGAATGGAATCAAAGGTTTTGTGTGGACTGGAATGTACAATGTACTTAATGTATGGGCAAATCTTTTTCATAACATTTGAATGCAATCATCTTTTGTTTCCCCATTATTATTATTATTGTTGCGCTATTATTGTTACTAATTGCAGGGCAGCTGATGGCTCGGGGGGTAGAGTGGCATAGCGTGGGTCATCACATTTGGGGGCACCGACCATGATTGGGGGGCACCAGATCTGATGGGGGGCACAAGCCATTTTTCAGCAATTTTCATATGGGATTTTTTAAAATTTCAGATCGATTGGGGGGAGGCTGTGCCCCCGTGCCCCTATGACGCTACGCCACTGAGTATATATACTTCAAGGGGTGGGAGTGTATATGGAAAAGAAAAGATTTAACACGGTCAAAGCTGTACTTGGTATCAGATCACAGACAAGGCAATGCAAAATAAAACAGCCCAGTAAATCAAAACAAAAATGCAGCAGACTGAAACAAACAGACAAGGCAACATGAGCCATTTCCCTGCAGAATCACACCACATTCTGCAACATTGAACCTGCTAATTACTCCGCACACAAGAATGAGTCCTCACTCTCTCATCTCGCCGGGCGATATTCTACCCCTTGTTGCCACAAAGTCATCAGATACGATTTCATCAGATATATGGGACACAGATCTGAACTTGTATTTGGCTCCATTACTGTGTACTTTACGAGCTCATAACAAACACTTCACGCCTCATATCCTGTGGACGTTTAACATCCCGGGAGGGACCAGGACTGATACCTTATTGGCGAATAATTGCAGATGTGCAGCTATTGATTAATAATAAAAGCACAAACAATCAGGAGATTTTCTGTACAATTTTTAACAAGCATGATATTATAAATCAATTATTTTATAATATTACGGTAATATTAAGAAAACAGATCTAACTTTTTCATTATTTGCTACTTTTTAAAGTTTTTTTTATCAGTTATTTGCGTGCAAATCATGTATTTGGCTTCATTTTTAACATTTGGGGAAACATGATCAGAAATAAATCATCACATCAAGGGTTGAGAACCAGACAGCCATAACTCACAATGTAACACATTTGTCCACACAAACACTTCCAGCAACACACAATCTATATGGAGCTTCTAATCTAATGGAGCTTCACATGTTTTCCTCACCGCTGTTATTATTCTTTTTATCATTTTGAATAAATCTTTTTATAAGAATTGTAAAGATTTATCCTTCACATTTAAGCACTTTAAATTTTTTTGAATATTTTCATACACAGGAATCACTGACAGTCTGACAGTATACCTGTTAATGCATGACTTGAACTTGAATGCTTTCAGGACCTTTGTGCTATACACAGTAGATGATGACATTCCTTGATAATTGAATGAGATTCCAATGCCTACTGTGCAAAGATAATATAGCATCCCTTGACCTTATTACAATGCCATGCCATCTTTATAATGAAGGTTAAAAGGGTCAAAGAAAATACATCACCTTCTAGAAGAAAAGTTAAATGACTATACTTCAGTCTCAATTGTGATTAATTATCACTGTTTTAACTATTAAAGTCATGGAATCAGAAGTTCAAAGTCAAGAAGTCAGCAGCATCTAGAAGCCTCTACATGGGGTCAGACCAAGAGGGGGATTAAGAAGACACCAACATTGTCTGGTGCCCCCCCCCCCCATTTGGCCTGGCTTACATTTGTATTTGGTGGAAAACCATAGAACATTCAACATGTAAAAATTTCAAATTGCTCATATTGAGCTCAAACTTGGTGGGTGGGTACCGGGTGTAACTTTGGCCAAAGAAGCTCAGGTTTGCGTTCAGGTTATCCGTGTCAACAGTCGGGTCAGATTTCAAATTGAGGGCGAAAGTCAGGTCAAATTGCAAAAGCTGCAACTGCGAGGAAACTGGCAATTGGAGCTACATTGTAACAGAAGCTAACAGAGGAATCCAATTTCACACATTCCTACACCTCAATTGTCAATGGCAGCCATAGCTGGGTCCCTGCTGCGTAAATCCCACCAGAAATGTGAAATGATGCGTCCTTGGTGGGAATTTTAAACTGCATTCCATCACCGGTGTTACACATAAACAAAAGAATGATTAAAGTTTACAACACAATACATAATAACATCGATTTTTAAGTGGCTTTAATCCACCCAATTGGGCAGTCATAACACCAGTTTGGTGCGCCGGGGACCCAGTAATGGCCGAATGAATTCTGACCATCCCATGGCTCGTTGGATTCATCTATAGGGGGCGCCTATATGATGCATGGATCCACAATAAAATTTCAATGCATCAGCTCAGCATATCTTGCACTTTGCATGTAAATTGTAAGTGTGGTATAAGCCTATCTAAAAGACACATCTTGTAAGCAAAATTTCCCAATGTACCCTATTAATATTAATCAACTTTCTTCTTATCATTATAATAATAGGCTTAGTGTGGGAAGAGGTAGGTATTTCAAAATCCTAGCATCAAAATAATCTCCAAATACCCCAATTACAATTTGGTACATATTTTGCTGTTGGCAAAACCCAAATGAAAGTAAAATCTTGTAAGTTTCATTTCTGTGTCCTCAGCGACCTTAAAATTTAATTACAGCAGATGGGCTTAAAAGATTTGCACTCTCAGTGTTTTGATGACTACTACTAGACTGTGTTATGATAAACATCTCAACATGCTCAAGCAGGGACAAACATTGTGTAATTGGCTTGCTGATGGGGATGTCCCATTTAATTTACATATCCAGCTCTGATACTGTATTGAGATCTGCGTTGAGATCATTTTGGGCATCACCACCCAGATCGCCACTGATCACAGGGTATCTCTTCACAGACTCTTGTAACTTAGTTAATGTCAAACTTGTGCACATAAAGGCCTACCTAACAAAAACTTCATAACCATGAAAATTGCTTTACCATTAAGGCTGGCATTTTTGGGCGTGCTCACGGGTACCCGCCTAAGATTACATTACCCGGCAGGAAATGCCCTGCTCGGGTGCCTGAAATTTAAAAAAAAGTTTTGCACCATCATATTAAAAACAAAAAGCATCATGCAAATTTTTTTTTTTTTAGGTCAACCATGAATGATCCTAGCATTTAGGTCTAGGTCCAGGGACACTACAAAACCGAAAAAATAAATAACTTTTTATTGGGAGGTGAGTGTCACTCTTCAATTGGCTAATGTCAAATATACATGTATAAGGTCCTTCGCAATTAATTCTTAGTTTACGGTTTAAGATTTAAAAAAGGCAAAAGGTAACTTTAATTATTAATTATTAATTACTTATTATTTTCTTTATTTTGAAACAAGTGGTCACAGCCTTATATCAGGTCGCATGTCATAAGTTGGGTATGCAAAAAGGGTGGAGGGATTACATTTTTCGGAAAATTGTGTTACAAATTGATTGGCTTTCCATAACCCCATATCCTACAGCAGTGGTTGATACCTCATTTTAAGCCTAATTTTATACTCTTTCAGTCTACTGAAGCATATAATTATACATTATTCAATAAAAAAATCACATCAGTTGAAACGAAAAATGCCAGGGGTGGAGGAGCAGGCGGATGTGGAGCAGGCGGATGCGGAGGTGTGCAATAGGGCCTATGTGAAAATTCACATGTCAGCATGTCAAAACTACTGGTTACTTTTTCAAATCTAGTGAGGGTATGATGTATTGACAGCTTTGAATGTTGAATTTGTACAACTAAAACAATTACTGACTACTTAAGGTGGTACTACACCCCCTGATAAATTTTTGACTAATTTCTCAAAAAGTAACTACACACTGAAATTTCAATTCAAACAAGGGTTATGTATATTATAGGGTAAGGACTCCAATTACTTCACTGAAATTTCAGTGATTCAAGACAAGGGTTCATTATATATGTTAAGAAATGAGGTACATTCTGAAAAACTAATGTGGTACCTCTTCAACATTATGACCCATTGCATGTCAACTCCAGGGATTGCACATATTTTTTTGATTTCTCATGTATAATGACTTATGTACAACTCTATGGAGAATGCAAACCTAACTGATGTGTTGAAGCCATCGAGTCCCAAAGCCAATATCTCTCAGAAATGTTGTCCAAGGACATATTTTCAACATACCTGAAGTTGATGGTGGATCAAAATGCCTGACATTGGTTTCCAGGGGGTCAAAATGTACAAAAAATGTAAAATTGGGGTTATGCATGGGTAATCTCTCAGCTAAAAATATTCTAATAGGCTCAATATTGGTTAAGAATAATGTCCTACCAAAGGGCTCTGACTGGCAAAAAAAATGGACAATAAAATTATTTTTACTTTTGGAGTTTTGACCCCCCAAAGTTGGTCCCGGATGGACGAAGTTGCATTTTGAGGGCCCTATATCTTTTAAAGTAAAGGAGTTACAAGTTTTGTGATGCCAGATTTGAATTCTACACAAATAAGTACCCCAGGATACATACTTTTCAAAGTTGTAAATGGTTCCCTTTATACATTTATGGACCTCCAAACATCGTCTTTATAGTTGCGACAAATGTTTTACGCTGACACCAATAAATTTCAAATTGATGCCACGAGAAAACGAAATGGAGTATGAAGCTCAAATTTTCGGATTTTACTTTCTCATCAATATCTACCACCACACAGAAAAAGAAAAATTGAAGAGGTGCTGCGGTGCACATCCCTGGAGTTGACATGGAATGGGCCTTATCATAAATAACATACCGCTTGTCTTGAGTCACTGGAATTCAAGTGTAGTAACTGGATTCCTTACCCCTATAATATACATAACTTTGTTACCAGTGTGTTATTATTTTTGAGAAAATGCAAAAATAGTCACAAATTTATCAACAGGTGTAGCGCCACCTTAAAGGGTTATATGTTCCTTTTTTTTTTTTTTTGATGCAATCCTAGTTGAATTTCAGTATTTTTAGCAACATGCTAATGTACATTTCTCTTCTTGATATTCATTTCCTCAATAATAGAATAACCCCTCTCGCTATTTACTCGTAAAAAGGTAATTGACCTTCACAATGTACTTAACATACGTACAAAAATTTAAAATAGTTCATTTGAAGCATTAATGTATTGAGAACATATCCTCCAAATCTGATGACATTCTTGCATAAAATAAAAATTTTACAGTCATTTTTGTAATCGAGGTCCGATTTGAGAAAAATGCATTTGAAAATTGAGATTTACATAGACGCCTGTGTATTAATTAAAAGTAATTAAGCATTATCTCATTAATTAAGCATGTGTTATGGTTTAAAATGGTGTTAATTATTAGAGGTTGTCAATATGTACAACATATCAAAAAATAAATTTTTTGTCATTTTTGACCATGTAATTGAAATTGTACCGGTACCCAACTTATGACATGCGACCATCAACAGTACATTTTGACACTGAGGATTTAATTATATTGCAATTATGGCTGATTTTATACATTGATAATAATGCAGGGGAGTTCTTTGTTTGTTCAGCATCATAGTTAAGATGATCAAAGAATGAAAGTAGCAAAGTAATGTAATTACACTGTCATTTAACAGAGAAAATGTCAAATAAAAATCAAATTATTTGCAGTTCTCAATTTTGGATGCAGGAGGGAAACAGAAACTCAAAATCAATTGTGAAGGGCCTAAAGTGTCAACTGAATATTATCAAAATGTCACTATGTTCATGGCATGCAGGTTACAAGCCCGGGTTACAAGTATAGTTATGTGCGTGACAATGACCAGTTGAGCAATGAGCATGCAGGATAAAAAATATGATGAATTTTCATGAACCTCATCAATCTTCTATGACCTTTAAGAAATAAATTGCAGGCAAATTTAATTAAACTTAATAGTTAATAGCACTTGGGGTAAAATGCAAACCTACTTGTATCATTTATACACAGTGCTTGGGCAACAGACCCAATAGCTTTGCCATGTCATTCCCTGAAGCAGTTTGTCATGCTTATAAACAGTCGTATTTCAATCATACATGTATAAATTCACAGCAAATTGGAATATGTTTATTCAAATACTTTTAAATAATTCAATTGTGGTTCCATGTTCCTTTTACAACCACAATGTATGTACATAAACATGACCAACTTTCTTCTGTATAAACACTTAAAACATTTAGGCATACTACAAAATACTAAAAGCCTGCATTCCTCTTCCAACAGGGTCAGGGGCAGCCGGGCAGGGATGGACAATATGACATCTCCAACCAAAGCACCCTGAAGAGGATGATATCAATGGTTAATGACACAAATAACACAGAACTTGAAAGACACAGGCTTCAATTTACATGATTTACCTAACAACATCATGAATTTGAACTTGACAATATGAGCAAACAAGAAGAGTCCTTAAAAAGGATGACCCATAGTCATAGTAGACATATCACCTGGGATCATTACGGTGCTTTTGGCCTTGTGTTATTATCTTTCACGTAACCATAATACATGTACAATGTATGAAGATACCCATGATCATTGATCAGGGTTAGATCCGGGGGTTAGATGTACTTTGAAAAATTTGTGTAGCAATTTTTAGTGAAAACATTATTTAGGTGATACATGTACATGTATATGCTTACATTGTAAGTAATTTGTGTAGCAGATTGTCCAAAATGGGGAGCATTTTGCTTAGTTAGTCTTACACCAGGTAAATCAGAACCTGTCCTGTCTGCCCATGATGCATTCAAGAATCATCTGGTTGTAATTGGACTCCAATAAGATGAGATCAAATTGCACACACACACAAAATAGTTTCCAAAGTATTAAACTTTCTATAAAACCATCTTTTCAAATGCAAGCACCAAGAATCATGAGTTTTTGTGTCCAATGCATTCAAAGGTAATTTAGTGAGTGTTCAAGCAAAATGTAATGTGAAGTTTAAACAAGCGTGTCCTGATGATGGATGAGTCTATCAAGTCTGAATTCTCAAAGCAGTGAATAATTAAAGAAGGACAGCTATCTATTCCCTTGTTTAAACTGTAGAAATTACAACTATATGTTTGAGCATGATTACTATAGTACCCCCAAATCCTTCTCTTGATGAAAATTTGAACCCTGCATTGGAACCTGGGAACAGGGTAAAGTACTGGGAATGAGTGACATAAAAAGCTTTATATTAACAAACAAACAAACAAACAAACAAACAAACAAACAACAAATAAATAAATAAACAGAAAATGAATCTATTTGTTTAGATTTCTTGATTGAAAACAGGTGTTACTTATATAGGCTAGATTTTAACCCTCTTCACATGGGTGTCAACCGCAGAATATATTTTCAAAAATTGTCAATTGTCATGACCATATTTTGGAATCTGCATAAAAAAAGTACAAACAAGCCTAGTGTTGGTTTAGTAGTACTAGTTCTTAATTAAGATACAGTGGTGCTCTTGATATTGTGAGAAAATGTCAAACTTGGCCTTTTTATGTTGAAGTCTATGGCCAGCACCAGGGTTGTAGCTACGCCAGGCGGCACCAACATTTTTTTTTTAAATTTAATTGTTTTGGTTTAATAAATGATTTTTACATCATAAGGGGGGTGATACCCCTTAAGCGGGCCCCTTGACCCCGTCCGTAAGCGCGAGAGCTCCACGCGCTACGTTTCGCAATAATTTGCCACCTGGCATAGAAATTGGCCTAGCTACAAACTCTGGCCAGCACGCAGAGCATAAAGTAAGTACTCCGTAATTATGAGGTAATATGGATATTGTACCTTCATTAGAGCTTTTATGAATTATGGCCACATCAAAAGATTGTTTTTAACACATATATCATCTATTTTACTAACAGCTTTTCGTATCACCTATTCTGAGAGCCCAACCATGCATGCATCCATGACACTGTACAGCAATTATTTCCACACTCTTTAATTAATGAATAATGAAGACTCTATCCTGCAATACAATATCAATACTCCATTTACTTTAATTAAAGGGGCAATGTGAGATTTCACAAAATTTGCACTCTCAATTTTGGTCAAAGCCCAGTTTTTAACATGCATGATACATGTACTAAACAGCGAAATAAGTTGCGGATCCGGAACACAGTTCAATATACATTGTAGCAGATATTAGCTTAATGAAGTTAATGAAGTTAATGTGGTACTCACAATGGTCATAATTATTTTCAATAATACAGATTTTTGTGTCTAAATTACTGCTTGGTAGGCTCTGAGAATTCAAATCTATTAAAATATGGCAACATTTTCAATCTTTCAGAGCCCAAAAACTATATTCTAGTTCTACAGACCTAAAAAAGGTTTCTGGGAATATGAACCTCATCAACTGATGAGTCACATTCTTAAAACACCAATAGTCATACAATAACGCCAAGACCTTTGAAAGTTTTAAACTATCTGTACAAAAACTCCACAATTTGATCAGGTCAAATGTATGTTTAATCATGGTTTAATGGAGATACAGATACTTGGTTAGCATGGTTAGTAGGAAATATGAGACTTAGTGTTTTAGCACAGGTTTTAGCATCCAGGAGGCAGTGACCCATTTAGGATCTATCAACTTCTTGTTGCTTTAATATTTCCTGCCTACACACTTTACCAAGGTTATTTTGTTGTCATTACCTGTCTATCTGTTTTGTGTTCTTTTGTTAGATAATTTAACTGCTGGTATTCTACTTTATTGAAATGACAAAAAGTATTTGGTTGTCTGATTCGCTTACCTTTGTGTCTGGTATTTCAGTGTTTAAAGGTGTATTTTTCTATTTATTAAATTTTGGTAATTTAAATGAGTACCTATCGCACATTAACATTTACTGCTCTGTTACCCAAACCTTAAACTATAACCATAACTCAACCCCTAACTCTAAATTGAACCCAAAGTTACCTAATACAACATAATGCAACATGTAGTAATGCCAAATTTTGTCAACAGGCCATTTTCATGATGCATTCTATAGATTCAAATTAAATGATACAGTGTATGTCCATGATTATTGTCTCTCATGCATCTTTCACCAAATATTTCAAATAAAATTGTTAATATTTTTAAATACTTCCGAGTTACCTTTGCTGATCATGAAAACTGTTATTATCCCACTGAATATTTTGTGCCACTAATATTTGTCAAGAATAAATTTTTTTTTATCAGAAATGACTTGAAATTCTATCATTTTGCATGTTTTGTCACTTAAACTATAAAGTAAAGACTGTAAAGTATGTTCACTACAGACTCATTACTGGAGTAATAAAGTATGTTCACTACAGACTCATTACTGGAGTAATGATCAGGGTTGATAAACATACTTTACAAAGACAATAATGTTTGCATAGAATTCCTTATTCATGGACATAAATAATTTGTCTCTTTAGCTGATTTATTGTACTTTTTGTAGGAGTAAGTTATTACATTAGTATCGAAAGTGCAAAACATGATGTGGGGAAATAGCTGTAGTTTGCAATTGACAAATCTTTGAACGACCCTTCCGGGGTTCCTTTAAACATTCACAGACATTTCATGTTCACAGTCCAATTGAATTTATGTTGTTGAAATGCAACATAAAAGTTCATAGAGTTATTCTCACCATAATAAGTCACACTACATTTGCTGCAAACAACAGACATACCAGCAACTTGATGTTCAATTATCGATCTTTTCATTTTTCAAACCGCAGGTATGTAGCAGGTCTACATGGATGTGCGGGAACTGCATGTGAAATATAATGTGCTAAGTAAACGCAATAACTTCATCAACATGACAGAAGACAGTATCTGAAATAATAACTGTTTGCTATTACTTCATAGTCAATATTATTTTGATATTAATAAGGGTAGACGTGGCGGTATTGTTGGTTGAAGCAGCCAAAAAAATAAGTTTTCATTATCTAAATCGATATATTTATTGAAAAATAACACTTTGATGTTTTGCAAAAGTTCATTTTACAAATCATATACTATGAAAACTGAAAAGTTGCTTAATTTATTGTTGTTAACGAGTTATGTACGTTTTTACAAAAGTGTTGTTGTTTCAGCCCTCTTTACAACATAACTCAAGAACCTACCATTTGCAAGATGCTGTGAACTACCAAATCACAACAGTTTAAAATAGTTGCTAACCTTAAAGAGATGACTAATAATTACACTGGTGGAACTCAGCAGCATTTTTATACAAAAGGAATTATGCATGGTGTTATAAACTTTCATAAGGTTTTCAGTTTTGCACCCTTTTCAGGTAACATAGCAATTCTGATGAACCATAGCTGGCTAAGATACACCTTTTTGCATTTAAGGAAATACATAATTCAGCTGGCGGGGCTCCATGCAGGGGCGTAGCCAGCTTTCTTGGTCAGGGGGGGCAAAATAAAATTTTTGGGGCACAGACGAAAAAAAATTGCAGTTGCATCATACAATACATAGAGACTGTATGTCTTCGAGGTTCCCGAAAAAGGCCTTATTGTGATGATGTGCGCGCGTAGCTCGAAAAAAATGGTATTTTACATTATTTTCGCCCATTATCCGCTAAAAGGGCTTTATTGTTATACAATGTGCGGCAGTAGCGCTGGAAAAATTTTGTATTTTACACTATTTTGGCCCTGAATTTTTGCTAGAAAAGGGCTCTTGCCCTTTTCTTTTCCTTTGCCCTCCTGATTTTCTCTTTCATTTTTTTTGTCAGAGGGGCACTTTTTCTTTCATTTTTTTGTCAGGGGGCACTCTGCCCCCCTGCCCCCTGCTGGCTACGCTACTGGCTCCATGTATGCAGTAACAATGAACGCAAATTCACAATGCATACATTTAGGTGGGATTGCTATTTTAACACAGCAATCTCTGTTGACTGTTTTGTAAATCGGCATACAATGTAGGCTTTTTGACGTTCAAGTGTTAGCACTGGTGTTACAGGCTTTTGCAAAATTATTTATTCTTACCACCCCTTCAGACAGGATTTAATATTCGGAAAAAGTTTTCTATGAAGCTTAATATTAGGCATGGCACACAGACTTGGCACAAATTAGACTCAGATTGAGAATTAATTTTGAGCAGGTGAATGTGACCTCTGCTCTGCATTCTTGAATGAAGTATTGAGTCATAATTAAAACATCTCAGGGATCCATTATGGATCAAACAATCCTTAACAAGAAATGTCTTTAAAAAGACAATGCCACAGCTGAATATCAAGTTGCATAATTTAGCATTGATAAGTGCCTGATATGTTGGTAATTTGTTTTGTGTGTAAAATGTTTGCACTTTATTAATACATTTGATAAATTCAATATTGTCAAAATATCAAGATACATGTAGCTGAAAAGTTGCCAATAAGTTGCATCCATCTTTAGGATCATGTTTATAAATCCCCTTTGGAGAGTATAATCTAAACTCACAGAGGAAGCAGAGCAGATAGTTGTAACTTAATGTTTCTTCCTCTTTTTTGTCCCCAAATACCTTTAAAAAAAACCTAGTTCAAACCTCTTTGAGGAGTTTACATTTTTAAAAGATCAACTTACAATTTTGTTGCAATTTTACTTTGGATATTACATGCAAATTATTTCCGGCATGACCAGTTTTGAATTGTGTGCAATCCTTGAGGTTGCTAATTAATCTTTGGTTTTAATATTACACTGTGTCATGTATAATATTAAGCTTTTAAATTAATGCATGCCATGGTTAGAAACCACTCCTACCAGCAGGTGATGCATCATTGTATACAGAGTAGGGCCTACATACTTCCAAGATTAAAATATGAAAATGGGTCGAATATTCTTAATAAAGGATAAGCTCACCTAAATCCAAGTTCCAACTCTTGAACTTTTGTGTAACAATAAATACCATGAAATAATACCTTCTTAAATGAACAATACTCTACTCACTTGAAAAATTCTTGTAAGCTTTGTTATTGTTGTATTGTCCATTGTGTTTGGGTAGCCCCGCTATGTAACTTATTACACCTTCATATTCAAAGAAAGTTGACCATATGCCACAAGGCCAATGGCAAAATATTTATTAACAAATTTCTCAATTTCAATTAATGGCATTCTTTGATTTTGACTAGTCACTGTTAAATGCAGTATGCTGACAGGCAGGTGTTTTATGTAAAGTTAATTTTGAAAATGGAATGAGATACTTTGAAACTATAAAATAATTAACATAGAATTGTGGTATGTGTAACGATTGAAGGTAATTTAGCATACATGTTTCCCGGACATGTTTAATACTATAGTATAGCTATAATTTTACACCATGTAACAAAATATTGAATTAGTAAAATCAATTGGAATAAGCATTCAATTATCAGTTCATAAAAGTCTTTTGAAATAACTTTTGGTAATTTTTTGTTTCCAAACCTACTTTTTTAGCATATTTCGTAAAGTGTACACATGTCCAAACTTAGGTCCAAACCTACACTTATTGGCGATCCACAGTTATTACTACCAGCCAAGATAGTAAGCAGGTTGTCTTTCATTTACCTCATTAAGGGGGTACTACACCCCTGGCCAATTTTGTGCCTATTTTTCCATATTTCTCAAAAATTATAGTGCATTGGTGACAAGTAAGATATGTGTATTATAGGGGCAAGGACTATAACTACTGCACTGGAAATTCAGCAACTCAAGGCAAGTAGTTATTGATTTATTGATCAAATATTGGTTTTCCCTCATTTTTGACTGTAACTCCACAACTGTTGTGCTGAAATAAAATTTCCAGTGCAGTACATGTAGTTGTAGTCCTTGCCCATATAAAATACATATCTTACTTGTCACCAATGCGCTTTAATTTTTGAGAAAAAAATGCAAAACAGGCACGAAATTGGGCAGGTGTAGTACCCTTAAATAACCAGAAACCATCCTGACTCCTGAAAAAAAAAAAACACCCAATAAGTTCTCACAGATTGCCAGATATGTGAATACATACAAAGCTATGAGTTTTCTTCAAGATGCACTATACAAGTTCATCATCCTAAAAATTGTTTTCCACTTGGAGAAAGAAAAGGGCAAACATTATGAAAGAGTAATTCTATATACTAAAACACTCAGTATTTTTTGATCAATGCTCAGTCTATATATTCACATGGCATGGAGGTAGCTGACTTTTGGAGAAATTTGTATATGAATGTTCTTATTTACGTCTTTATTTCAATTTGGGCATATACAATGTATACATATTTGTATTTTACACTTTGTCATGGCTGGCCCACATTTTTCAATCTTGCTACGGCCCTGTCACACAGTCATTCAATCCTTGCGGAGATTGGCATATTCAAGAATTACGATTCCTAAGTGTGTTGCATGTCCAAACGATTCCATTGAACACCAGAATCTTTGAGTTTTAACATCAGCTTTACAACCAGTAGCTTAATTACTGTGATCCATCCAGTGACACCCCAATCGAATCATAATTAAGAGGTCATGAGGTTATGCTCATTACTCCAGAATCACATAATGGTTCATTCACAGACCAGTTGAAAATCCCCTAAATTTTTTGGGGATAATCTCAGGAATTGGATTCATCAAGACAGTTCACACGCCTCTGTGTGACATACCTAGCATTTCTACAACAGTAAATCAATAATCAAGAAGGACAATTTTATGCCTCATTTATGCATGTGACTTTTATCTGTACCACAAATGATGACCACTGGTATGATATTACTTTATTTACTTTATACTATAGTGTGTATCAAAAATAAATAAACACTACATTTTCGCCAGCGTTAGCTGGCTATGATCTAATTCGGAGATCGTCTTTGTTTGCTAAAGAGATTACGGGTACTAGCATTGGTTTGAATTACTTTATGAACTTTTTATGGTGAAAATATATAATAGACCTGTTATTGGATTTGTAAGAAAAAGAAAGTATGTTTTGCCGTTTCAACGAATGAAAACGAGTGAGAATTTCAAAAGTTATGGTTTGAAGGAAATATGACATTAAAAGTTCATGCCAGGCCTATAATAGTTTCCACAGCATATCAACGAAAGAAAATTATAGAATCCTTGTTATCAGGCGTTCTTAGATTTACATTAGCAGACCTCCTGCAGATCAGCACAGCATGAGATGTGAGTGTATTGATAACATGATTAAAACCTTTATGGACGTAAAAGTCAAAGTAAAAATATCCTATATCCTGTATCGTTTTATGGATAAAAATGACTCAAAATGTCATTTATGAAATAATTTATCTTAAACATCAGTTTTGTCTTTTCAACGGGAAAAATTGATGCAATTTCAGGGCCTATTTTTGATATGGGTATAATTTATATACATGTAGGCCTATTATAATTGAACAATATCAGTCTTTATACATTTTATAATGTGCATGTATAAGGCAAGTAGGATGGCAGTTTTTAGCCAATCCCGTATTGGTCCGAGTATAGTCCCACCCGTTTTTTATGTGAACATTTTTCACAATTGGGGGTGGGATTATACTCAATTTAAAAAAAAAAGTTTTTTTTCGGTTTTGGAGTGTCCCTGGACCTAGACCTAGATGCTAGGATCATTCATGGTTAACCTAAAAGAAAAAAAAATAAAAAAAAAATTTCAAGATATTTTGTATTTTTAATATGAAAATTGATACTTTGTTTTCATGTCATACTCTATTAATGATTTCAAAATGCATTCAAATTCAATGCTTTTTGAAATCATTAATAGAGTATGACATGATACAAATTATCAATTTTCATATTAAAAATACAAAATATCTTGAATTTTTTTTTTTTTTTTTTTTTTTTAGGTCAACCATGAATGATCCTAGCATCTAGGCCTAGGTCCAGGGACACTCCAAAACCGAAAAAAATAAACTTTTTTTTTTTTTTTTTACAATTTCTGAAATTTTTCAAAAATGGGGGTGGGATTATACTCGAGCATGGGACTATACTCGGACGAATACGGTAACTAAAAACTGCATTTCTTTATATTAATAATGAGCTAAGGGTAGCCTAAAAGGCAGAAAAGACAAAAAGACAGAACAATTTGGAGTAATTAATTGACAGGAAGTTATAGGAGTTGTTTGGTTTGCTGTTTCTGTGTGCATGTTCTCATCATTGATGGTTTGGTGGACTGTCATGAAACATGATGGATCATAAAAAGAGTGATCCTAAAATGCCACCACCCAAACTTATTACAAGGCATCTTCTGCATTGAAGCTGGCTTTCCCTTTAAAGGGAATTTTTATTGACTAAACTTGTACACTTTCTATACAAATATTCCTGTACTAATCAGAGCAGAGTTTAGGTGTTTTTATTAATTTTTCATCAAATGGGGGAATAGTTATATTTTTGTCTCCCCCATGATTTTGAGTTATTGAATTTTTGTGTATTTCTATGTATCTTTCCTATATGAAAAATCAATGTGGTCTTTTAGCAAATTAGAGGGGAGGGGGTATTTGGGGTTTCCCAAATAAGCTCATCTAACCCCCCCAAAAAAAAAGCCTCCAAACCCCCAAATTAGACCTTGTTTTGGTTTATTTTTTAATTTATAACATTCGGCCGAAGCCAGGCTAATCCCAATAGTGCTCAGAGGCTACTAAATTTAAGGGACGCCATCCGGATATGATGGGGCAGGGATATGGGAAGAGGTCCGATTTTAGATGCAGGAGGAAAACCGAGCACCCGGAGAAAAACCTGCGGGACGAGCATGGATCAGCAACCAAACTCACATGTGGCACGCGGGGAATTGAACCCCGGCCACAATTCTCAATTTGTTAATCTACCCTGTTTTCTTATTTCTACACACACTAGCTATGTACATGTATACATGAACAATATTTTTATTCTAAACATATATAAGTTGGAAAGCCAGACAACATACCAGTAAGCACACAGACTCCAGTCGGCATACAAGTTACATTAAAGATTAAAATGGACATTGTAGACTCTTAGCAAACTCCTAAATAAGACCAATAATTCCTTTGAAGGGAAATATCTTGTAATACCACTCTTGACAACTCAAAGTGCAAACAAAAATACTTTTCAAAAGCTGTAGACTTGTTATTGGAACCACCCAAACCGTACTTTCACTTTTCTGGTCTATTTTAATATGCGAATACCATGATCATGAACAAACAGATGTAGCCAGTCCTCCCAATTCCACAAAAATACAGCACTAATTTTCCGGGATTAAAATTGTTTGTTAATGTTATCCAGTTTTGCTGATGATACAATGTACAAAGCAGAATCCCAATCCTTAAAGGCTCTGGTTGCGGAATATCAATTTTAAACATCGTATTTTCTCTAAAAAGAAGTCATTTTCATAATTTTTTTTTTTGAATTACCAATAATACATGTAGGCCCTTGCCCTAATACACATTTTATGGCAAATGATTAAAAATTGATATTTTTGATATTTAACAGTCCTCAAAGTAAACTTTATAAATCAAATGATAATGTACTTAAAGTGTACATGTAGCTGGGATGAAAAGTTGTTGATCAATGGAAAATTTTGACCTTTCGAATATTTTTATTGAAGATAATATTGATTTTTTTCACCCAAAACACCAAATCTCATTTTGGGAAAAAAATAAAGGCTTTTGGAGTTTTAGTCAATTTGTCCCCATTTTTGGACCTTTTTAGTAGAAAAAATAGCAAAATGCAAATGTAGACCTTTGTGGCCTTTTTTTTTTTTTTTTTTTTTGGTGGGGGGGGGGGGCTGCATACGGGCCTGTCAATATTATATACATCTGGTAACAAATTCCAAATATGAAATTGCTCAACAAATCGTGTTAAAAAAAATTCTCACCATGAAAATCCAGGGCACTGCTTGACATAGAGTATTCTAAATTTGAGAGTTCATTTTGTAAAGCACTATTGAAATCCATAGTTGCTCTCTCCAACAACTGCTGCTCCATACGTCTTGTACAACAGGTTGTTGCCGATTGGCAGATCTTTAAATTTGTACCTGTAAGAAAAAACAAACAAAAAATAGGATACATTATTGTACGGTATATTTATAATTACCTAAATAATATATTATTACGAAACATGTTTTCCACACTGAGCATTTTTGGCTCGAAATCACTCAACATCCTTCACCGACATGGTTCCCCCTTTAGTGTGCTAAAACCACCACCCCCTTTCCAAGTATTCACCCCTGAACATTTATTGTAGTCTATATAGTCCTGTGCAATGACTTTTATAAGTTATGCTGCTGAAACTGACTGTCCCTTGCCCAGGTCCCTCAGTTTGGTTGTCCAGCTGCCCCCCCCCCCCACCCCCTCACACACAGAACTGACACCCTCTCCCCTCACACCCTGTTGAAATGGGGTGCCATGTATCTGTATCTGTAGCAATACTGCTCAACGCTTCAGGTGAAGCCAGACGAACAGGAAATGGTTGTGCACATGCGGAATGCTATTTATTGTAGTTGCTTTAGGTGGTTGGTTGCTTGATTCTTGAATTCTTTTGAGTCTTGTATCGTGGTGATGTGGTAGGGTAGTTTGTTCCAGTCTTGTACTGTCCTTGGCCAGAACGAGTACTTGTAGCAGTCCTTATTTGCTGTTATAATTTGATATGAGTTCTGATGGGAGTGCCTAGAAGGACGTTGGACCGGCAGAAGGAGGTCGTCGACCGGTAGGGGCAGGAGACCCTCTCTAGCCTTGTGGAGGATGGTTAACCTATTGGCTGTTCTATGATCTTTAAGAGAACACCAATCCAGCTCCTTCAGCATGTTAGTGACACTACTAGTTCTTTGTGGTCATTCATAACAAAGCGCGCTGCATGCGACGCTGCACCATCTCAATTTTGTTACTTAAGTCCTTTTGATGGGGGTCCCACACTGAACTGGCATATTCAATGTGGGGACGTACAAGTGACATGTAGGCATTTTGTTTGATTTGTTTGGTGCAAGAGTATAAGTTCCTTCTAACAAATCCTAATTGTCTGTTTGCAGATGATGTGTTGCGTTGATGTGATTTGACCATGAAAGATTGTTGGAAATCTCAACTCCTAGGTAGGGATGGCATTTTGTCTCTTCTAAAATGCTGTCTCCTAGTTTGTAATCAAACATTTTAGTGGAACGTGCATGGGTGATCCTCATGACGAAACATTTTTGGATGTTGAAATGTAGTTGCCAATCATTCTGCCATTTGACAAGTGTGTTTAAGTCATCCTGGAGTTGAACATGGTCATGATTGTGAACTATTTGCCTATAGATAACACAATCATCGGCAAAGAGCCGGACTTCAGACTGTATGTTTTGTGGCAAGTCATTGATATATATGAGGAATAGCAAAGGTCCTAGCACCGTGCCCTGGGGAACGCCAGATAACACATCTGTCCAAGCCGAGTGTTCACCCCGACAACGACCCTCTGCTTACGGTGCTTAAGGAAGTTTGCTATCCATGTATGAATGTTATTGCGAATGCCATAGTGTTGTAATTTAAGCAGAAGGCGATTGTGTGGTACCGTATCAAATGCCTTGCTAAAATCCATAATTACAAGATCAGTTTGTTGTCTGTTATTTAGTGAAAGGGCCAGGTCATGAGTTGTTAATAAAAGTTGTGATTCGCATGAGTGGTTGCGTCTGAAGCCATGTTGTTTTGCGGTGAGAACAGAATGTTTATCAAAATGATGCATGATGTGTGAATGGATGACATGTTCTAAGACCTTGCAACATATGGCTGTGAGAGAGACGGGCCTATAGTTCGAGGCAGCTGTTCGGTCTCCTTTCTTGAAAATCGGGCTAATATTGGCACTAAGCCAATCAGGTGGTAGTTCGCCAGACTCTAGGGATCTTTCAAAATCATACATAATGCCGGGCTATCTCCTCGGCTGCAACCTTGAGTATATAGGCAGGAATACCATCAGGCCCTGGGGCTTTGTGAATCTTGATGTTCTGTAAGAGTTTAATGATGCCCTCTTGTGAAATTTGAATGTCTGGTATTGTGGGATAATTACTAGGTCCTAATGTTGGTAATGTGTCATCTTCATTGGTAAAAACAGATTTGAATTGGTCATTGAGAATGCATGGTACACTGAAAAATAACAAAATACTTTTTAAAATCAATCTCTTTTGAACTAGAACATGTATGAAGAGCCCAATTCATGACCATTCAATGCTGAGTATTACAGGTCTAATGTAAAACCAAGTCACCTGTTCAATGATCTACATACATTTATGTACTAAAGCCTATCTGATATTGAATGTCACAGTTGTTATTGAACCTGCAAGATCGAATGCCAGTGATTATTTTGGCTTCAACATTTCCACCAAATTATGTGAAACCTACCGTCTATTGGTTGTGTGGGGACCTCGGCACCATCTCTTGGCTGTATTCTGTTGTATGCAGTCCCTGTGTATTCACATGATGTAAGTTCTCCTAAAACTTCATCTATTCCACTGATATGTAAAAATCCTAACAAAGTCAACAAATAAATTCCATAACGATCCATGATCAAAATATTCCACGTAAAACGCTGATGAGAAATTATAAAATCCAACTATTACTTCCAAAGTTTAGTTCACACTCCACTGATCCTATTCCAATGATTGTCAAAGTACTCTTGATCTGCATGTGCAAAACTTTTTTCAATACGAAGTATTGGATATTTCAGTGTTGACGTCGCTCAGCTGTTTGATGCATTGCAATCAGTTTCAACATTCACTTGGAAAAATGACGACCTTTCCTGATTGAGGGGGTGCTTCCTTTTGGTGGTTTATCATCCAGTTTATCTTGGAGTCATTTCCGATACCTCAGTACCACTTCCTTGCGTCAGTGGTCCTAAAAAGTTCTTGTATGATATGAAAGCTGAAATCTTATCACGCGGTTCTTCCAAAGATTGGTCACAAAGTGGTCATCTAAATGGTCATTCCGGATGGTCACCCGTTTGAGTGATATCCCGCAGATTGTGACACGGAAGATGAGCCTATAAAAGGGCCTATGATCAATAATATTCGATATTTACTTATGAGCTCTTAGGCTGCGTTCACATAGAAGTATACTATTCGGGTATACGGTGCACGTTTTACAGGTGCACGCGTATATAGTTAAATCGAGCAAGGCAATTTCATAGTACCGGGTCACATAAGGCTACGATCGCATAGAAGTATACTATTCGGGTATACGATGCACGTTTTGAAGGTGCACGCGTATAGATTAAATCGAGCAAGGTAATTTCATAGTACCGGGTCACATAAGAGCTATTCGAAAAGGCCGTATACCTGCGTATAGTATAGTATAGTGGGAATCGCGCATGTTCGATTTTTAGTGCAGCGTATACCGTCCAAATTTTAAAAACCTAAACCATATGTGGGCAAATTCATTTTTTAATTGATGCACTATCTAATTCTGCACATTATGACACCTCATTGAATGCAATGTGACCTCAAGAAGTAAAGTTACAAGCATTTGATAAGACGAAGAAAATGGGTAAACTGACATACTCGATATTCGCTATACGAAATACGCTCATTCGATCAGGCTGAGTTCACATAGTATACTCCTATATGAACTCAGCCTGAACGAATGAGCGTATTTCGTATAGCGAATACCGAATACCGTATACTTCTATGTGAACGCAGCCTTATGGTAATAATCAAACTGCATTTGTTTACTTCTTTATTCATAATCCTATGACTCCACATTTGTTTCCGATTTACATGCATTCCCATTGATCAAATAAATAGGCTTACAATTGTTATTGGGCTAGCCATAACATGCTTAGAAAAGTGGATATATGTCTGAACCGGTCCACAAGAATCGCCCACACATAATAAATCTATTGAAGGTTTTCTATTGAACAAATGAACAAAATCCAAATTACTTTTCATTGAAATTCAACAAGGCGTCAAATATTGATCTGGATAAGGATCGACTCTTTACCACCCATGTGCTATTTAACTTGTCTGCAATTTTGGTAAGTGATGTCATCATCATGTCATGTATTTCACCATGTTTTGCCCGGTGGGTTCAGTTTGTATTTAAAGGTAGGACGTATGACCGTTCCAGGATTTGAAAATGACCCCTATTTCACGGGGAATCGAGGACATTTGCAGCAATTTTACCCCCTATTTTGCGTGAAATCAAGGAAAATTTGCCCCCAAATACCTCCCCTATTTTTATCATTTTGAGGATGCATTTTCATTTCACCCCCTTATCACGAGGAATCGAGGACATTTTTCCGAAATAAATACCCCTATTTTTACCATTTCAAGGACGCTTTTGAATTTTCCCCCTATTTCACGGGGAAATGAGGACAATCACAAAAACTGTAGCGGTAAAACGCGGACGAAAGTCCTAGAAATACACCCTATTTTTCATTTCAAGGACAATTTTGCTCCAAAACACCCCTAATTTGGACAATCGCGAACATTTTTGTCCTCGAAAATTCCGCGGACATTTCTTGAAAAGTACCCCTAATTGGAACCATCATGCGTACACATTGTCAGTGAAGACTGAACCCACCGGGATGTTTTGCCGCTCGCTGGCATTCTTTTGTCAATTTTTTGTCTCGATTGTTCAAAATTCCGTCTTCAATTGTTACATTTTCATCCGAATTTTCAACCTTTTCAAAGTTTCAAGAGGTCAAAACCTTCTTTTTTGCCCCGTAAATATACATTTTGCTTGCCCCTACACGGTCCTTTTTGTAGGCCTATACATTTCCTAAAAGTGAAGGATAATTCATTAAAATTGTTATCAGGTATTTTTGAAATGAAAACTTGTGCAAAAACGAGGAAAACGGCGGTATTGACAAAGTTGAAGCCCCATTTTAAGTAGAAGCTAATTTCTCTAGAGAAATGACAGATTCATGTAAAATGTCTTACTTTGCCACGGCTTTTGGCTTAAACCTATGACTCTAAATACCAAAATCTGGCTTCAGTTGGATCAACAATTCGCAAAAGTTAGCAAGTTCCCGAAAGACTGAAACTTGGAAACGTGCCCACTCCCACTACCAGTCCCGCACTCGCGATGTCAAATTGTGTTGCTTAGTTTCCAAAACATTAATTCCTCAAAATGTTGTTAATACTGTTCCAGTTATTCCTAACATATTCATGGAAAGCGATGACGTCCCCAACTTAAAAGGCATATATATTGCTCGGACAACATCACATCATTGGCAAGCTAATATTATGAGGACAATGAAAATGACTCCTTTTTTGAGAAATTAAGACGTAAAATTGATATTCCGCAAAAACCAACTGTCAAGACGACGAAAAAAGAAAACCATGTTTTACAGGCCCGACCGACCCTGATTTTGAACAAATTGGGGAAAAAGTTTTTCCTGTGCAAATGAATGCCGACCCAAATTTCACAATTTTTTTTTTGTATTTTCTCAAATTGCAAATTATTTACAGATTTTGGTGATTGATTGGGTCATTTCCAAAAATAAGCCGTCTGACTGACCCAACTTGTAAGGTCCGTCCGTCCGTAGAACAGGGTTTCTTTTTTCGTCGCCTAAGCTATGGCACGGAGGAGAGGTCCCAAATTTACAAAAATTCAGCGTCAATAAAATTGCGACCCCTTAGTATCTCGGCAACTACAAAAATATGACCTCCACCACCGATACACCTTACCCATTAAACAGACAAAAATTGTATTGAAATCAGTCTTTTGAATAAAATAAACACAGGTTTGTGGTCATACATCATTTTTTGATCAATGATCATTAAATATTTTATGACACCCCCTATTTTGCTTTCCAAAATTGTATGACCCCCAGTATATTTGGGACCCCCCCCCTTCCGAAGAAAATGCCAGCCCCTAAAATACACCAATTTGGACCCACCGATATACCAAAATTCTAAATTTTAGGCCAAATTTGACACAAATTGTCTTAATTTTTCCCCTCAAAATGCGGGGGGGGGGGGTATTTCCGCAAGTTTCCGCAAATGCTACCCATATTTGCGGCTCGTCCCCGCATGGTCTTTTGTACTAGTACCCCTCGGTCCCCGGATCCAAATAAGCCAAAACTTCCCTGTTTTGAAGTTGTTAAATTTAGAGCGCCATCTGTCAAATTTTCCAATATCCCATTGCCTTGAGTGTGAGTGCGCTATATAAGTGAAATGAAAAGAGTGAAAAACGAGGAAACCATACACATACGCGCGAGGAGAATGTCGTACCGCACACTGATAGGGAATTATACAAAATAGAAGTGCGCCCAAGAAGTGGAAAGTGCACATTGCTGGATTTGTAATAGAAGTGCACCCAAGAAGTTAGACTATGCCATAGTCGAATTTTATTAAAAATATGTTATTATTTATAGTCATGATGAACCCATTTCGTTGAACTCAAAATTATACTGATGTTTATTAAAATTAAAGTATTCAATAGTAAAATGGTCATAAAGAGTTAAAAATATCAGACGATTAGTGACAATAAAAGTAATTGAATGCAACATTATCTTGCATAATTATAACGGCTCACTTTAATACTGAACAATTCTGATTTTGGAATCTAGGCCTACCAGTTTACTAGTGATAGAAGCTAACAAACAGAGGGAGTAGGGTGACTGATCAGATGTGAAAATCTATCAATTGTGCACACATTAATTAAATCAGAGTTTATACAATATCCAGAGTATGCACAATGGGCAAGTGGACTACGGGGTAGTCTACCAAGAAGTGGAAAGTGCACGTTGCTGGATTTGTAATAGAAGTGCACCCAAGAAGTGGAAAGTGCACGTTGCTGAATTTGTAATAGAAGTGCACCCACCTTAGTGGAAAGTGCACGTTGCTGGATTTGTAATAGAAGTGCACCCAAGAAGTGGAAAGTGCACATTACTGGATTTGTAATAGAAGTGCACCCAAGAAGTGGAAAGTGCACGTTGCTGGATTTGTAATAGAAGTGCACCAAAGAAGTGGAAAGTGCACATTACTGGATTTGTAATAGAAGTGCACCCAAGAAGTGGTAAGTGAACATTACTGGATTTGTAATAGAAGTGCACCCAAGAAGTGGAAAGTGCACCTTGCTGGATTTGTAATAGAAGTGCACCCAAGAAGTGGAAAGTGCACGTTGCTGGATTTGTAATAGAAGTACACCCAAGAAGTGGAAAGTGCACGTTCTTGGATTTGTAATAGAAGTGCACCCACCTTAGTGGAAAGTGTACGTTGCTGGATTTGTAATAGAAGTGCACCCAAGAAGTGGAAAGTGCGCGTTGCTGGATTTGTAATAGAAGTGCACCCAAGAAGTGGAAAGTGCACGTTGCTGAATTACACCCACCTTAGTGGAAAGTGCACGTTGCTGGATTTGTAATAGAAGTGCACCCAAGAAGTGGAAAGTGCACATTACTGGATTTGTAATAGAAGTGCACCCAAGAAGTGGAAAGTGCACGTTGCTGGATTTGTAATAGAAGTGCACCCAAGAAGTGGAAAGTGCACATTACTGGATTTGTAATAGAAGTGCACCCAAGAAGTGGTAAGTGCACATTACTGGATTTGTAATAGAAGTGCACCCAAGAAGTGGAAAGTGCACGTTGCTGGATTTGTAATAGAAGTGCACCCAAGATGTGGAAAGTGCACGTTGCTGGATTTGTAATAGAAGTACACCCAAGAAGTGGAAATTGCACGTTCTTGGATTTGTAATAGAAGTGCACCCACCTTAGTGGAAAGTGCACGTTGCTGGATTTGTAATAGAAGTGCACCCAAGAAGTGGAAAGTGCGCGTTGCTGGATTTGTAATAGAAGTGCACCCAAGAAGTGGAAAGTGCACGTTGCTGGATTTGTAATAGAAGTGCACCCAAGAAGTGGAAAGTGCACATTACTGGATTTGTAATAGAAGTGCACCCAAGAAGTGGAAAGTGCACGTTGCTGGATTTGTAATAGAAGTGCACCCAAGAAGTGGAAAGTGCACGTTGCTGGATTTGTAATAGAAGTGCACCCAAGAAGTGGAAAGTGCACGTTGCTGGATTTGTATTTATAGAAGTACACCCAAGAAGTGGAAAGTGCACGTTCTTGGATTTGTAATAGAAGTGCACCCACCTTAGTGGAAAGTAGGCCTACACGTTGCTGTATTTGTAAGAGAAGTGCACCCAAGAAGTGGAAAATGCACGTTGCTGGATTTGTAATAGAAGTCCACCCAAGAAGTGGAAAGTGCACGTTGCTGGATTTGTAAGAGAAGTGCACCCAAGAAGTGGAAAGTGCACGTTGCTGGATTTGTAATAGAAGTGTACCCAAGAAGTGGAAAGTGCACATTGCTGGATTTGTAATAGAAGTACACACAAGAAGTGGAAAGTGCACGTTCTTGGATTTGTAATAGAAGTGCATCCACCTTAGTGGAAAGTGCACGCTGCTGGATTTGTAAGAGAAGTGCAAGAAGTGGAAAGTGCACGTTGCTGGATTTGTAATAGAAGTGCACCCAAGAAGTGGAAAGTGCACATTACTGGATTTGTAATAGAAGTGCACTCAAGAAGTGGAAAGTGCACGTTGCTGGATTTGTAATAGAAGTGCGCCCAAGAAGTGGAAAGTGCACGTTGCTGGATTTGTAATAGAAGTGCACCCAAAAAGTGGAAAGTGCACGTTGCTGGATTTGTAATAGAAGTGCACCCAAGAAGTGGAAAGTGCACGTTGCTGGATTTGTAATAGACGTGCACCCAAGAAGTGGAAAGTGCACTAAATGTTTGCATTTAATATGTTATTGTTATGCAATGTTGGAACCTTTTTTTGTGATTAGGGTGAACTTACCCCACCATATGGGCGAACCTGCCCCAATATGGGGTAAGTTCGCCACTTTGCAAAACTGTTTTGTTTGCTCTATCCTGTTGCTATAGTTCTGGGATTGTGGCCGTATATAGCTAAGACATGGAGCTTTCACATGGGCTAATCAGGTCATCCCTAACCTTAAAATTGACATCGCTAGGTTGGTCAGAAAAATATAGGGCGAACACTCCCCGCTCTCCCCTACACGAGTGATAATATGAACTGGTACCTTAATTATTTTGCTGTCTGTATAAGAGATTTAAGTGTACCTCACAAGATGAAGCACGTATTTGTAATAGAAGAGCACCAACGGTGTAGAAAATGTACATTGCTAGTCTTGTAAGGGATGGAATCAAAATTCGACCCCTGGTTGACCGGCGGTTGAACAGCGTTCCATTGTTTAGAAAAATAGAAACCGACTCCAATCGGACGGTACGCCCGAAACCGGCGGTCGCGTCGACCGCCGGTTGAGTTTTGATTTCATCCCAAATATAAGAGCATCCAAGAAACGGGAACTGCACATTGACAGATTTATGCCTACAACAGAAGAGCACACAAGAAATAGAAATTGCACATTGCTAGATTTGTAGGCCTAATAGCAGAGCACACAAGAAGTGGACACTGCACGTTACTGGATATATAGAACTTCTATAGAAGTGCATCCAAGAAGTGGACACTGCACGTTTCAAGATTTTAATAGAAAGTGCACGTTGCTGAATTTGTAAAAGAAGTGCACCCAAGAAGTGGAAAGTGCGCGTTGCTGGATTTGTAATAGAAGTGCACCCAAGAAGTGGAAAGTGCACGTTGCTGGATTTGTAATAGAAGTGTACACAAGAAGTGGAAAGTGCGCGTTGCTGGATTTGTAATAGACGTGCACCCAAGGAGTGGAAACTGCACGTTGCTGAATTTGTAATAGAAGTGCACCCAAGAAGTGGAAAGTGCGCGTTGCTGGATTTGTAATAGAAGTGCACCCAAAGAAGTGGAAAGTGCACGTTGCTTGATTTGTAATAGAAGTGCACCCAAGAAGTGGAAAGTGCACGTTGCTTGATTTGTAATAGAAGTGCACCCAAGAAGTGGAAAGTGCACGTTGCTGGATTTGTAATAGAAGTGTACACAAGAAGTGGAAAGTGCGAGTTGCTTGATTAGTAATAGAAGTGCACCCAAGAAGTGGAAAGTGCACGTTGCTTGATTTGTAATAGAAGTGCACCCAAGGAGTGGAAAGTGCACGTTGCTGAATTTGTAATAGAAGTGCACCCAAGAAGTGGAAAGTGCGCGTTGCTGGATTTGTAATAGAAGTGCACCCAAGAAATGGAAAGTGCACGTTGCTTGATTTGTAATAGAAGTGCCTACAAGAAGTGGAAAGTGCGCATTGCTGGATTTGTAGGCCTAATAGCAGAGCACACAAGAAGTGGACACTGCACGTTACTGGATATATAGAACTTCTATAGAAGTGCATCCAAGAAGTGGACACTGCACGTTTCAAGATTTTAATAGAAAGTGCACGTTGCTGAATTTGTAAAAGAAGTGCACCCAAGAAGTGGAAAGTGCGCGTTGCTGGATTTGTAATAGAAGTGCACCCAAGAAGTGGAAAGTGCACGTTGCTGGATTTGTAATAGAAGTGTACACAAGAAGTGGAAAGTGCGCGTTGCTGGATTTGTAATAGACGTGCACCCAAGGAGTGGAAACTGCACGTTGCTGAATTTGTAATAGAAGTGCACCCAAGAAGTGGAAAGTGCGCGTTGCTGGATTTGTAATAGAAGTGCACCCAAGAAGTGGAAAGTGCACGTTGCTTGATTTGTAATAGAAGTGCACCCAAGAAGTGGAAAGTGCACGTTGCTTGATTTGTAATAGAAGTGCACCCAAGAAGTGGAAAGTGCACGTTGCTGGATTTGTAATAGAAGTGTACACAAGAAGTGGAAAGTGCGCGTTGCTGGATTTGTAACAGACGTGCACCCAAGAAGTGGAAAGTGCACGTTGCTTGATTTGTAATAGAAGTGCACCCAAGAAGTGGAAAGTGCACGTTGCTGGATTTGTAATAGAAGTGTACCCAAGAAGTGGAAAGTGCACGTTGCTGAATTTGTGAAGTGCACCCAAGAAGTGGAAACTGCACGTTGCTGAATTTGTAATAGAAGTGCACCCAAGAAGTGGAAAGTGCGCGTTGCTGGATTTGTAATAGAAGTGCACCCAAGAAGTGGAAAGTGCACGTTGCTTGATTTGTAACAGAAGTGCACCCAAGAAGTGGAAAGTGCACGTTGCTAAATTTGTAATAGAAGTGCACCCAAGAAGTGGAAAGTGCGCGTTGCTAGATTTGTAATAGAAGTGCACACAAGAAATGGAAAGTGCACGTTGCTTGATTTGTAATAGAAGTCCACCCAAGAAGTGGAAAGTGCACGTTGCTGGATTTGAAATAGAAGTGCACCCAAGAAGTGGAAAGTGCACGTTGCTTGATTTGTAATAGAAGTGTACCCAAGAAGTGGAAAGTGCACGTTGCTTGATTAGTAATAGAAGTGCACCCAAGAAGTGGAAAGTGCACGTTGCTTGATTTGTAATAGAAGTGCACCCAAGGAGTGGAAAGTGCACGTTGCTGAATTTGTAATAGAAGTGCACCCAAGAAGTGGAAAGTGCGCGTTGCTGGATTTGTAATAGAAGTGCACCCAAGAAATGGAAAGTGCACGTTGCTTGATTTGTAATAGAAGTGCCTACAAGAAGTGGAAAGTGCGCATTGCTGGATTTGTAATAGAAGTGCACCCAAAAAGTGGAAAGTGTGCGTTGCTGGATTTGTAATAGTAATTTTGTGCACCTAAGTAGTGGAAAGTGCACGTTGCTGGATTTGTAATAGAAGTGCACACAAGAAGTGGAAAGTGCACGTTGCTGGATTTGTAATAGAAGCGCACCCAAGAAATGGAAAGTCACGTTGCTTGATTTGTAATAGAAGTGCCCACAAGAAGTGGAAAGTGCGCATTGCTGGATTTGAAATAGAAGTGCACCCAAGAAGTGGAAAGTGCATGTTGCTTGATTTGTAATAGAAGTGTACCCAAGAAGTGGAAAGTGCACGATACTTGATTTGTAATAGAAGTGCACCCAAGAAGTGGAAAGTGCACGATACTGGATTTGTAATAGAAGTGCACTCAAGAAGTGGAAAGTGCACGTTGCTGGATTTGTAATAGAAGTGCACCCAAGGAGCGGAAAGTGCACGTTGCTGAATTTGTAATAGAAGTGCACCCAAGAAGTGGAAAGTGCGCGTTGCTGGATTTGTAATAGAAATTATGTGCACCCAAGAAGTGGAAAGTGCACGTTGCTGGATTTGTAATAGAAGTGCACACAAGAAGTGGAAAGTGCACGTTGCTGGATTTGTAATAGAAGTACATCCAAGAAGTGGAAAGTGCACGTTGCTGGATTTGTAATAGAAGTGCACCCAAGAAGTGGAAGGTGCACGTTGCTGGATTTGTAATAGAAGTGCACACAAGAAGTGGAAAGTGCACGTTGCTGGATTTGTAATAGAAGTACATCCAAGAAGTGGAAAGTGCACGTTGCTGGATTTGTAATAGACGTGCACCCAAGAAGTGGAAAGTGCACGTTGCTAGACTTGTATTAGACGTGCACCCAAGAAGTGGAAAGTGCACGTTGCTAGACTTGTATTAGACGTGCACCCAAGAAGTGGAAAGTGCACGTTACTAGACTTGTAATAGAAGAACACCCAAGAAATGGAAAGTGCACGTTGCTAGACTTGTTATTGTTATAATGATAACTCAAGGGAAAGGCAGAGAGATACCTGAGAAGTCCCACAAAGTAGAGGAATAATGAACAGATGAAACAGAATGAACCAGATGGAACAGAATTATGTTCATGAAATTTCTTGTGATTTTAGGTGGTGCGAACTTAAACATGCCGGATATATCTATCTTTGTTTAGGATATAGCCTACATGATATACAGGGGTAATAATAACTGGTTCCTTAATCTATTGCTGTCTGTATAAAAGACTTAAAGGCCCTTTCAGTGATTTGCTCATCTGGACGATCGTAAAAATCATCAAAATTCAGATGTTGGTACATTTGTACTTGTCATTGTCATAGATGTGCTAACATAGCCTGCGAGTGGTTCAGCCGAAAGCCGTGTATTTAATACAAAAATAAGACATTTTACACGAATCTGTAATTTAGATACTGACAGTATCTAAATTAGCTACATGTATTTGAGTGGGGCTTCAACTTCGTCAGTACTGCTGTTTTCTTCGTTTTTTTGCCAAATTTGTCATCTCAAAAATACCAAATGACAATTTGAATGACTTATTCTTCACTTTTAAACAGTTATAAACAATTTTAATTTTTTTTACACTTGCGCTGAGATCACTAAATGGGTCTTTAAGTGTACCGCAAACGATGAAGTACGTATTGTAATAGAAGAGCACCAAAGGTGTGGAAAGTGTGTACACATTGCTAGTCTTGTACGGGATGAAATCAAAACGTGACCGCTGGTTGTCCGCCGGTTACCGGTCGTTGAATCGCGTTCCATTGTTTAGAACAAAAGAAACCGGCTCCAATTGGACGGAACCGGCGGTCGATCGCCAGTCGAATCATTTGATTTCATCCCTAACAGAGAGCACCTAAGAAACGGGAAGTGCACATTGCTGGATCTGCAATAGAAGAGTACACAGGAAGTCTTTAAGTTTTACGATGAACTGCTTTTGTACATAATGCAATTACTTAATGTACGAGGGCGGTCAATAAGTTTCCAACGACGTGCCAAACAAATGCCTCTCGATAAGATTATTTTATGACATTTTCCAAGTAGAGGATGGGCCACTTGGCGATTATTCTGGATTTTTAGTCAGTGGGAGTGGTCTAGCTTGTAAGCGCTGAATTTCATTAGTTACTGCATGTCGTATAGGCTATCAAACGGTAGAGGATATGGTCTGCATCGTTACGCAACAAGCTTGTCGAGGTGCGCACTAGCTGCGAGTGAGTAGCGAGTTTTAAGCGTAATGCGTAATACTGCCGGTATCCACTAAACTGGACGTGCCTGTCGTCTATCACACGGTAGAGGATAGTAAAAACAGTTCGTTCCCGGTCTTAAAAACATGCACCTCATATTCAAGCAGTAGTTAGAAGGCAATTACATTTGATGTAATGTTAAATCAGAGAATTATTCGAGAATCAACTAGCCCTTGGAGTTTTCCCGTTTGCATGATACCTAAAGTAGGGACAAATACTTGGCAAATTTGTATCGATTTCATGAAATCAAACAGTTTAGAACCCCCGGGTTAGAACCGCGTCAAAAACGATCTACCGTGGAGAGTTGAGAACCATGAACGGTTGTTCGCAGATGACTGCGTATTATACACGTTTGGTAACACCGAAGATGAACTTCTCGCTCTTCAAGAAGATCTGAACCGACTTGAAGACTGGCAAGACCAATGGAAGATGAAGTTCAACTCAGTGAAATGTAAAGTCATGCAAATCACTTTCAAAAGAAATCCCCCGAAGCCAAAGTTCAACTTCTGTGGAGAGGAACTTGAAGAAGTAAATGACCATCCATACCTAGGAGTTCAACTAGACAGTAACATGAAATGGACTTCACACATAAATCAAATCACAGCCAAGGCAAACAGAACGCTTGGTTTTGTCAAGAGAAACCTCTGGTTCACCACTCAGGAAATCAAAGCCACAGCCTACACAACGCTCATAAGACCGACTTTGGAATCATTCATGTGCATGCACCCCCACACCCAAGTAGGTCGAAAGCATACAGAGAAGAGCAGCTAGATTCACCATGAACAACTACAAGAGAGATAGCAGCGTAACCAGTATGCTGAACACTTTGGAGTGGGACTCGCTGCAAGAAAGGCGTAGAAAAGCACGCCTAGCCATGATGTTCAAGATACAGAATTGACTTGTGGGCATCGACCGAGACACATACCTCACAGACTGTAACGACACCAGGACAATGACATACTCAAGAACCAAACTACAAAGGGGCAACGCAACCAAGGATGTTTATAAATACTCCTACTTCCCACGCACGACTACTGACTGGAACACCCTGACGGAAGACATCACGACAGCACCGACACTACCCAGTTTCAAGAGGCGGCTCGCAAAATAATTTTTTTTTCGCACACTCTCACATTATTCGCGCGCACATTCGACCTGACCTAAGTATTTCCACCAAAGTTGGCGATAGTACGACTTTTACTAGTTGAAGCTGCCGACTCAACAATATCCAGATCCAGATCCAGAACTGCCCTTAGCTCATATACATGATGCTTTAGACAGTTTGGGGTCTAACGAACCAAAATACTTTACAACCTTGGACTTAGCCTCTGGCTACTGGCAAATAGGCCTTGAGGAACAATCTAAGCCTAAAGCGCATTTATCACCGACGGTCTGTATGAATTCAATGTTCTTCCATTTGGTCTTCATAATGCTCCAGCAACTTTCCAGAGAGCAATGCACTAAAAGTATTGCGTGGGTTGAATTGGAAATTGTATTATGTTACTTAGACGATGTAATTATCTTTAGTAGGTAGAAGTTTTGAAGAGCATTTGTATCATTTTAAACAAGTATTTGATGGACTGACCGACTGAAGAGAAGCAGGATTAAAGTTACAACCAAAGAAGGAGGAGGAATAAGGAACGGGAAAGGATGGCTAACACGAAATGAACCAGATGAAACAGAATTACGATCATGAAATTTATTGTGATTTTACATCGTTAGATACACGGATCAAAACAATAAATGTTTATCATTATTATTGTCACATCAACTTAGTTTTTTCCCTGTTGATAATAATATATCCAGCTAGTCCAGTATTTTTTCCTGGCTTCATGTCAGCCTATCTCAGTATGTGTTCATGGTCTGAAAGTAGGTCACAATCGGTCCAAGTTCAAACTAACCGCGACAATGCGTAACTAATTACATAAAGAAAACGTAAATTAATAATAGGTCATGTACGTATTTTCGTGCAGACAGGTGAGCTTTGTATATGGTAATATGTGAAGCATTGAATGAAATGAGCAAAATTAAAATTGTATTTTTAATTCCAAATCGGGTTCCAAATACTAATGATAATAATAAATATTATATACTTCATTAATATATTCTTGTTCATTGATTGGTTAAAAGTGGATCACATGACCAAAAATAGTTCTACCATCAGTAATCCTATCCGTAAATAGTACCTCTAAGCCGTAAATAGTATTTTCAATGTCCCGGATGAGCCGTAAATAGTACCTCCAAGCCGTAAATAGTACTTTTGACCATGCCTTCCGCGTGCGCGCATTCGATGCGACGGAACAGTTCACGCACGCGAAACTGCCATGGCGTCATTTCGCGCTGCTGTAATTGGTTAGCCCGATTTTAGGCTATTCGATTTGTTGAAGGGTAGGTTGTGCTTAAATTAGCCGTGCTGTTCACTCAGGATAGAAGCGGGAGAGTCAAAACGTCAAATAATTTTCTTTTAACAAATCAATGAACAAAGAACATATTAATGAAGTATATAAAACAAATATATACTGCCTTTATTCGAAGTTCTGGTTAAAACTATGGTCCCTCGTTGAGATCAATTAATACTATTTTCCTTCGGGGCTGCGCCCCTCAGGAAAATAGTACTATTGATCTCACCTTGGGCCCATAGTTTTAACCAGAACCTCTCATGGCAGTATATATTTGTATAATAATAAAGCCATCAAAATTAGACAAAAATAGATTCCTGAATAACATTTAACTTATTTTAAATGTTACCGGAAAAAATGAAGCTAAAGTAATTGACCATGCACTTCATTTGTAAACTCGTACTTCCATGATTAATGTAAACAACAAATCAACCTTTGACAATTCTCTAATTTTCGCTGGTATTCACTATTCATTTTTGATTCTAACGGATAACGTCACGGTGAGCTGTGAAAATACAAATCGTGAAAATTGGATTGCTTCACTTTGAAGCAGACAAGACGCGGTTTAAACTGTCATTTTTGCAATAAAATTTGGACCAAACTATTGCGACAGACCGTCTAATATACACTGTATTGTCAGTTACAGACCTGGACTGGAGTTAATAGAGATATTTAAATAGCAAAAATGGCGCATCTCTTTCGAGCACTTATGTCAGGGTAAGATACATTGATATTTATATGTATTCAATAATTTTCTTTCATTCGTTATTTGTGTATATATACTAGTATGATATATCTATATATATTATATATATACACTAGTATATATATAGATATTGAACCGTGGTTATGTATAGGCCTATGTGAAATTGAAGGTCACGGACGGTGATCATACATTCATCATGCACGGCAATGTAATAAATGTAACATAGCGATATTTATTCAAGTTCAAGGGCAAAAAGAATGAGTAATTCCATGCATGTAGGCCTACATGCAATTATGTGTCGGTTCATTTAGTTTTCGGGTGGTATGTGCAATAAAGGCTGCGTGCAATAAGCTACAATTTAAATATATGTCTCGTGAGCCTGGGTAAAATATCCGAACCGTAGAAATTGCACTCGCATATTTTGGCATGCGTTAATATAAATTAGGCTATGCACCTATTCTTTTTGCAAATATACCACCCAATAACCCAGTCTTAGACCTTTTTGACCAAAAAAGCATAAAAAAACCTGATTTTTTTCCTCGCTACGCTCGCAAATTGTATTTTTTGGGACTTTTTGTATACTTTTGCCAATTTGGGGGGGGGGGGGGGCGTACGGGCCTGTCCATTTTAAACCCTCTTTTTGTTCAATACACTTTGCTGCTTTCAGCGGGTCTTTCTGTTCATTTATAGAATTATTTTATTCATGATATCCTCCAGCAAACATAAAAATGTTTTTATAATGTTACAAACACTTTTTGGTCAAAACGTTTTCATAACATTTAATTGTCTGTCGGCTTATAAAAAGTTCGTGACAACAAACATAATTTTTCACCAGGTTCGTCGTCGCAAAGAATAAAGGAGACACGCAGAAAAAAGCGATTTTCTTTTACAAGTTTGATCAACCATTTATTTTTCCTTAATTCGAACACTGATCATAACAGTTTCAAAGACCGGCTGAACATAAAAGTGGTTTATCTTACATCTCATTCTCATTTTCATTATCTGACTCATCCAAGAACCTTCAATACATTCAGTGTTGTAGCTTATTGCGCATCTCCTGAGGGTACCAAAACGTTTGCTACCAAGCACGTTGTCATAGTCGGAGGAGGGTATGCAGGAATTGCACTAGCAAATGGTCTCAAAGGCAAATGTCAGTTCACTCTGATTGATCCCAAGGAATGCTTCCATCATAATCTAGGTGCACTCAGAGCATGTGTAGAAAAAGGTTAGTTACATACTGGTCGGGGGTCACTCCCATTGTGGCCTGTACACCATCCGCGATAATCAACTTTTGAAAAGCACCCTAAACAAGGATTTAACCCTTGGCTAAAACAATACCCTAAACAAGGATTTTATTTCTTGCATCTAATTTCATACCCTAAATTTCATTTCCGCGTATTAGCAATTGCAATTTTGCTACCCTTTTTTCCAATATTTCACGTTTTTGACACCCTAAACACAGTACGCGCGTATCGTGCTTATCCACGAAAAACTACCCTTTTTACGCGTTTTCATTATCAGTTATAGTAGGAGGAGGTTATCTAGGAGTTTCACTATACAAGTTATTGGCCTCACAGGTAAATTGGCAAATGTCAGTTCACTTTGATTGGTCCTAAGGAATACTTTCATCATAGAGCAAGCAGAGCATTATGTAGACAAAAAGTATATAGTATGAGGAATGTACGCAGGAATTGTACTAGCTAAGGTTCTGTGCAATTTTATGAGCCATGGGGTGCTATTTTATTATAATGCAGAAGGATATTATCTACTCCCAAATCGTATGCAATATGAAGCTCATACGACATTCCGTTTTTGAGTTATGAGACAAAAACGAAATTTAGATGCAATATTTTGCATTTGGCTCAGACAATCCTGGCGAATAATATTGCCACACCAGAGCGTTAATTGGCCAAAGTCTTTCCCCGCTCCCCTATTGCAATGTTGATGTGGACAAAATCGTCATCATTTCTACATTACGGTCTCCCAACATTGAAAAATGGGGGATCATAGGGGAAGAGGAGAGTGTAAACTGAATGGGCATTTGCAACTATTATACAAAGATAATGCGGAATTATCATATTAGCTCCGATTGCGTGCTTTTAAGGATACGATACATGATTTACCGACAAGTGACTCATTTCGGAATGCGATCATGAATTTTGAAGAAAAAAAAGTTTCCACAGGCTTCGTTGGGATTCGAACCAGCGATTCGGAACTTCCTTTGATTACGCGTCTAGCGCTTTACCGCTCGTCCACGGTGGCAGTTGAGTGTCGGAGTGTAATGATAAATGATAAATCTCATAATGCCATCTTTAGCCTTTTGTTTACTAAAAAAAGACGCGTTTTGTAAAGATAGATTAGCCGTTTTATGTATAAAGAGCACGAACGTTTGGGAAAGGTTTCAAACAAATAATAAAGACACTGATGTGATGATGAAATTGCGTAAGTCGGGAAATATCTGCGTCGCAATGTTTTGTTTTGGTTTTAGGAATGTGACCTTAAAATTTACGACTTCATGACATTATCATTCGAAATCAACAAAAGATATTTAAACAGTATATGGCCTCATTCTTTCTCTAGAATGCTTTGTACATGTATGTGAAATAGCTTCAACAATGGTTCGCTGCATAATGGTAAAAACAGCCTTGACCTAAAAAAGGGCGAGAGGTACCATATTTACCGATTCAGGCTAAATTTAAAATTGATATAAAACGTTTGTTTTTGATCGATTACAAAATTAATTTTTGTCATATAAAGAAATTGTGTCTGGCGTGCATTACACTACAGTTTTTTTATTCTTAGGGCTCTTTAACTTCTTCAAATAATTTTTTAAATGATAGAGTGAATCCCCTGGCCCTCTATAATTACGCACAAAAGATCGAGTCCCCTTAACACCAGAACGTGCTGGTGTGGGTGGCAACAAATTTCCTCCAGGATTGTGGTTTCACAGTCAAATGTTTAAAGTATGCATAAAAAATTGTCATGTTGGGGGTCCGGGTTTAAGGAGAGTCAATTTTCAGTTTGTCCGAAAATATCTTTCATATTAGGCATGTCACGACGACTCACGACATACTAGAAAATCTGCATTATGTTTTTCACAATAATATATAAATAGTCACTTATTATTTCAGTTTCAACGACAGCATAATACCGTCGTGTTTTTTGTCATATACCAGGTTATGCAGCAAACACCTTCATTCCGTACAAACCAACATACGGAGACCATTTCAAACAGGGCACAGTGATAAAAACCGACGCAGCCTCCAAAAAAGTTGTTCTAGAAGGAGGAGAAGAAGTGCCTTACGACTATTTAGTCCTGGCTACGGGAACAACAGGCTACTTCCCAGGCAAACTCGATCTGGTTATCCACAAAGATGTCCCACGGACCATCAAGATGTATGACAACGTAGTAGATAAGGTAAGTTTTACTGTACTAAAGGATTGCACATGCCATCTGTCTGATTTAATATGCTTAATAACTCTTCCGAAATGATAGAGGTGAGTGGTGTCGTGGCAGTGAGTGATAACGAAACCTTTTAACTGTGTCCCACTTTATGTTCCATCCATTTGAATGCATTGATGTTAGACTACTGTAGTTGGGAAGTATTAGATTTATCCGAGCACTTGACATTATGTGCAAATATGGCAAGATTATATCGAACACACTTGGTGAGATACTTAGAAAGATCAGAAAAATAGGGTCCCGGATTGACCCTTGAGGAACACTATAGCGGTCACAAAGATTCGATTACAGTGGGTACTATATCCCTTTGCAGTCTTGTTATCATGGTAGTCCTTGAACGATACGTGAAGCTAAGGATAGAGCAGGGGCGTAGCCAGCTTTCATGGTTAGGGGAGGGGGGGCAAAATAAAATGTCGGGGGCACAGACGAAAAAATTGCAGTTGCATCATACAATGCATATACCGGCTTCGAGCCGGGTCTTCGAGCTTCCAAACAAGCCTTTATTAGAACGATGTGCGGCCCATGATCGGGGTGAATTTTGGTGGAAAAGGGGTTCCTTTACCCTTATCTTTCCTTTGCACTCCAGATGTTTGCACTCTTCCCCTTGCAACCCCCCACCCCACACCCGGTGGTTACGCTACTGGGTTATATGGAAATCAAACCATGTGAACTGCCAATCAGGGAATTGACAATAAAAATCTCCAATGGCCTATATACGAAAAATGCAGGTTATCAACGAGCATAATCACCCACGGTCGTGGTGTTATTACCTGACCAAGTTTGGTTACTATTATCTTTACTTTTTCTGCATGTTTTTGTTACAGATTCAAGCTGCCAGAGATATCGTTATCATTGGTGGCGGACCAGCCGGTATTGAACTTAGTGGTGAAATAGTAGCAGATATGAAAGGCAAAAAGGTTACATTGATTCACTCCCGAACAGGCCTGATCAATAACGCGCCGTCTCTTACTGACAAATTTCGCAAAAGTCTTCACGATAAATTGGTGCAGTACGGAGTGAACGTTCTTATGGGTTTGTACTGAGTAGTATAGCCTTTACTCGTTTTTTCATTCAGGCACTACGTTATACCATTGTGATTTCTGCATAATGATGAATACCGTATTACTATAAACCGCCCCGCATATAACTCGTGATGTGTCCTAAGCGATTCGCCCAGCGCGGAAAGCGATGATGGCAAAAAGTATGGGGATAAAATTGTTACGACCTCTGCGGCCAATGTCATACAAAGAGGTGATAGCTATTACACTCTCTAAATGTAAACCGAGTGGAATGAGTGGAAAAAAAGAGTGAGAGAGTGACAATGAGGACAACCCCTTTTTGAGTGGAAAAATTCACTCTAATATCCATTCAAAGTTCATCTGATTTCTGTCAAAATGAAAGTCAAATGCAAAGTTGATGTGACAACAGGCTCAGCATAAAAGGAATGAAAAAAGTAGTCTGTATACTCTCAAAAGAGTGGGTATTGCCTAAAGAAAACGTACTTTCTCTCATTTTAGAATGGGTTGTCCTTTGTACAACTCCTTGAAAGAGTGGAAATTCACTCTTTTACATTTAGAGAGTACGTGATGCGTCAGTAGATATTATGAAGATACCAGTCATACCGAGCTACACCACAACGATATAACATGTTCTCTTCTCCACAATCTTTTTTTTTTAACTTGCCAATCACTTGCGGTTTTAGCTCGACCATCCTTAATTTCTGTTGGAATATCTTGGTTTATTGGCACGATTCATATACCCTACCGTCATAATTGTTGTCTTTTATACTAATCTAATACCTACTATAATATTATATTCACTGATATGTGGCACTTATTTTCAGATCAAAGAGTGACCAATCTGAATGAAATAGAAAACGGTGAACTACGACAGTGCAGAGTTAAAACCGATAAGGGGAACACGGTAACCGCTGACTTGGTGTTCGTCTGCACGGGAATGAAGACCAACACGTCGGCGTATTCAAGCACATTTGGTAAGGAGCATGCAGTTTTGGCATTTTTTGTTGTTGAATGATATTTGCATACTTTCCTGCCGTTTGCCCTCTTTGTCGCTCTGACGACGATTTTGCTTCACTGCGCAGTCGCACCAGAAACGCTAGCGGTGACCAGCTATATCGATCACTCTACCGCTTTGCCCAAAGCGGCAGCATCGCTAGGGTTCAATTCAAGTCAACTAGAGGCGGTGCCGCTCTGACGTATGAGAACATGATACGATATTTTGGCGATGCTGAGCGGCAACATTGGCTTTCATAGGCATGCTCCGCTTGCAGAAAAGTGCATGCGGCATGATGAAGCGTTACACCGTTAATTACACCGCTTATTATGCCGCTTGTAGGCTTATTTTCTGCAAGCGAAGCGGCATGATTATGAAAGCCAATGTTGCCGCTCAACACCGCCAAAATCGTTTCTGGTTCTCGTACGTCAGAGCGGCGCCGCTCCTGAGTTGACTTGAATACATACTCCTAGCGATCTGTCGCTTTATATCGACTTGCCGCTGGTCACCGCTAGCGTTTCTGGTGCGACTAATGTTATTGGTGAGCAACATTTAAATACCATGCGCCAATTCCTTTCTATATATTTCTTAATATTTTCACAGCTGACAAAATGGATAATATAGGTTGTCTCAAAGTAGATAAGAACCTACGTGTATGCGGTACCACTGATGTGTATGCGATAGGGGACTGTAGTACGGCAGATGAACAGGCAAAAATGGCCTTCAAGGCAGGGATGCATGCTAAACTTGTTGCAGATAACATACAAGCTGACGTGGAAGGAAAGGCGCTTAAACCGTATAAACCGAGTACGTATATAGAAATAAATATAGTGAAAGACACACAGACAGACCCCATCCACCTATACATGTAGGCCTTCAGACACGCACTTTCCAAATTGTATCGCATTCTGCTCAAGTGCTCGTTGAGATTATAAGCTACATCAATGTTTTCTTAGGAGGACATTCTTCAAGAGGAACGTTTACTTTTTCAGGTATTAAACCACCTGCACTATAAATACACTATAGCGTTTGTAACTTTGATTACACGAAGAATAAGCGTACATCGGCATAACCGTTTTGGGAGCATTCGGTAATTGTTCCCCGTTTGTTCTTTTGATATTCGAACAGGAGAAATGTTGACAGTATTTTTTGTTTTTAGAATTCTGTAAAGGGAAAGTGCATTCATTTGCCACTATTTTAAGTTTGTTTTAAGAATGATCGAATGCTATAATTACAAGACTTTGTATATCATGATTATTTTCGGCCAGGTTTTATAAGACATTGCCAATTGCAAAGTTAAGGATGAATACCAATATTTTGTTTGTTTGATTTCAGTGGGTGTCATGATGTGTGTACCAATCGGTCGTAATGCCGGAGTAACTCAGATGAAGACATGGGTGGTAGGAGATTTCATTTCTAGAAAGTTGAAAGGACAAGGCTTATTTACACAAAGATATTGGGCCAGTATGAAGCAAACAATGCCTAAATAAGTGAGAGCGAAGGAAAAAGAAGTCACGGTAAAGTAGACAGACGCGCTATGATCATGTCTGAGATAATTGCGCCTTACAAAACTGTATACCAACTATATAGCATCACTCGAGGACGAAGCTCCATACAGGCGCCGTACCATCATCAGCCTTCTTTTAGATATGGACTGTTTGCAGTCAGTGGTCAGTTCTCTAAGCCGGGACAAATTGGCCAGGATAATTTCAAAACAGACTCGTATCGCTTTACTGATGGGGTAACTTAGTATACACAGTGTATAATCAGGCCGATAGTTAGACTGGCCCCAGTCTCGGTTCGGTTCCACCTCTGGATAATGTAACAATAAATAATTACGTAATGCCCTATGAAAAAAAATGCCAACTCCCCCCCCCCTTATTTTCTTCAATGCCAAAACCCATTCCTCTTCATCCACAAATCGACGCCACTAATTACACCCACCACAGTCAACCATGCAGCAATATAGAAATATACTCGTATTATAAGTGAACGCGAAAGTCCATTGAGCGCTGATTCCGAGACTGGTCCAATCTGTTAGAGATCTCACTTCCAAATATTCGTTCAACGAAGCACGGTGATTCCGATGTCAATTACGAAAGCCCCGCCCCAGTTTCAATTCAAATATGGTAGCACAAAGCTATGCCGCGGGATGTGACGCAAGATCGGATGGGACACTTGTCAACAACTGAAAGGTATTGAGCTCAAGTGGCACGCGTCTGATAGACCCATGGTACGCGCAATAATAAAAGGCAACCACTCGACTCGGACTTAGGCCTATTGTCCATATTGCGTACATTATCGCGTGCGGTTTGCAAATGTTTGCACATTATTTAGCTAGGGAAGCCTTTTCAAATATCCCCGCGCTGCCAAGCTGCGTTGATTGGTCGGATACTATATCGTTGTTTAGTCGCTTACACAAACGTTAATGTAGTGAAAACATGGACGTGGTATATAGAAAGATTGCGTGACTCCAAATCCGTAAAAGTGAACTTCCAGCAGTTTGTGGGAGCTGGAAGTCAAATTGCCTACAGACTGGGAGGGTCCGTGTATTGGGTTGATTTTTAATGCTATGTAATCTACATTACCAGTCGTTCTCCACGGACCCGAGGGAGGGTCTAGCCGATAGTCCGACGATTAGTCCACGCAAGTCCACGAACCGCACCACTTGAGTTCGGAGACTTAGTTGATGGTCTGTGACTAAGGTCCTCGTCGTATGTAGGGACTGTATCAGCTCCAAATATGAAATGGTCGGCTTGTGGCGCTGTCGGGTGAAATTTTGTCGGGTCGGGGGTCCGCTCTCGGTTTTCGTAATTTAGTGGATGCTAGCGACTAACGTGTTAAACGTGAAATAATTATGCCGAGTTTTTATACTCCATCAGGTAATTGACATTTTATTCAATCTTGATCATGTTGATATTATACATAATATGATTATAGTTCATCTTATCTCCTAATGTAAAAGAGTAAAATTCACTCTTTGTGGATTCACTCTTTCTGTACGTTCGTACAGAAACGACCGTACAGTGATAACTCCATGAGTACAATTTTACTCTTTTACTAGTGAAAGAAATGTCATTTAAAAAAGTGAAATTTCACTCTAAATTCACTTGTAAAAGATTGACATTTCACTCTTTGTTGGAGTGAGTGATAAGAATGAATTTCACCATTTTATACATTAATAGAGAGATGACATAATATAATAAACTATCAAATATTTAATTCAATTTTCATTTTATTATTGTTTAGTTGTCACCAATTGTTTCCCCCTATCCTGTCGTCATTTCCCCCCTCCTTGCTCGCAATAGTGACTGTGTTCTCTAAAAATCCTGTACTTGACGGTCCGATGCTATTAATAGCATAGCCCTATACATTAAAAACATCATGAAATCCCTTCAGACATTGGCATTGTCCATTTTGAATTGGTGTGTGATATAGCCTAGCATTGAAAAACATTGGCCAGTATTGAGCACGGGCACGGCAGAAAACCAGATTGTGTAGACCATAAGAAACAACGACCCTAAGTATGAGTGCAATTCGGTTTTCTACAAAAGCGATCGAGTCAGTATAAATTCAGCTCGGCGGCGAAGAAACAATCACTTGATTAGGCCACGAAAAAAACCCCTGTTTTACGGGCGGACGTAATGACCCTAAAACATCAACACAAACTTGAAAAATCTGGGAAAAATTTGATGATGTTTGCAAAAATAATTTGAAAAATGTTCTCAATTTATAATTTCAAAACATTTCAGTTGAAATCAATAAATTAAAAATAACAAAAAAAAAAAAATCTCACAAAACGCTAATCTGGGTCGGGCCCGTTAAACACTTTTTTGTCGCCTTAGGCCTATTGCGGATTATAAAATGTGAAACTTCAAATGAAAGAGAATTCAAGATTGGCCAATAACACTTGCGCACTGTGGATCCGAATCCGGGATCTGAGAGAAATAATTCTCATCATCATCAGCGGTGGAATTGCTGCGCCCGCTGACTGATGTGTTTTCAAAAAGGACATTTTCAACGCCCAGACGAAATGGTGAATCATCAGCCAGTCGACCTGCACAATGTCAAATCATGGTTTGTGTGAAATGATCGGCTGTCGATACTACCAACACGTATAAATCTCTTAAATGTATTCAATGTGACCCAGCCGGGTAAATGAAATCTTGAGTGAAAAACTTTGCATAAATAACACCAATGGCTTATTGCACAAAGATGAAATAAAAATGAAATGAAATGGCAAGAGGTGGAATTTCAAGATGTCATGCATTTGTTTTACCTGTTTTATGAATTACCTTATCTACTTCTAATTTTAAAAGTATGTTTTATGTGTATTAGAATTTTTGGTCTGGGCCTATGTGGTGTTTTTTAAAATAATTTTAATTCATGGCTACCATTGGCTACCGTTGCATTTTTCCATAAGCGCATTCAAATTAGACAACAACAGTTTCACAAATTGGACGAAGAAACTGAAAGCGAACCACCTTCTTCATAAACGGTGCCCTTTTCATAACATGATTTCTTCAGTTAATAGTTACCAAGAATCGGATTGATCTTACTTAACAGCAAATCTAAACACTCTCCTTGGGAACTTGTTTCTTTCTTTGAAAACGAAATACTTTCCGTATCAAACAAATCTGCAACATGCTGGGTAGAATTCAAATTGACAACTATTATTGGGACGTTACAACGCCTGGCTACCTCACGTTCAAACTTGAGTCTTCCCGTCTGATCCGCGATATAATGTCGGCTGTTCACAGCGATGAAAACTTTACACGAAGCGATTTGTTTCGAGTTCTGTTGTCTTCCGCGGATATGACGCCGGGGATCAGTAGTATAGGTTGTGACGTCGTATTGGTTCCGGCAAATCGTCAGGTAATGTGGTGTTTCTCTGAGGAAACGAACAAGAGTTTCCAAAACCCAGCCTTCGTCTTGTAGACTGAAAGATATATACACGTCGACACTTGCAAGCTCTGAGGATGTTTCTGATTGTGGTTTGTGGCTTCCTGTGGATAGAAAATACATACAGTGTGTTCTTAAAAAGGTACTACCGGTACTGCTAGTAACTTTATACCTTTGATCTTAGTCTACATCACGGACTACACCTATATCCCCAATACGAATGCACTGTTGTGGTTTTTCAGTATCACTCCGGGGATCACTACAAACTGTCCCTTTGTTAACTATAGAGGGCGACATAATGGACAGAATGGGTAGTATAGATTTATAGTAATCAATCTCATATTCGGCAGTATGCAAAACCGACGACGATTACGTAATAGGTTGCGTTGGATATTCCTTTACCTTTCTTGTTCCATAAATCCAGCAGTTCTTCTTCGGCTTCAGCGTTGTTACATCTTCTCAACCCATTTATTATGGCTTGCCGAGTCGCTTTCGGACCTTTTGTTTTCCTCCATCTCTGAAACACTTCCATTGCTCGTAGTTCGACTCCATTGCCAAGTATGTCTTTACTAAATTTCCGAATCTCGTGTTGGTCGACATGCAGTGCATTTAACAACTTGATTAAATCGTACGTTCGAAGCATTTCTACGACGTCGAAAAAATCCGATCCTGAGAGTGTATCTAAATGAAATTACAAAAATAGTGCAAATACTATTTTTACTTATAGACCTAATCAAAGAATGAGGACAAAGTTAATGTAGACTTGCCTAGTCATCGTGCAAAGCTGACAATAAAAAGTTAGTATAAGTACATTTATATTCTTATCTCTCTCTTTTACCCCACATCCACCCCATCCAAACCACAAACTCCTACTACACACCCCTCCCAGTGAACCCCAACATAATTATACACATACCAGGTACTACTAAAGACTTTCTGCGCGCCGGACTACCGTGCAAAATGCCACCTGCGAACTGACAATAAATAATTGATATACATCTACGGACTGTTTATTTATTCTCCCTCTCTAACTTCTTGTCTCTCTCCCGCTCTCCTAACATGAACGCACGTATAGACTAAAATTTGCAATTAAGTACAAATTTGGAGGGAAAAAATCGGTGTAAGAATTTTCGGAATGCAACTAATTTGTACTTCTCAATTACCTTGGAGTTTGTTACTCCATTTACAACTCAATTCCTCTTCAGCTTCAATATTTTCGCAATATCTCAGTGCATCAAGTACAGCTTGTCGTGTTGCCTTTGAACTATCTGCTTTCTGCCACTTCTGAAGGATATCTATCGCTAAAAGATCCTCACTGTTGCACTTATCAACCATTTCTATATCTCTTTGTTTCATGCCTAGTGCGTAAAACAACTTCTTCAACTCGTCATGTCCAAGGATCTGTATTGCAGCTAGGAAATCAGAGTCAGTAGCCTTCACTGTGTAATCAAACAAATATAAGCACAGAAACAAGGGAATGTTACGTCAACTGGTTAGTTGGGATGAGTCTTGTGACATTCTGTAACCAATCAAAACAGGACTTTCTTGTAATGAAAGAACTACACACCACTCTGAGGGCCATACCTTTGTGGAATTTCGAGACATGCCCGTTTTGGACAAAACGTTAGCCAGTAAGTATACACTTCTATATAGGCTGCACTCCATGCAACAAAAATAGTGCACTACGCCTTTTACGCCAAACCTTCGAGAACTGACAATCATATATATTATATATGTCACTGATCAGAGTGATGTAAGTTATTCAGTTTAAATAAATCATGCCTATGGATTTTATTAAATATCTTCATTACATAATCCATCATGAAAGCGAAGGTTATTCCAGCTGCAAAGTGGTACATTGAATTGTCGAAATTGGGACATCAATTCCTTCCAGTTGTAAAGTGAAAAGTTTTTACGTTTCCAGAGTTTTCGTGTCTGCTCTGCGATTGTCCACTCGAATAGTTAGCTTTATTCGGAGATTTGTTCTTCCTCCTTCGGAGATTTGTTCCTCCTCCAGCGTTTTATCGCTGCGGCACATTTTACCGCAAATGGAGAAACGTCGAACTATTATACTGACCATTATGCAAAATTTTACCCACCCATGTCTATTACATAAATTTGCCATCTTATGTTAATCGTACCTTTGTGTCGAGCGATATGAGAGCGATTTCCGGAAACCATCACGTTTCTGTGTTCATGAACGTCTCCTTGGAGATCCTCGTCGCTGCTTTCATCTGAACTAAATGGTGTATCCTGCATGATAAAATTGTTCAAATTAATATCAGTCAGATTTTCAAGCCATCACCACACGGATAAGCTAGTATATTAATTTTTGGCCCAGCTCACCTTGCTCTGTTTTTGCTCCCTTCTTACTGTCATCATGTCCTTCACTCTATATATATTCGTAATATATATTCGTAACTAGAGTTCTGCCTACATTTATACGAGAGATTGGGATGTTCTTAGGCCTTAAGCCGGATGCACGAACGTTCGATATATCGCCTTGGTCAAAGTCCCACCGTAAGGCGCACATGCGCAAGGAACATCGTAATCTTTCTTTTTAAAGTATCTGACGTAGGGCTACGTTATACCTGTATTCAAACAGCTTGATACACATGCACCACTACGTACCCCACATACCCACCACTCCACACGTGCAAGCTGCCAAACTTTCAATTATGATATTTTGCATGAACAATCAAAATACATACCACGTTTTCAAGGTCGATATGCACAGGCCTTCCATTACACTGTCTGAGCACAGAAGTTTTTGGTTCCTGGCTTTCCATCTCTGAGACTAAATCCAGAATGTGTAACATTTCCGACCCTTCACAATCTTGATGAGGTGCGTCGTAGCAACATATGGGTCCTGCCTCAAATCGAAGATTTCGGAAATCTCGACAACGCAATGTTTCTAAAATTCGGCACAAATACTTCAAGACTTCCAAACAACAGCCGGCGTGGACCGCTTTCACCGATACTTCAATAACGCATTGCTCCTTGCATGGGTACCTTTTTCGTAGCATGAATAGGAAATTTTGACCCAGAGTAAAGAGTCCACCTTCTTTGAAAATCATACACTGATCCGGCCCACAAGACACTATATCGGAATATGATACACATCGACAAATCAATCTGAAGAACACGGCATCGGGAAGAAGTGTGCCAAAACTGATGAAATAACATTTGTTCCACGTTATAGTAATTTGCGAAAGGTCCGGGCCTTTAGGCAGTTTTGATGGCACTATATACATATCTTGAGTTTGCTTTTGTTTACAGCCTTCTATCTTGCATATGAGATCCTTAGCTTGTAACATACCAATAGTAACTTCTAGATGTTCATCTTGGATTTCATTTGACGCTGGTAATCGAGATAAGATTATATGTTCCAGAAGAGAAGGCTCTAAAAACCCTGTGCGCTCAAAATGTTGCCAGGCAGAGCGAAATTTCATGTCAGGGTATTCAGGTACAACAACTAGGGCTTGCATGATATCAATCATAACCTGGGGATTTAAGATAACGAATTGTCGCAATACACAATCCACGGAGTCATATATTACATCCCCGTTATCGTGATAAAATGTTAGCATATTCAGCAACTCTTTCATTTCTTTGATATGGTATTTGTTGACGACTTGAAGAAGCTCTGATACCGTAATGAAGGGCATATGAGCTGCAAACGTAGAATCTTTGATGAATTCGCTAAATTCTCGCCATTTTATCGGATATTCTTCAGATAAATGTTTGACTTTCAACGCCTCTTCATGAATTTTCTCACGCAAGATGCCAACGTCATCATTCATTTCATCAGATGATTTCGTGTTATCAACTGCAAAGAAGCATGAGTGTTTATTGAATACTAAATTTGATGTTGGAAACAAATCTTTTAGGTGACACTCTACTGTTTGTAAAGCTTGACCATCAACGCAGTCTCTATGCGTGCCAACTAAGAATATAGATGAGTTTGAATGTTGTCTTACCGAATCCATCCAAAAATGAATTCTGTTGGTTTGTCTACAACGGTCTATTTGGAACTTGACAAGATCGAATACTATGATGTAAACCGCATGAGCCGACATGAATGTATGGTGAGTATTATAATAGAAGTCTTGTCCAGCAAAATCCCAGAGACTGAGATTAAGTGGCATGGTTCCTGTTGTGGTTTCTTCTGTTTTGCGGGCAACATTAAGAGCGGCTGATGTATACTCGTGCAAGTGGTTTCTATACCATTCCGCAAGAGCTAACGGCAACACGCCGAAGACAATGTTTACAACAACTTCACTGTTTTCTGGTGAAATTGAGTCATGGCAAAGTTTAACAAGTATCCAACCATATATAATTGCAGGCATTGACCATAGTTGACGATTTTCCATTGTCGAAATAATAAATGTGGATATCGTAACACGTTGTCCCAGAGTAATTCCCACTTCGTCACCCAAACCAGAGCCGAACGCCATAATGAATAATGTCAATTTGTCATTATTGCACATATATAAAATCAAAGTAAAGGAGAATACAAGAAGTGTGACAATTCCTAAATCTTCCCAAGCAAGTGAACGTCTCGTAAACACAGATGTGTCAACTTTAGCTATCCAAGTAGCAAGATACGGAAAAACACCCGAGCCAATTGAAAAACCTACGGCGAAACATACACAATGCTCGAAGTCGATCTCGGACAACCAGTTAGAGCTGTTATCGGAAGTATAACATAGCAGTGTCGTTCCTAAAACGACGCTCGCTCCCATTCTAATTTGACAAACACTTACCAATCCTCTTTGCATCGTCAAAATGAACGAGACAACTCCCAGCGCAAAGTTTGGCACTATGTGATTTTTGGTGAATAACATGCCGCCAATCAAATTCACGGTGAAAATGGCGTCCGCGACATTTTTAACAGTTAAATACATTTGTACGTTTTTAGTCCAAATGAGAGCGACGAAGGCGATAAAAACGGCAAGTTTCATGCAATTACTCCACCCTACAAGACGGATAAAATCTGGAAAACCAAGCAAAAGAACAAGAATACAGAATCCAAAAAGTAGATGTAGCATATAATCTGGTTTAATGGCCTCTTCTTTCTTTTGATTTTTATGTTCGCTCCTATGTTTATTTTTAAATCGCCAAATTATACAATCTGCGACTTCACTACCCTTTTCGTATTCACGTTCCTGCCAGCTTTTATCGACCTCTTTTACGCGGCACATTTGGGTGTCAATTCCGAATGTCGATGGCTCTTGCGGGTCGAACTTTTTGCCCATTAGTTTCTTCCATAGACTAGTTTTTCCAGCTCGTTCGTCTCCAAGAATCTGGACTTTGCAATAGTTTCCAGGCGCACAGCCCGTTGATCGTGCTTCGTGGTAGAGCTCGTTGACTTTGTTTGTTGGTGTTTGATTCACGAATTTGACGGACTCCATTTTGTTATGAGTTCGACAGTCCGTTCGTTGAGTACACCGTAGCTAGAAAGAATAACGGCTTTTTCGTGTCGGAAATAATCTGTGAGCCGTGTAAGTGAAACCCAAACCAGCCATTGACCAAAGAAAACATCATGCTAACACAACATATAATAATACATGAGCAAAAATGAGCAGCAACTGAAAAATTTAAATCATTCCTAAAAGCGGATATGAAAACCGAATCATGTATTTATTTAATGAGTCATACATGTTTATAATGGGACCCAATCGCGCAAAATAAGGACAATTTCCGGGGACAATTTCGCTATTTTTTTCACTATTCAAATGTTTGTCATTTCCGGGTGTCATATATTGAGTGTTATATGTTTAACTACAAATTGGCTTTCTTATGCCATATTTTGATGCAATTTAGGCCTACATCAAATTAATGAAAATCAAAATCGAATTCAAAAATCTGAAAACTGACTTTTCGCTACAACATTATCCTCATTTTGTTTGAATGGGTCACTGTAAATACATCGACGCAACGTGAACTGTCGGCAAGGCAAACAAAATTACGATGACGTATTACGACTAGTATACACAGTAAAACTGTTATTGTGATTCCCGTTGTGATTGAATTTCCGATTATGTGTTCTTTAAAATTCCGAAGTCCATTAGGGGCTGTTCAATAATTATGAGCGGGGGGTGGCCAGCCAGGGGGAAGCAAATATTTTGGTTTGTTAGTTTTAATAAACCGAAAAACATATCTCAATCGACTTACAACTTTTGAAGATATGCTCTTTTTGAGAAATGTACCCGGTTTTTACTCTGTGTACCGGAGTACACATACCATGCATGAATATCAAACATTCCCTAATGATAATTTTATAAGATAACAACTTTATTTAGGGAATGGGATTTACCGGTGGTGTTATGGGCGATGGATTTTGTTAAGGCTAAATAAATCTATGTCTCAAAGCCGCCGCGCGCGTTCGTTTTTCTTAGTGCGTTCATGTCAGCTGAAACGGCAACTTCATTTATTTTATTTTATTTTATTTTTTGCCGTAAATTCATGAAATTCTGAGAGATATTTTGAAGAAAGTTACTTTATTGATATTAGCATTGTTTAGGTATAAAACAATTGATATTTGTACTTCAAATGTGTAAATCAACCACAATTTTATGCTGTGTACTTTTGAACACTCGAAATGACATCTTAATTCAAAATAAATTAAGCTTTATTAAATCTGAAAAAAAAAACCCTTAAGAAAAACCAACCAAATTCCGCATTCGTTTTTGAAACGGCCATGGGCTTCTCATTTTTGGGTTAAAGGTAGCCCTGAAAAGGGCTGTTTGGTTTGTCTTTGGTTCGTCTGTAGTGTGTTTACTGTGCTGCTGCACTCTACCTGTTTGCCTCCTTGACGAATACAAGTTTCAGCCCTGGTCCTCGATTGCATCAATTGCGTTGCGTACCATACTTACGAATGCAGAAGATCTTGGAGCGTAGATGGTGGTCCTCGCTCATAGACGTCGCTTTGGATTTAGGAAGAAATCAAGTGGTGTGTGGTCTGGTGATCTTGCAGGTCACTCCACAGCATGGACCATCCCAACATAGTGAAAAACGGGTACATTTCTTAAAAAGGGTATATCTTCAAAAGTTGTGAGCCGATCGAAAATTGGTTTGCAAAAGAGTTGTGCATTGAGGATTCTGTTTTTGTTGGGAAACCCTGTATTTAAGTTAATGTAGCTGGGCGGAAAAGCCGATCATCATATGAGCATTTTGACCTTTTGTATTGAAGAAGTATATGAATTTTCCAAAAGACCTACAAATTCTAGGTCTTTTGAGAAACGGTGATCTAAACCCCAAGGAAGAAACGAAATCAAAAGTTGCACTTTTGTGTTCTAATCAATGAAAACACGGCGCTAGTTTTATTCAATGGAAAGCACGGCGCCAGTGTACAAATCAATAGGGCATACAGTGGAACAAACGGCAACTTTTGAATTTGCATCTTCTGTGGGTTTTTGGATCGTCGCGTCTTTATTTCTTAAACGATTTTAACGAATGATGTCTTAAATTCGAGCTAAAAGATTCAGCTATAATTGGCTGCATGTTCCAATTATGACATATCTGTCTTTGTGTAGGATATACAGGGTGTTAATTCTTTTCCGCACTGTAAATATATACGAACATATTTTCTCTCTCTCCTCCCCTACACCCGGGCCTACACCCACCCACCACAGACAAACCCTTACCACACCCTCACACACCCCTCACCAACAAATCCCTGCACACAATCCTAATAAAAATACTTGACAATCGATGAGAGGTAAATGGTTGTTCAATAAATATTTTAATGAACTTAAATGTTTGAATAAAATGTTGGAAAAAACAGAAATATGATAAGAGAACTAATATTTTGCATCTTCTCCCATATTTATGGCATAGAAAAACCATTGCAGGTTTTAGTTCGGCAGTCTGACAAATACGGATTGAAACCATTATTAATAAAAATTCCCTTTAAAAGGGAAAGCCAGCCTCAATGTAGAAGAGGTCTTGTAATTAGTTTTGGTCAACGTGAAAGGCATTTTTAGGATCACGGCTTACTACATCCATGTTACATGACAGTCCACCAAACCATCAACGGTGAGAAGATGTACACTGAAACTGCAGAAAACATTAACTCCTAATCTCCTGTCAACTCTCATTTCATTATTGTTCATTATTATTAATTCATTATTGTTCTCTAAATTGTTCTGTTCTGGTTTTATTTGTCTTTTCAGCTTTTTACCCACGATATTTCAATTTCCAATGTTTTAATACCATAACTTACGAACTCAATATCTTCGCTTATAGGAATGTCCGATTTTATTGGGGAAAACGGCGTTGTGGAGCAAAATAGCTCTTTATGTGAAAGCCTCCAAATTTATAAGCTGTCCAAAAGATGTCTGTTTTTGACATGATACGCCACATTTCTTAAAGACCCATTCAGTGATCCCAGCGCAAGAGTAAAAAAATTAAAATTGTTTATAAATTGCTTAAAAGAGAAGGATAGGCCTAAGTCATTCAAATTGTCATTTGGTATTTTTGAAATGCCAAATTTGGCAACAAATGAAGAAAACAGCAGTACTGACGAAGTTCAAGCCCCGCCATTCAAATACTTGTAGCTAATTTTAGATACTGTCAGTATCTAAAAATACAGATTCGTGTAAAATGTCTTATTTTGTCTTAAATAGGCCTACACGGCTTTCGGCTGAACCATTCGCAGACTTAGCACATCTATGTAATAACAAAGGTACGTTACCAAAATTTTGATGATTTTTACGATCGTCCGGATGAGCAAATCACTGAATGGGCCTTTAATATTAATAATAGATAAGCTACCTTTAAAAATATTATTGACAATGTTGAGAGTAGGAATTACCTTGAAAAATGTCTCAAAAATACAAGATGCCAGTTATATTCCGGTCTGAAACGATCAGACAATATTTTAAACATTAATAACATCATAAACCCAAATCGTGAAAAAATCACCCCGGGTAGATTTTTGGCTATTTCTCCATTTACGATCCTGCCCAAAAGTGTCTGCTTTCGATATACCACGTCACAAATACTACACTGCACTGACTGCAGGTTTAGTTAAAAGGGCATTTCGTGATCCACAGCATCATCCCCCGACTTTTCTCAAAAAAAGTTGAGATTTTTATATCACTGGAGACCTCTGACTACATAATGTTTATGTACAAAATATTTCTTGCAGATTAATTCGTTTAGCAAAGTAATCGTGAAATTTGAATTTCGTTCTGGTATACCAGAACAAAATTGCAACACATTGTCTACACATAACCATGCATAACTCGTAAAGGCAAAATCTGAATCAACTGAAATTTTTAGAATAAGCTTTTTTTGTGGATATCTACTGAAAAATGTCATAAAAAGAGGATGCTAGGATCACGAAATACTCCTTTAATTCGCCATATAACATAATATAAACTCACCTTACATGTACATTTTTTATTTTAAAATAATTTGATATTAATTCGCAATGTATAGTTTACTATATGATAGATCATGGAAGAAAGAGATGAGAAGGAACCACAACGACTTCGATCGGCCAAGTTTTAATCCGATTATCTATTGACGCATGAAAAGAAAAGCTATCAATGGTACCTCGTTTCATGTATGATCCATTTACCGCGATCGATGCTTGGCGAAATCATTACTGGAAAAAAACTATAACAAACTCATCCACGAACAAACAAACGCTACCCGGAAGTAAGATTCTGGAATTTCACTGATGCTCTGAACATGTATAGTAGCTTTGTTTTGGGATCTACAGTCAAACTGTTTTCTTGATCGTATTGTGTAGAAAATGTCCTTTAAAACATCGAAAAGGTCGTCAAAATCGGCCGTTTTTTTGCCGAGTTTCAGCTTTAGCAAATAAGGTAAGATTTTGGTGACTTTTTCGATGAAAAATGTATGTAAAATGTTCTTAAATAATGCACAATGTTCCGGTTGAGTCCGGCACACAAAATCTGTTTAATTTAATAGTTTATATGTGTATAATTGTAACTAGCTAACTCGTTTCAGTGCCAAAGACTGCCAACTCTGAGAAAAAGTCATCAAAGTTCGGGAAAATTGGGCAAAATGGAAGAAAAAGATGTAGGCCATCAATGACCGATGATCACGTCACCAGAGAAAATCCTATACGGTGCTTTCATGTAAGGTCATTAGTTCAAATCATCCTTCAGACACGCTCCAGAAGACATGCAAATGCATGGAGTACAATACCAATCACCTATTTAACGCAGAGTATTGATCAAAGTAAATCCTCATGAATAACAATGTCAATTAAATGTCGGTAAAGGGAGTGGATAGATGGTGGCAAGAACATTTATAAAGGACTGATTAGTGATTACTCACTGCAATCTTCACTCTTGTGTGTTTTGACTGTAAGTTTATGAATCAAATAAAAAAGATAGACAGTAGCTTCACTTACGTTATGTGTCATTTTATTTATAACATAGAAGTTATTAAATTAATAAAGTAAGACAATTTATTTATCTATAAGTGCATGTCAAATGGGTACATTGTTCAATACTATAGGCCTACATGCATAAATTATGCCCATATTATAGCTAGGCCCTAAAAACTTTATTTTGCATCGGATTTTTCCGTTGAAAAGGCAAAACTGATGTTTATGATAGCAACTATTTCATCAATAGCATTTTGAGTCATTTTTATCCATAAAACGACACAGGATAGGATAGATAATTACTTTGACATCAATATGGTCCATATGATGAAGATTTTGATTCTTAGATCTGTTATCAACATGATATCACGCTGTTCAGTGGTCAAGGACCCCGGGTCAAAGACACTGAAATGACATACTTTTCTTCTGCTGACCATATGATGCTGTATATTAACTATTATTGTTACATTTTAGGCCTATACCTAAAACTTTTAAAGTCATATTAATTCAAACATAACTTTGGTAATACTCACTCGTTTTCATTCGTTGAAACGGCAAAACATACTTACTTTTCCTGACAAATCGAATTACAATAATTTTTTTAAAATTCCACCGCAAAAATTTAAAAAATAAGTCATTCCAATACCAATAAAAGATAATCTCTTGAGCAAACAGACCCGATCCCAGAAATATATACCAGCCCGCGAATGGGCTGGCGAAAAGACACGGATCTTATCAAATGTGAAACTTCAAGTGAGAGAGAATTTAAGATTGTCAATAACACTTGTGTATTTTGGATCATATTTCGGGATCCGAGAGAATCAATTCTCCGTCCTCAACAGCGATGTAATTACTGTAGGTTATAGTTATATGGTACACTGATGGAAGCCCAAAAGTACCATTCAACTTGTCAAGATGATAATCTTGGTAGGCCGACTCACTGATTTAAAAAAGGACCTTGTTGAAGCACAGAAGAAATAGGGGCTCATTAGCCAGTCGACCTGCTATATAGATCGTTTCATGAATCCAACAATCACGTTTCAGTGTTCATGAACGACTTCACCGAGATTCCCGTCGCTACTTTCATTCGAATCAGACAAATTTGTCTGTCTATAACAACGCACACGTATTATACGTCATCAATTAAATGTGACCAGGGGTGTATTTCACTAAACTTTTAACCCTTCTTAACTCACGTAAGTAACCGTTGGTAAGTTACGAATACCCTTTTACTAGACATTTACGAAGGGTCCCTGTAGTAAATCCCTACTTACAAAGGCTATTTAAGATGACCAGTAATAAAAATGTATTTTAATTTAACAACATTATACCAGCGATCCAGAATCCAATTTTTACTGTTATGTCTGATGGTCTTTCAGAGCATGAGAATCTGTACGAAATAACTTTTTAGTTCTGCCTCGAGCTGAAAGTTAACAATAAAGACAGCGAACCACTTTTTGTCACTTGCTAAATTGTGACAATAGTTTTCTTTGTGTTTAGTTACCAAGTACCATTTTCATAGCAGGTTTAAAATGCTTCCAGACAGCTCTTTTTCTAAGACAGACAATATCTGCATAAATGTCTTTTTGGCATTTTAAAGAAAACAAATTAAAAACATATGGTTTATTGTACACTTGGGTGATCTTATGAACCAGTCGCGCAGCTACGCGATATGATGCCGCTATCCCGAAATGAGCACAAAATTATGAGATTAAAAAAAACCCAACAACAATTAGGTCAAATGCCAATAGTGGAATTGTTTATTATGCACGGTTTTATGACGATTGCATCTTTTGTTTCAGATTTGTTACAGAACTGTAAACCGAAGCATCTTCCTCAAGAAAAGGTGCCATTTCCATAAGATGCTAAATCGTCCAACTAGCGTCATCATGGTCCATGTTACTTTTATCTCACGATTACTTCAGTTAGTTACCAAGAATCCGATTGATCTTATTTAACAGCAAATCTAAACACTCTCCTTGGGAACTTGTTTCTTTCTTTGAAAACGAAATACTCTCCGTATCAAACAAATCTGCAACATGCTGGGTAGAATTCAAATTGACAACTATGATTGGGACGTTACAACGCCTGGCTACCTCACGTTCAAACTTGAGTCTTCCTGTCTGATCCGCGATATAATGTCGACTATTCACAGCGATGAAAACTTTACACGAAGCGATTTGTTTCGCGTTCTGTCGTCTTCGACGGATATGACGCCGGGGATCAGTAGTATACGTTGTGATGTCGTATTGGTTCCGGCAAACCGTCAGGTAATGTGGTGTTTCTCTGAGGAAGCGAACAAGATTTTCCAAAACCCAGCCTTCGTCTTGTAGACTGAAAGAGATATACACGTCTACGCTTGCAAGCTCAGGGGATCTTTCTGATTGTGTTTTGTGGCTTCCTGTGGATAGAGAATACAAACAGTGTGTTCTTGAATAAAGTGATATTATTGACATTCTTCTTTATTGAATCACATTAAAAACAAAAAACAAAAATAAAACAAAACAAAACAAAAAAAAAACGACCAGGTTTATATAGAGCGATTATATATTTACATAAAGTCGCTGACCACTTTGGCCTAAGTCACACGTTATAAACCATTTAAAAACAACATTCAGGTACGCAGCTCTATACAGGCGCAGAACTCTAATCATTCTATGCATATAATGACCATCACAGCCAGGATTAGCTTCCCAAATTTTGTATGGGTAGACTGGGACAATTAGCCTAATTTCATTGCCCATGGGAATTTTAAGCTTGCACAATTTCTCCTGGAGAACAGAAATATGACACTGCGGGGGCTCGAACTTGAACCGTCACGCACCGACAGAATCTAGCACCTTACCGATTGAACTGACTATATAGAATAAGCATAAATAAATGCATGCCTTCGCTTTAGCCAGAAAATTCATATGCGTCATTGCACTGGTTTACAAAACAGTAGTAGGCCTACTACTGCACTAACTATACCTTTGATCTTCGTCTACACGGACTACACCTGTATTCCCAATACGAATATACTATTGTGGTTTTCTCATTAGGACTATTCGCATAGATCACTATAATTTAACCACCCCTTTGTACTAACTATAGAGGGCGACATAATGGACAGAATGGGTAGTATAGATTGATAGGAATCAATCTGGTATTCGCCAGTATGCACACGACGATGACGTAATAGGTTGCGTTGGACATTTCTTTACCTTTCTTATTCCATAAATCGAGCAGTTCTTCTTCGGCTTCAGCGTTGATACATCTTCTCAACCCATTTATTATGGCTTGCCGAGTTGCTTTCGGACCTTTTGCTTTCCTCCATCTCTGAAACACTTCTATTGCTTGTAGTTCGACGCCATTGCCAAGTATGTCTTTACTAAATTTCCGAATTTCGTGTTGGTCGACATGCAGTGCATTTAACAACTTGATTAAATCATACGGTCGAAGTATTTCTACGACGTCGAAAAAAATCCGATCCTGAGAGCGTATCTAAAGGAAATTACAAAAATAGTGCAAATATTATTTTTACTTATAGACCTAATCAAAATAAGAGGACAAAGTTAATAACTGTGAAGTCCTAATGTGCAATTAAGTTCAAATTTGGAGGAAATTTTGCAATTAAGTTCAACGGGGTAAGATGGCTGAGAATGCAATTAATTTGTGCTTCTATATTACCTTGAAGTTTGTTATTCCATTTACAAGTCAATTCCTCTTCAGCTTCAATATTGTTACAATATCTCAGTGCATCAAGTACAGCTTGTCGTGTTGCTTTTGGACCATCTGCTTTCTGCCACTTCTGAAGGATATCTATCGCTAAAAGATCTTCACTGCGAGTTGCGTTGCACTTATCAACCATTTCTATATCTCTTTGTTTCATGCCTAGTGCGTAAAACAACTTCTTCAACTCGTCATGTCCAAGGATCTGTATTGCAGCTAGGAAATCAGAGTCAGTAGCCTTCACTGTGTAATCAAACAAATATAAGCACAGAAACAAGGGAATGTTACGTCAACTGGTTAGTTGGGATGAGTCTTGTGACATTCTGTAACCAATCAAAACAGGACTTTCTTGTAATGAAAGAACTACACACCACTCTGAGGGCCATACCTTTGTGGAATTTCGAGACATGCCCGTTTTGGACAAAACGTTAGCCAGTAAGTAAGATACACTTCTATAGGCTGCACTCCATGCAACAAAAAATAATGCACCACGCCTTTTACGCCAAACCTTCGAGAACTGACAATCATATATATTATATATGTCACTGATCAGAGTGATGTAAGTTATTCAGTTTAAATAAATCATGCCTATGGATTTTATTAAATATCTTCATTACATAATCCATCATGAAAGCGAAGGTTATTCCAGCTGCAAAGTGGTACAATGAATTGCCGAAATTGGGACATCAATTCCTTCCAGTTGTAAAGTCAAAAGTTTTTACGTTTCCAGAGTTTTCGGGTCTGCTCTGCGATTGTCCACTCGAATAGTTAGCTTTATTCGGAGATTTGTTCTTCCTCCTTCGGAGATTTGTTCCTCCTCCAGCGTTTTATCGCTGCGGCACATTTTACCGCAAATGGAGAAACGTCGAACTATTATACTGACCATTATGCACAATTTTACCCACCCATGTCTATTACATTAATTTGCCATCTTATGTTAATCGTACCTTTGTGTCGAGCGATATGAGAGCGATTTCCGGAAACCATCACGTTTCTGTGTTCATGAACGTCTCCGTGGAGATCCTCGTCGCTGCTTTCATCTGAACTAAATGGTGTATCCTGCATGATAAAATTGTTCAAATTAATATCAGTCAGATTTTCAAGCCATCACCACACGGATAAGCTAGTATATTAATTTTGGCCCAGCTCACCTTGCTCTGTTTTTGCTCCCTTCTTACTGTCATCATGTCCTTTACTCTATATATATTCGTAATTGGCAGACTGGAAGTTATTGGAAGTCTTAACTAGAGTTCTGCCTACATTTATACGAGAGATTGGGATGTTCTTAAGCTGAATTTATACTCAATCGCTTTTGCAGAAAAGCGATTTTCACGCATGCTCAATGTTTACTTACATTTCCAGTGCGTCAAGCCGATCAATCGATTCAAATCGCGGAGGCAAAAACGACGTCGCTTTTGCAAGTTGAAGAAATCTCAACTTCCCAGCGATATCGCTTGACACGTGAATGCGTCAACCAATCATATACAACCAACTGGATCTATTATTTTGCTAATTAATTTACCTTTCTCGATTTTTAACTTTTGGTGATAAATTAATTCAAAGCAATAATTATTGACAGCAACTCATGTTTTAAAAATGTATTTTGTGGTATTTAGAATATTTTAATTGTCGTCTGCAATCGCTATCGCCGTGATAAGTATAAATGCAAAAGCGACGGGCGATGCATCGCAAAATTCGGCGATTGCAAATCGCTTTTTCAAAAGCGATTAATCGCATCGCTCGGCGATCGAGTATAAATTCAGCTTTAGGCCTTAAGCCGGATGCACGAACGTTCGATATATCGCCTTGGTCAAAGTCCCACCGTAAGGCGCACATGCGCAAGGAACATCGTAACCTTTCTTTTTAAAGTATCTGACGTAGGGCTACGTTATACCTGTATTCAAACAGCTTGATACACATACACCACTACGTACCCCACATACCCACCACTCCACACGTGCAAGCTGCCAAACTTTCAATTATGATATTTTGCATGGACAATCAAAATACATACCACGGTTTCAAGGTCGATATGCACAGGCCTTCCATTACACTGTCTGAGCACAGAAGTTATTGGTTCCTGGCTTTCCATCTCTGAGACTAAATCCAGAATGTGTAACATTTCCGACCCTTCACAATCTTGATGAGGTGCGTCATAGCAACATATGGGTCCTGCCTCAAATCGAAGATTTCGGAAATCTCGACAACGCAATGTTTCTAAAATTCGGCACAAATACTTCAAGACTTCCAAACAACAGCCGGCGTGGACCGCTTTCACCGATACTTCAATAACACACTGCTCCTTGCATTGGTACCTTTTTCTTAGCATGAATAGAAAATTTTGACCCAGAGTAAAGAGTCCACCTTCTTTGAAAATCATGCACTGATCCGGCCCACAAGACACGATATCGGAATATGATACACATCGACAAATCAATCTGAAGAACACGGCATCGGGAAGAAGTGTGCCAAAACTGATGAAATAACATTTGTTCCACGTTATAGAAAGTTGCGAAAGGTTCGGGCCTTTAGGTAGTTTTGATGGCACCATATACATGTCTTGAGTTTGCTTTTGTTTACCATGTTTACAACCTTCTATCTTGCATATGAGATCTTTAGCTTGTAACATACCAATAGTAACTTCTAGATGTTCATCTTGGATTTCATTTGACGCTGGTAATCGAGATAAGATTATATGTTCCAGAAGAGAAGGTTCTAAAAACCCTGTGCGCTCAAAATGTTGCCAGGCAGAGCGAAATTTCATGTCAGGGTATTCAGGTACAACAACTAGGGCTTGCATGATATCAATCATAACCTGGGGATTCAATATCACGAATTGTCGCAATACACAATCTACTGAATCATATATTACATCCCCGTTATCGTGAAAAAATGTTAGCATATTCAGTAACTCTTTCATTTCTTTGATATGGTATTTGTTGGCGACTTAAAGAAGGTCTGATACCGTAATGAAAGGCATATGAGCTGCAGACGTAGAACGTGAATCTTTGATGAACTCGCTAAATTCTCGCCATTTTATCGGATATTCTTCAGCTAAATGTTTGACTTTCAACGCCTCTTCATGGATTTTCTCACGCAAGATACCAACGTCATCAATAACATCATGCGACGATTTCGTGTTGTCAACTGCGAAGAAGCATGAGTGTTTATTAAATACCAAATTGGATGACTGAAATAAATCTTTCAAGTGATACTGTGCTGTGTGTAACGTTTGATCATCAACGCAGTCTCTATGCGTGCCAACTAAGATTATAGAGGAGTTTGAATGTTGTCTTACCGAATCCATCCAAAAATTAATTCTGTTGGTTTGACTACAGCGGTCTATTTGGAACTTGACAAGATCGAATACTATGATGTAAACTGCATGAGCCGACATGAATGTATGGTGAGTATTATAATAGAAGTCTTGTCCAGCAAAATCCCAGAGACTGAGATTAAGTGGCATGGTTCCTGTTGTGGATTCTTCTGTTTTGCGGGCAACATTGAGAGCGGCTGATGTATACTCGTGCAAGTGGTTTCTATACCATTCCGCAAGAGCTAATGGTAACACACCAAAGACAATGTTTACAACAACTTGACTGTTTTCAGGTGGAATTGAGTCGTGGCAAAGTTTAACAAGTATCCAACCATATATAATTGCAGGCACAGACCAAATCGGACGATTTTTCATGATTGTAAAAATAAAATATTTGGATATTGTAACACGTTGCCCAAGAGTTATACCCACTTCGTCACCCAAACCAGCGCCGAACGCCACAATGAATAATATCAATCTGTCATCATTGCACATAGATAAAATCAAAGTGAAGCTAAATACAAGAAGCGTGACAATTGCTATATCTTCCCAAGCAAGCGAACGTCTCGTTAACACCGATGTGTCAACTTTGGTTATCCAAGTAGCAATATACGAAAACCCTCCCGCGCCTAATGCACAACCCAAAGCGGTACATACAAAATGTTCGAAGTCTATATCGGACAACCAATTGGTGTTGTTATCGGAAGTGTAACATAGCAGTGTCGTTCCTAAAACGACGAACTGGCCCATTCTTATTTGGCAAACACTTACTAGTCCTCTTTGCATTGTTAAAATGAACGACACGACTCCGAGCGCAAAGTTTGGAACTATGGGATGTTTGGCGAATACCATACCGCGAATCAAATTGACTGTGAAAATGGCGTCTGCAACGTTTTTAACAGTTAAATACAATTGAACGTTTTGAGTCCAAATGAGAGCGACGGAGGCGACACAAACGGCAAGTTTCATGCAATTGCTCCACCCTACAAGACGGATAAAATCGGGAAAACCAAGTAAAAGAACAAGAAGACTAAATCCAATTAGTATATGCAAAATATAATCAGGTGTAATTGCCTCTTGTTTGTTTTTAGTTTTATTTTTAAATCTCCAGATAACACAGTCTGCGACTTCACTACCCTTTTCGTATTCACGTTCCTGCCAGCTTTTATCGACCTCTTTTACGCGGCACATTTGGGTGTCGACTCCGAATGTTGATGGCTCTTGCGGGTCGAATTTTTTGCCCATTAGTTTCTTCCATAGACTAGTTTTTCCAGCTCGTTCGTCTCCAAGAATCTGAACTTTGCAATAGTTTCCAGGCGCATATCCCGCTGATCGTGCTTCGTGGTAGAGCTCGTTGACTTTGTTGATTGGTATTCCATTAACCAATTTGATTGACTCCATTTTGGTTTAGGCTACTTTACTCTGTCCGTTGAGTATAAGTAACCGTTTTGTGGTGCCGGAAACAATTTGACAATCATGCAATTACACAACACAGTACTCAACATGCTACAACAAACAAATCACTATGTAATATGAAAGCGGAACATTACATTAATAAGACCAGGTAAAAAGCGATATGCTATTGTCCCGGGACTGTGAACGTATTGCATTGTATTTTATTGTAGTTACCAATAAGTCATGCTTGTAACTTTGCATAAAACGATTAATTGTGTTTTCGTCAACATACAGTGCTCCAGGAGAACTATTCCTTAAGAGTGCCATGAGCACTGTGTGTTGACGAAGGGTTTGGGTTATTGTTAGTTGTTTTGTTTGGATTTGTTGGCGCTTTCAGCTACTGTGACTATTCGCGCCATTATTTATATATCGGTACATTGTACCTTCAATCATAATCGATACGGAAATGGGTCCGAAACAATTATGGAAGAAAGTCAAGTTTTAGAAGCAGGAGGAAACCGTAGGACCCGGAGAAAACCCGCGGTAGTAAGTATGGACTGGAAAGCAAATGCAATGCATATACAGTCGTCGGGAACGGCCGGGGCTTGAACCCGAGACCACAGTGGTGCAAAGTGAGGACAGAACCACTACGCTAACCTACACAGCGTCCACACCAAGTAAATAATTATTTTTGTAAAGGCGGTAAAAGAACCAATAGAAATACGCCCTGCAGCAAATCACGTGGATTTGCAATAGCTCCGTCAAGCTATAGATCTAGTATCAAGCGTTGCTAAGTTACAAAATAAGCTGCATTTATTGGCTAAAAACCAATCGCTATTGGTCAGTGATATAGTATAAATTGAACTAACGACCTTTCGTGCAATAGCCCTATTGTATGTAAGACTTGCAGTTGAATATAATCCCGGGAGGGGGGGGGGCACTCTAACCTTGGAGGTGACGCGTATGTAGGGCTGTTAAGACCCCCTTTTTCAGCATCGCTGTCACCCAATGACCCCATATTTTTTTACGAACACGTGCTCTGTCACCCAAAGACCCCCTATTTTTCCATTTGATCTGTCACCCAAAGACCCTTACAAGTTCAATATGAACAGCAACTTTCATTTATCACTGATTTTGTTACTTATTTTGAAAAATCAAAGAAATTTGAAGCTATTTAGAACTAGAAATCCGATTTTCGAGGTTTCAGTGGCGCTGATTCGGTTCTCACCCAAAGATAAAAAAAAAAAAAGGTCATGTTCTCACCCAATGACCCCATATTTTTTACACTTTGCTCTCACCGAATGCCAAAAATCATGCTCTCACCCAATGACCCCATATTTTTTACATTTTGCTCTCACTGAATGCCCCTTAGTGCGAAAGAGCCAACACCTATATCCATTTCAAATTGAAGTGCCCCCCGAGAATATAATGTGTCAAAAGAATATGGTAAGCTTCTGTCTGTCCTTTCAACTTGCAGTCTGTGCCGGACCAAAAGAAAATCGACTTTTATACTGCGTAATATTACTATGCGCAGAACAAACAAATGAGTCCTTTAAGCCGATGAGGGGCTACGGCGCATGCGTAGTGGGTAAGACACGTACCAATCTATCCAGGTGTCTATCGTATTTTGTTATATTTAACCTGAGTCCCTCGGAGCTCGGCCTCAGCGGAACAAACTCGCCATGTGTGGCTGTTAAAGAACAAGTGGATTCGGTCTCCTATGGCAATATGGCAATATGTAACGTTGTGGCCACTCCCTCGGGTCTAAAAGATACATTCATGGTATCAACTTTAGTGCTCTAGGAGTACTATTTGTTGACTGGTTTTTGCTCAATTGGAACGCGGTGATTGCATTGACTCCAGGTATAATTTTGTCCCGGGAATTTTGTACACGTCATCGTCAAAGTATGTTTGTAGTAATGAAGTGCGTTGACTTGTATTTTGGTTGACAGTGTTTTAATCTTGAAAATAAAAAGATCCAGTTAAGATCGGCCGTTAAAAAAGAAACAGGCTTCATCAGTTCTAATGTCGCCCTTTTCTACTATGAATAATTAACAAATTTCCAATAATAATTATAATAATAATAATAATAATAATAATAATAATAATAATAATAATAATAATAATAATAATAATAATAATAATATATAATAATAATAATAATAATAATAATAATAACTAGACATTCTGCTCACAGAGCACGGCCCTTAGCCAGTGAAGTTGATATCTTTATGACCTTTGACCTAGAGTTGTTCATGTAACATTTGTACCAGTAACCACCAGCCTTGTGCTTTGGTTCATGGTGATAACGACACTGTACTATGTAATTTGCGGGAGCAGCAGCATTTTGAAAGTAAGGTAGAAAGTGCATATATGGTTATGATGGCTCATTGGAGAAAGAAAGAAGAAATACCTGACAGAAAGAGGCCCTTAGCCAAATGCTATTTGGCTAAGGTAAATTACACAGATGACAGATTTGTCCTGGGAAGGCTTTGTGAAGATTGTTAATCTGATGCTACAAATAAGTAGGCCTATACATTAAAGTACAAATAATGTGGATCAGCCTATTAGTACATGTATTATGCATGGCTCAATGAGCTACAATTGGCCTGTATAGATAGTTATCTATGCCCGTGGTAACGGGGCATAGATATTCTGCTTATGTTCTTTAGTTTTCTCCTTTTTATCTATGCCCGTGCAACGGGGCATAGATATTGTATTTGTTGTGTTTAGTCTTCTCCTTCGTCTTCGCCTTCTTCTTAAGACCACTTCTTTGCACTCCTCTAGCTCAAGAACTAAAGTAGCCTCGGGGCCCATACTTAGTATAATGATGGCCCATGACCCCTAAATATTTCCTAGGGTACCCCGACCCCAGAGGTCAAAGGTCATGGGCTACAGGGGGCAATATGTGTAAAAATTTCAAACAGCTCTAGCTCAAGAACTATAGCGCCCTCAGGGTTCATACTTAGTATAATGATAACACATGACCCCTAAATGTAACCTATGGTAGCCACGACCCCAGAGGTCAAAGGTCATAGGCTACAGGGAGCAATATATGTAAACTTTTAAAACAGCTTTAGCTCAAGAACTATAGCGCCCTCAGGGTTCATACTTGGTACAACGATGGCCTATGACCCTTAGATATTTTCTGCAGTAACAAAAATTTCAAACAGCTCTAGCTCAAGAACTATAGCGCCCTCAGGGTTCATACTTAGTATAATGATAACACATGACCCCTAAATGTAACCTATGGTAGCCACGACCCCAAAGGTCAAAGGTCATGGGCTACAGGGGGCAATATGTGTAAAATTTCAAACAGCTCTAGCTCAGGAACTACAGCGCCCTCAGGGTTCATACTTGGTACAATGATGACCCATGACCCTAGATGTATTTTATGTTAGCCGCATCCCCAGAGGTCAAAGTCTAAAGGCTTTAAAATGCAAACTACTGTCTGTTCAATTAGCTTAGATTCTTGAATTTTTAAGATATTTGAAAAAATAAAAACTTGTGGCCAAATTCATCAAAGAAAAGTGTCAGCACAGCCTTAGACCTGACATGATTTATACTTTTCAAATTCCAAAGTTCAATTTAAAACCCCATTTCTTTTCAATTTTGCCTCATTTTAGGCAGTTACTTGCGACCTTTTTACAAATCGAGTGGGACGGTCCATTCTCAAATTAGGGCATAGACCCTATCCAATTTAGCAAAACAATCTGTCCACCAATCTGTCCTGCCATTTCAATTGTTATACCGTTCCGGTTATTGGATAGGTTCTATAGGTGATGATGGTCCACCGGTTTTTGTTACACGAAAATATATGGCGCGATTACGTTTTGTGCATAACATTATTCCATGGTATGATTATTCTGAGCATTATTTTTTCCTAAACAATGACATTAAAATTATGGATTCGTTCTTATTTCAACTGGTTTACAATGTAAATTGAGTTTTGTTTAATACCGCAGTGACTTTACAAGAATTGTTTTCTGTAATCTGATTGTTTTAAGTAATATTTTCTCGTACAAAAGTTCTTTTGTTTCACAGTTTCTTTTCAGTTTGTATTCAACAAACAAAACAAAACTTCCTGATGCGGATGGTCGAATAAATACTATCTGTGCGCATTGTGACATTCGTCCCCATTGCTCTAAATGGATTCATTCAAAAAAGTTTATGGTACCCGACGTTCTACGGCTTTTTATAAAAATATCGCGGGAAAAGACCAAAATTGAAAAGAAATGGGGTTTTGAATTGAACTTTAGAATTTGAAAAGTATAAATCACGTTAGGTCTAAGGCTGTGCTAAAACTTTTCTTTGATGACTTTGACCACAATTTTTTATTTTTTCAAATATCTTAAAAATTCAAGAATCTAAGCTAATTGAACAGACAGTAGGTACGACATATTAACACAGTGTAGCGCAATAGGTAGTATTTTGTTAGCTACCTGTGTTTGCAATGATAAAGGTCTGAATCGTACGTCAAGGAAACTCATCACTTGACAAAAACTCCCTGAAAAGGGAATGTGTAGGCATTTTGATTTTGGTTCCTTGGACCACCTCAAAAGGGTGTCATGATGGGACAAAGGGTGTGGTTGGTTAAGGGGTGGGGTATTTGAGAGAGTGTGGACCAGGCTGGTGGTGTTTTAGAGAGAGAGAGAGAGTCTGGTGGGGTATAAGAGAGAGTGAAGGCTTGATAGGGTATTAGGGAGAGTGTGTGCTAGTGTGGTGGTGTTTTAGAGAGATTGATGTTCTGATGGGGTATAATTTATAATTCAGTCTGGTGATGTTTTAGAGCGAATGAGTGTCTGATGGAGTATAAGAGAGTGAGGGTCTGGTGGGGTATTAGAGAGTGAGGGTCTGGTGGGGTATTAGAGAGTGTGGTCCAGTCTTGTGGTGTTTCAGAGAGAGTGATGGTCTGGTGGAGTATAAGAGAGAGTGAGGGTCTGATGGGGTATAAGAGAGAGAGTGTGGTCCAGTATGGTGGTGTTTTAGAGAGAGTGATGGTCTGATGGGGATATAAAAGAGGGTGAAAGCTTGGTAGGGTATTAGAGAGAGTGTGGGCCAGTCCAGTGTTATGAGCATTACATGTATATCAAATGAAAGCTGAAAACAAGTGCTTTCACATGGTGCTCAAGTTTTCGTTTGTGAATAGGGGAAGGGGGTTAGGTGTGGTCACGGGCATAGATATTCGTGTTTGGTAAAACACATTACTGTGGCATCTAGTCCTTCTCCTTCTCCTTCTCCTTCTTCTGGCGTTTCTTTATTACAGCATATCTTAGGAACTAAAAGAGCCTTAGGGCCCAAACTTAGTACAAGGATAGCCCATGACCCCTAGATTTTCCTGGGGTAGTGTTGACCCCAGAGGTCATAGGTCACGGGCCCCAGGGGCCCAAATGTAAAAATACAAAGCATGCAGTTTGTCATCAAATAAAGTAGCCACAGGGCCTTGAGTTAGTACACTGATAGCCCCAGGGGTATTCAATATTTTACAGGTATACATGAGGCCCATATGTCATATATTATGGGCCCCAGGGCCCCAAATGTTAAAACAAGGGGCAACATATTGATAAGGCTAGGTCTAAAACTACATGGGCACTAGGGTTCATATTTGGCACACGTATGGGCCTTAACATATAGATGTGCCTATTTTTCATTTCGGCTCCAGATGTTCAAGGCTAGGGGCCCCAGAGGCCCAAATGTTAAAACAAAGGGCCGGCCGTTTCTCAGCAAATAAAGTAGCTACAAGGCTCAGATTTGGTACACTAATAGGTCTGGGCCCAAGGCCCCCAAATGCTAAAACATAGGGCCGGACGTTACTCAGTAAATAAAGCAGCTATAACGCGCTGCTTGAGAATACTGATAGCACTTGAGAATTTTACCCAAAAATATGTACATGAGATCATCAGTCAAGTAATATGGGCCCAAGGGCCCAAAATGTTAAAACAAGGGAGGGTGGGGTTAACCGGTTAAAGGGACACTCCGGTTTGAGCTTAAAGGGGTAATCAGATATTTTCTTTTTAAAACTTTTTTTTGCATGGAACATGTTTATTGCATTATTTAAGGAGGAGCGTCCTCAAGCGTTTACACAGCAAATGTAATTAAAGGGGTATTCTTTGATTTTAATAGAATTTATTGAACTGAAGGCCTATAGATAATAACATCACTGCTCTTCTCCATCTGACTCATTAGCTCAGTTGGCAGAGCATCGGTCTGGTGATCCGAAGGTCCCAGGTTCAAATCCTGGATGGTCAGTGAAATTTTTTCACTGGCTGTCATTTATGTATGTGGAGACTTGTGTTAAAAAACCTTTCTCAGATAGAATTTATTTATTTTAATTCTTTTAGTCGGTATACTGATAGCCCTTTTAGAATTAAACATATTGCAATTACGGGGTGTCATGATGGATTAAGAGTGTCATGGTGGGTTAAGGGGGTGGGGGTGGAACACGGGCATAGATATTCGTGTTTGGTCAAACACAACTGTGCCATCTAGTAGCTATTGTGTGCAATCTATGGGGGGGGGGGGCATAGTCCATTTGAGTGAAAATCACGTTTTTGGCCCTTGATCGGAAGTGGATAACCTTTGACCGGAAATGATCATGTGACATTTGTGGCACCACCCAATGATCCTAGTGACCAACGACATGGCTGAAAGCATGTGGCTACGATGGCCGATTTAAGGTATTTGGTTACATACCGGAAATGACCCTTTAATGACCTTTGACCCCATTCAATTCTGTGTACAACTTTTAGACACTGGCTATAGACGATGCATGTGTTCAAGTGACATCACGCTGGTAGGTAATATGGGGAAGGAGAAGCATTTTGAGTGAAAAACACGTTTTTGGCCATAATGACCTTGATATGAGCTTTGCGCCAGATATTTTAACATGACATGTGGCACTCCCAAATGGTCATAGTGTGGTCAAAATTGACAAACGCATGTGGTTACGATGGCTCATTATACACATACAATCTATGCGTATAGATTTCTTTTTGACATTGGAGGGGATGGGGTTGAAAAGTGGCATAGTGAATCCAGCACAATGTTGGTATATGGTACAAATGCGCGCGAAGCGCTCTAAAATGTTGCCACATCGAAGCTAAAATGGTGAAATATATGGTGCAAAGTGGAACAATTTCGCGCGAAAATTGGCACTTTTTAGCCTAAAATGACCAATGACGAGATTGATTTGGTCAGAAACCCACATACAGGCGTCAACATGGGGAACGTTTTAAACATTGATTAATTGGCTAGGGCAAAGTACATTGATCAATATGCCTTTTGTTTAAATTAAAGCGAATCAGACATCGGTTTTCATAATACATACATTTTCATTTTCTTGTATCTTATTGTTTTTAACTTAATGTATTTAATGAGCTAATATGACTTGGAAATGCTCATGAATATGAATTTTTGCCAATAAATGGCAACAAAATCGATGCATTAAAATGCTCAGGGTATTTTTAATTGGCAGAATTTTGGCTTTGAAACGCGATCAAGGGGTTTCTTATATATAAAAATGTTGTCTACCCGCAAGATAATTTGCATATTTGCATAATTAATTAGCATTTATGCAAATTAGCCGGCGAATCCCACGCTGCTTTGAATTTGGCTGAGACCGACAACCATGGACATAATGTCCCCATTTAGGCGGTAACAAGTCAGATCAAGGTTCTCGTTTGCAGGTCTTTAAAAAACGCACCCCATACACATTCTCAATTAAACTATCCTTTGTACAACTAATATAATAGACTTTCCAAATACCAGACTACCGTGGAAAATGTCATTTGCGAACTGATAGAAATCACATTCTCTCGCATACACCTCTCACTCACTGCAAAAGCTACTATCTTTTGTAAAACTATAATGCAGACTTTCTTAGCGTTGGACTACCGTGAAAATGCCACTTGCGAACTGTAACATTTGATATATGCACAGTGCGCAAAAGAATTAAGGTACCAGTTATCCCGCCAGTTATGTTCACCGCTATATATCCTACAGACAAATGTGTCAAAATTAAAACAGCCAATACCTGTACTCGCATTACAACTCGCATGATTCGGTCCATTGATCACGCGGTCTTCTGCGATGATATTAAAATGTGACCAAGGTGGATTTCACTAAACTTTTAACCCTTCTTGACTCAAGTAACCGTTCGTAAGTTACGAATACACTTCGTGCCTGTAAATCTGTATACATCCCTTGTTACAGGGTACCGATCGTAAGGGACGCACCATTAGATATTATCGGGGGGGGGGGCTAGGGAGTTTGGGTCAGGCGAAACTGTATTTTTTCAATTTTAATGTATACCTTTATACCGAGCTGGGTAGGGGAATTTTTTTTTTGCTCATCAATGAGGCAAATTTTTTTTTTTTTACTCATCAGTGAGGCAAAATTTTTTTTTTTACTCATCAGTGAGGCAAAACTTTTTTTTTCAAAAAACTCCCTAGCCCCCCCGATAATATCTAATGGTGCGTCCCTAAGTAATTTTTACTGAAATGGATTTTACGATGAGTCGTAAAGTTACGAACGATTTTGAGATTTTTTCTTACTTAATCAAAGCCAAGGCAGATTCTATCCTCCTCTAATACTTAAGGCAAACAAAATGTTTTAATACGCAATTTCAAGGGTTATAATAATTGGTCTTCAATGATCTATATCCTCGACTAAAGATGACCAGTAATAAAAATGCATTTTAACTTAAGAACATTATACCAGCAACCCAGCATCCAATTTTTACTGTTAAGTCTGATGGTCTTTCAGAGCATGAAAATCTGTACGAAATGACTTTTAAGTTCTGCCTCGAACTGAAAGTTAACAATAAAGACATCTAACGACTTTTTATCACTTGCTAAATTGTCACATTAGTTTTCTTGGTGTTTAGTTACCAAGTGCCATTTTCACAGCAGGTTTAAAATTCAGACAGACAATATTTTGCATAAATGTCTTTTGGGCATTAAAACAAATTAAACACCGATGGTTTATTGCACATATGGGTGATAACAACAATTAGGTCAAATGCCAATAGTGTATTGTTTATTTTGTTTCCATATATGAATTAATATCTTTACATAACTTAATTATGCAAGGTTTTATGCCGATTGCATCTTGTTTTGCTTCAAATTTTATTTTTCAGAACTCTAAATCGAAGCAACTACCTGAATAAAAGGTGCCCCTTTCCATAAGTTGCTAAATCGTCCAACTAGCGTCATCATAGTCCATGTTACTTTTATCTCACAATTTCTTCGGTTAGTTACTAAGAATCCAATTGATCTTATTTAATAACAAATCTAAACACTCTCCTTGGGAACTTGTTTCTTTCTTTGAAAACGAAATACTTTCCGTATCAAACAAATCTGCAACATGCTGGGTAGAATTCAAATTGACAACTATGATTGGGACGTTACAACGCCTGGCTACCTCACGTTCAAACTTGAGTCTTCCCGTCTGATCCGCGATATAATGTCGGCTGTTCACAGCGATTAAAACTTTACACGAAGCGATTTGTTTTGAGTTCTGTTGTCTTCGACGGATATGACGTCGGGGATCAGTAGTATACGTTGTGACGTCGTATTGGTTCCGGCAAACCGTCAGGTAATGTGGTGTTTCTTTGAGGAAACGAACAAGATTTTCCAAAACCCAGCCTTCGTCTTGTAGACTGAAAGATATATACACGTCGACACTTGCAAGCTCTGAGGATGTTTCTGATTGTGTTTTGTGGCTTCCTGTGGATAGAGAATACATACAGTGTGTTCTTAAAAAAATACTACTGCTAGTAACTTTATACCTTTGATCTTCGTCTACACGGACTACACCTGTATTCCCAATGCGAATATACTATTGTGGTTTTCTCATTATGACTATTCGCACAGATCACTATAAACCGCCACTTTGTACTAACTATAGAGGGCGACATAATGGACAGATCACTATAGATTTATAGTAATCAATCTGGTATTGGCCAGTATGCAAAAACCCACGACGATTACGTAATAGGTTGCGTTGGATATTCCTTTACCTTTCTTGTTCCATAAATCGAGCAGTTCTTCTTCGGCTTCAGCGTTGTTACATCTTCTTAATCCATTTATTATGGATTGCCGAGTCGCTTTCGGACCTTTTGTTTTCCTCCATCTCTGAAACACTTCTATTGCTCGAAGTTCGACGCCATTGCCAAGTATGTCTTTACTAAATTTCCGAATTTCGTGTTGGTCAACATGCAGTGCATTTAACAACTTGATTAAATCGTACGGTCGAAGCATTTCTACGACGTCGAAAAAATCCGATCCTGAGAGCGTATCTAAATGAAATTACAAACATGGTGCAAATACTTGTTATAGACCTAATCAAAATATGAGGACAAAGTTAATGTAGACTTACCTAGTCATCGTGCAAAGCTGACAATAAACAGTTGGTATAAGTATATTTATATTCTGATATTCTCTCTCTTTTACCCTACATCCACCCCATCCAAACCACAAACTCCTACCACACACCCCTCCTAACCCCAACATACATCTACACATACCAGGTACTACTAGCTGCTACTACTGAAGACTTTCTGTGCGCCGGACTGCTGTGCAAAATGCCACTTGCGAATTGACAATAAATATCTACGGACTGTTTATTTATTCTCCCTCTCTTCCTCCTTGTATCTCTCCCGCTCTCCCAAAGTCCTAACATGAACACACGTATAGACTGAAATGTGCAATTAAGTTCAAATTTGGAGGGAAAATAATCGGGGTAAGATTTTTCAGAATGTAACTAATTTGTGCTTCTTTATTACCTTCAAGTTTGTTACTCCATTTACAAGTCAAATCCTCTTCAGCTTCAATATTGTTGCAATATCTCAATGCATCAAGTACAGATTGTCGTGATGCTTTTGGACTATCTGCTTTCTGCCACTTCTGAAGGATATCTATCGCTAAAAGATCTTCACTGCGAGTTGCGTTGCACTTATCAACCATTTCTATATCTCTTTGTTTCATGCCTAGTGCGTAAAACAACTTCTTCAACTCGTCATGTCCAAGGATCTGTATTGCATCTACGAAATCAGAGTCAGTAGCCTTTACTGTGTAATAAGCACAGAAATAAGAGACTGTTATGTCAACTGCTTAGTTGAGATGAATCTGTTGTGACATTCTGTAACCAATCAACTTACACGAGTTTCTTCTAATGAAAGAACTAGAACGAAAATCGCACTATAATAGCTGCACCGTCCATGGCCTGGGACCATGGCGCTTCGGCAGTATCCAAGTATGTATGCGCTTATGAGGGGTTTTAATGTAATTTAAATGAATTAATTTCAAATAATAAATGTAATTCTATAATTTAGAACATAATGGGTCTTTTAAACAGTGTCACCCGGGTTGGTTAACATTGTTTTCTTTTTCTATCATTTGACACCACCGGAGGGTCATACCTTGTTTAGTTTGTGAGATATTTAATTTGAAGGAATCCCAAATATACAAATATTGACCCGGGTCTTCTGAGAAATGTCACCCCCGGGTGGGGGAAAATATTCTCTTTCATTTTGAAACAACTCGGTGGTCACCTTTTGGCATTTCAAGATATGTCCATTTACGACCAAAAGACGAGTGACAGAGTAAATCAATATTGACCCGAGTCTTCTGAGGAGTGTTACCCTCGGGTGAGGAACTAGTTTTTATTATATTCTTTACTTTTTTTCTCATTTTAATATTTGACACCACTCTGAGGGCCATACCGAATTTTGAGATATGCCCATTTTAGACAAAACGTAAGACCCTTATGCAATTTTACCCACCCATGTCTATTACATTAATTTGTCATCTTCTGTAATCGTACCTTTGTGTCGAGCGATATGAGAGCGGTTTCCGGAAACCATCACGTTTCTGTGTTCAAGAACGTCTCCTTGGAGATCCTCGTCGCTGCTTTCATCTGAACTGAATGGCGTATCCTGCATGATAAAAGATAAAATAAAAATCAGTCAGCTTTTCAAACCATTACAACACGGACGACCTAGTATAATTTTTGGCCCAGCTCACCTTGCTCTATTTTTGCTCCCTTCTCACTGTCATCATGTCCTGGCACTCTATTCGTAATTGGCAGATCTTAACTAGAGACCTACCTAAATTTATTTGAGAGATTGCAATTGCAACGTCCTTAGGGACCGTTCACAAACACTTGGGGCGGGGGCTGATGCAAAAAAATGATCGCGAAACTTTTTCAGACCTCAAAAATTTCAGGGCCCCCTTTTTGAAATGAAAATTATGGGTCAACCCCATAGAAAAGCATATAAACTCAATTTTCCAGGAAAATTTGTGGTCATTTTTTTCAGGCCCCCCTTAGGAAGGTTAAAACTTTTAAGGGCCTCCTTTTTGCATCAGGCCCCCTAACAAGTGTTTGTGAACGGTCCCTTAGGCCTTACGCCTCAAGACCAAACCAGATGCATGAACGTTCGCCTTGGTCAGAGTCCCGATGTATAGGGAACATTGCAACCTTTCTATTCAAAGTATGTGACGTAGGGCTACGTAATACCTGCATTCTTCAGCATTCAAACAGCTTGACACACATACGCCACCACGTCCCCAACACACCCCATACCGTACACGCGCACCCCCACACACCCACACAACCACCCGTCCACCTATACAAATCTATAGGGCTTACTCCAAGAAGCCGCCAGATTATTTTTATATGGGTAATCAAAATACATACCACGGTTTCAAGGTCGATATGCACAGGCCTTCCATTACATTGTCTGAGCACAGAAGTTATTGGTTCTTGGCTTTCCATCTCTGAGACTAAATCCAGAATGTGTAACATTTCCGACCCTTCACAATCTTGATGAGGTGCGTCATAGCAACATATGAGTCCTGCCTCAAATCGAAGATTTCGGAAATCTCGACAACGCAATGTTTCTAAAATTCGGCACAAATACTTCAAGACTTCCAAACAGCAGCCGGCGTGAACCGCTTTCACCGATACTTCAATAACGCATTGCTCCTTGCATGGGTACATTTTTCGTAGCATGAATAGGAAATTTTGACCCAGAGTAAAGAGCCCACCTTCTTTGAAAATCATGCACTGATCCGGCCCACAAGACACTATATCGGAATATGATACACATCGACAAATCAATCTGAAGAACACGGCATCGGGAAGAAGTGTGCCAAAACTGATAAAATAACATTTGTTCCACGTTATAGTAATTTGCAAAAGGTCCGGGCCTTTAGGTAGTTTTGATGGCACTATATACATGTCTTGAGTTTGCTTTTGTTTACAACCTTCTATCTTGCATATGAGATCCTTAGCTTGTAACATACCAATAGTAACTTCTAGATGTTCATCTTGGATTTCATTTGACGCTGGTAATCGAGATAAGATTAAATGTTCCAGCAGAGGAAGTTCTAAAACCCTGTGCGCTCAAAATATTGCCAGGCACTGCGAAATTTCATTTCAGGGAATTCAGGTACAACAACTAGGGCTTGCATGATATCAATCATAACCTGGGGATTCAATATCACGAATTGTCGCAATACACAATCTACTGAATCATATATTACATCCCCGTTATCGTGAAAAAATGTTAGCATATTCAGTAACTCTTTCATGTCTTTGATATGGTATTTGTTGACGACTTGAAGAAGCTCTGATACCGTAATGAAGGGCATATGAGCTGCAGACGTTGAACGTGAATCATTGATGAATTCGTTAAATTCTCGCCATTTTATCGGATATTCTTCAGATAAGTGTTTGACTTTTAACGCTTCTTCGTGGATTTTCGCACGCAATATATCTACGTCATCATTCATTTGATCCGATGATTTTGTGTTGTCAACTGCAAAGAAACACAACTGTTTGTTATATACTAAATTGGTTGTCCGAAATAGATCTTTCAGGTGATGTTGTGCTGCAGACAACGTTCGATCGTCAACACAGTCTCTATGCGTACCAACTAAGAATATAGAGGAATTTGAATGTTGTCTTACCGAATCCATCCAAAAATTAATTCTGTTGGTTTGTCTACAACGGTCTATTTGGAACTTGACAAGATCGAATACTATGATGTAAACTGCATGAGCCGACATGAATGTATGGTGAGTATTATAATAGAGGTCTTGCCCAGCAAAATCCCAGAGACTGAGATTAAGTGGCATGGTTCCTGTTGTGGATTCTTCTGTTCTGCGGGCAACATTAAGAGCGGCCGATGTATATTCGTTTAATTGGTTTCTATACCATTCCGCAAGAGCTAACGGCAACACGCCGAAGACAATGTTTATAACAACTTGACTGTTTTCAGGTGGAATTGAGTCATGGCAAAGTTTAACAAGAATCCAACCATATATAATTGCAGGCACAGACCAAATCATGCGATTCTTCATGATCGTAAAAATAAAATATTTGGATATTGTAAAACGTTGCCCAAGAGTTCTACCAACTTCGTCACCCAAACCAGAGCCGAACGCAATAATGAATAATATCAATTTGTCATTATTGCACATAGATAGTACCAAAGTAAAGGAGAATACAAGAAGTGTGACAATTCCTAAATCTTCCAAAGCAAGCGAACGTCTCGTGAACATCGATGTGTCAACTTTAGCTATCCGAGTTGCAAGATACGGAAACACTCCCGCGCCTAATGCACAGCCCAAAGCGAAATATACACAATGTTCGAAGTCTATTTCGGACAACCTATTGGTGTTGTTATCGGAGGTATAACATAACAGTGTCGTTCCAAAAACGACGCTCTGTCCCATTCTTATTTGGCAAACACTTACCAATCCTCTTTGTATCGTCAAAATGAACGAGACGACTCCGAGCGCAAAGTTTGGAACTATGGGATGATGGTCGAATACCATACCGCCAATCAAATTGACTGTGAAAATGGCGTCTGCAACATTTTTAATAGTTAAATACATTTGAACGTTTTTAGTCCAAATGAGAGCGACGAAGGCGACACAAACGGCAATTTTCATACAATTGCTCCAGCCTACAAAACAGATAAAATCTGGAAAACCAATCAAAAGAACAAGAAGACTAAATCCAAAAAGTAGATGCAAAATATAATCAGGTGCCTCTTGTTTGTTTTTATTTTTATTTTTAAATCTCCAAATTACACAATCTTCGACTTCACTACCCTTTTCGTATTCACGTTCCTGCCAGCTTTTATCGACATCTTTTACGCGGCACATTTGGGTGTCAATTCCCAATGTTGATGGTTCTTGCGGGTCGAACTTTTTGCCCATTAGTTTCTTCCATAGACTAGTTTTTCCAGCTCGTTCATCTCCAAGAATCTGGACTTTACAATAGTTTCCAGGCGCACATCCCGCTGATCGTGCTTCGTGGTAAAGCTCGTTGACTTTGTTTGTTGGTGCTTTATTAACAAATTTGACGCCTTCCATTTTTTTACTCCGTCCTTTGAGTTTAAGAAACGAATTTTGTGGAGAGGGTCCGAAACAATCTGGAACATCAGTCTCTGGTGAATCCCGTCATTGACCAGGCTAACACAACACATTATTGAACATGCTGAAACAAATAAACAAAAAAATTTGAAAAAAAGTGGTGTCAAAATTGAGTTGAATCCTGTTACATCACTATTTCTACGGCAATAATCGATTAATCTACAACTGACTTCGATCATAATTTGTAGAGGACCAGCGCCAATGTTCCATGACCAAATCATTGTAAGAGTTTGAAAGTGTGTTAGACTTGCCTGAAGGGTACTGAACAAGTTTGGCCTATGCTGCCCTCTTCAAAGTTCTGGCAATTTTTGGTAGGGATCAATTAAGGTCAAAAAGGGGGTCATGAAAAATATCCCAAACCCGTTGACAAGTATGTCATTATTTGTCTGGACATGTCATTTACAAATGTAGAGTTTGCTGTATCTGCGAAGTTCAGTTACGAGGCTAAGGACAGAAATGGGTCAAAGGTCACCGCACTTGACGGTTAAAATTGCCCAATTTCAATGCTTTTGGTGTGTTATTATAAGTTAAATTGATCTAAACAATTTTTAGCAATCAACAAGGTACTGTGTTGTTGTTCAAGCCGGGCGTCCAAGATTGCATCTTGAAATCCAAGGTGCATCTTAGACGTCCACGATTTTATCTTGGGCGTCCAATGTTAGGCGTATAATCTTAGGTGTCATTTAATGCTGCCAGCAATCCATATTTTGTTTACCATTTATGTGTTCGAAACGATGCGGAACGATTCTGAAAGTGAAAAGGGGGATGTCTGAGTGGGATATCTCCCCCTTCAGAATTGAGAAACCTTTGCAAACTGAAAGCCCAATTGAAGCCATAGTTGGCGGACCATTTTGGCACTATTATTATGCACAATTTAGTTTGAAAAATTCGCAAATGGGTTAAAAGAAGGCCCAAGTTGAAGCCATTCATAGACAGGTTTTCACTAAATAATTGTATGTTCACCCCGACATGTGACACACAGCACATTATCATGGGTTTGATTAAAGTGGGAGGGCCCCTCTGCCCCCTGGTACCGCCGCCGTTGATCGCGAATTGCGTTTCGTCAATAGAAATCAGCCAATATTTCCGACGAGCATAAGGACCCGCGAATACACAAAGTGCGGGGATCTGGAAATTATTCCTGCACATCTGCTTACTTACGGCATCTTCACTGCACTAGATAGCATACTATACGTATACTGAACTGCTACAAATTGATTCCACATTCACCTTTGGTAAAACAGCATAGTCCAGCATCAGTGTGTTTTCTTAGACTCTACTGTCAGCAAGCGGGTTTTCCGTTATTTCTCTTCGCATTTGAATTGCACTTAAAATGCAAGATGGAAATAATGTGCCCGGATAATGTGTCTATATTATGGGATATTCTACCACGTAAACGAGGTAGACCTACTTACTACCTACTGGTAAATAGTATGAATAATTTACACATAAAAGAAGGTCACATGCATGTATGACTATATAGTTTCTTTATTTGTATGATTCACCCGAATGATCCAAAACAAAATGAATCCTACACAAAATGCACATGACCTTCTCAAAATCCCGACTCAGAGTGGGCTTTTATTCCTGTCTGTGGCATGGGAAAATTATCTGGTGATCGAGATATGGTTGCTGATTGGTGGCATATGCCCTCACGCTTCAAACCCCTTCACCGAAGCCCATTGATTTATATATCACAATAATTATTAAAGATTGAAATTCTCATTTGATGCCTACTATCAACCAACGATGTAACCCTGCTATCTTCAAGGAGTGGTGCAATAATTATGTGTACCCCGGGTTGTAAATTATAGGGTGGGGGGGGGGCAAATATTTTGGCAGGTCAAAGAGGAAGGGCAAGTATTTTTGGGCAGGTCGAATGGGGGGGGGGCACGCGAATTTTGGCTCAGATGTTTTGGGTACCGTTTCTATATTATGCCCCAATGTTTAGGACAATTTTAGGAACACGTTCAAATATGCAAAATATCCTGCTCGCTGCGCTCACATTATATAATAAGATAATAAAACAAAATCTTGCATGTGTAAGGGGGGGGGGGGCAAATGTTTTTAGCATGTCAAAAGAGAGGCGGAGGCAAATGATTTTTTGGCACGTCGAAAGGGGCAGACCATTTTGACAATTCACAAACTCGGAGGTACTCATAATTATTGCACCACCCCATGACCCCTAAGTAATAGCACAGATGGTTTATTGCACATCTATAGCCTTTTTCAAGCTCTACTAAAATATAAACGAAATCACAAGGTTTGCAAAATCGGAGATAAACTTGCAAGAGGTGGAATTTAAAGATTAAATTTTTCTTTTATATAATTATTACCCTTGCAAATTTTGGTTTCAGAATTTTATTTAGTTTTTTTAGATATTTAGTATCACCAAAGGACAAAGAGTATTTTGGACTCACTTTTTGAAGAAAAAAAATCGGTCGGTCGAATATTTTATTTTAAGAAAACCAAAAGTGCGAAGTAAATAACAGTATTATACCATAGACGTATACGTACACACACAACTTACGTTTTAATAACATCTTTATTGTAAAGACAAATCCACCAAAAAAACGTTGACAACGTAAAGAAAACAGCAAGTTTAAAAGCCCCCACCTCGGCTCACTTTTTGAAACTTGGTCCCATTTGTAAAAGATACTGATTTAATCTTTGTCATAATTATCAACTTAAAACATTTCCAGAAGTATTATGTATCTTTAATGTGCCGATGCGATATTAAGTTGTTAGCATTCTGGAACGATCAGAAAGGTTATTATGTTGTTCTTGGCCAATATCTTATATATGTTTTGTTTTATAATAATTATTAAGTTCATGACCAATGATTGAATTAAACGAATAACAAGTAGGCGTGTTAATGGCAATGATGCTATTGTTTAAACGTTAAAAACACCGATTTGCTGTTGATATTCAAAATGGGACCAAGTTTCAAAAAGTGAGCCGAGGTGGGGGTTTTTAAACTTGCTGCTTTCTTTACGTTGTCAACGTTTTTTTGGTGGATTTTCTTTCTTTTTATGAATGTAGCCAAGCAGCTCTAAGCTTGGAAAGTCATCGGGTTACGAAGTACTCCATAAAACGAATGAAACGAAAAATAGATGTTTGAAATTATGTTATCCTTGGTTTATGACAGTAAATAATTTAATACAACTTTATCAGCCGTTTATTTTGAAAACTGCTACCGTGTGACTGTAATGTTAATAGGGATACATATACATTTTAATATACTTTAATTATTCAAGGCACCTAAGAAAATGTAAATATGAACAACACATACCCAATGTTGACGATGCCAGCGAGACACAGAGTCAGTCCGATTTACTTCAAATTGAAACTTTGTAGCAAGGCTTATACTACGGAAGCGTCTAAGTGCCACGACGTAGCAAGATAATTATGTTTTAATGATTGTGGTTTTTGTAGCCCTGCGGGGCAATCTAGTTGGATATCCAAATTTCGCGGTTGAGAGTTCTTTAGATTTATAGATTTAGTTGGATTTCCCTATTAAGCGGCGGTTGTTGGCGGTCTTTCGCGGTTTGTGGTTTTGATTTCCCTCATTCTTTATGCCCTACCCTCTATCTAGTTGGATTTCCCTATTAAGCGGCGGTTGTTGGCGGTCTTTCGCGGTTTGTAGTTTTCATTTCCCTCATTCTTCATGCCCTACCCTCAATCGGGGTTAATTTATAGTTTAAGAAGCTTGTTGGATAACTATACTTCGCGGTGTGTGGTTCTTTGTAGCCCTGCGGGGCAATCTATTTGGATATCCAAATTTCGCGGTTGATAGTTATTTAGATTTATAGATTTAGTTGGATTTCCCTATTAAGCGGCGGTTGTTGGCGGTCTTTCGCGGTTTGTGGTTTTGATTTCCCTCATTCTTTATGCCCTACCCTCTATCGGGGGTTAATTTATAGTTTAAGCTTGTTGGATAACTATACTTCTCAATGTGTGGTTTTTGAAGCCCTGCGGAGCAATATAGCTGGATGTCTCTATTGAGCGGCGGTTGTTGGTTGACTTTCGCAGTTTGTGGTTTTAATTTGTTGGATATCCAAATTTCGCGATTTGTGGTTCTTTGTAGCCCTGCGGGCCAATCTAGTTGGATATCCCTAGTGAGCGGCGGTTTTTGGCGTTCTTTCGCGGTTTGTGGTTTTAATTTCTCTACTTGTTCAGGCCCTGGCCTCTATCGGTGGCTAATTTGTCTTTTAAACTGGTTGGATATCCATATTTCGCGGTTTGTGGTTCTTTGTAGCCTTGCGGGGCAATATAGTTTGACATCCCTATTGAGCCGCGGTTGTTGGCGGTCTTTCGCGATTTGTGATTTTAATTTCCCTCATTCTTCAAGTCCTGCAGTCTCTAGGGGGTGGGGGGTAATTTATAGCTTAAGCTTGTTGGATAACCATACTTCTTTGTAGCCCCGTGGGGCAATTTAGGTGGATATCCAAAATTCGCGGTTTGTGGTTCTTTGTAACCATGTTTTTAAAGTTTTTAAAAAAAAAAGACTGATAAAGAAGACTAATAACAGATGCTCCCGCGAGACTATATTTACAGCTAACATTAAAACACTTGACTTCTATTGTTCGATGTTATTTTTCGCAGGGTACAAAATGTATCTAAAACCATGCTAAATGTTATTTACAGTCCCAGGTGTAATATCTTGACAATTCATTAATTCAAAAAGGGCCACCAATCCTACAGTCAATCATTGTTCGTAATAAACAAATATTTTTGCTTCCATTTCACGCGGTATTTTATAGCGAAAATTAGTTGCAAATCATACTGATCCAGAATTTTTGGACACTGCTACAGGTCTACCTGGTTATCACCTTCACACTACTTTTTCAGATTCACTTCCAATTATACCCTAGCAATTTCTGAAATACCGTACATACAAATTCCGAATCCCATTCGCCAAAAAATCAAGTTTTTCACAATTCTTTTGTTCTTTTCGGACGACACTTCAATTCATATAATAAATATTGTACATCGACACGCTATTTCGCAGCCGAGTCTCGTGGTGTAATGGTTAAGGCATTGAACTCCTAATCCGGGGACTCGAGTTCGAAATCCGATGACCAACTTATTTTTTCAATATTTTATTAAACAATTATTTTATTGTCATTAATCAAGGATAACACAATTTTAATCATCCAGTGCTATTATGATATTATTTTTTTTTATCAAAGCAAGATGTTACCAATATGTTTCTCATTTTTAGTTCTGTCCTACCACGGGGCGATTCGCATGATAATAGGACAATAAAACATGTGATATGTATGAATGGTTGTTGAATCGATCTAGAGACCTGTCCCTTTGTCATCTTCAGCTATCGTAGAACTGTATTCCAACATGACTGTCATTTCAATTGTTATACCGTTCCGGTTGGTTTATTGCATACACTCTTTAGGTGTGAAAAATTATTATAGTATGGAAGGCCAGCAGGGACAAAAACGTATCCAAAAAGATACAACCAAATATGGAAGGCCACTAAAGTCATAGTTACGTAAAGGCAAATTAGCAAAGCGGCAAAAATACCCAAATGCATATTAAAAGGAGGGACTGTCCTCACCACAGACACACGGAACCCCGATAGAGAGCAGGGCTTGAAGAATGAGGGAAATTAAAACTACAAACCGCGAAAGACCGCCAACAACCGCCGCTTAATAGGGAAATCCAACTAGATTGCCCCGCAGGGCTACAAAGAACTATCAACCGCGAAATTTGGATATCCAACTAGATTGCCCCGCAGGGCTAAAAACCACAATCATGGTTGACATGAAGAATGAGGGAAATTAAAACTACAAACCGCGAAAGACCGCCAACAACCGCCGCTTAATAGGGAAATCCAACTAGATTGCCCCGCAGGGCTACAAAGAACTATCAACCGCGAATTTTGGATATCCAACTAGATTGCCCCGCAGGGCTACAAAAACTACAATCAGTAAAACATAATTATCTTGCTAAGTCGTGGCACTTAGACGCTTCCGTAGTATAAGCCTTGCTACATATACACGCATTTCTCAGCTTCAATTTGAAGTAAATCGCACTGACTCTGTGTCTCGCTGGCATCGTCAACATTGGGTATGTGTTGTTCATATTTACATTTTCTTAGTTGCCTTGAATAAAGTTTATTAAAATGTATATGTTTCCCTATTAACATTACAGTCACGCGGTAGCTGTGACCAGCAAGTTTGAAAAATAAACGGCTGATAAAGTTTTATTAAATTATTTACTGTCATAAATCAAGGATAACATGATTTCAAACATCTATTTTTCATTTTATTCGTTTTATGGAGTACTTCGTAACCCGATGACTTTCCAAGCTTAGAGCTGCTTGGCTACATTCATAAAAAGAAATAAAATCTACCAAAAAACGTTGACAACGTAAAGAAAGCAGCAAGTTTAAAAAGCCCCACCTCGGCTCACTTTTTGAAACTTGGTCCCATTTTGAATATCAACAGCAAATCGGTGTTTTTAACGTTTAAACAATAGCATCATTGCCATTAACATGCCTACTTATTATAAAACAAAACATATATAGGATATTGGCCATGAACAACATAATAACCTTTCTGATCGTTCCAGAATGCTAACAACTTAATATCGCATCGGCACATTAAAGATACATAACTCTTCTGGAAATGTTTTAAGTTGATAATTATGACAAAGTTTAAATCAGTATCTTTTACAAATGGGACCAAGTTTCAAAAAGTGAGCCGAGGTGGGGGCTTTTTAAACTTGCTGCTTTCTTTACGTTGTCAACGTTTTTTTGGTAGATTTGTCTTTACGTATGACTTTAATGGCCTTCCATATTTGGTTGTCTCTTTTTGGATACGTTTTTGTCCCTGCTGGCCTTCCATATTAGTGGAACAATTTTTCACACCTATAGAGTGTATGCAACAAACCAACCGGAACGGTATAACAATTGAAATGACAGTCATGTAGGAATACAGTTCTACGATAGCTGAAGATGACAGGTCTCTAGATCGATTCAACAACCATTCATACATATTACATGTTTTATTGTCATGCGAATTGCCCCGTGGTAGGGCAGAACTTTATTTAAATGAGAAAATATTGGTAACCTGATCTAGTTTCTTGTGTTATTCAGATTGTTGTGTTATTCAGATTTAAATAAACAAAGAAAGTAATAAAGAGATTTCTTTTATTATTATATTTTGTTCTGCTAGCGGCTGCACTATAGGTTTTTTTCTTTAAATAGGCCCTTAATATAATAAATAATAAACCTGATAATCAAACATCTTGCTTTGATAAAAAAAAACAATATCACAATAGCACTGGATGATTAAAATTGTGTTATCCTTGATTAATGACAATAAAATTATTGTTTAATACAATATTGAAAAAAAAAAGTTGGTCATCGGGTTTCGAACTCGGATCCCCGGATCCGGAGTCGAACGCCGAAACCATTGAGCTACGGGACTCTGATATAAATTGCTGTGTCGAAGTACATTATTTATTATATGAATGGGTGCATCGTCCGGAAAGAACAAAAGAATTGTGAAAAACTTGATTTTTTGGCGAATGGGGCTCAGAATTTTTATGTAGGGTATCTCAGAAAATGCTAGGGTATAATTGGAAGTAAATCTGAAAAAGTAGTGTGTAGGTGATTGCCCGCTAGTGCTGTAGCCTTGTCCAAAAATTCTGGATCAGCATTATTTTCCACTAATTTTCGCTATGAAATACCGGGTGAAATGAAGCAAAAGTGTTTGTTTATTATTAAACAATGGTTGACTGTAGGATTGGTGTCCCTTTTGAATTAATGAGTTGTCAAGATATTACATTTGGGACTCTAAATAACATTAAACATGGTTTTAGATACACTTTGTACCCAGCGAAAAATATCATAGAACAATAGAAGTCAAGTGTTTTAATGTTAGGTGTAAATATAGTCTCGCGGGAGCATCTTATTAGTCTTCTTTAACAGTCTTTTTTTTTAAAACTTGCTGGTCACGGCTACCGCGTGACTCTAATTTTATAGTTTGAAACCTTGCACATAGTATTAAACCAGTCAAAGTTTGTCATCCAAATTGTCCCAGACAATGTCAGACATGCTCTAGACTTAAGTTTTCATGGGATACCACTATTTTGAAATGTGAAATCTTCACCTGAGAGTATATTGATTTATTTTACATAAATTTGTTGATTTAAGGTTGAAATAATACACAAATACTCCATTTTCATTATGAAAATGAGAAAAATTAGTTCAAGAGCATTATTGTCTGAAATCATCCAAATTAAACAACAAAAAACAACAACAACAACAACAAAATATTCGGCCTCTCTTGTTTCTGAAAACAATGGAGGAGAAACTGAATTGAACAATTTGCCTCATAAAATGTACCCTTTTCATAACATGATAAATCGGGAAAATCTCACGATTTCTTTAGTTAGTAACTAACAATTCTATTGATATTACTTAACAGCAAATCTAAACACTCTCCTTGGGAACTTGTTTCTTTCTTTGAAAACGAAATACTCTCCGTATCAAACAAATCTGCAACATGCTGGGTAGAATTCAAATTGACAACTATGATTGGGACGTTACAACGCCTGGCTACCTCACGTTCAAACTTGAGTCTTCCCGTCTGATCCGCGATATAATGTCGGCTAATCACAGCGATAAAAACTATGTAATGTTAATAGGGATACATATACATTTTAATATACTTTAATTATTCAAGGCACCTAAGAAAATGTAAATATGAACAACACATACCCAATGTTGACGATGCCAGCGAGACACAGAGTCAGTCCGATTTACTTCAAATTGAAACTTTGTAGCAAGGCTTATACTACGGAAGCGTCTAAGTGCCACGACTTAGCAAGATAATTATGTTTTAATGATTGTGGTTTTTGTAGCCCTGCGGGGCAATCTAGTTGGATATCCAAATTTCGCGGTTGAGAGTTCTTTGTAGCCCTGCGGGGCAATCTAGTTGGATTTCCCTATTAAGCGGCGGTTGTTGGCGGTCTTTCGCGGTTTGTAGTTTTAATTTCCCTCATTCTTCATGCCCTACCCTCAATCGGGGGTTAATTTATAGTTTAAGAAGCTTGTTGGATAACTATACTTCGCGGTGTGTGGTTCTTTGTAGCCCTGCAGGGCAATCTATTTGGATATCCAAATTTCGCAGTTGATAGTTATTTAGATTTATAGATTTAGTTGGATATCTCTATTAAGCGGCGGTTGTTGGCGGTCTTTCGCGGTTTGTGGTTTTGATTTCCCTCATTCTTTATGCCCTACCCTCTATCGGGGTTAATTTATAGTTTAAGCTTGTTGGATAACTATACTTCTCAATGTGTGGTTTTTGAAGCCCTGCGGAGCAATATAGCTGGATGTCTCTATTGAGCGGCGGTTGTTGGTTGTCTTTCGCAGTTTGTGGTTTTAATTTGTTGGATATCCAAATTTCGCGATTTGTGGTTCTTTGTAGCCCTGCGGGCCAATCTAGTTGGATATCCCTAGTGAGCGGCGGTTTTTGGCGTTCTTTCGCGGTTTGTGGTTTTAATTTCTCTACTTGTTCAGGCCCTGGCCTCTATCGGTGGCTAATTTGTCTTTTAAACTGGTTGGATATCCATATTTCGCGGTTTGTGGTTCTTTGTAGCCCTGCGGGGCAATATAGTTTGACATCCCTATTGAGCCGCGGTTGTTGGCGGTCTTTCGCGATTTGTGATTTTAATTTCCCTCATTCTTCAAGTCCTGCAGTCTCTAGGGGGTGGGGGGTACTTTATAGCTTAAGCTTGTTGGATAACCATACTTCTTTGTAGCCCCGTGGGGCAATTTAGGTGGATATCCAAAATTCGCGGTTTGTGGTTCTTTGTAACCATGTGGGGCAATCTAGTTTGACATCCCTATTGAGCGGCGGTTGTTGGCGGTCTTTCGCGGTTTGTGATTTTAATTTCCTTCATTCTTCAAGCCCTGCTCTCTATCGAGGGTTAATTAAATAGCTTAAGCTTGTTGGCTATCAAAATTTCGCGGCTTGTGGTTCTTTGCAGCCCTGTGGAAAATCTTGTTGCACATTCCTATAGGCTGTGCCAAGTTGTTCTGTGTGTCTGTGGTGGGGACAGTCCCTCCTTTCAATAGGCCTTTGTGTATTTTTGCCGCTTTGCTAATTATTTGTCTTTACGTATGACTTTAATGGCCTTCCATATTTGGTTGTCTCTTTTTGGATACGTTTTTGTCCCTGCTGGCCTTCCATATTAGTGGAACAATTTTTCACACCTGTATGCAACAAACCAACCGGAACGGTATAACAATTGAAATGACAGTCATGTAGGAATACAGTTCTACGATAGCTGAAGATGACAGAGGGACAGGTCTCTAGATCGATTCAACAACCATTCATACATATTACATGTTTTATTGTCATGCGAATTGCCCCGTGGTAGGACAGAACTTTATTTAAATGAGAAAATATTGGTAACCTGATCTAGTTTCTTGTGTTATTCAGATTGTTGTGTTGTTCAGATTTAAATAAACAAAGAAAGTAATAAAGAGATTTCTTTTATTATTATATTTTGTTCTGCTAGCGGCTGCACTATAGGTTTTTTTTTAAATAGGCCCTTAATATAATAGGTTTTTTTTTTAAATAGGCCCTTAATATAATAAATAATAAACCTGATAATCAAACATCTTGCTTTGATAAAAAAAAATAATATCACAATAGCACTGGATGATTAAAATTGTGTTATCCTTGATTAATGACAATAAAATTATTGTTTAATACAATATTGAAAAAAAACCAGTTGGTCATCGCGTTTCGAACTCGGATCCCCGGATCCGGAGTCGAACGCCGAAACCATTGAGCTACGGGACTCTGATATAAATTGCTGTGTCGAAGTACATTATTTATTATATGAATGGGTGCATCGTCCGGAAAGAACAAAAGAATTGTGAAAAACTTGATTTTTTTGGCGAATGGGGCTCAGAATTTTTATGTAGGGTATCTCAGAAAATGCTAGGGTATAATTGGAAGTAAATCTGAAAAAGTAGTGTGTAGGTGATTGCCCGCTAGTGCTGTAGCCTTGTCCAAAAATTCTGGATCAGCATTATTTTCCACTAATTTTCGCTATGAAATACCGGGTGAAATGAAGCAAAAGTGTTTGTTTATTATTAAACAATGGTTGACTGTAGGATTGGTGTCCCTTTTTGAATTAATGAGTTGTCAAGATATTACATTTGGGACTCTAAATAACATTAAACATGGTTTTAGATACACTTTGTACCCAGCGAAAAATATCATAGAACAATAGAAGTCAAGTGTTTTAATGTTAGGTGTAAATATAGTCTCGCGGGAGCATCTTATTAGTCTTCTTTAACAGTCTTTTTTTAAAAAACTTGCTGGTCACGGCTACCGCGTGACTCTAATTTTATAGTTTGAAACCTTGCACATAGTATTAAACCAGTCAAAGTTTGTCATCCAAATTGTCCCAGACAATGTCAGACATGCTCTAGACTTAAGTTTTCATGGGATACCACTATTTTGAAATGTGAAATCTTCACCTGAGAGTATATTGATTTATTTTACATAAATTTGTTGATTTAAGGTTGAAATAATACACAAATACTCCATTTTCATTATGAAAATGAGAAAAATTAGTTCAAGAGCATTATTGTCTGAAATCATCCAAATTAAACAACAAAAACAACAACAACAACAACAACAAAATATTCGGCCTCTCTTGTTTCTGAAAACAATGGAGGGAGAAACTGGAATTGAACAATTTGCCTCATAAAATGTACCCTTTTCATAACATGATAAATCGGGAAAATCTCACGATTTCTTTAGTTAGTAACTAACAATTCTATTGATATTACTTAACAGCAAATCTAAACACTCTCCTTGGGAACTTGTTTCTTTCTTTGAAAACGAAATACTCTCCGTATCAAACAAATCTGCAACAGGCTGGGTAGAATTCAAATTGACAACTATGATTGGGACGTTACAACGCCTGGCTACCTCACGTTCAAACTTGAGTCTTCCCGTCTGATCCGCGATATAATGTCGGCTATTCACAGCGATAAAAACTTTACACGAAGCGATTCGTTGTGAGTTCTGTTGTCTTCGACGGATATGACACCGGGGATCAGTAGTATACGTTGTGACGTCGTATTGGTTCCGGCAAACCGTCAGGTAATGTGGTGTTTCTCTGAGGAAGCGAACAAGATTTTCCAAAACCCAGCCTTCGTCTTGTAGACTAAAAGAGATATACACGTCTACGCTTGCAAGCTCAGGGGATCTTTCTGATTGTGTTTTGTGGCTTCCTGTGGATAGAGAATACAAACAGTGTGTTCTTGAATAAAGTGATATTATTGACATTCTTCTTTATTGAATCACATTAAAAACTAAAAACAAAACAAAACAAAAAACACGACCAGGTTTATATAGAGCGATTATATATTTACATAAAGTCACACGTTATAAACCATTTAAATACAACATTCAGGTACGCAGCTCTATAAGCTTCTATACAGGCGCAGAACTCTAATCATTCTATGCATATAATTTCATAGTAGCTTCCCGAGTTTCGTACGGGTAGACTGGGACAATTAGCCTAATTTCATTGCCCATGGGAATTTTAAGCTTGCACAATTTCTCCTGGAAAACAGAAATATGACACTGCGGGGGCTCGAACTTGTACCGTCACGCACCGACAGAATCTAGCACCTTACCGATTGAACTGACTAGAATAAGCATAAATAAATGCATGCCTTCGCTTTGGCCAGAAATAACCCCTTTGTAATAACTATAGAGGGCGACAAAATGGACAGATCACTATAGACGAATCCAACGAGCCAAGTCATGGTCAGGATTTGGTCGGACATCTTTGGGTAGCCGCTAGCACCAACCTGGTGTTTTGGGCGTCCAATTGTGCAAATTAAAGCCGCCTAACACCTAGAGAAGATGCAAGGACGAGGAGAGTTAATAGAATAATAGCTAATAATATTTATAATGGAGATAATTCCGCAGGTAATCCCGTCGCATCTATTCATACATAGTCCTTTTGTTCGCAAGTACATCAATGCATAGATACCGCGTGTAGTTAATCCGATTATTATGTCACTTCAACAGCGAATAGACCAAGGAGTTTATATAGGAAGGAGAGGAAATAGATTATGTAACGCTTATTGTTCCTTTGTGCCAATTGGAGTTCCCGACACGCTATTCATCGAGAGGTACCTTTTGTTCGAGACAAAGGGCTTCCGCCATTAAATCGGTAACTGACCTGACCAGCGTATTAACGCTATAATAGGCAGGCTACTGTCAAAAGTGATGAAACGAAAGTCACGTAAAAACGCCTATACGAACGAGAGGTACCTTTTGTACTAGTCCATCCCAAGGGTGGTTTGGGCGCTCATTTGATTATACTCAGTGAACACGCTTTGCTCTACCATTTCGCTACGGACAGTTCAGCAGCATAGGCAAAGTGTGCGCTCTATGTGGCGGATATAAGAATCTACACAAGTAAGTTGTCTACATTGTTTGCCAATAGGTCTACATATAAGGATTTGAAGTAATTATGATATAACTCCTACTGTAGTATTTTTAAGGCCATTAGCCGCGGTCCACATCGTGTTTTATTATGTATAGGCCTACCATAGTATTTTACATGAGCATCGCGTATATAGGAGTCTACCCTGGACCTCAAATGTGATATATTTGCTGATAACTCGAGAAGCATATAGCCATACTATTTCTGAATCAATCAATAAAGCAAAGCAAATCATACTTGTAGGCCTATAATACTATATTAAATATAATTGCGGACCAACCGATACAGCTCGATACGCCCAATGTATGAATAAAAGCACCTAACAATAAAGTGGCCCAATTGAACAGTTGTAGGTGTCGATCGCACGACTTCATTAATATTGATTGGCAACATTTTCCAATATGTCAGCGCTCAAATCGGACACAATAGAACAATAGACTCTTCAGTGCGTTGGAATAGACCATGTAGAAGCTTGTAAACTTTAATCAGTCTTTTGTCTACCTGTGTTTTCGCGGAAGGTGTAAAACGGGTGATGGAATGCAGTTTAAAATTTCCGCCAAGGCCGAATCATTTCACATTTTGGGTGCATTGTAGCCGACGGCTACCCAACTAAAGGCTGCTAGTCAGGTGTAGGAATGTGTGGATTTGGATTCGTCTATAGATTTATAGAAATCAATCTGGTATTCGCCAGTATGCAAAACCCCACGACGATTACGTAATAGGTTGCGATGGATATTCCTTTACCTTTCTTATTCCATAAATCCAACAGTTCTTCTTCGGCTTCAGCGTTGTTACATCTTCTCAACCCAGTTAGTATGGCTTGCCGAGTCGCTTTCGGACCTTTTGTTTTCCTCCATCTCTGAAACACTTCTATTGCTCGTAGTTCGACTCCATTGCCAAGTATGTCTTTACTAAATTTCCGAATCTCGTTTTGGTCGACATGCAGTGCATTTAACAACTTGATTAAATCGTACGGTCGAAGCATTTCTACGACGTCGAAAAAATCCGATCCTGAGAGTGTATCTAAAAAATAAATTACAAAAATAGTGCAAATACTATTTTTACTTATAGACCTAATCCAAGTATGAGGACAAAGTTAATGTAGACTTACCTAGTCATCGTACAAAGCTGACAATAAACAGTTAGTATAAGTATATTTATATTCTGATATCCTCTCTCTTTTACTCTACACCCACCCCTTCCAAACCACAAACTCCTAACACACGCCCCTCCCAACCCCAACCTACATCTACACGTACCAGGTACTACTAAAGACTTTCTGCGCACCGGACTACCGTGCAAAATGCCACTTGCGAACTAACAATAAATATTTGATATAAATATCCACTGACTGTTTATTTATTCTCCCTCTCTCCCTCCTTTTCTCTCTCCCGCTCTCCTAAAGTCCTAACATGAACGCACGTATAAACTAAAATTTGCAAATAAGTTTTTGGAGGGAAAATAATCGGAGTAAGATTGCTCAGAATGCAACTAATTTGTTCTTCTATATTACCTTGTAGTTTGTTACTCCATTTACAAGTCAATATCTCTTCAGATTCAATATTTTCGCAATATCTCAGTGCATCAAGTACAGCTTGTCGTGTTGCCTTTGAACTATCTGCTTTCTGCCACTTCTGAAGGATATCTATCGCTAAAAGATCTTCATTGCGAGTTGCGTTGCACTTATCAACCATTTCTATATCTCTTTGTTTCATGCCTAGTGCGTAAAACAACTTCTTCAACTCGTCATGTCCAAGGATCTGTATTGCATCTAGGAAATCAGAGTCAGTAGCCTTCACTGTGTAATCGAACAGAAATAAGAGACTGTTATGTCAACTGCTAATAGTTGGGATGAATCTGTCGTGACATTCTGTAACCAATCAATACAAGAGTTTCTTGTAATGAACGATAATCGCACTATAGCTGCGCCGTGCATGGCCTGGGACCATGGCGCTTCGGCAGTATCCCAATGTACGGGCTCTTATGAGGGGCTTTAATGCAATTTAAATGAATTAACTTAAAATTAATGTAATTTTATTCTCTATAGTTTAGAACATAATGGATCTTTTTTAAGGAGTGTCACCTCCGGGTAGGATAAACATTGTTTATTCCTTTTTTATCATTTAACACCACCGGAGGGTCATACCTTGTTTAGTTTGTACTGTGAGATATTTAATTTGAAGGAAGCCCACATATACGAATATTGACCCGGGTCTTGTGGTCACCTTATTGGCATTTCAAGATATGTCCATTTAAGACCAAAAGACGAGTGACAGAGTAAATCAATATTGACCCGAGTCTTCTGAAGAGTGTTAACTAGTTTTATTATATTCTGTACTTATTTCTCATTTTAATATTTGACAACACGCTGAGGGCCATTCCTTCGTGGAATTTCGAGCCAGTAAGTATAAGATACTCCTTAGTGCAGCAAAATAGTGCACTACGTCTTGTGCACCAAACCCACGAAAACTGACAATCATAATCGCTGATCAGGATGACGCAAGTTATTCAGTCTAAATAAATCATACCTATGGATTCATAATCCATCATGAAAGCAAAGATCTATTCCAGCAGCAAAGTGGTACATTGAATTGCCGAAATTGGGACATCAATCTCTTCCAGTTGTAAAGTCAAAAATGTTTTACGTTGTGCTAAATAGTGTTTTCGGGTCCCGGTTTCGGGTCTCCTCTGCGATAGTCTACCCAAATCGGAGCTTTGCTCATCCTCCTGACGTTTTATCGTTGCGGTCGGAATATTTTTACCATAACGGAGAAAAAAATATTGACTGATTCTTATACAATAGAGGTTATCCACTTCAATCATGTGTGAGTTCTAACAAAAGGCACTGGTTCCCGTAGTATTCCTCATTCAAACTAATTCAATGCACGACCTCGGAGTTACCTGCATGACTTTGGCGGGCTATTTTGAAACAGTCATGGTTGCACATGCAGGTACTTCTTTAGAATGTCCTAAACAAGGTATAGCAGTCGCTGATAGGATATGCAGCTTATAGAACATGGATAACCTCTATTGTACCCGTCCATGTCTATTACATTAATTTTCAATCTTAGGTTAATCGTACCTTTGTGTCGAGCGATATGAGAGCGATTTCCGGAAACCATCACGTTTCTGTGTTCATGAACGTCTCCATGGAGATCCTCGTCGCTACTTTCATCTAAGCTAAATGGTGTATCCTGCATGATAAGATGGTCAAAATAAAAAAAATCAGTCAGCTTTTCGAACCATTATAGACCAGCTAGTATAATCTTTGGCCCAGCTCACCTTGCTCTGTTTTTGCTCCCATCTCACTTTCATTATATCCTTGCACTATATTCGTAATTGGCAGATCTTAATCTACCTAAACTTATTTGAGAGATGGCGATATCCTTGGGCCTTACGCCCTATGGCGGGACTCAAGACCATACCGGATGAACGAACGTTCGATATATCGCCTTGGTCACAGAGTCCCGCCGTGCGCACATGCACAAGGAACATCGTAACTTTTCTTTTTAAAGTATCTGACGTAGGGCTACGTTATACCTGTATTCTTCAGCATTCAAACAGCTTGATACACATACACCACTACGTACCCCACATACCCACCACCCCACACGTGCACACCCTCCACACACACCCCCACCCTCCACCCCCACACACATCCCGGCCCACCAACAACAATCCTATGAAGAGCTTACTCCAAGAAGTTGCCAAACTTTCAATTATGATATTTTGCATGGGCAATCAAAATACATACCACGGTTTCAAGGTCGATATGCACAGGCCTTCCATTACACTGTCTGAGTACAGAAGTTATTGGTTCTTGGCTTTCCATTTCTGAGACTAAGTCCAGAATGTGTAACATTTCCGACCCTTCACAATCTTGATGAGGTGCGTCATAGCAACATATGGGTCCTGCCTCAAATCGAAGATTTCGGAAATCTCGACAACGCAATGTTTCTAAAATTCGGCACAAATACTTCAGGACTTCCAAACAACAGCCGGCGTGGACCGCTTTCACAGATACTTCAATAACACACTGCTCCTTGCATGGGTACCGTTTTCTTAGCATGAATAGGAAATTTTGACCCAGAGTAAAGAGTCCACCTTCTTTGAAAATCATACACTGATCCGGCCCACAAGACACTATATCGGAATATGATACACATCGACAAATCAATCTGAAGAACACGGCATCGGGAAGAAGTGTACCAAAACTGATAAAATAACATTTGTTCCACGTTATAGTAATTTGCGAAAGGTCCGGGCCTTTAGGTAATTTTGATGGCACTATATACATGTCTTGAGTTTGCTTTTGTTTACAGTCTTCTATCTTACATATGAGATCCTTAGCTTGTAACATTCCAATAGTAACTTCTAGATGTTCATCTTGGATTTCATTTGACGCTGGTAATCGAGATAAGATTATATGTTCCAGAAGAGAAGGCTCTAAAAACCCTGTGCGATCAAAATGTTGCCAGGCAGAGCGAAATTTCATTTCTGGAAATTCAGGTACAACAACCAGGGCTTGCATGATATCAATCATAACCTGGGGATTCAAAATCACGAATTGTCGCAATACACAATCTACTGAATCATATATTACATCCCCGTTATCGTGAAAAATGTTAGCATATTCAGTAACTCTTTCATTTCTTTGATATGGTATTTGTTGACGACTTGAAGAAGCTCTGATACCGTAATGAAGGGCATATGAGCTGCAGACGTTGAACGTGAATCATTGATGAATTCGTTAAATTCTCGCCATTTTATCGGATATTCTTCAGATAAGTGTTTGACTTTTAACGCTTCTTCGTGGATTTTCTCACGCAAGATATTTACGTCATCATTCATTTGATCCGATGATTTGGTGTTGTCAACTGCAAAGAAGCACAACTGTTTATTATATACTAAATTGGATGTCCGAAATAGATCTTTCAGGTGATATTGTGCTGCGGACAACGTTCGATCGTCAACACAGTCTCTATGCGTACCAACTAAGAACATAGAGGAATTTGAATGTTGTCTTACCGAATCCATCCAAAAATTAATTCTGTTGGTTTGTCTACAACGGTCTATTTGGAACTTGACAAGATCGAATACTATGATGTAAACTGCATGAGCCGACATGAATGTATGGTGAGTATTATAATAGAGGTCTTGCCCAGCAAAATCCCAGAGACTGAGATTAAGTGGCATGGTTCCTGATGTGGATTCCTCTGTTTTGCGGGCAGCATTTAGAGCGGCCGATGTATATTCGTTTAATTGGTTTCTATACCATTCTGCAAGAGCTAACGGCAACACACCAAAGACAATATTTACAATAACTTGACTGTTTGCAGGTGGAATTGAGTCATGGCAAAGTTGGACAAGAATCCAACCATATATAATTGCAGGCACAGACCAAATCGTGCGATTCTTCATGATCGTAAAAATAAAATATTTGGATATTGTAAAACGTTGCCCAAGAGTTCTACCAACTTCGTCACCCAAACCAGAGCCGAACGCAATGATGAATAATATCAATTTGTCATTATTGCACATAGTTAGTACCAAAGTAAAGGAGAATACAAGAAGTGTGACAATTCCTAAATCTTCCAAAGCAAGCGAACGTCTCGTAAACACCGATGTGTCAACTTTAGCTATCCGAGTTGCGAGATACGGAACACTCCTGCGCCTAATGCACAGCCCAAAGCGAAATATACACAATGTTCGAAGTCTATTTCGGACAACCTATTGGTGTTGTTATCGGAGGTATAACATAACAGTGTCATTCCGAAAACGACGCTCTGTCCCATTCTTATTTGGCAAACACTTACTAGTCCTCTTTGTATCGTCAAAATGAACGAGATGACTCCGAGCGCAAAGTTTGGAACTATGGGATGATGGTCTAATACCATACCGCCAATCAAATTGACTGTGAAAATGGCGTCTGCAACGTTTTTAACAGTTAAATACAATTGAACGTTTTTAGTCCAAATGAGAGCGACGAAGGCGACACAAACGGCAATTTTCATACAATTGCTCCAGCCTACAAAACAGATAAAATCTGGAAAACCAATCAAAAGAACAAGAAGACTAAATCCAAAAAGTAGATGCAAAATATAATCAGGTGCCTCTTGTTTGTTTTTATTTTTATTTTAAATCTCCAAATTACACAATCTTCGACTTCACTACCCTTTTCGTATTCACGTTCCTGCCAGCTTTTATCGACATCTTTTACGCGGCACATTTGGGTGTCAATTCCCAATGTTGATGGTTCTTGCGGGTCGAACTTTTTGCCCATTAGTTTCTTCCATAGACTAGTTTTTCCAGCTCGTTCATCTCCAAGAATCTGGACTTTACAATAGTTTCCAGGCGCACATCCCGCTGATCGTGCTTCGTGGTAAAGCTCGTTGACTTTGTTTGTTGGTGCTTTATTAACAAATTTGACGCCTTCCATTTTTTACTCCGTCCTTTGAGTTTAAGAAACGAATTTTGTGGAGAGGGTCCGAAACAATCTGGAACATCAGTCTCTGGTGAATCCCGTCATTGACCAGGCTAACACAACACATTATTGAACATGCTGGAACAAATAAACACAAACATTTGAAAAAAAGTGGTGTCAAAATTGAGTTGAATCCTGTTACATCACTATTTCTACGGCAATAATCGATTCATCTACAACTGACTTCGATCATAATTTGTAGAGGACCAGCGCCAATGTTCCATTACCAAATCATTGTAAGAGTTTGAAAGTGTGTTAGACTTGCCTGAAGGGTACTGAACAAGTTTGGCCTATGCTGCCCTCTTCAAAGTTCTGGCAATTTTTGGTAGGGATCAATTAAAAAAAAAAAAGGGGTCATGAAAAATATCCCAAACCCGTTGACAAGTATGTCATTATTTGTCTGGACATGTCATTTACAAATGTAGAGTTTGCTGTATCTGCGAAGTTCAGTTACGAGGCTAAGGACAGAAATGGGTCAAAGGTCACCGCACTTGACGGTTATTCAATGCTTTTGGTGTGTTATTATAAGTTAAATTGATCTAAACAATTTTTAGCAATCAACAAGGTACTGTGTTGTTGTTCAAGCCGGGCGTCCAAGATTGCATCTTGAAATCCAAGGTGCATCTTAGACGTCCACGATTTTATCTTGGGCGTCCAATGTTAGGCGTATAATCTTAGGTGTCATTTAATGCTGCCAGCAATCCATATTTTGTTTACCATTTATGTGTTCGAAACGATGCGGAACGATTCTGAAAGTGAAAAGGGGGATGTCTGAGTGGGATATCCCCCTTCAGAATTGAGAAACCTTTGCAAACTGAAAGCCCAATTGAAGCCATAGTTGGCGGACCATTTTGGCACTATTATTATGCACAATTTAGTTTGAAAAATCCGCAAATGGGTTAAAAGAAGGCCCAAGTTGAAGCCATTCGTAGACAGGTTTTCACTAAATAATTGATTATTTATGTTCACCCAGACATGTGTCACACAGCACATTATCATGGGTTTGATTAAAGTGGGAGGGCCCCTCTGCCCCCTCGTACCGCCGCCGTTGATCGCGAATTGCGTTTCGTCAATAGAAATCAGCCAATATTTCCGACGAGCATATTAAAGGACCCGCGAATACACAAAGTGCGGGGATCTGGATTATTATTCCTGCACATCTGCTTACTTACCATACTCATCATGCTTATGGCATCTTCACTGCACTAGATAGCATACTATACGTATACTGAACTGCTACAAATTGATTCCACATTCACCTTTGGTGAAACAGCATAGTCAGGCATCAATGATATAAGTGTGTTTTCTTAGACTCTACCGTCAGCAAGCGGTTTTTCCGTTATTTCTCTTCGCATTTGAATTGCACTTAAAATGCAAGATGGAAATAATATGTCTATATTATGGGATAGTCTCCCACGTAAACGAGGTAGACCTACTTACTACCTACTGGTAAATAGTATGAATAATTTACACATAAAAGAAGGTCACATGCATGACTATATAGTTTCTTTATTTGTATGATTCACCCGAATGATCCAAAACAAAATGAATCCTACACAAAATGCACATGACCTTCTCAAAATTCCGGCTCAGAATGGGCTTTGATTCCTGTCTGTGGCATGGGAAAATTATCTGGTGATCGAGATATGGTTGCTGATTGGTGGCATATGCCCTCACGCTTCAAACCCCTTTACCGAAGCCCATTGATTTATATATCATAATTATTAAAGATTGAAATTCTCATTTGATGCCTACTATCATTCGGTGGAAGCTCTATAGTCCGACGGTTCTTTATTCCGACGGTTCTTTATTCCGAAGGTTCTTTAATCCGACGGTTCTTTATTACGAAGGTTCTTTATTCCGATGGTTCTTTATTTCGAAGGTTCTATAGTCCGAATTTTGAAAACGGTTCTTTAGTCCGAATATGAAAATATGCTCTATAGTCCGAATTTAAAAAAGGGTTCTATAGTCCGAATATGGAACTAGGCTCTATAGTCCGAATTTAAAAAAAGGTTATATAGTCCGAAATTGCAAAAGGGTTCTATAGTCCGAAACGGATACCGTGTTCTTTAGTCCGAATTGGTAAACAGGTTCTATAGTCCGAATTTTATTTTCATCATTTGTTTCAGTGTCAAATCATCATTCATTTATTCATTCTTGATTTCGTTCGATATTTTTTTCATTAGATCTTTCTTAAAATCCCTTTCTCATTTTTGTTTGTTCTATATTCAAATTTCTTTCGTTCAATCTTTATTATAGCCTATTCTTTCTTTCTTCTCCTTGTTCTTTCTTAATGTTCATTATTTTGTTCATTATCTTTGTATTCATTGTTCTTTCATTTGGACTTCCTTTTAGTCTTTATTTCAGTTGTTTCATTTATTTTCTTTCGTTTATTTTCTTTCATTGTGTCTTCCCTTCTTTTGTTCTGTTTTTTTGTTGTTTTTTTGTACTTCTTCAGGTTTCTTTATATTTTCGTTCCATTCAGTATTTTTCTTTTCGTTTCTGATGGTGTAAAAATATGTCAACATTTTTGGAGCAAATACCGTATTTTTAGGATCTTTGTTTACAGTAAGTTGGGGATGTCAGGCGCGAACGCAGGATTTGTTTTTGATGACGGGGGGAGGAAGGGGGGCAAAAGTAGCGTCATCCCGTTTACCATAAACTCTGCTATTATCTAGCTAGAGGGCGTAGTAAATGTTAATGTTATAAAAAAAATCGGACTATAGAGCCTTTTTACTGATTCGGACTAAAGAACACGGTATCCGTTTCGGACTATAGAACCCTTTTGCAATTTCGGACTATAGAACCCTTTTTTAAATTCGGACTATAGAGCCTATTTTCATATTCGGACTAGAGAACCGTTTTTAAAATTCGGATTAAAGAACCTCTTTTAATATTCGGATTAGGGAACCTTTTTTAAAATTCGGACTATAGAACCTTCGAGATAAAGAACCGTCGGAATAAAGAACCTCTTTTAAAAAAAATTTCGGACTAGAGAACCTCTTTTAAAATTCGGACTAGCGAATGCTATGGACACATGTTCGGACTAGCGAACCTTCGGACTAAAGAACCTTCGGATTATAGAAGCGTCGGATTATAGAGCAGTCCCCTATCATTCAACCAACGATGTAACCCTGCCGGCGTAAATGACATCTTTAAGGAGTGGTGCAATAATTATGTGTCCCCGGGTTGTAAATTATATAGGGGGGGGCAAATATTTTGGCAGGTCAAAGGGGAGGGCATGCGTTTTGGGGCAGGTCGAAGGGGGGGTGGCACGCGAATTTTGGCACAGATGTTTTGGGTACCGTTTCCATATTATGCCCCAATGTTTAGGACAATTTAGGAACACGTTCAAATATGCAAAATATCCTGCTCGCTGCGCTCACATTATATAAGATAATTTGGGGTTTAAATAAAACAAAATCTTGCATGTGTAAGGAGGGGGGGGGGGCAAAGATTTTTTGGCATGTCAAAAGGGGGGAGGGGCAAATTATTTTTGGCACGTCGAAAGGGGCAAATATTTTTGGCAGACCATTTTGACAATTCACAAACCCGGGGGTACTCATAATTATTGCACCACCCCATGACCCCTAAGCAATAGCACAGATGGTTTATTGCACATCTATAGGCTTTTTCAAGCTCTACTAAAATATAAACGAAATCACAAGGTTTGCAAAATCGGAGATAAACTTGCAAGAGGTGGAATTTAAAGATTAAATTTTTCTTTTATATAATTATTACCCTTGCAAATTTTGGTTTCAGAATTTATTTAGTTTTTTTAGATATTTAGTATCACCATAAGGACAAAGTGTATTTTGGACTCACTTTTTGAAGAAAAAAAATCGGTCGGTCGAATATTTTATTTTAAGAAAACCAAAAGTGCGAAGTAAATAACAGTATTATACCATAGACGTATACGTACACAAACAACTTAAGTTTTAATAACATCTTTATTATAAAGACAAATTTTATAGTTTGAAACCTTGCACATAGTATTAAACCAGTCAAAGTTTGTCATCCAAATTGTCCCAGACAATGTCAGACATGCTCTACTGCTCTAGACTTAAGTTTTCATGGGATACCACTATTTTGAAATGTGAAATCTTCACTTGAGAGTATATTGATTTATTTTACATAAATTTGTTGATTTAAGGTTGAAATAATACACAAATACTCCATTTTCATTATGAAAATGAGAAAAATTAGTTCAAGAGCATTATTGTCTGAAATCATCCAAATTAAACAACAAAAACAACAACAACAACAACAACAAAATATTCGGCCTCTCTTGTTTCTGAAAACAATGGAGGGAGAAACTGGAATTGAACAATTTGCCTCATAAAATGTACCCTTTTCATAACATGATAAATCGGGAAAATCTCACGATTTCTAACTAACTAACAATTCTATTGATATTACTTAACAGCAAATCTAAACACTCTCCTTGGGAACTTGTTTCTTTCTTTGAAAACGAAATACTCTCCGTATCAAACAAATCTGCAACATGCTGGGTAGAATTCAAATTGACAACTATGATTGGGACGTTACAACGCCTGGCTACCTCACGTTCAAACTTGAGTCTTCCCGTCTGATCCGCGATATAATGTCGACTATTCACAGCGATGAAAACTTTACACGAAGCGATTTGTTTCGAGTTCTGTTGTCTTCGACGGATATGACGCCGGGGATCAGTAGTATACGTTGTGACGTCGTATTGGTTCCGGCAAACCGTCAGGTAATGTGGTGTTTCTCTGAGGAAGCGAACAAGATTTTCCAAAACCCAGCCTTCGTCTTGTAGACTAAAAGAGATATACACGTCTACGCTTGCAAGCTCAGGGGATCTTTCTGATTGTGTTTTGTGGCTTCCTGTGGATAGAGAATACAAACAGTGTGTTCTTGAATAAAGTGATATTATTGACATTCTTCTTTATTGAATCACATTAAAAACAAAAAACAAAAACAAAACAAAACCAAAAACACGGCCAGGTTTATATTGAGCGATTATATATTTACATAAAGTCGCTGACCACTTCGGCCTAAGTCACACGTTATAGGTCTGTCACACTACGACGGACTGGATTAACGTACATCACCGAATACAAAAATATTTTATTCGGTGGAAAAATCACCAGTCCGGCAGAAGATTCGGTGGGATTTTGGGTCCGATTCCCGTTCGTCTCTCTATGCGTTGTGGCCGCTAATAATCCTGCAGGCGTCTTATATCCGATCGTTCAACGTCCGACAAATGACCGGATATGGGGGTCCGATTCCCGTTCGTTTCTCTTTGCGTTGTGGCCGCTAATAATCCTGCAGGCGTCTTATATTCGATTGTTCAACGTCCGACAAATGACCGGATTTGGGGGTCAACGTCCGACAAATGTCCGGATTTTGGGATCCGATTCCCGTTCGTCTCTCTATGCGTTGTGGCCGCTAATAATCCTGCAGGCGTTTTATATTCAATCGTTCAACGTCCGACAAATAACCGGCGAATCCGTGGCATGTGGCACCAACAGGGACGTCCACACTATCAGAAAAGTGGGGGAGGAGAGGGTGTTTGAGAGGGTTTTGACCCCTTAGAGGCAGTGACGTAGCAAGCACTTTTTCAGAGGGTGAACAAAGTGGGGAAAGACAACTTTAAGGGGAAAACTTTGACGAAAATGGTCAAATATTGGCTAATAAGTACAAAAGGGCTACAAATCTGATATATCAGGGCAACCAGCGTCATGGGGCAATAGAGGTGAAAACCTTTGGACAATGAGGGCCCAATTGAAGCCATTTGTCATTTTTGGATCAATTTTAGCACTATTATTGGGTACTATTTTAGTTTGAAACAGCCACAAATTGGTGAAACGAAAGCCTAATTGAAGCCATTGAAAAGTTTTCACCATTATTGTATAATATAAACAATTGTTTTAAAAATAACACGTGGATGTCCATAGCAGAAGCAAAAAGGAAGACTTGTCCATTTTTCAAAATAAAGTCAGTAATAGACCTAAGTCCGTCTTAAATACTGATTTTGGTGACAAAATGTCACGGGCCCTATATCGACAGGCCGGCAGTAATTTTCACAGGCTTTTGGGCCAAGGAACGACATTTAAAGCACTGCCTATAATAATCACAGGCCTATACTTAGGCTTACTATATACTATCCTGGGCCTACTCAATAACATACAATTTAACCTTTTCCATGTTTTCTTCTTTTTTCTTTCTTGTCAATCACTAAAACTGGTAGGAATTTGATATTGCGTCCTCTACCCTTCAGAAAGTGCCCTCCCTCAACATGCTCAATACTACTTACATGCATAGGCCTACTAAATTACGTGCAATTTAACTTTTTCTCTTCTCTTCTCTCTTCAATTTTTCTCACTTTCTTTTCTTTTTTTTTTTCTTTTCCCCTTTTTTCTACTTGTCAGTCACTAAAGTACTGGGTGAAATATGATATTGCGTCACACACCCTTCAGAAAATCCCCCACCCCATGATTGATGCACATGTTCGCCATAGGCCTACATCCGGCACAAGCGCCTGCGAAACCTTGCAAACACCTGCGGTATATAAACGAAAGAATAACGAACAAACCCAGGGTATATATACAGAACTGTACGAACACACATCGGACAACTTCCGAACATGTGTATTCGACACTCCGTTTCAAGTTTTGTGCATGCACAAAACTTGAAACGTATTGTCGACGGACTAAACAAACATGATCACCTAACACGAAACGCATTTGGCGGATAATAGCAGGACATATGAAGAACATAAAACGAACATTGACGAACACTAACGGATTTGCTAAAATACCATCCGTTTCTTATACGGAAGACCGATCCGGTGTAGTGTGACACTAACACGGTCTGGGTCAACGTACATCACCGAATGCAACAATATGCTATCCGGTGGTGAAGGCCTCACAGGAACGTATTTGCAACGAACACGGGCCGAGTGCAACGAACAAAGAACGAACATGAACGAAAGGAGAGCGAACAAACTCCGGCAATATTCAGCACCATACGAACACACATCGGATAAATACCGAACATGTGTATTCGGTACACTCCGTTTCAAGTTTTGTGCATGCCGACGGGCTTAACGAACATCACCTAACACGAAACGCATTTGGCGGATGATAGCAGGACATAAAAAGAACATAAAACGATCATTGACGAACAACAACGGATTTACTAAAATACCATCCGTTTCTTGTACGGAAGACCTATTCGGTGTAGTGTGACAGAAGCATTATAAACCATTTAAATACAACATTCAGGTACGTAGCTCTATACAGGCGCAGAACTCTAATCATTCTATGCATATAATAACCATCACAGCCAGGATTAGCTTCCCAAATTTTGTATGGGTAGACTGGGACAATTAGCCTAATTTCATTGCCCATGGGAATTTTAAACTTGCACAATTTCTCCTGGAGAACAGAAATCGCGGGGGCTCGAACTTGAACCGTCATGCACCGACAGAATCTAGCACCTTACCGATTGAACTGACTAGAATAAGCATAAATAAATGCATGCCTTCGCTTTAGCCAGAAATAACCCCTTTGTACTAACTATAGAGGGCGACATAATGGACAGATCACTATAGATTTATAGAAATCAATCTGGTATTCGCCAGTATGCAAAACCCCACGACGATTACGTAATAGGTTGCGATGGATATTCCTTTACCTTTCTTATTCCATAAATCGAGCAGTTCTTCTTCGGCTTCAGCGTTGTTACATCTTCTCAATCCATTTATTATGGCTTGCCGAGTCGCTTTCGGACCTTTTGTTTTCCTCCATCTCTGAAACACTTCTATTGCTCGTAGTTCGACTCCATTGCCAAGTATGTCTTTACTAAATTTCCGAATCTCGTTTTGGTCGACATGCAGTGCATTTAACAACTTGATTAAATCATACGGTCGAAGTATTTAAAAAAAAAAAAAAAAATCCGATCCTGAGAGTGTATCTAAAAATAAATTACAAAAATAGTGCAAATATTATTTTTACTTATAGACCTAATCAAAATAAGAGGACTGTGAAGTCCTAACACGAACGTACGTATAGACTGAAATGTGCAATTAAGTTCAAATTTGGAGGGAAATTTGGCGGGGTAAGATGGTTAAGAATGCAATTAATTTCTGCTTCTTTATTACCTTGAAGTTTGTTATTCCATTTACAAGTCAATTCCTCTTCAGCTTCAATATTGTTACAATATCTCAGTGCATCAAGTACAGCTTGTCGTGTTGCCTTTGAACTATCTGCTTTCTGCCACTTCTGAAGGATATCTATCGCTAAAAGATCCTCATTGCGAGTTGCGTTGCACTTATCAACCATTTCTATATCTCTTTGTTTCATGCCTAGTGCGTAAAACAACTTCTTCAACTCGTCATGTCCAAGGATCTGTATTGCATCTAGGAAATCAGAGTCAGTAGCCTTCACTGTGTAATAAGCACAGAAATAAGCACAGAAATAAGCACAGAAATAAGAGACTGTTATGTCAACTCCTTAGTTGGGATGAATCAGTCGTGACATTCTGTAACCAACACGAGTTTCTTCTAATGAAAGAACTAGAACGACTATCGCACTATAATAGCTGCATCGTCCATGGCCTGGGACCATGGCGCTTCGGCGGTATCCCAGTACATGTGCGCTTATGAGGGGTTTTAATGTAATTTAAATGAATTAACTTCAAATTATAAATGTACTTTTATTTTCTATAGTTTAGAACATAATGGACCTTTTAAGGAGTGTTACCCCAGGGTAGGGTAAACATTGTTTTCTTTTTCTATCATTTGACACCACCGGAGGGTCATACCTTGTTTAGTTTGTGAGATATTTAATTTGAAGAAAGCCCAAATATACGAATATTGACCCGGGTCTTGTGAGGTCTGGAGTGTCACCGAAATTGCTAAAATTGGGACATCAATTCCTTTCCAGTTGTAAAGTCCAGTTGCAAAGTTTTTACGTCGTGACAAATAGCGTTTTCGGGTCTCATCTGCGATTGTCCACAACGGAAAAACGTCGAACTATTATGCTGACCCTTAGGTGCTTTTACCCACCCATGTTTATACATTAATTTGCCATCTTCTGTAATCGTACCTTTGTGTCGAGCGATATGAGAGCGATTTCCGGAAACCATCACGTTTCTGTGTTCAAGAACGTCTCCGTGGAAATCCTCGTCACTGCTTTCATCTGAGCTAAATGGCGTGTCCTGTATGATAAAATGGTCAAAATAAAAATCAGTCAGCTTTTCAAACAATTACTACACGGAATCGCTAGTATAATTTTTGGCCCTTGCTCTGTTTTTGCTTCCTTCTCACTGTCATCATGTCCTGGCACTCTATTCGTAATTGGCCGATCTTAACTAGAGACCTACTTAAATTTATTCGAGAGATTGCTATGTCCTTAGTCCTTATACGGCGGGACTCAAGACCAAACCGGATGCACGATTGTTCAACATATCACCTTGGTCAGAGTCCTGCTGTAAGGCGAGCATGTATAAGAAACATCGCAACCTTTCTATTTAAAGTTATGCGACGTAGGGCTCCGCTTCACCTGAAATTTTCAGCACTCAAACAGCTTGACACACATACGCCACCACGTCCCCCACACACCCAATGCCATACACGTGCACCCCCACACAACCACACAACCATCCGTACACCCATATATTCCTACAGGGCTTAGTCCAAGAAGCCGCTAGATTTTTTTGGGCAATCAAAATACATACCACGGTTTCAAGGTCGATATGCACAGGCCTTCCATTACACTGTCTGAGCACAGAAGTTATTGGTTCTTGGCTTTCCATCTCTGAGACTAAATCCAGAATGTGTAACATTTCCGACCCTTCACAATCTTGATGAGGTGCGTCATAGCAACATATGGGTCCTGCCTCAAATCGAAGATTTCGGAAATCTCGACAACGCAATGTTGCTAAAATTCGGCACAAATACTTCAAAACTTCCAAACAACAGCCGGCGTGGACCGCTTTCACCGATACTTCAATAACGCATTGCTCCTTGCATGGGTACCTTTTTCGTAGCATGAATAGGAAATTTTGACCCAGAGTAAAGAGCCCACCTTCTTTGAAAATCATACACTGATCCGGCCCACAAGACACTATATCGGAATATGATACACATCGACAAATTAATCTGAAGAAAACGGCATCGGGAAGAAGTGTGCCAAAACTGATAAAATAACATTTGTTCCACGTTATAGTAATTTGCGAAAGGTCCGGGCCTTTAGGTAGTTTTGATGGCACTATATACATGTCTTGAGTTTGCTTTTGTTTACAACCTTCTATCTTGCATATGAGATCCTTAGCTTGTAACATTCCAATAGTAACTTCTAGATGTTCATCTTTGATTTCATTTGACGCTGGTAATCGAGATAAGATTATATGTTCCAGAAGAGAAGGCTCTAAAACCCTGTGCGCTCAAAATGTTGCCATGCAGAGCGAAATTTCATTTCTGGAAATTCAGGTACAACAACTAGGGCTTGCATGATATCAATCATAACTTGGGGATTTAAGATAACGAATTGTCGCAATACACAATCTACTGAATCATATATTACATCCCCGTTATCGTGAAAAAATGATAGCATATGCAGCAACTCTTTCATGTCTTTGATATGGTATTTGTTGACGACTTGAAGAAGCTCTGATACCGTAATGAAGGGCATATGAGCTGCAGACGTTGAACGTGAATCTTTGATGAACTCGCTAAATTCTCGCCATTTTATCGGATATTCTTCAGATAAATGTTTGACTTTCAACGCCTCTTCATGGATTTTCTCACGCAAGATACCAACGTCATCATTATCTTCATCCGTTGATTTCGTGTTGTCAACTGCGAAGAAGGATGAGTGTTTGTTATATACTAAATTGGATGTCCGAAATAAATCTTTCAGGTGACACTGTGCTGCGGACAACGTTCGATCATCAACACAGTCTTTATGCGTGCCAACTAAGAATATAGAGGAATTTGAATGTTGTCTTATCGAATCCATCCAAAATGAATTCTGTTGGTTTGTCCAGAACGGTCTGTTTTGTACTTGACCAGATCGAATACTATGATGTAAACTGCATGAGCCGACATGAATGTATGGTGAGTATTATAATAGAAGTCTTGTCCAGCAAAATCCCAGAGACTGAGATTAAGTGGCATGGTTCCTGCTGTGGATTCTTCTGTTCTGCGGGCAACATTAAGAGCGGCCGATGTATATTCGTGCAATTGGTTTCTATACCATTCCGCAAAAGCTAACGGCAACACACCAAAGACAATATTTACAACAACTTGACTGTTTGCAGGTGGAATTGAGTCATGGCAAAGTTTAACAAGAATCCAACCATTTATAATTGCAGGCACAGACCAACTTGGACGATTTTTCATGATTTTAGAAATAAAATATTTCGATATTGTAAGACGGTGTCCAAGAGTTATACCCACTTCGTCAGCGAAACCACCGCTGAACGCCACAACGAACCAAATCATTTTGTCATTATTGCACACGGATAGAATCAAAGTTGTACAGAATACGAGAAAAAATACAATTCCTAAATCTTCCAAAGCAAGCGAACGTCTCGTAAACACAGATGTGTCAACTTTGGCTATCCAAGTAGCAAGATACGGAAACACGCCCGAGCCTAATGCACAACCCAAGGCGATACATACACAATGTTCGACGTCTACCTCGGACAACCAATTGGCGTTGTTATCAGAAGTGTAACATAGTAGTATCGTTCCTAAAACGATGCTCTGTCCCATTCTTATTTGGCATACTCCTACCAAAGCTCTTTGTATCGTCAAAATGAACGAAACAAATCCCAGCGCAAAGTTGGGAACTGGCTTGGTGAATATCATACCGCAAATCAAATTCACGGTGAAAATAGCGTCTGCGACGTTTTTAACAGTTAAATACATTTGAACGTTTTTGGTCCAAATGAGAGCGATAAGCGCGACACAAACGGCAAGTTTCATGCAATTACTAAACCCCACAAGGCGGATAAAATCTGAAAAACCAAGCAAAACGCAAAGACAAAATCCAAAAAGTAGATGCAAAATATAATCAAGTTTAAATGCCTCTTCTTTGTTTTGATTTTTATGTTCGCTTCTATGTTTATTTTTAAATCTCCAAATTATACAGTCTGCGACTTCACTACCCTTTTCGTATTCACGTTCCTGCCAGCTTTTATCGACCTCTTTTACGCGGCACATTTGGGTATCGATTCCGAATGTCGATGGTTCTTGCGGGTCAAACTTTTTGCCCATTAGTTTCTTCCATAGACTAGTTTTTCCAGCTCGTTCGTCTCCAAGAATCTGGACTTTGCAATAGTTTCCAGGCGCACATCCCGCTGATCGTGCTTCGTGGTAGAACTCGTTGACTTTGTTTGTTGGTGTTTGATTAACGAATTTGACGGACTCCATTTTGTTATGAGTCCAAAATCCGTCCGTTGAGTTTAAAGTCTATTACACAGTTGCTAGAAAGTATAACGGTTTTGTGGTAATGTCAGAAACAACTTAGAACCCAGACCCAGTTATTGACCGAAATAAACATGCTAACACAACCTGTTCATGCAGTGGTTATACATGATGCAAAATGAGCAACAACTGACCGAATGTAGTCACTCCTGATTGTATACGGATATGAAAACGGAATCATGTATTTATTTAATGAGTCGTTATTGTTTATAATGTGACCCAATCGCGCAAAATGAGGACAATATCCCTTAATAGTAGTTTATTATTCACTATTCAAATGTGTATGCCATTTATTCAGTGCTATATGTTGAACTATAATCTGGCTTTTTAATGTCATATTTTGATACAATTTAAGTCTACATCAAATTAAAAATCAAATCAAATGGAAAAATCTAAAATCTTCGCAACAACACAATTGTCCTCATTTTGTTTGAATGGGTCACACATCGACACGACGGTGAACTCCACGGCAAACACAATTACGATGACGTATTATGACTATATATAGTAAAACTGTTATTGCGGTTGTATTTCTGATAAGGTGTTCTCCTAAAGGTCCGAGGTCCATTAGTTTCCATTCTAAAAACATAGCTATATACATCTTTTCTCTTGCTTATGAAAAGTCTCCAGGCCGAAGCAGAACATTCCGTTCCTCAAAAGCCCTACCATCTAATTCTGGAGAGGGCGTATGGGGAGGGGACATGCCCGGGGGATTTGGCCGTTTAGTCTATAATTATGAATTTAAACAAGGGCCAAGACAAGAGATATGATTTAAAACCAACTTTGGAGCCGGCAAATAAACAAGGAAACAAACAAATAATGCATCATGCAGTTATTGTTGCCTACATGTATGCACACAACACAAGGGCACTCACAATAGGCAATTGACCCCTACTGGTAGCGCTGTGTTGTAGATATAGAAGATGGAACTAGTTAGCGTCATATATCAAAAAGTATAAAAGCTATGATTTTAGTACTTGCTCTATGTTTCAATTACTTATTCTTTTCAAAACATCTGAATTTTCAACTCGGTACACGCTTTAATAACGGGGGACCATACATTTGTATGAAAAAGAAATCCTACCATCTATATCCAAACTCCCGTGTTATTCCAATGCACATTTTGCTTCACCGGGCCGCCCTGGCTTGGTCGCATTTGGAAGAGGGGTGTCACGAAACCATAATAGGTACAAATTTAGTACTTTCTGTCAATCAAGTATGATTTATTCTCTACTTGTTAATCTTTAAATCATTAGCATAGTCCTTATAATAACGGGGGGCCGCCTTGATGAGTAAATGACAGCAAACCATTGAAAAATATCCCAAAACTCGGTCAGTGGAGCTCACCGCCCGTAAGCTCCCGTACATGTCAATAGCATCATTATCGATTGGATTAGTCGACCGTAGCGGACAATTCGATCGCTCATTGGATTGATATTATCACGTGGTAATAAATTTGCACTGGACAATCGATTACTATAATGGTTTAGAACTTACCAACTGCTAACAATGTTTTTGGTAGGCGTACTAGATGGTCTGATAAACCCCCGGCTACCAAAAGTAGTCTTGGTACTGGTACCCCCTCCAGAAATAAACCAGTCAAAGTCATGATCATAAATTTCCAGAGCGTGTGCAATAAAGTTGCCGAATTAGCAATTTGTCTGGATGTAAACAGTCCCGATATTCTCATAGGAACAGAGTCATGGTTGACTGATGACATCAGCAACAGTGAAATTTCCCATCAAATTACTCTGTTATCCGTAAGGATAGGCCTCTCAATGATCATGGCCAAAGATACGGTGGTGTTTTCATATGCATGAAAAATGACATTATCATGTCACATCGTGCCGATTTAGATACTGAGTGTGAAATACTCTGGGCACAACTGGAACTAGTCGGTTCCAAAAGGATTCTCCTTGGTGCTTTTATAGACCCCGGAATCAGGAAGTGATATCTTAGACCAACTACAGTTATCTCTATACAAGATTGATGTTAACAAAGATCGCAACATATGGGTGGCTGGAGATTTTAATCTTTCACATATTGATTGGGAGAACTAGACCACCATCCCGGGTTGTCCCAAACCGCGATTATCAAGGAAGTTGCTAGAAATAGCAAATGACTTTGGTCTAGAGCAGTTAGTTAGAGAGCCAACTCGTGGTTCTAATATACTAGACCTCTTCTTTATGTCAAACCCTACCTTGATGGACAGAGTGAGGATTTTACCTGGGATGAGTGACCATACTGGTATCCCACTGGTCACAATTAACACCCGTCCTAAAGTAAATAGGTCCAAACCTAGGAGAATTCACCTTTATCACAAGGCAGATTGGTCAGCCATTAAAGAAGATCTCACAGACATAAGCAGTGACTTTCAAGATATCTGTTCAGATATGGTCACAGTGGATGATTTGTGGGATGACTTCTGCTCTAGGGTCAAAGGTACCATGGATAAAAACATCCCTACCAAGGTAGTTACTCCTCACAAAAGCCCCCCGTGGTTCAATCGTAATGTATCACGGATCTACAGGAAAAAGAAAAAAGCTTTTATTAAGGCCAAACACTCAAATAACACCGATGACTGGGAGATCTTTCGATCACTTCGCAAAGAATTGAACCGGCAATCGCGTCGGAACTATCGTCAGTATGTCAGAGATACATGTTCAGAGTCAATGAAGAAATTCTATTCCTTCATTAAGAGTCTAAAAGAGACTCCTTTGGTGTCCCAACTTTAAAAAGTGATGGTACTCTTATCTCTGAGAATGTCAAAAGGCTGACATTCTAAACCAACAATTTGAGTCGGTCTTTCGACAGGAAATAGTTGATAATCTCCCACACATACCAGGCCCAAAGTTTCCATGCATGCCTGACATACACATATCCACAAATGGTATCACAAAGCTACTGACCGATCTTGACCCAAACAAAGCGACAGGACCTGACGGCGTGCCTGCACGTATCCTTAAGATGGGGGCAAAGGAGATTGCGCCAGCCCTGGCGACCATCTTTCGGAAATCACTTGAGACAGGAAATTTGCCTGAAGATTGGAGGAGTGCCAATGTTACTCCAATCTTCAAAAAAGGAGATCGCACTAAACCCTCCAACTATAGGCCGGTATCGCTTACCTCTATATGTTGCAAGGTGATGGAACATGCCATCCATTCGAGTGTCATGAACCATCTAGACAAATATGATATATTGAATGACCACCAACATGGCTTTCGCCGAAATCGATCATGCGAAGCTCAACTGATTTTGACCATTAATGACTTCGCCAAATCCCTCGACAAGGGGCGACAGACAGACGCTATCATAATGGATTTCAGCAAGGCATTCGATGTGGTAGCACATCAAAGGCTTTTGCTGAAACTTGCCCATTATGGTATACAGGGACCGACTCACACATGGATTACCAACTTCCTGATGCATAGAAAGCAAAAGGTTGTTCTTGGAGGTGATGCTTCGGACTGGGTACGTGTCCAATCAGGCGTTCCGCAGGGCACAGTGCTCGGTCCGTTGCTCTTTTTATTATATATCAATGACCTACCAGACCAGATCACCTCCACCGTCCGACTTTTTGCTGACGACTGTGTAATTTACAGACCCGTCAGCAGCGACGCAGACGCAGACCTACTTCAACGTGACCTTGACCGACTTTGTAGCTGGGAGCAGATATGGTGTATGGCGTTTAACACTGACAAGTGTTTTGTTTTAAAGATCACAAACTCCAAACACCCCAAACAACACAAATACTCATTAAACGGTACATTCCTTGAAGAAACAAACTCACATACATACCTTGGTGTTGATATTGCTAGCAATTTGAAATGGAATTGTCACATCAATCGCACAGCTGCAAAAGCTAACAGATCGCTGGGTTTTATCAAACGTAACTTACGGGGATGTACTGAGGAAATCAAGAACATTGCCTACAAATCACTCGTTAGACCTTCGCTGGAATACTGCGCAGCAATATGGGACCCTTACACCGTGGACCAAATCTACCATCTTGAAGCTGTGCAGCGCAGAGCCGCCCGCTTTGTCAAAAACAACTATGACAAGCGCAGCAGTGTCACCGACATGCTACAAGACCTGGACTGGCCGCTACTTGCTACCAGACGGAAGATATCTCATCTAAGCCTATTCCAGAAAGCACACGAAGGTCACCTAGCCGTCCCAGTTCGAACCCTACTGCACCCGGTAACGCGCTTTACTCGCAAGTCACACAGCAAGTCATTTATTCAACCACAACCATCCAAGGACTGCTACAAATATTCCTTCATACCACGATCCGTTACGGAGTGGAACTCACTACCAGAAGACACAATAACCATATCTGACCCAATCGCATTCAAAGCTCAACTACAGCAGCTGTTCAAGTAAATAAGCAACAAAAAGCACACACACCGCAACCGGTTCACTTTTCCCCACTTGGGGTGTTGAACTGTAAAGAACCAGAACCAGAACCAGAACCAGAACTGCATATCTCGGTTTAATCTTCACTAAGCGGGTTTATGGCTGGAAAGGTCACGGTGAATTTGCTGTGGACATAACTGCACTATTGAAGTTGGCTATCATTTCTTTTTGGACATGAGAGTGGCAAATTTAACAATTTATGTAGAGCTCCAATAATTCCGGAAGGTTTTGGTAAAGCTGATACGCGTAAACATTTCATTTTTTACTATGACATGGAGTATACAAATGGATTTCAATTGTTATTTTCAATTTGCTAAATGTAAAGGTTTGGTGACTCTGAAAAGAGCCGTTTACTGAAACCTTTAAATTATTGAAACCTTTACAATTTAGCAGATAGGCGAGGTCTGCTTGTTTTCTGTAGACAAAGCAGTCTTCAGTAAACGGCTCTTTTCAGAGCCACCAAATCTTTAAATTTAGCAGATAGGCGAGATCTGCTTGTTCTCTGTTGACAAGGGGCAGTCTCTTTTCAGAGCCATCAGTAGGCAAGGGGCGGCCGTACATGTCTCATTCTTAGGTACTTTGTCCTGAAGAAGTCAGAACTATTCCTGACGAAAGCTTGATAGTTCTAAACTTGTCCGACGGCGACCCCGCTAAAAACCCACTAATTGTTGTGAATTCCCGTCGTAAAAGCCTAACCCACAATTTGACAAATCTTCCAAAATCAAAACGAAAGACTGAAATATCTAAATTTCAATTAAATTCGTCAAAATGCCATTTTTGAGTATTTCCGAAGCTACAACTTTTGTTTATTAAAATGCCTTTTTTTTTTCAAACATAGGGGGAAACAGTTCCCTTTGAGCATTTCCGAAGCCGACAACTGTTGTACTTTTGTTAATTAAAATAATTTTTTTTTTCACATATAGGGACCCAAAAACAGTTCCTTTGGGGGTTCTCAAGGCTATTTTTTTTTATTTTACATTCATTTTAAGTTCAAATTTCCGGAAATTCTCTATACGAAGGGAAGGTGGTATGATGAAGGTCAAATAACCGCACCAAAATGTGCATTTTTACCCACATTATAATGTCATGCCGATAGCTCAATTTCAGCCAGAGGTGGATGTTGCCAAAGGCCGTACATTGTACGGCCTTTGGCAACAGAGCTCTTCATCAGCTTAATGTTACATTCTTAATGGTTTATTGTAGCTTTGGCACGCTATACTCATCCATATCAGCTTGATATTACTTTTATGACAGTTATGGCACGCTATACTTATACTATTTATCAGTTTTGTGTAACCAACACTGGAACCAAAACTCTTGAACCGTATAGCGAAACAATACCTATGAATGAACTATGACCCAATTTATATGCAGCAATGCAAAGATATATATTTATTTGCTTAACGAGTGGTGGTAAAAAAACTACGTTATGCACACCGAGCATGCCGAGCAGGAAAAACAGAACGCATGGGCAGCATTACAAATCACTTGTCATGCTTGTTGACTTTTAATAGTCACATGAAAGATACGATTTAGACTTTGACTGGTAGACCTTACATGCAGCATTTCGATACTGGCACAGAATTTGTCATTATGATCATGATACCGGTAGATGTTATGTTGATGAACAACGCATTCAGTGATGTCATTAAGCTATATGTTGTCGACTTTGTGGAAGCTCTGTTTATTTGATATTAACCACTGGTAACCCACCAGATCAAAGCAATAATCTTTCTAGAGACAAACTGAACCGTTTCTGCATCTGTTTGAGTTCCCTTATTCACAGAATCATCTGTATAGCAGTCAGTCGATCATTCTGTTCATGTGATAGAGATCTTCATTTGTCTAAAGTCTAAAGATCACAATGGCAATGTCTCTTCCACCTGAGCCTCCACCCTCCATAGGTGTGATTGAGGATGACCTCACATGCAGCATATGTTACTGCCTCTTCACAGAACCAAAGGACCTTGATTGTCCGCATGTTTTCTGTTTGCAATGTCTGCAAAAATGGACTAGAAACAAGCCTATCGTCGAATGCCCTGAGTGTCGACGGACCACTCTAGTCCCAAATGGTGGTTTGGCTTCTTTACGCACCAATCTGCGTTTACGAAACATGGCTGAAAAATATCAGACTCACGGCGGCCGGAAACGAAGCAGCGTTCCAAGGTGTGAGATTCACGAAGGAGAAGCAAAACATTTCTTTTGCGAGACTTGTAAAGTTAAAGTATGTCGCTATTGTCTCGTTGTAGATCACCCCAGACCAGAACATGAAGTCAAAAGTGTTGGTCATAGTGTCAAACAAAGAAAACAGGAAGCTGAAAAGCTGTTAGATGATCTTAACTTTAATGTCGACAAATGCATGTCAGAAAAAGCGATCATGAAAGAAATATTGCTTCAAATTGACGCTGACATTGCCTGTGAATACAGCAAAATTGATGAGCGAATTCAAGCTATCATTTTTGACGTGCAAGCAAAAGGAAACGCTTTGAAACTTCACGTGCGAAGAAATTTTGAACATCAACAAGAACATATTGAAGAACAGATGCAGTATCTTGGAGAACGTGTCAAAACCTTGACAGGAGCTCACGCGGCAACGCAGAAGTTAATTCAAGACACAGAAGATCATGACTACATGGGGAAGCACGAACTTGTTGTTAGTAGCTTACACACGGTACTAAATACCAAACTAGACCACAAAACTGGACCATCTACAGAATCGTCATGCGTGTTTCACCCTGGAGCATCCATATCCGAGACACTTTTACTCGGACAATTAACAGTACGACGCGAGTTGCAACTTCTCGCAGAATTCGGTAAGGGGTCTTGTAGAAAAGCTCAAGGAATCGCGTCCAATCCAGAAGGCTCCATCTCAATTGCAGATTCCAGCTGTGGCAGAGTTTGCGTGTATAAATTCGAGCATGGAGAATACAGACGTCAATTTTGCTTAGGATCCTCTAAGGTACCACCAGGTAAGCTCATCAATCCTTCCGACATCGCTGTTGGACAAGATGACAGATTTTACGTAACAGATCGATCCAAAGCTGTCGTGAATATCTATTTCCCAACAGGACGTTTTGAGCGCGCCTTTTCTACGTGTGAAAAATCAAACACCAAAGCCCAACCAGTGAGTGTTGCAACAACTCCTAGCGGCCAAGTGGTAGTTGGAGAGTCCAATAGGAATGCTATTACGATACACAGTCCAAACGGAGAGTTGTTGCGAACATTTCACACAAATATCGAGGGTGTCAACCAAATCGCGACTAATGGAAGACAAATAGCGTACGTCAAAACAGACGTCGGCAAAGTATGCGTGATAGATTTTGAATCGGGAGAAACTGAAGTGGAATTGTCGGTTGCCAATGCCACTGCAGCCTGTTTTGACGATCAAGCCGGGAGTCTACTGATCGCAAAAGCATGCAAACAGGCGGGAAGTGGGACAATAGAACAATACTGCCTCAAGACACATAAGCATATAAATTGTCTTGCCAAAGATTTGTTTATGCCTCTCGCGTTGACCATCACCTCAAATGATAAACTTGCTGTAGCGGACTGTTTATCTGTAAAACTGTATAACATCGTTTGAAAACACTGACCATGCTGACAAGAACCTCAAGTGCTACTTTTGTGCAAGACTTTTCCAAGACGTGTCTACCTCGGACAAATTGTTCATAATTGCTTCACTACGAGTATAAGCTAAAGCAGTTCTATAATTATAATATAATACATTTTTGTAAATATGTATTGAGGTATTAGTTCCAATCTCATCCCCATTTCCCCCAAAATGGTAGACTTTGGTATCGGAGGGAAATGCCCATATTTCAGAGATGCCAGTGGGGTTGTCTAAAAAAAGAGGAAACAACATATTCCAGTAACCAACTAAAGCGTTGCAAGCGGAGCGTCAACGGCGGGGGGCAGTGGCTGCCAAAGACTTCCTTGCGGGGTCCAGGGAAGCTCCTTGATTCTAGCCATTTTACAGGCCAAGGAAAGGCTATTTCCTTATTCAAATTTAAGGAATTTAATTATGAAAAATGTTCAAAAAAGTTATTGTAAAAACCAAAAACCGTCTATGTAAGTGTAAAACCGATATAAACCGAAAAATCGGTTTTTTAAATCGATTCAATTTTTTTACAACATTTTTAATGTTTTTCCTACCAGTACACAAATCTAACACACACCCAAACCTTACTACAGATATAAAAACCCACCCAAGCCCAACACCCTTGCCCCAAACCCCAAAATGGAATCACGGGTAAAATTTCAATTTCACCCCAAAATCAGACCTCTTTGTAAGATGTTTAGTAAATGCATGAATATAATAAAGTTTCAATTACATTATTTAGCCTCATCTCATCAAAATGACAATTTCTTATGGCTAATAATAGGAAGGAGAAACCTTTCACATAATTTTGAAAATTAAAAAAAAAATCTAAAATCTAAAAATACCAAAAAAATACATTGGAGTGCCAAAGCTTTTTTTCTTCTGGGTAAGAATTCTTGTCTTACATGCAACAGCTTTTTTCTTGCAGTTTAGAAATTTGATAAATAGCTCCATGCATGCATTTTGTATATGATGATATGATGACCTATTTATCAAATTTCTAACCTGCAATAAAACAGCTGTTGCATGTAAGAAAAATTCTTACCCAGAAGAAAAAAGCTTGTGCACTCGAATGTATTTTTTCAATTTCAAAATTATGTGAAAGGTTTCTCTTTTATTTTGTTAGCAATAAAAACAACAATTTCAATAAAATGAGACACATACATTTAAAAACATTAAATATAAGTCCGATTTTCAGGTGAAATCAACTCCCTAATTCCCTTTTTTGGGGTAAGGGCAAGGGTTTTTGGGTTAGGTTAGTTAGGCTTGGGTGGGTTTGTGTACATGTAGTAATTTCTTTTTTTGGGGGGTTAGAGTTTATGAAGGTTAATTTTTTTTAATCAGGCTATCATTCTTTAATCCTGTTAATATTAGTGAATAACATTTGTTTTCAATTAACTTAAGGTTGGTCTGAACCCTGGAATTATGGAAACTTTCGGGCCTCATAACTGCTAAATTATTAGTCTAAAGAATATAAAAGTATACATATTTAGAATGGCAGACTTGACAAGTTCTTCTGTGAGGTCCAAAATGCTCATTTTGGCCCCAAATCCCCAAAACGGGTTTTTTTAAAATTAATTTTTACAAACTAGATAAAAATATTTAGGAGCCGTTTTTTCATTTTTTTTTATTTTGACCAACTTCGAGAAATTTGCACCAAAAATGGTCAAAAATGCTGAATTTAAAAAAAATCATAAAGCCAGATTTTCGCCCAAATTTCAAATATTTTTGGTGAAGTTGGTCAAAATTCAAAAATTATTTTTGCCAAGTGGTTAAAACCGTGGTTTTTTCCACCTCCGGCAAAACCTGCGAACCCTGGTACCTATACATGTACATACTCGATTCTTTCATGTTTCCGGCTCTTATGCAAGTTTCCATTTTATATTGAAAATTCATATTTTTATTATTTTACTACCTTGGATAAGTAATCAAAATAAACATTTTACAATGGGATATTATAATATTAAAATGAAAAATGATATAAAGTTTGAATGTTTTTGAGTGTTTCTAAAAAGCCTATTGTAGCCAATAAACAGACAATTCAATCTTCAACAAATTAATCACCAAGTTCAGGAAATACCCAGCAAACACAAAACGTTTGACTGAAAACGTTTTCATGTTGGGTTATATAAAGGGTATAAAACGTTATAATAACATTTGAAAACTTGCTGCAAAACATTCAACATAATGTTATTTAAGTCTTGACAAAATATTTTGCAAACAATATTTTACAATATTAACATTTTAACAATATGCTTAAATGTTGTAGTCTTTTTTCTTGTACCATTTTTATGACATACATGACATTTTAAATGTTCAAAAACGTTTTGACTGAAACCAAAACACAATTTTAACCTTTTAACACATTTTGTGTTTGCTGGGTAGTATAAATAAGAAGCTGTGAGAACATTGTGTACAATTTATCAAAAGATGTCACTTTAATACAAATTGATCCTTTTGAGGAATGCACATTTACAAAATTGAACAACAGTAGTGCCTAAAATGTTAAAGCCTACATCATGCACATTTTAAAACTGCTAACCACATGAAATAGTAAACCGATACAAACTTTGTGTCACAATCAAGCAAAATGAGTCACTTACACTATGGACCACAATGGCCTCATCCTAATGGCAAAGTTCAATAACCTCAATGAAACAATCATAGTGCAAAATTTGACCTCAAGTTGCAGAGTACAAGTTTTTGTACCCAAATTTTCAAAGGTCATTCAATGAATGAACAAATGTATTGGGGTCAAAGAACTGTGCCCTGTTAGATGAGCATGTTGTGGATCCTAGTGTTATATGATATCCCAGCGATTCTAATTTCTGACCAAAAAAAATGATCAAAATCTTTTGCATCTACATTTGTTATTGAGACAATAAAATATTAGTCCAGGAAATAAAGTCAAATTTTGGTACGATATTGTAGACATTCTGTTCAATTGCTTGACAAATAACTTTAGTTCAACCACATAACCATAGCAACAAATAACAACAAAACATTGTGAATTGCAGGAAAACAACACTGATCATCCACCTGATAAGGTGAACGTCCTACATTTTGACTCGTTGCACTATGATCATTTAATTTATATACATATCTCAAAACTGCTGTATGGGTTCATTTTCCAGTCTTGCCAAAATTTGCCAGTTGAATTTTCCCAAATTTTTCATAACTTCTTACAAAAATATTAACAAATTTTTGGGATAATGTGATCAACACATTAAATAAGTTTTATGTCATAATGTGTATGAGAATGGTGCAAAAGTTTTTTGGTCAAGCTTATTTTGACCAAATTTTGAGTTGAGGTGGGGTAAACGCGCATCTGCATTAGATTTGAAAATCTTTGAAAGCTTCCAGACATTTTTTGGTTGGCTCAAGTTGTTAAAAGAAAATGTGATAATGTGACACAATTGACCCATGTGCCATTCATTATTCTTTAACTGAAATATCCTCAATATGTAGTGCTCCTGGATCACATATTGTTTACTAAATCCAAGATTGCTAGTTTGATTGAAATTGATTCACACTGGAAACCATGTGATTTTCCTTCTTTTAACTAATGAGTACAGTTGAAGTGAGCAATTGCAAATTGAAGATCAGGTTGACTATTTCTCAGTTCTCGACTATGAAGCCAACCAGCTGCGCTCCAGGAGTGCTGCATGTTGATGATATCTCAAATAGTTCATTTAGTTCTACATCAATGGATGTGACTGGGAGACCTTGGTGTTAAATAAATTTACACAGTGTATACAATTACACGTAGACATGAATTCGAACCTATTTTGGGTATTGTCTGGTTTTGTTGTATCTAGTTTTGAACTATGCCATACAATCGGGACAAATTATTGCTGAAAACAATGCGGAAAAGAAAACATACAAAAAATATTACTATACAATAAATACATAAAACATAAAACAAGCATGTACATGTATGACTAAATATGCCATTGGAATAACCAGTATGCATTTTCCAAACCCACGTTTCAATCTTAAATTCCAAACAAGAGTAGCGAGATTGCGATTTCAAATGTAGCATCGAATGTACATGGATCTATTCAAAATCCTGTCACAGGAGTGGTTTTGAACAGATTTCGCTTACGTTTGATACGTACGACGTACGTTTGGAAATCGTAATCTCTCTATTAGTATTATCTTGATTTCAAATGCACTATTAATTCAGCATAAACAAGTTATCATCTTTTCACCAAGTTGAAATCAAAATATTTCATTGATACCAAAAACAACACAGTCCATTGTACCACCAACCCACTCTGTAAACATATCAACACTACTACTTTTAAGTAAAGCTGTAAAAATGGTACATATGTGGTGTGATCAAGTAATGAAGTCGAACATATTCAATTTTCAGTTTTTTTACAAGTTTGTATAAAGCAAAGCTACATTTTGCAGAAAACCCCTTTGAAATTGAACATTTAGTTCCAAAGATATGAACAGGTAGTGTTTCCAAAACAATATGTAACAAAAGAAAAAATTATTCTCGGCTACATCTGCAAATCAATATATCCGACTTACGATTGATTTTGCTTGATCACATCACATAATTATAATGAATTTAAAAACTGAATTTTGATTTTGCTCTACAAGCGACTCATTTAGCTTGATCGCATAAAATATATATTGACCATTATCTTGATCCAAAAACGAGGTTCTCCCTGCAAACGCTACGCATGCACGCCAGAAGATGTTTGCAATGCTTACACGTTAATTATGTATGCATAGGGACGCAACATGTACTTTTGGGTAGAACCTCATTTTAAGATTACTGTGCAAAAAAACTGCAAAGGGTCAACAGAGAGCGAGAGAGATACATATGTATCTGATATGTGGATTCCATCACACGAAGTATATCCCCAACTTCCAAAGATTACTTCTTGATGATCTCAGAAATCCTAGATGGCAAACTTATCTGCTACTCCCCAAAATCAGTTTTGATGAGTTCAGTGCAAGGAGTTATGGTGGATTTGGGTGTCTTTGTGAAATTTGACCTTGTCTCAGTTTTACCTTTCAGATTCCTTTCTTTTGTGAATTCAATTGCATCTTAACACAAACATTTTTACAGACTCTACACATATTTGTACATTTCCTGAAACTTTAAAAACTGTTGTACCAAACTTCTCAAATTAATAATTGCAAATTTTCCAATTGACATAATTTATACATCTAAAAATACAACAAAACAAGAACACAAAATTTGATACAAAAAATTAAAATTGGCAAATTTTGTGAATTCATATTTTATGAATAATGAATAACCAATTATCAAGAACATGGTGAAGAAGCTTAGCAGTGGAGGTACTGAATTGTTTCAGAAATACAACACAATATCTTAATGTAGGCATATCTTTTGACAGTTATTGTATTATGTAAGAACATTTGATAAAAACGCTTTACAGAAAATGTTTTTAAAATGTCGGGTTATATAAATGGTTTAAAACGTTTTTATAACATTCAGAAATCATTTGTGAAAACTTGGATGCAAAGCATTCCAAAATAATGTTTTTAAGTGTTGACAAAATATTTTGCAAAAATGTTTGCCAACCAATATTTTGCAATTTCATTTGACAACATTTAGTTTTTTTCCTACAAAACGTTTTGAAATGTTTTTATGACCTTTATAACCCAACATTAAAATGTTATGAAAATGTTTGCACCAAAGCCAAAACATGTTTAAAACACGCTAAAAACGTTTTTGTATTTGCTCTTTATGATAATAACTTCTTATCTGCCAAAAAGAATGCACAACAACATGAAGCCTAATGCAAGAGTTTTCATTTGAATTGTTACCTCATAAAATATAGTTTACTGTTCCATTATGTGATAACTCTGTTGTGATATTATCACTGCCTACACAAGATAAACAAGGTTGTGATGACCAAAACTGATATACCATACATGTACAGCAGAGAAATCTTTGAGATTTTTATTTTTGTGGTTAGATTCAGAACTGCCAATTTAAACAATCTTTTTTAATGTGTAACTGTTTGTAATTTTGAATATGAGAAGCCGCAAAACTGCTTTATTATAGTTCAAATCACTAAATATGAACACCACGAAAATATCATACTTTACAGTATTACTTATTTGCAAGTTGGTTTTTACAAAATGTTATATAAATACCAAAAGTTCGACTTGTTATGTATACATATTATGGCCCACTCTTCCACAAATACATTAAGTCTAAAGGTCATCCTTATGATGGTGAATATTGCATGACTTGTACTAGAACAATACAATATTTACAGTTCTGTCAAACTCAGCATTGTTAGTTCTTCAGTCTCTTTTTGCTATGTCATTGCGTACTCTGTAGAACAATACACTTCCTGGTGGGTGGGTGGACAGGTTTCAAACCACAATACAAAGTCACACCTACATGTTGAATTACATTCTTGTTTTGTCCTAAAATGGACCCATTTGCATTTCCTCCTGTAAAAAAATCAACATAAACAATAAATGAATTAATAATATTGTAAGAACAAGAGTCAAGATGAGCTGGTCATTAAGGGATCTGGAATGAGCGTTTTGAGCGTTTCAACAGTATTTTTTGTGGGACATGAGAGCACATCAGACATATCGAATTCCATTCTGAATACGAAGAATGTCTTTCTGATATCACATAATTTTCATTTTTTGAAATTCACGATATAATACAAATTTTATGACAAATTATTAAAATTTGATATTTTTCACATTTTTGATATATAACAGTCCTCGAAGTAAATTGTATAAATCTAATGATGTATTCTTAAAGTGTTTGTAGCTGGGAGGAAAAGCTGACGATCAATTGAAAATTTTCACCTTTCATATATTGAAGATATGGATTTTTTTCCCAAAAGACCTATTTTTTTTGGTGTTTTGGGCAACAAAATCCATATCTTCAATACAAAAGGTCAAAATTTTCAATTGATCGTCAGCTTTTCATCCCACCTACATACACTTTAAGTATAATCATCAGATTTATAAAGTTTACTTCGAGTACTGTTAAATATCCAAAATATCAATTTTTAATCATTTGCCATAAAATGTACATTTTTCGTATTCAGAATGCAATTCGATATGTCTGATGTACTCTAATGTCCCACAATAAATACTGTCCAAATGTTCATACCCCATCCTTTAAAGACCAATACAGAAATCTTGAAAATGCACCAATGACCCTGGTTTGAATTATGGTACATTCTTCTAACATGATGTGATCAAGCAAATTGAGTCTGAAGTCAGAAATTATATTTTTCTAGTTTGGAGATACAGTCCTGAAGAAATGTGTCAGTAAGGGGACGAAAAAAGAAAACCCTGTTCTACGGGCTCGACCGACCCAGATTTTGAACAAATTGGGGGAAAAAAAAATTTCCTGTACCAATGAATGCCGACCCAAATTTCGGAAATTTCAGGAACAAATTTTTTTTTGTTGGTATTTTCTCAAATTGCAAATTATTTACAGATTTTGGTGATTTTTTGGGTCATTTTCCAAAAAAGAAAAGAAAAGAAAAGGCTGACCGACCGACCCTACTTGAGAGGTCCGTCCGCCCGTAGAACATGGTTTCTTTTTTTCGTCGCCTAATCCCTTTGTTTTTGTAATAACTGAACTGAATAAATTTTGAACAAAAGGTAATAGAAACATGGGGATTTCAGTTGAATCAAACTAACCCAATACTAATATTGGAAATATCAAATTTGGTATTTGGATTGACATCGGACTCATTTTGCTTATAAATCACATCACAAATAGCTCAATTAACAACAACAACAACAACAACAACAACAACAACAACAACAACAACAACAACAACAACAACAACAACAACAAAATAATTTTAACATTGATAAAAATGTTGACAATAATAACAATGATTATAATGATAAACAACAGAATACATTCCAAGACACACAATGAGTTTTAACACAAATAAAAAATGCAGAGCTTTGAGCTCTTACAACAACAACAACAGCAACAACAACAACAACAACAACAACAACAACAACAACAACAACAACAACAACAACAACAACAACAACAACAAAGTGATGACAATAATAATAACAATGATGATTATAATAATAATAAACAGCAGAATGCATTTCAAGACCCAATGAGTTTTGACACAAATGAAAAATGCAGAGCTTTGAGCTCTTACATCAATAACAACAACAATAAAATAATTTTAACATTAATAAAAATGATGACAATAACAATAATAACAATGATGATTATAATAATGATATTGATAAATAGTAACAGTCATAATAATATAAACAACAGTAGCAATATCAACCTCTTCAAAAATTGTGTTTTATTAATTAATGAGGAAATTGGCTAACATTTCCCACCCACAATTCTCTTTTATCTACCTAAAACAACCTGGCATACATTTTATACTTCATTGTTGTTTTTGAAAGGATTGACAAGTTACCAGAAGTTGACTTTGGAAATCTGTTCATGGTTTCCATGACAACATAACAAAAATATAACCTGATACTGATTGACCCCTATTGTATTATGGTTAGTTGAAATGGCTCACAGCTCTCTAGAATCACTGCACTGACTTAGGTCTTTGATTATTTAAAGTTTATTAAAATCAAATTAAAACTTGGAGCATGTGTTTCTAGTAAGTTGCAAGTAGGCCTATCATGAAATCAAAACAATGATATGCAAAGCACTACTCCGAAATCTAGAATAATAGAGCATAACTTTTTTGAATTAAAAAGCTGTGTTGTCTTGTTATGCCAGATGAAACGGGGCTTTATCTGAATCCTTGAGTTTGCCGTAACTGGAAAATTAAAATGCCAGACTTGATCAATGTTTACTTTCAAACAAGAATTCACAATAAAATATATAACTCATTATGTACCCAAAGGAATGTAACATCTAAATACCTGTATTTGGTGCATAAGGCCAAAAAAAAAAAAGGTTTGTCTCAAAGCTTGCGCGCGCATTTGTAAACTCACATTATTTGAAGAAAAAAATGCGGAAATTTTTTTTCATTTCAAATTTTTTTTTTTTTAAATTTTTCCGGAAAAATCTGCCAAACAATCAAATCAAAAAACAATCATTTGTTTTCAAACCCCTCGTGAGCTTTGAGACAAATCTTCTTTTTTTTTTTGCCTAACAAAACTGTAACAAAGGAAATAACTAAAACTGAAACTATAATAATAAGGGAAATCAAGCCACTTCCAGTGTTGTATAATTGATATCAATCTTGTAGTAATAGATTTGTAAGGAATAGACTCAACCAGGAAGCTATTTATATCTGGTTCATTGGCATAGGGCAGTGATATAGCCATGGGGCAAAGGACGCAGCTGCCCCTGTGAAAATAAACTAATCATATGGGTAATATTTTCATTATCATAAAGCTATTTAGATTTATCATAAAACTATTTAAATGTATGGATTATTTTTAGCAATATATGTACAAGATTATAACTACAGCTTAGATATTTTCAAAGTGGGGGGGGGCTTGACAGTCGTAATCGTAACCACGTACAGCACATTTCTTAAATGGCCCCCTGGAGTTAGTTATCTAAATGATGAAATGGCAGTGATGCAATTCTCCCCCTCCCCATCCATTGCCAACAGATCACTGATGAGTTACATCACTGACCTCACATTATCCCAACACAGGGAATTTTTTTTTTCTCTCCCAAGGTCTTTAACTGCAAAATTGAATTGCACCAACATTGTTTCTTGTATTAGTGAGAAAGTGCTGGGGTACAAAGCCTGATTCTTTTAACGATTTCTTTTGCCATGATGATGTATATAATAAGCTTTCTTTTAAAAATAGTTTTCTCAAGATTTTTTACAAATTTGTCATTTCTGTTAAGGTGTATGCCAAATAGGTTTCAAATTGTTGCTCATACCACACCAAATCTCATATTATATATTGTGCTGTTGCGCTTTTGCAACTTGACAATATATGTGTGCCTGCCAACTTGTGAAATCTGCTGATACATAATATTTCCCCTTTAAATATGATAATTAGTTTAGGATCAGTACTACATCAACTGTTTATATGTGTGATGGTTGAAATATAATCACTAGGTGAAAGAACGATGGACATTATGTCATAAATATGGTATGATAATTGATATATGGTATGTATAAAACACAACAAATTGCATGACATGGGAAAGAGACTAGTCACTGATGATGATGATTGGAAAAGAAGGCACTGAAATATAACAATAGAAAACATCTTATGAACTTTTAGTAGTTAACTCTGAAACAATGAAAATGAAAAATCTTATTAAAAAAAAAAGATATTCAAATATCACTTATTGATTGGCTTATACAACCTGTTGATTCAAATATTATTAAGTAAACTAAAGCAGCCACGTCAAAGATGTAGGCAACAATCTTCCTTTTTCAGAGACACCTTTGGTAAGGAAAAATATGGCTGAATTTTGCAGATACCAATCAATATGAAAAACTATAAATCAAAGTGTAACAAAACTCCAATGTAAAATCAATTTTCTCAAAATAAAATTGGGAAACAAGAAATTGATGAACTCGAAACAATTCAACTCTAAACTCGGGACCTACTGAATCAGAGTCATCTTCTATGTTGGGTTCGTCATCTTGAAACAAATCTGGCAGTACGACTCGTCTGTAGCGCCGATTACGATTCAACCTACGAATCGGGGTGATGCTTTCCCCTACATCTCCTTCCATTTCAAGGGGCACAATCTCTTTGGTGGGTCTTTTGGAAGCGGAAGTGGACTTTCGGCTACTTTCCATCTGAAGACGCATACGGTCTTTGGAAGAGAGCTTGGAAGCTGACATTTCACCATTTGCTCTTTTGGGTGTCAGCCTAAAATTGCGCCCCACATCTTGGGTTCTTTCCTCTTGTCTTTGCCTTCTTTGCTCTTTTGCAGCTTTCAGTTTGGCAAGTTCTAAGCTACGTATACGGGGACTGAATCGAACTGGCTACATTGGAGGAAACGAAGAGGACATTTTGAAAAGGTTTAACACAGTACACTACCCTTTGTTTGCTCAGTAATAATTCAAGATGAGTGAATGTTCTTAGCCACCAAGTAGTTGTAAACATAATAATTTGTAATAACTCAAGATTATCTTTATGAATTATAATTCTATATAAACACACAATCCCATGAATTGACTTTCCTATGAATAAAATTAGGGGTATTTATTTATGCAAAATTAGCTTTGAAATTTTGTTATACTAAACTTGAATGAAAAGGTGGCATTTATCAAACCACCTCAGTATTTATCAGTGAATCCTGCAAGTCATTGTATCAAACAAGTGGGAATTTCCCTTGATTCAACCGCCTGCCTGTCAGCTAAATGATTCAGCAAGATTCACTGAGATAACTTAATGTTGATATCAGTCATACTAGCAGTTACAAGACCTCAAAATTCAATTTTCAAGCACACTCACTAGTCACTAGTGAGCAATTTATACTCGATCCCTTTTGGTGAAAATCTACTCCTATGCACGCTATATGTTTACTTCCATTTTCAGAGTATTGCGTCGAGCCAATCATTTGATACCCATCGCTTTTGCAAATCGACATCACTTAAAGGGGGATCCAGTTGACCAGGCAAACTTTCAAGGATACCCCAATTAAGTAGGCTTAAAATATAATCAAGTCAATGTTCACCTCTATACCACCAACTTTGTACAGCTCCCAACTTAATGTGTTTTCCAGATATTTGTAGCGGTAAAAACCAACTACTGAAAGTCTTGACAATAGGCTAATTTTTTACATGCTTATAATAGGAAGTATAGCTCCAGGTTAGAGTACCATAGGACATCCATGCATAGTTTCAATATGGAATTAATCAAGTGTCTCAAGTAAGCTTAGATTTTCACCAAAAGCGATCCAGTATAGCGGCAGGTTAAGGTACATTAGCACTTCCATGCATAGTTTCAACATGGGATTACTCAAGTGAACTAAGGGAACAAACCAAAAGATCGATGACGTCCTATAAACGTAACTAGTTTCATTTCTCAGCAGACCCCCCCTCCCTGCCAGAAACGTAATAATGAAATGTTGAAAATTTTGACATAATAATAATAATGACACATTATTCAGACCGATGTTTTTGTACAAACGTAATCGAGTATTTTTACCCCCTCCCCCCTAAACGAAACTAGTTTCGTTTATAGGACATCATCGATCTTTTGGTTTGTTCCCTAAGTAAGCTGTGTACTTACCAATACTTGCATGGCCTGGCCTTCTTGGAAATCATCTTCCTCTTCTTCTTCCTCCTCCTCTTCATCTTCCTCCTCCTCTTCCTCATCATCATCTTCTTGTGGATGGTGCGCAGGATGTCTAATAGATGGGAGAAAATAGCCAGTAGTGGTTAAATTTTGCTAATTGAAGACACAAAAATGGATCACAACATAAAACACGTAAACAGCAAATAAAACCCAAGTTTTCTGTGAAATGATGTACCCAAAAGATGGAAAACACCGAAAAATGAAACAAAAAACTGAAACATTTTTTGTTATTACCGTACTGACCCAAGATTTCTAGTCATTTTCATTCTGATAATAGGAATTTGGACATGATTGGATTTCCAAACCAACATGTAACTGGCAAATGACAAAATAATGTCACTTTCCAAAGTGAATATTGCTTCCTTTCATATTTTCTTGCTAAGAATGAGGGTTTTTTTATCTTCAATTAATATGCACTTGTGCAAGATTATCATGCAAATTTGCACTGACAAAAACTTGGTCAATGAACTGTCAGATCTTTTGGTTGGTTTCTCACAAAATAGGGCATGACATTATGAAAAACATAAGGCTCTCTTTAGGACAGTACAGTATGTTGGAAAAACAAAAATAGAAACAAACATGAGCAGCATGTATGCTGTATTAATTAAATTAAAAATGATAGTATTTTTCATGTCAAAACAGTCTCATAGACGTTTTAAGGTAACGGAGATCGAGTACCAACTGCAAATAAGTAAAAATCATATACTTATTTTTCATAATGAAAACATTATGAATGTTGTAATTTTCACTGACATAATATCAATGTGCTAAAAATTTCCATAAAAACAGAAAAGAAAAAAAAGAATAAATGTGATCAGAGAAACAATATGAGAAATGTTAGTAGCAAATCAACATACTTCTGTAACAAACAAGAATTCAACAAGAGAGACATTGCTCTAAATCAATCAAAATAAACTAAACATAATCGCCAATACTGTATACTCCCAACAAGTGTAAAATATAAAGCACTTGATATTCAACTTATGATCACCTAGTCCTGGGAGACTTTCGTGTTGGAGCAGGTTTGCTGCTCCCATAACTGCGTCTGTTTCGTGATGCCTTGTTCCTTCTCTGGCTGCTCAGCCAGGACACCGTAGATGACTGAGAAGGATTTTGTGCTCTAGTAGGGGTAAAGAGTGACTTTGGATGAATAAATGGTTACAGGCACAGTGAATTGCTCAATTAGAATTCTTAAAAAATCCTCAAAAATCTGATTTTTGGAACATAACATAATCTGAAGTGATATGACTAAAAGTGTCTAATAAGAATTTATGTTTTTTGTTTTGTATAGACACTGCCAGTAACATGCAATAGGATATTCCAGTTGAAAGCCATATACCTCCTATGGAAGACAGGACCTTTATCTCCCACACACAGAGTTACCTGACTGGGTGACATTATTTGTATGCATTTCAACTGGAATTGCCCATTTCAATGGAGCCTCGCATGTTTTCTTTCTTCCTTTTGTCAATTTTTCACATCTGGAAAAATACCTAATGAAGATTTCTCTTAAAGCCATAGTTTACGGTCAAATTTTTATTTTTGTCATTTGTTGCCAAAATGTATGAAATTTTTTCATTCAAAAGCTGTCAGGAAGGTTTTCTGGTCATTTCAAGCCAAAATAACAAGGTATCTTGGCCGCTTCACTCTGATTAAGACATATAATTCAAAATTGCTGTTGGTCTATAAGCACAATGAATTTTGACTGATTCAATTAGGTGTAAGTTGGGACATGTGTAAACATATCAAATATGCCTTCCCGATTTTTAAAAAACTATTCCAACAAATTTCAAATATTGTGTACACTCTTGCTGGAATCACCGATTACCGTTGATTTACCATAAATACAAGGAATTTAACTTCATTCTTGAATAATCACATGCAATTATTAAAGTTATAGGCTATATGATGTCTGAGCATATAATTTAACAACTATCAACAAAATAAGTACATTTTATTTTATCATGGAAAAAGTTGGGGAAATTGCAACAATATTTTGCAACAACTCATTTTATACTTACTCAAAGTCCCTTTCAGACCCTTGAGATGAAATTTCTTCTTCAGCACGAAGACGTTTGGCTAATGAACTGACTTGATGTGGCTGCATTTGCATGTCATATGCTGGATGAGAGAGAAATATTCAATACAAAAATCAGCACTGTGAACCTCCATGCGATACGTCTTCGCTACTTTCACCAAACATTTGACAAACATAAGTAAGGCAGCGGTGATAATCTTACACAATGATTAATCCAAGGGCAAACACTTCAATCAAAATAGTAAAAGAAATATCTTAGGATATGAAAATACCCTTATGCATAGGTTTACATCTTTGTCCATAACATCTGTGTAGGTACTTTTCTACACATTTAAAATGGAATGCAGTGACTACACGAGAAGCTAAGTGTCCCAGGTTGCACATTTTTGAAACCATGAAAGAATGGTAAGTTAAAGGATGTACCAGAGCAATTCTTACAGGCCAAAGTGCCTGTATATTTTTCCTTTGGTGTTTGCACTACACCCATGGAAAATTTGCATGAGTCTGTTTGATCTTGTTCCAGGACCCATTTATGCACGTAAGTGGTGAGAGGCAATAGAGGTTAAGGACCTTGTCTCAGCCCATAACACTGTCTCAAAAATGGTTCACACCATCCTAGCACTGTAAATCCTATACAGTTCACAACCTTGCAATGATAAGTTGAAGCCCGTTACCTCTGCACCATTGTGCCCTCTACATTTCCACAACAAAAGTGTATCATTAGGCGTAAAATATTTTTTGGTCCTATATAGCGCTATCAGTGCCTGAAGAGATACAGATGGCACTTTTTTTGTACCTTGAAAATGTGCACAGTGCATTTGTTTTTTTATTCAAATGAAAAACAATAACACTATGCAACTGTTAATTATTATGCTTGATATAATTTATTACATCTCCAGGGAGTGATGTTAAGAGCCATCGGTACCTAACCGGGCACCAATAGTTCTAAAGGACCAAATTGGATGTGGTGCCTTACCTCCTTGCATAGCTAGTTTCCTCTTCACACCACCCTTATGTCTTCTGTTAGGTTTCCTTGGTCTTGTCTCAGTCACGTCACCAGTAAGCTCCCATTGTTGTAAACCATTACGGTAACCTCTCAATGCGTTCCATACATCCTCATCTTTCTCCGTCATGCCTTCTTTGAGATGCTTGTCAAGGAATCCTAATCTATTATGTGATAATGAATCAAAATTAAATCCAATTGTTACTATCACTCAAATATTTGTTTGATTCGTATTATTTTTAAACCTTTTGAATAAGAGAAATGAATTTAAATCAAGAGCTCTCAACATCCACACTGTTCATTAATATTCATATTTTTCATGATTCTTGTAATTTCTTTATAATATGGTATTGCATATTTTTCTTGTAATATTTGTGTAATAAATGTATTTAAGTGAATTACACCTGTACATGTATGTCACAGGGCCTCCAAGAATAGCAGTGCTTTTACACTGAAGGAGCTACCCTGTATAAAGAAAGTTGAAATGAATAATAATAATAAACAATTTCACAAAATGCCATAGTATAATTATTTTGCTTGCTTTGACAGTTGGATAAATTCTCATTTTAAAGAATCTGAAATATCCGACATCCATTACATCAACATAACAGAGAATTTGGTTTCAAAACACATCATGAATAACTATTGCGTTGTCAAAATACATTCACTTCAAAAATATCAAATTTTGAACACAAGTAGACTATCCGTCTTTAATGAGCTACACTATATCCTATCTTGCAGGCATGAGACTGCACTTTCCTAAAAAAAACTGAAAAAACTGAAAATGTGCGTGAAATTGGTCAAAAAGTACCAAAAACAGGCTGAAATTAAATAAAGTTGCGTAAATTTTGACTATAAAAAAAACTGAATTCAGTTTTTAAACTGAAAATTCTCATGCCTGATCTTGCCTGAAACACATCTAATTGATGCCTTCTTGTGGCACACACAATGCCTGCTGATCACTAGGAATGTCACAAAAAATGGTTCCTAATAACGCTGTTTTCACACTCTTGTACCAACATTTTGAAAATGGGCAAATGCTATCAAAAGTGATCATCAGTTGTAGCTTTTGCTTCATTAATTTGCATAATATATCCAACTAGAAGCAACCAAATGGTCAAAGCAGCTCACATAATCAGCGGCATAACTAGAAATTAGAATATGTTCAACTCCCAATGCATTTTGCAAAAGTGATAGTTGGTCATGTTTTTTGAGGTGGGACCCAATTGTGTCACATCTTGCAATTTGTCAAAAATCCACTCCTTTTTTGTATTTCTGATTATAATTCAAAAAGTTTTCACTCAAACTATGTAAACATATACATTTTAAAAAGCATATATTGTCAGGATTGCAAATCTGTAAAGTTTGAGTGGATATACAGGGTGTACCAAAAATATACAGGGTGATTCCATTGAAAAATACTGAAAAAAATAAATTTCTTTGCCACTCCAATATTTCTACATAGTATATTAAAATGGAAAATGAACTTCATATTTGGAATGTACACAGTTAGTCCTTTCATTAAATATATAGTTTGTGCTATATTTGTTAAGCCCATTGTGTTATACAGGGTGTGAAAAAAGTTGTATTTTAAATTTTTTTAATTTATGTAAAATTTCCCTAAGTGCCATTAAATTTGGAAAATATATTCAAAATAGTTTAAAGAATTGCTATAATATCCAATTTAAATATCCAATTCCTATATAGCGTGTTCCAAAAATCAATATACAGTGAATAATTAGTAACAAGTACATGTAGGCATATACATGCACAATTAGCCTACATCAATAAACTATTTAACAATAACCAGAGATCAATATGTCATCAGATTAAATCCTTTGACTGTAATAATCTCCTTTGAGAAGATATATTTTATATTTCAAAGATAAAACAATATTTAAATTGATTTCATATGCATGCATGCAAAATTTAAAGCCTGTTGTATTGCATGACCCACATTCCATTGCATTAATAAAAAGCTTGTTAAATCCCTAATTACTACCTTTATTAAGATTAACTAGGCAATTATAGTTATAGAAAGTTAGAAAATAAGATTAACATTATGCAAATGCATTTTTACTTCTACTAGGCAACAAAGTGCAGAAATTTTATTAATGAACACCACCTCCCATTCGCATTACACAGGGCTCCTCCGCTTCCGGCTCCCCCACTTCCGGCACCACCCCTGACTAATTAACTTAATTAAGCTGTTGTAATTAATTCATTCATTTGTTTAATTGTATTTGTTATTAATTCATTAGATTAATAATTTATCTTCAAAATAAGACCAAACCATTTGTTCATAATGAATTTTAGCAAAAAATATAGGAATAAGTAGACAAAATGATTTAGCAAAATGTGACAGCACCACCTTTTTTAGGGTCCCAGTATAAAAAACATGACCAGTTATCAATCCCTTCATTAGCTCTGTGCTCTGAAAATGGAAATACTTGCAGAGTATACATGAAAATCACTTTCTTGCAAAACACAGAGTACAAATTCTGCTTTACAAAAGAAGTTGAATATTTTGAATTATTTTAGCATACTCTGTGCAATACCCTAACTACAACCCTAATCCTAACTCAACATCTATCTAACACACATGGTCCCTGAGGGAAACCAGGGTTATGCAAAATATTATAATATAAAAATGAGTTTGATTTGAATACTTACACAACTTTCTTGTCCTGTTTCATGAGTTTAGCTGTGAATTCTGACAGAATCTCCAGGTATCCTAAATTAGGTGGTGGGCCATCTGGATTATTGGGGTCCTCTATCGGGGTAAGACCAAATAGGATGCCTTCTCTGTAATCAAAAACAAACATGATATAGACAAGGTCATTATTGGACTTCTCTACAATTTCAACTTTAAAAAAATGTCACACGATGGGTTTACAACATAGGTATCATTTTTCAAATTGAGAGGATGCATTTCATGTATTAAACTCGAGTGGTGCAACATAGTGGCTAGGTAAGATTACCTGAATGGGTGACTCCATTTAAAATCTACACCCCCTGTGTGGAAATGTCTTCCATAGGGGTGTATGGACATCCAATGGAATGACCTAATAAATGATTTTTATCCGGGTGCGCCGTCGGATATCACATTACCGGTGCAGCCGGTCAATGTGTGAAAACTACAGTATTGGTGCAGCCAGTCACTGTGTGAAATTGGTGACTTCATCAGTCCATCCGGTCGTGAAAGCCTACAAGCTGTATCAAAATGATTGGTACCCATCAGTTTTTATTGATAATGGATGAGCCTGACACATCAAATTTCAACATAAGATCCAAATAGTCTGTAGTGTAATTGTAAAACAAGTCATAAACTATACATTCTGGACATTTCAAGAGTATCCAATGTTGTATTTGGAAGAGACAGGCTTTTCAATAAACATCAAAATGGATGGGTACCAATCATTTTGATACACCCTGTATCCAGTCCACTTACTTGAATGACCTAATGTCAAACTTACTTGTGCAAAGCTGCCACTGCATCTCTGGTCTTGATTTGATCCAAGCCAAATGTCAGTGAGAATCTTCTGGCCAATTCTTTGATTGCATTCAGCTGAGATTGTGTCCTGGCTTCATCATAACCTTCCTCACTCTTCATGTCCTTGAAGAGCTGAAGAGAAAGGGAAACCAAAAAATTACTATAAAAACTCACTGGTGAAGGAAATGACATTTTACTATGAAAGCTCACTGGTGAAGGAAATGACATTTTACTATAAAACCTCACTGGTGAAGGAAATGACATTTCAGCAGAAATTTCTGAGAAAAGCAGTGAATTGTGAAAAATGTAAAATCAAGGAAATGTGCTCTATACATTTCCTTTGGTTTAATTATTACAAGCACATCCCATCATCAATTACATATATTAATATTGGAGTTTGTGGTCCTCACTCACCAAAATGTACATCTGTGTAAAACTAGCACCGATCATTGTAAATGGCTACACAATGTGTAAAAGAGAGCTGTTGACATACTATATAGTTACTACTAGAGACAAGCGTTAAACTTCTAATAGCAAGATATTTTCCACCACAAATTACTTCCACAATTAATGGAATGACTATAAATAGAATAACAAAAAATTGTATCTCTTTAGAGTTGATTGAATTGATCCCCAAGATGCAAATTATTTTATAGATTGCAAGGTTTTTCAATATTTTAATAGGTTGATGGTAAAGTAGTCAAAAGGTCACAACCTGATACAAAAGTTCTCTCATTGAATGAAAAAAAGGGTTCTTTCTTAATTGTAGTTGACAGTCACATGGGAATAAATTTGTGCTTGGAACTAAATTTCCATTTCATGATTGATCACTGTCAAACCTTTAAGAAACCACAAGTATACTTTGTTTGGCTTATAAAGACAAATTATAATTGAAGGCCAAATTAAAAAGACCTACGCAATACGGCATTTTTGGTTTGGTTGACTGGACGTCATACGCAACTTGTCTTTTTAATTCAGTCTTCAATTATATAAGCTGAGCCAGCTTAAGTTACCTGTGTTAAACTAAGACCAAGTGTCCTAGCACAGCTGATCTTGTTGATTTCCCTAGATTTGGCCAGCGTCATCTTGATGATGTCACCATAATCATTGTAATACTTCATGTAATGTTTAAAGATGCCTGCAGCGTTTTTCATCTCGATTATGTTGAAGACTATAAGCTTACAGAAGGCTGCTAACAGGTTACGTCTCTTGTGCAAGATTTCAATTTTGTGCGAGTCGTCTGCTTCCTCTTCATCATCTAGAGACAGAAATAAATTTGATCATTCAAAATGTAGAAAGGCAAGAAACATAATAAATGTCAATTGGATCTTGCAAGCAATTACTGCCTTGCTTGATATTTCATATCCACATCCATGGGCCTTTCATCAGAAAGTAACTGTTGGAGGGGCAAAGTTACTTACAAAAGGTTTATCCTGTGAGTGACTCACTGGGTAAACCGGTGTAGCATGATTTAGACAACAGAGAAGAGGCAATTACTTATTGTCATATCTGCAGAGCAACTTTCAATAGGGGGTGTACGGATTTCAACTGGAATAACCCAATGGAGTAAACTGTGAAGTCATTACAGGCATAATAGCTAAGTAAGGAGATCCTTACCAATAAGAAATATATTGTTTGATAAAAACAGCAAAAACCTGTTTTTCAGACAGTTTCATCAGTGAACTACAGACTTTCTCAATGCTGGTGTTGTTGTGATCCAACAGCTGACTGGTGGGAAGTGATTAGCATCCGGTTGTGATGTTAGACTTGGTTGAAGTCTCAAGCAGTGAATCATAAATGTGACAGATTGTAGACCCCTCATCTCTGTTCACAACTCATTGACCCCCTCCCCCTGATCGGAATTTACTCTCTAATCCGTTGTGCTTTCCTGTCACCTTCTCTGAAATATATTTGACTCCCTCTGATGAAACTGTCACCAAACACAGTAATTTTTTCACTTGGTTTTGTCCAAGTTAACTTTTTATAATCTACAATTATTATACCCAACCTGATGAACCCGTTGGGCTAATCCATTTAAAATCCACACTACACCTGTGGAAGATTTAGCTAAAGTCTTCCACAGAGGAGTATGAGTTTCAAATAGAATAGACATTTTGGTAACTTCCATTTGAAATACTCACTCCAGTGGTGGAAGAAATAGGTAAAGCCATAATACAGGGGGCCCATTCCATGTCAACTCAGGGATGTGCACGCCTTTCCTCTTCAATTTTTTCTTTTTCTGTGTGGTGGTAGATATTGATGAGAAAGTAAAATCCTGAAAATTTGAGCTTCATACTCCATTTAGCTTTCCCGTGTCATTTATTTGATATTTTGGGGTCAGCGTAAAAAATGTGTACAAGCTCTAGCGATGTTTGGAGGTCCATAAATGTATAAAGGGAACCCTTTAAAACTGTGAAAAGTATGTATCCTGGGGTACTTTTTGGTGTAGAATTCAAATATGCTATCAGAAAACTTGTAACTCCTTTACTTTAAAAGATACAGGGCCCTCAAAATGCAACTTCGTCAAACCAGGACCAAATTTGGGGGCGTCAGAACTCCAAAAGTAAAAATAATTTTAGCGTCAATTTTTTTGCCAGTCAGAGCCCTTTGGTAGGACATTACTCTTATCCAATATTTAGCATATTAGAATACATTTAGCTGAGATATTACCCATACAAAACCACTTTTTTACATTTGACCCCCTGAAAACCAATGTCAGACAATTTGCCCCACCATCAACTTCAGGTATGTTGAAGATATGTTCTTGGACAACATTTCTGAGAGATATTAGCTTTAGATTCTTGATTTCAACACAAAGTAAGTTTGCCTTCTCCATAGAGTTACATGAAATCACTATACATGCAAAATCAAAATGGTTCAACTTTATACATTTATGTGACCTCCAACGCTGCTCTTTCAGGTTGTATTTTACGCTGACCCCCTAAATTTCAAATTGATGCCACGGGAAAAGAAATGAGTATGAAGCTCAAATTTTCAGGATTTTACTTTCTCATCAATATCTACCACCACACAGAAAAGAAAAAATTGAAGAGGTGCTATGTTTTAAAGTTCTTTATACATTTAACATTGCCTACTGCTATGACCCTGGAAAAAGCACATCCCTGAGTTGATATGGAATGGGCCAGGGGAGGATATGGTTTTCAAAATGATTAACCCTGACCAATTACATTTGAAAAACACACTCCCTCTATTGAAGATATTTCTAAAATCTTCCACAGGGGTAGTGTGGATTTCAATTGGAATAGCCCATTTCAAGATGCTTACCTTCTTCCTCTTCCTCAATGAATACATGTTCCTGTACAAAATCTGACAGCATATTCTGCATATTCTCACTGGGTACATACACCAATGGACTGAGCATGGGATTGATGGCAATCTGACGACTGAACACCACCAACAGATCACATATGGTGATGAAAGCTTCCTCTTTGATAGTATCACTGCTGTCTAGAAGTAATGTGGAACAGGTCTTGATGAGTTCACCACTCTGCTTGGTCAACTTCTGCATATCACTCTGAAACAAGAATCACATTTATTCCAACCATTTGCATTTCCATCAGGTCTGTCTTAATATGCTTCGCATACAATTAAAATGTCAGTGGCGTTTTTACATGAAATTTCCAGGGGGGTAATTTCTTGACTATATAGACATTCCTGCAATTGGCAACTTCTTGCCATAAATGGGGTGAACAACAACATCACATATTAAAGAATGACAAAAACTAGAAGGGTATCACATGATAATTTCATTATTTTATAATACCCTTCTTGATCTCACTTTTGTTGTTTTGTAATGCATGATATCAATGTTCACCCCATCAACAGGATGTGCTTATTATAAGAATGGTCTATAGGTGATGACCCCGGAGGTGACGTCACAAGCCGTTGACCTCTGTTGACAACAAATCCGATTCAGAAGTCAAACCAGCAACAAAAATAAAGACTCTCCTCCACATGTTCAGCTTCACATAAAATGCAATTTTCGCCAAGTATTTAACCTTTATTTTACCGAAATCGGCCCAAATATTTGCTTGATTCGAGGTCAAAACAGAATGTAAACAAATTGAGTCAACTCTGCTACAAGTCTTCAACTAGTCGCTCTGCTCCACGATCTAGTGTAGGTTGAAAAGCCTAAGTGTAGGCACTGTAGCGTCATATAAAATAAGTACCCGGATGGCCGGGGTCACCTATAGCACCTAATAATTAACCGAGGTTTGTAACAAAAAAATATGCAAATGCTTGCATGAAGACAGCATATTTTTGAACAAATTGAATTCATTCTCACCTTATCAGGATTGACATCGCCCATTTTACTGAGTTGCCAGACGATAGCATAATGTGTACATGCAATAGCTTGGGTGAAGATATCTTCAGGAAGGTTGCCACGGTTACTCGTCTTCTTTACAAGACCATACAGACTCTCATACAGACCCCAGCCTGTCAGGTCATGACAACTGAAAAAAAGAGGGAAAAATTTAGATGATTAAAATCACTTGATAAACAATAATCGTCATAAACGATGACATTACAGTTTCTAGACAGTTAGTCTGGAAAGTGACCTTGGGACTGGGCACAGTGGGTAGTTTTCCTGTTCATTTGAATGGAACGACGGCGAGATTCTGCAGCAAAGCTTTTTCTTTTTTTTGCAGCTTTGTAATATTATTTAAAGAGTTTCTGTTGATAATATCTTCTCTTTCCTTTAGTAAATGCTTTCAAAATTAATATGGGGTTTTTATAACATATTAAAACTCCCAATGTATAATAATTTATCTACATAAGTTAGGAGTAACTTTGCTGATATTTGTCTACAAAGTTGCTATCCTTTTGTCTATATAATGGTCCAATACCTGAGTGATTTACAAAGTCAAATTGATAAGTGGTTTACAAAGTCAAATTGATCACTTTGTGGTCTTGTTATGGTGGCACCCACAGGTCATGTGCAATTATTTTCAATTAATTTATTTTAATCACCTAAGCTTCCTGAAAAATTAAGATGCCTTTGGTGCCAGCACAGAGAGTATATTCTCAGATGTACCATACTTGACTTAGCGACTGGGTGCATAAGTCAGTCATACTACAATATACTTATACTACCATGTCTTTGTTTATTCTGTTTTGAAAGTCAAAGTGAACATTGCCAATGTAATTCATGCTACAGAAAAAATATTTAATTTGTGTACATCGTGGAACATTCAACTTCGCTTGTTACTCTGCGACTATTCATGCTAATACACAAGCATCCAACGCTACTCTACGCGTCCATATATGCGAGGTTTTCTGCGTACAACAGCTTACAACGCACAGCCACGCAAAGAGTATGTTCCACGATGTACACAAATTAAATAATTTTTCTATAATAAATAGCCATTGCAACTCCAATCCAACCAGATTTGTGTGATTATTTCCATCCACTGTCACACCTACCTGTAAAATGCTGTGATTCTCTTGAGACTTGATCCTAAAGCATAGATCTCATCATCTCCTGGTTCACCAACCTATGTCAAAAGTTAACCAAATTATTTCTAAATACTAATGTATGGTATCAATGTAGTTTCTGTCTGTGGTCACACCAAAGCAAAGAGAAGGTATTTGCTATAAAACTTTCTTAGTGACATCTTTACAAATTCACAATTTTTGATATAAGAGAGACTAGTAAATAGTACTATTGTTATTCTCTGCATTAACCCATTGGCACATGCAAAGCACAGCATATTGTTTGTGCATACTAGCTGTCTTTAATTATGTGACAAATAAGTATCACACACTCACATGTCTGACAACAGATCTCAGACATGGTTGAGTTAAGCTAAAAGCACAGTATTCCATCAACCAAAGTTTGGTAGTGAACCGTGCTTCATTGAGGTAAGACATGCTTATTTTGCTCTGAGCTTATCTTGTTTGCTACTGAGTTCTATTTGAACTTGCCTTCAATTTTTGACTTGAATTTGTTTATAAACTACAGCATGTAGTTTTCGTTGTTTGCTTTTATATTTTGTTGTCTGTCCCTGAAGAAGAGCAGTTTATCTGCTCAAAACGTAGGTTGTTTTTTGTCTGTTTTTTTTGTCTGCTCCAGGTTACTTTTGTACTGTTTTGCTGACACTTCTGTGGGCTCTAAAATTGACAATTTTTGGCCATCGAACTTTGCCTGTTTTGTACCTACATTGGTTGTTTGGTTTACCGAGTCTGTTTATGTGCACAGTGATTTACATCATTGATCCTTGTTGTTTTTGCAGGTTTAGCACTTTTGTGAGCCTTGGAACTGGTAATTTTTGGCTATCAAACTTTACCTACTTCCTATGCCTATATTTGCTAGTTTTGCCCCCCCCTGCATATTGTCTAGTTTGTATTTTACTTGTTTCCCCACATCAAGTTGGTGTACCTTGCTCGTTTTCTTTCCAAAAGTTTCTATATCGTTCCTTCAAAGCCATCAATCACAATACAGCGTTGTATCACCAAGTACTTCCAACAATAATATTTACAAATTTCTCTTTATTATCGCTATTGTTAAGCAACTAAGTCTGAATTCAGCTTTTTACGTTTAAGAATTCAGATTAAGGCTTGCATTATGACTTGAGGGTATGGCAAAATCACCATCTTAATAACCTGATTCAGTTTATTGTCTTACATCTTGGAAAGCTGCAGCACTTCTTGTGAATTTCTCTGCCAGACTGTCAAGTAGCGTACTTCTAGCTACATCTACTCTGGGTGTTGTGCTGTATTGTTCACCCATTAAACATTCGTAGGTTTTGGCTGATGCATCTAGCACCTGGGAAAAAGAAAAGAGTCACATGGTTACAAATACCAACAAAATATGTCAATTCAAAACATGCAGGATTGTAGGAAATTGCAAAATAACTACACAACACGCACTGCACCCTAAAATTTTCTATTGTTCAGATCAATGTAATGGGGTAAAAGTAAAACCACTGGCTTTGCCACGTTTGAAGCAATCCTAATATTTGCTTTATCACTATTCATGTAGGCTTAAATGAAGTTGATTGGTTACACATTAGGTAAGTCAAACATAATTCACACTCTGGAGTAAAAGTGATGGCTTAATTTACGGTTTACACATCCGATTTACAACAGTTGGCCATTATACTCTATATTTTGTAGCTACTCTGTTCATACAAAGTATCCACAGACATATTTTGTGACCATCCAACTTATGCATTGTCCCTACTTTTAATCACACTGACCTCTGTCTCTGTGTGTTTCTCTACTATATCTCTCATCTGTGTGAGCAGGGCATCCAGATGTTTATCCAGTCTGCTGGTGGTATAGATCTCTACATCAAAATGCTGGGGAATCTCCAGCAGGTTGGCTACCTTGTCCCAATCTGTGTTGTACTGCATAGTGGTAAGCAGATTAGCAATTATGAGATATGATTAGTCATCTGATTTTCATTACGATTAGTCATCTCATTACATTACTAGATACAGGGTTCGGTTTTTCCCGGCAAAAGCCTGTTGCAAAAACTGGCAAAAACCTGTTTTTGCCTGGTTTAAACCGGCAAAAATGGCAAAAATAGCAAAAACTTACATATAGTCAGTCAAGTATTAAAAAGTAACACAGAAAGCTCATAAATAGTAACAGTAAAAAAACATATTTTTTGTCTTGTCCTTAAAATGAAAACATTTTGAATTTGATATGACACTTATGCACTAAGAATGCTAAGTGCACTAGTGAGCAATGAATATCCATACATTTAATTTCTTAAAATGTTACTTATAATTACCAAATCTTGCTGTATAAATCTAGGAAATTATTTTTGTGACTTAATTATTTGTTTTGAATTGAAAAAAGTGAAACATTTATCAGTTTTTGCCATTTTTGCCGGCAAAAACTGTTTTTGCCAAGTGGCAAAAAACCTGCGAACCCTGACTAGATACAACAGATGTAAACGAGATTAAAACATGCAAATCACTGAAATTACACACATATTTAAAAACATACACACTGGGATGTGTGTGCTTAAAATGATTTGCACCTATGTAAATAGGGAGCCCCCATTCCATATTATCCAGGTAATGGATAACATCATGCACACTTGATTACTAGTACAAGTGACCAAGGAGAGTAAACCATATCTATAACCATGATAAGCCCACAAAATGTTTCAAAATGCCTTTTAGCTCCATATGCAGTTTTCAGCCTGACCCATAGCATGGTTAGTTTGGGCAGGTTTCCGCACAAAATATAGAAATCAAATTGGCATATAAGATCACAAAATGACAGTCCCAATCTCCACCGCATATGACTATGTGATGGGAGTGTCATCTCTCACATTAATAGTCTGTACTTCAATAAGGCTCATCTTAATCTGTCACTGTGAAGGCTGTGTTGGTCCAAAACAATGAGATAAACCTTTATTTGCTATTTGCACAGATCCGCCATCTTGATACCAAAACAAAGATCGCTGCAAACACATGCGCAAAAAGATCATTTTTATTTTTCACGTTTTTCTGGCAATGAACCAGAAGGCTTTTGCAAAACATAGGCCTACGCGGTAATTAAATCACACGTTTGACAGGCGTTATGTACACACAACACGCACTTTGCGGGTAGAACCTTGTTTTGAGATGACTGTGCAAAGGGTCAATTATTGGTGCTGTTGATGTGACCGACATGATCCAACCTGTCTAATGTTGAGTTGAAAACATATGAAAAAAGGTCCCTAAAATAATCGCAACCAGGTATAATAGCCTCTTGGGGTTATCACTGCCATAACTCAAATATGTTCACCATTAGACTGTATAGATCAGACTGGTCATATTTGTCACAAATAAAAGATGGCATGGATAGAAAATGGCTCCAATGCATCATATTTCTTACTTTTGCCAGTAAATCTGGTAGTTTGATAATGAAGTGCTCTGATAATTTCATTTTGTCATCCATTACTCCTTTCTTCTCTTTGCTGGTTAACATTTGCTGGGAAAAAAAATAATCAAGATATAAAAATATGAAAAGTTGAAATATACACCTGATGGTTTAATTTGATTTATGTGACTTGCATATCACTGTTCCATAATTGGCAAAATTATTTACATAAAAGATCTGTAGAAATACATTTTGCAAGGATAAGAACAGTAAATTGGTTGCCAAACCGCTTAAATTTAAGTTTCCCAACCAGGTTCTAGCTAGCCTAAGTTGAGTGCTGGTTAATTTTACTATCCAAATTAGATAGAGTGCTCGCTTGGGGCACAATCTTTTTAGCGAATCTGAGGGATTGGGGAATAGGCTAGGGGAAAAAAAAAAAAAAAATGGGTGTTTTTTTACAACTTTTATGATGAAAAAATCATTTGCCACCCACTGTTGCTAGAACCCTGTTCCTTATACAATTGTTTCATGCTGTAAGGAGTTATCTGAGTGAAATGAACGAATAAGCACATCCACATAATTACTTATAATAATAAATGACATGGATGGAACTAGTTAAGTAGAACTGATCGCACCTCTGTCATGCACCTGTATCATATAACACAGGCTATACAATTAGTTGAAATATGGTTGTCCTATTGCAACAATATGCCAATGATTGTCTTGTACCTTTTTAGCAGAGCCTCTTCCTACTGGAGGATGTCCATGTGCTGCCTGCCTTACTGCACTCACCATGATCTCTATCAGTGCTGTCTCTTGTCGGTAGTCAAGAGCTATGGAAAAACAGGAATGATTTCAGTTAATATCGAACACTGCTATATGCATAGTGCTTGTAACACAATAAGATAGACTCTTATACCATGAAGGAAGTCTTTTCAAATTGCTGGACCAAATAAGTTCTTTTTTTTAATCTATTCAATTTTATCCAAGGAAATAGTAGAAACACTTTGACAAGTTTTTATTTTTGCCTTAAGTTTTAAAAACTTGTCACCAGAGCTGCCAACCTTCTAAAACAGTTTATTTGAAATCAGTCTTTCCATACAAAAACCCAATATTTTTTACTCTTTCATGTACTAAAGTATCAACAGTATTCTACTTTTTCAGTATCATTTAATGATATTTTGGCAGTTCTGCTGGACGGTCCAGTGCTTAGCAGGCTATGTGCACTTGTGAAATACTTCCTTGACATACTCCCCGAGATATATTCAAAATGACATTGAGTTGCATCTTATAGAACAAAACAAGTAAAAAATAATATAAAATACTAGTCTTGAAGACAGATATTCATAGATCATATCATTTTTCACTCTATTGTGGCAGTGACGTCAACACGTTGAGGCAATTGTTTCGCGCTTCGCATCTATGCAGCGTCTTTAAGCCTGTGCATGTGAACGCTAGCGCTTTGGGAGGACACAATCGATTTGTAAATGGGAACGATCAAGTGCGCGGTGATGTCACTGCCACATCAAGTTGGAAAATGGTATAGTGATAGTGACATGATCAAATTAGGTTCATCAGACCAAAGACTGACAGGTAGAATTGAGTACATACCTTCCTCTCCTCTGCCAGGCTCCTCCAGTAATAATTCTGTCATACAGTCCCAATCTCTCACCATATCATTGATATCCCACAGGGCATCTACTAGATACGCAGCGTGCTCATGAAGCTGAAATACCATCAAGTTACAACATCATTTTACAGAATATATATAAACATAATTGTGAAAATGTAGCTTTAGAATTATATTATGATAGACAAGGAACAATAGGTGACCACAACAAAAGTGTAAACATATTCAAAGTACCTAAAACAATGTAAATAAATAAGAATTCTCATCAGGCAAGTTTTCAAATGAAACATTGACAAAAAGGAATAAAACAAGAGTAGTGAAAACAAAATAGTGACAGCAGTCCCAGATAGGTCATCCGAAGATATGGGTAGTGAACATCATACAAAGTAAACATTCATGTGTGACCATTTTTGTTTTCATTTTCAGCATATTCTGGAAATGGGTCAGTTGGTCTTTTTTGTTTTCTTTTCTGTAAAGTTATAATGACCCTAAGATTTTCATCAAAAGCTTAAAAAAAAAATTTTTGCATACATATTTTGACATATTTTCAGTCAAAATCAATACATACTGCACCAAAATGGTTGATTTTATATATGAAATCTGCAAAAAAAAAAAAAAAAAAAAAAAGATTGTGCTGAGGTGATCAATGTTTAATAAATAGTCATTTTCTATAAAATCTATTTATAACACTCTCTTACCTCACTTTCAATGAAAAACTGCACCAAGTCTTTAATAAGCGGTGCATTTGTACTGCGTCTTTTGGTCCTCTTCGCTTTACTGTCAGGGTCTTCTCTCTTGAATAACCTCTCATTAAGGAATTGACTAGCGGCTTGTGCTACATTACGACTGGATGAGTATACCAACTGGTAGACATTCTCACAATCTTCTGCTGTCAGAATGTCTTCATTATGTCTGCAACAACAGGTGAAAAATAGTTTCAATGTTACAAAATGTTATTGAAATATTGGCTAATTACTATTTCAAATACAATTCGTCGGCTGTATTCCACAGTGTGGCGTATAGCGGGGCACTGCGAAAAAACAACTTTTCGAAAATCAGGTTTGAAGAAATCAGACATTCATCATATTTTGTAAATGATTTTCTGTAGTAATCAAAATAATTGTATTTTTATATATTTTTCAAAATAATTAAATACATAATATTGCTGGTAAACGGAAAACAATAAGTACCGGTACAAAACTATACGTCACTATGGAAAACACGCAAAACCCTAAACTAACGTTAACCTTACGCCACCTCGATCGTCGTGTAATCCCTATGACGTTACTTTTCGTCGGCTTCATTCCATAGTGGCGTACAGGTCCAATACGTCACTATGACATGTAGCGAGGTGTACGTCACTATGACATGCAAAGTTTGTCCTTTTTGCTGATATTTCTTAATTATAAAATGTGTATAAAAAGTGGCGTATGGTCGATACGCCACTATGGAAAACAAAAAATTTCACTTCTTAACTATACACCACATTTAATTAATTAATTACTAATTAATTAGCTAATTTTGACTGATGAGACTTAGAAAAATGAAAGGGAACATCATTAAAAACATATGTGCCAATTTTCCAAAAAATGACCAAAAATCACTAGATACGCCACTATGGAATGCAGCCGACGAATTTACACTATAATCAGAATTTCAAATGGAATTGTCTACTGCATATCCCATGGATAGGATCCCATATTACAAGATAAGATATGCAGACTAATATTCATTCATTATGGAAGAGAGAATAAATTGACTTACTTGAGAACAAGAGTGACAACTTTGATGGCTTGTACAGCAACATCAGTCTCTTTATCCAAAGTCATTGCAACGATCCTATCCTTAAAACGATTTGTGAAGAGTTCCAGTTTGCTGACCAGATCTGAGTGACCAAACAAGGCTTGCAATGCTGACAAACACTTTAACCGCACATCTCCAGTCTGAAAATAACATTAATATCAATTAATTATTAGTTGGCATACTTGATGGATGATGGGCCAATTGCATCACAGGCTGTTTCTTTACTGTTATTAATAACCTTGCCCCTTCCACCCCAATCGCTACCACAGAGTCCTGCTGGCTTGTTAATACCTTTTCATGTGATCTAGAAATTGCCTTTGAAGAGCATAATTTATAGAAAACTGTGAATACTAAACATCAAGTTTTTAGCTGGAGGTTCCCGTACCTTTTATGACTGTACATAACCTTTGAGGGGGCAAAACTACACTCGGTTTCAGAGAAGAATGACAGTCCCTTGCTCAGATTGACGCAAGCGCCCTATTAATGAGCGACACACGTGGAACTTTGTTTGCGCTGACCAACGTTTTGACGTGTAATCGGCCAAGCAGAACCCCACTTCCGTATTTATGCTCTCAAAATGTAAACAAGTGCCATTCTTCTTTGACAGAAACTGTAGGATTTCAATGTTAATTCAAATTAAATGCAGAATCCAGAAAGCTCATTCCAAGCATATCATTTGAAGAGACCTGTTGCCCACAATAATACATTAGAACTTGTGGAAGACTTGACGATCGTGGAGTGAAAATGGGCTTATCTTCACAGGAAATAGTTGATTCCAGTACTGTTTACATCAATCTCCTTATTTTGATTCACATTGATTTCATTGCAAAGAATACCTTGTCATGAAGAGTCCAGCCAAGGTATTTCAGATAGCTGTCACTGAGAAACATCTCACTGTAATTCTTCATCCATATACCAATCTCTCCCATACAAATGGATCGGATTTCTGGCTGCGTATCACTGCAAGGTACAAAGTAGCACTCAGTTAGGCCAATAAAAAATAACCACTCAGTTCTACAGATGGACAGACAGACTTGCCAAGTATGTACCATCTATGACCCTTAAAATTAACTTTTTTCCCTTTTCTTTTTTGTAAAGGTATTTTGAACATTTCCCCTAAAAAATTTCAGTCAAAATCAAACCACTACAGCCAAATAAAAAAACAAAAACAAAAAACCAAACAAACACAGTAGTTTTTAATTGCATACAGCTAAAAAATCCCCAAAATTAAAAATCAGCATTGGTCTGGCCCGTAGAGCAGGTGTTTTCCCCGAAAAAAATTTTCTTGAAAAAAAACAAACACAATATTTTTGATCTTTCTTATTAAGAAGAATTGTTTGCAATTTGAAGACTACCTGAATGACATTGAAAGACAATGATATTACTCATTCCAATAGACAAATGTTGGTGGGCAATAAATGGTTTAACACATCTTTCCTCTCATACCATATTTGCCAGTCACACATGCATTTTCTATTCGAGTACAGTGTACATGGTCTGAAAATTTGTGAGTGAATTTAAGAAAATTTATATCAATAAAATCTTAGTTTTTACTTCAATTCTCACTTGTTTCAAACAGGTTTGCTTAATTTTATTTGTTTAAACAATACATAAAATATTCCTCTATAACATTGCAAACTAATAAAATGCTCATGCCCCCTTACAGAAGTAACATCCAAATGAAAGGCAAATGTTTAATTTTTCTTACCGATATCTATGAACAAATACACCCTTAAATATATTGTTCATCATCTGTTGTACCTCCTCTGTATTCTCCAGAATCTCCTGTCGTTTGGCAAGTAACATCTCAATACGCTCGCTGGCACGCTTTGAGGTCTGTTTAGCACGTTCTGCTTCATGCTGTCTCTGCATGTTGTCGAGATTGACGCTCAAGTTGAGGGCGACATTTACTAGTGCTGTCATAAGTTTCATAGCTAAAAGAACAACAGACGAATATAGTTATTCTCTTCCACAAAGATTTAGCAATAAGATTTTATCCTGTCACATGGTAAGGCCAAAAAAAAAATTGTTGTGTTGCCCTCAAGTGGGAAAATGGGAAATTTGGGACGGACGGTCGGATTTCTTTTATTTTTATTTTTTTAAACCTTCAGTTTTTAAAAATCCCCTCAAATATTAAATAATGCTTCTTCAATTAGGGACATTTGTCAATTTTGACTTCTGGATACCTGTTAGACATCAATTAAAGACTAGTCTTTCAATAAAATATTAATTTTAAGTGAAAAAGTTTTTGAACAAATCTGTAAAATCATCATTCAAAAAAAAAAAAAAAAAAAAAAAAAAGCCGACCCTGATTTTTCAGGATTTAGGTCGGATGGTTGAGGGCAACACAACAAATTTTTTTTTTTTGCCTAATTAGCGATGAGCCAATCCAACCTACATCTGAATCGAATTTTACTTGCTAATTGGCTGATTGGATCACAATCTGTACGATACCAAAAATAACATGTGTAACACTCCTTGAAATATTAATACGGGCGCCCTCTATAATTGGCACTTATCAACTATGACGGATGGCAAATAAGATGACATTAACCTCTTACCTGCTAATGTGCTGGTATGTCTGAATGCCCTGACCTGTGAGTCACATAACCCTGTTAGTAATGAGATGATGTTATCCATCATGTACTGATCATACAAGATGCTGTACTGACATTGTCTGACAAGAACGGCAATGAAATCACAGAAATTGGTGCGGAATTTTTTGTACAGGGGTCCTGTCATGATGAGAGGGTAGTCTCCACTTTCCTGTATGGGCATGAGAGAGAAGTTCCAAGAAAAGTGAATTTAAAATGCTTCATGGTGCAATGCAAGAAGTGGCACACGCACATACATGTGTAGCTATCATACAATTTGTTTTTCGTTTGTTTGCTGTCGGCAAGGTCCTGAACCCCCCCCCCCAATTCTCCGCCATGATTGACAGGGCCCAGAAACAGGACAGTATGATTGAATTAACAGCATTGAAAGATAACAAATACAATATTGCAAAGAATTATTATACATTGTAAAAATACATTGTAAATAATCTTACATGTACATTGTTTTATTGTAAAGATGGATGATTAGGACATCAAATTATCAGTAAACATACAATTTGCATACCTCATCAAATTCCTCCGTCATTCTCCTGATGATGTCACTGTGTTCCATAGTAGAGTGCATCTCAGGCGTGACGGTACCTTTGCAGCCTGAGCTCTGGATGAAGAAGTTGATGATATCTAACAAAGCTGAGTCTCTGTTGACCTTGTATCCCTCAATCCACTCATCTACCACAGTCTGGAAGGTAACAATTTGTCATAAAATTCTTAAACATTTAAGAAACCTGTGTAATTACAATAGGTCCTGCCATATGTGACGCGATCAAGCAAAATCAGTCGGAACTCGGCAATATTGATTTTGATAGCCAAACAAAGCGAATATTTCCTTTTGTTTCCTCTTGTTTTGGAAACACTTTAATTGCTAATATCTTTGGAACTGGTTGTCCAATTTCAATGGGTTTTTCTGCAAAAGCAGCTTTGTAAATGCTATTTAGTAGCCTATAAGAAACTGAAAATTTAATATTTCCGAGTTCCGACTGATTTTGCTTGATTGCATCACATATTGTTACAACACCATCACACCACAAGCATTCAATGTGATGCAAGTACAGTGATGTAAATGGGTACCAGATCCACTTCCTGAAAATCGTAATGGCCCATCATCCAATTCCGGTAAATGCTTATAAAAATGGTACCATATCCAAAATATTTATATCCCTGCTGAGACAAAAGAATTGGTCAAATTCAGTTAATTCCATCTTGTGCAAATCTAGATTTTACTTTTCCTGATCTTTTTATTTATATATCCAGACTCCAGAGTGACTTTTTTGTTTTTGTTTGGGGCCCATTGAACACCAAAACGGGTTGGAAACTGACTGCGAGCTACTTGTACGGCATGGCTCTTCTGTACATGGGAACGACATTTTAACATCCCCTTATGGCTCATAAACCCAACTCTAAATGCACCATGTGAAGAGCTGAAGTCTGAATTTAATCTGCAGATGTTCAAAATTTAAATTTTTCCAGGTCAATATCCCAGCATATTTTCCCCCACCGGGAATTGAACCCGGAAACTCGAGCCACACTCTTCCAAAAGAATGTATTAGCCAAAGTTGTGCATTAATCCTCTCACATGATTGACCAAGCTTGTACAACTCAGTGAGAACATCCATGCACAATGATTAGATAATCTTGAGACCATACCTGTAAAGCTCCTTTGCCTTGCCTAACAATTTCAAACATGGTAACTGGTTCGCCATCCTCGGACTCATTATCTCCTCCTCCTCGCTTACTTTTTTTCTTCCCTCTTTTGCTGCCCTGAAAAATATATAATTGTACAAAATATTAGCTCAGTAATCAGCAGTGATTACATGCGTTACCAACAGGTCGTCATTGATGTATCACACTCCTTACCAAATGCCTTACAGTATTTTGAAATATTTTTGATGATGATGAAAAGGGTAGTTTGATTGGTGGGCATAAAAATGCATTTAAATACTACTACTACTACTATAGTGTTCTTTAAACCTCAAAGTGCTTTTTTATGTTATCTGGAATTAAGTGTTAATATTCTGAACTATGTATTTCCACTGACACTTCCTGGACATTTATCAGCATAGATCTACCTCACCTCAGGCTTGGGGAGCAACTTTAGAAGCACTTGCCACCCCAAACCATAGATCCTTAACCTCAAACTATTTTGCTATGATTATAATCTCAATATCACAATCACCCTGAATGTCCTAATCTTACATTGTAACCTTTTTCCTAACCCTAACTATCATAATAATCTCCCAATCTTGCTTTGCTCTTATGACCTACAGTTTGTGTCTCCTTCTTCCTCTTCCCTTTTCCTCCCTCCTCAATGTCGCTACCATCTTCAGACTGTCCCTGGTGCATGGGATCACCTTCCATTGCTTGTGGTTGCTGCATCATCATAGCACCAGGTTCTTGTCCCATGAGAGCGCCCTCTTGCATCAGTAGTCCCCCTTCCTGGCCAGCCATGTACTGTGGCTGTGGTTCAGGCTCCATCGGGGGCATACGCTTGCCACCTCGTGTGGCTGGCATTATGACGGCTCCTGGTATCTGTGATGTGAATAAATTATCAAATATCAGTTATCTATCTACAGAAACACTGTTTATGAAGATGAACAATTAGCTTTCATGATGTAATTCAATCAGCTAATCAGCACACAGTTACCAGTGTATGTGCTAAAGTGGGTCCTTAGGCAATACACCCAAGCTGCTGAAGTACTCTTAGTTCTGCAATTATTCTGGATTCACTTCAGGCTCATAAATCATTTTTATTGTGATCAGCATTGGTTTATTGACTAAAACAAACATGCATTTACCATTACGACACTACTGGATTACATGCATTATGATGTTATACCATTACTCCAATAGGCAAAAGCATTAATCCAAGCAATTAGATGCATTAAATCCGGGGCACATCAAAAATTTTGGTGGGTATGCTCCCCAGAATTTTGAGGGGTGGGTCTTTGGGAGCTGATGGCGTACCGTAAAGGGGGTCTTTCGAGCTGCGAACCGGGCTGTGAACGAGTAAAATGGGGTCTTTTGGAGCTGCAAAAAGTCAAAATCAAGGGTCTTTCTTGGCTTTTTGGTTGAAAATTGCCTGAAAAAACAAGAAATATTAGGAATGAGCAATTTTTGGGTCTTTTACAGCTGAAAATATCAAAATCATGGGTCTTTCGGAGCTTTATTTTGGTCAAATATAGGGGGTCTTTCGGAGCTGCGAAACCCAAAAAGGGGGTCTTTCCGGGGGAGCATATACCCGTATGGTCATTTGTGTTGAGTGCCCCCCCCCCGATTAAATCTCCCTGAGTCCCTTTATTAATCTTTGCAGCAACCCACAAAATGCAAGCTTGTAGGCCTATTTACAAGCTGTACATTTCTGCAATACTGGTAGCTTAAATGTGTCCATGTATGATCATCATTGTATTTGTAAGCACAAGATTTAAAATTAATATGATAAACACAACATAATTAAAAACGAAAGTCTTCACATTACCCATCATAAATGCTCATGTATTGTTATGACATTGATTTACAAGGTCATGTGCTGCATCTTGCTAGGTCCAATTTGCTACCAATTGCTACAACAAACTCTAAATTGACAAAGATTGATACCAGTATTTTGCAAATTTGAAATGATCAGTCAGAATTGCTAGACATACAACTTGAACTCACTTGCCATGTGAAGCCCCTGTCAATTATCTGAAGTGCTCATACCAAGAGCGGTTTATTCAATTGTTAATTTGAAATGTATGGACCAAATGTCATAATAGACTGGTATCAATTTTTGTCAATTTGGTAGCAATATGGAACCAAATTGGAGCTATGACCATAGGCCTACATGTATGTACCGGTACATTTGTAATAAAATATTCTGCACCCAACCGTATCGATCAAATTGTTATAACATGAGCAGGTTTTGATTTATGATGTCAGGATTTTGATTTATGATGTCAGGATTTTGATTTTGTGTTGTGTTTATTTGTAATTTTGTATGAAAATTATTGTAGTTTTTGTGCACATTAATATTCAACCCAATTGCAGGTTTGCACCATCTCCAAATTAACCACACTAGCTTCAACCATGTTACAAATCAATACGTAACGTAACATACATCAAATAAAACAAACACAATGCACCATGCATAAATTCCAAGTTCTGCTTCGCATGCCAGAATGTATAATGTGTACCCAAGCTAGTTATGTATATGTCTGGTTTTATATTGTCATGCCACTTGCACTTTGATGACAATTTTGATGTCAGCGGCAAACCATTGGCAAAACACTGGCTTTCAGAGTCAATGTGCCGCTGAGTGACTGCCACTTGCAGGAAAATGCAAGCAGCATTACAGTATGAAACCATGACTTCTTGTACCAGGGTCGGATCCAGGAACTTTTGATAAAGGGGGCGCCTTTTGGTCGACGATGAAAAAAATGTGTTAAAGGGGGTTACCCCCTCGAAAACTCAACGGTTTTGGCCCATTGTTTGCTGTTCATGGCCGAATTAATATTTGTTCCTTTTTAAAAAAAATTTCTTACAATTTTTGTATTTTTAAGTTACCGGCGCCCTTTGCTAGTAAAAAAATTGAGGGGGCGCACGCCGGCTGCGCCCCCCCCTAAATCCGCCCCTGTGTACTACAGTGCATTACAAGTTACAACCAACATTCACCATTCCACTTGTCCTGTGTAGAAGATACAATATCATAAAGATCTTAATGCATCACAAGAGCCCAACTCAACATTGTATCTTGTCTCCATATAGATCGGATTTTTGAATGATAAAAAATCAAGTTTTTTGACTACCGGTACTGTTGCCTTTTTGATGTCCTCCATTGCACTTTCCAAAAAACCCCAGAGGCAAGCTTAAAATCATTCAAAAATCACTCAAAATACATCTCAATTTTGGGTTCAAATTCAACATTACATAAGCATGTAAGGAAGTACCGGTATCATATTTTTGCGGCAAAATGTACTTCTAATTTTGTCCTATTTTCTGATACACCATGGCAACACACCCTTCCAGATCTCCAGTGTCCCCAAATCAAATACAGTCCTGAGTCCGGATTTCAGTAAGTCAGGCCTTTACAATGCTTGGAAAATCCTTTATGAAATTGAACTCTTAACTGAATCTAGGGTTATACAGATTTGAGTTTGCCATCACCATCACATTTCTTTTGCACTATTTTGCATTTTCCTTAATTTCTTTAAATTCATTTCCCCCATTTGATAAGCTGTTTACGCTATTATTCACCTTGCTTTTTACATTACAAGTCAAATTCTGTGGTCCAGTTGATTTGGACTGAGAAAGCAACACATGAACCAAGCTTGTTGCACGCATGCAGCTTTAAAACAATGTCAGATTTATACTAGGGATGACCACAGTGCTGTACGGTGCAACCATTTTAGGCGCAGTGGCGACTAGATTTTTTCTGATGCGACTAAACCTTCAATCCATGGCGACAATGGCGACCAACTGTTGAAGCTTTTAATCGCCAGCAAATGCAAAACACGGATGATAATATAGGATAGGTCAAAAGTTTTGATTGTTTTTAAGCACTCAAGATGGTGTCAAAATCAAAAAAAACTTTTTATTTGATGGAGCTTTTGGGAAACAAGAAGGATGATGATGAAACAATTAAATCAGGGAATCCAACAGCAGTTGATACTTTTAATGAACCTACATGTAGTAGAACCTGGAAATGGAAGTAAGCCTAAAAAAACTTAAAATTGTTTTTTTACTTGGGAGCAAAATTTGGGTGCCTAAATTGATAAAGTTAGGAGCCATTGGCTCCTCAATCAGTTTTTGCACCGTACAGCACTGGATGACCATGAAAATTTGAAGCCATGGCATCTACTTTCATGCTCCTGCATAACGCAAATATGCAATACTTTGAAATAGTCTCCTCCGCAGCCAATTTGGTTACGCTTCCTCTACACAAACAGTCTGCCAATGACCATGTATACGCCATTTCTGGTTGGCTAAGAGGGTAATAATGCAAAGTCTAAAACAGAATGTAATTAGAAACGATACATCTGGGAATTTGATTGCCAGTGGGTTGAACTCATGGCTGAATAATCAGATGGCAAGCAGCACATGGTGGATGACATCATGGGAAAAGTGTTTGGCCAATCAAAAAGAACTCATTCGTTATCATTGGCAGGCTGTTTGTGTGGAGGGAGTGGAACCAAACTGGCTGCTGACTATACTTTGAAACAGCTCTGTATGTACAGTTAAATGAAAATATCTGGTTTTTGAATGACTGAAATATGATCATAAAAGGTTGCAAAGTTAAAAAAAGGTTGTCAACAAAAATAGAACAGAGATATGATCACGATTTAGACCTTAATGTACCATTTCCTAACCTGTTTGCAACTTAACACCATGAGTATCTCATCAACCAACAACCACATACATTGTAGCTTGCATAATATACACCATTTAAACATCCAGCCACATTTTTGACCACATAGATACATGACCTTTCAACTTACCCCACTCATTTTTTCTCAGGAATGCAAAATTACACTTTACTAGACAAATTATGTAAAAAAATAAATAAAAAAAGAAATGATTATCACGATATAGCCATTTTAATTTGTATCCCATTTTGTTTTAAATGCCATATGTGTACAGTGAACAGACCAAATTATCTTGAATCACCCTTCAAGGAATCAGATAGCAACATTTGTAGTTTTGTACAGTATTTTTTGTGGGACCTGAGAGCACATCAGATCAAATTGCATTCTCAATACGAGAAATTTTAGTGCCGGGTGAAATTTATATGAAATGGCAAAATAAATTGAAATTTTGATAAGAATTGCTAATTTTTATACTGATTGTTCATCGATTTTAAAACATTTGAGACTGGAGTGCCGGGTATTTGTGCTCAAAATTAACTTGAGTGCCGGGTGGAAATTAAGAATGCCAGGCGGGTCCGCCCGCCACCGCCAAGCGTAGCTACAACCCTGCCAAGGATCCCATTGACCAACTCAAACAAAATACCGCTGCTAGACTGGTCACCCGTACAAAACCTTCTGAACACATCTCTCCTGTTTTGTTTGACTTACACTGGCTCCCTGTTAACTTCCGGCTTAAATACAAACTTATGTTGCTCGCTTACCGTGTTTTCAATGGAATTGCTCCCCCATACATATATGAACTTCTTGACTTTTACAACCCTTCTCGCCCCGGTCTCCGTCTCCGCAAATAAAACCCTCCTTGTTCAACCTAAATCATCTCGGTCATGGGGTGATCGCGCCTTCTCTGTGGCAGCCCCTCGCATATGGAACAGTCTTCCCAATTTTATTCGCAGTTGCTCGTCAATCGAGTCATTTAAATCCTCACTCAAGAAACATTTTTTCGAACTTGCTTATGAGCTGGATTAATTTGTAGTTTACTATGTTATTTTTTACTTCATGTATCTTGAAATGTACTATTGTTGATTGCATTTGTTCCTTGTTTCCATTTTTCCTGCTGGTATATTTTGTTTTGCTCTGTATGCGCCACGAGCGTTTTTGCGGATCTGCGCGCTTTACAAGTGTACCGTAGATTGGGGTGAATAGGGACGCAGGGGTGAATAGGGACAAACATGAGAAAAGTTTTTGAAATCTCATTTTTTCACATTTGGTTAACACTTCTTTTTTTTTATTTCCACATATTAAATGATCAATCAAACAGTGTTCAGAAAATGGTTCAGCAGATGTTGAAGAATAAATTTAGGATACAGGGTGTCCAAAATAAAATTATCTAAAAAAAGTTCTAAAAAATGGGGTGGTCAAAACTTTCCTGCTCCCACGGCCACTATTTTAGAAAATGAGCTGGAAATTCACCAGGACCTAGCCTGTTAGGTCTTACAACTTTCTCTAAAAGATTATTTATTAATTCTGACAGGAATTTTTATTACAATTTTTTAAATATTTTTCAGGTAATGTCACCTAATACGGGGTGAATAGGGACACCCTTGCCACAACCACCCTTACCCCACCACACCCTACACTACCACCCTACCCTGCTCCACCCTTACCCCACTACCCTCATGAACCTACCCCACCACCTTAACCCTACCACCACCACCCTTAAATCACTATACCACACCCTGACCCCACTAGCCTCATTAAACCTACCATCCCCACCGCCCTAACCCACTACCACACCACCCTACCCAGGCTACCACCCTCATCCACCCCTAATACTATCATGCCACTGCCAGAACTCACTACCCCACACCCTACCCCAGCACTCCACCATCCTACCCCACCCATCTACCCCACCACACTATACCCGACCCCCCCACCCTATCCACTGCTCCACCACCACCACCCTATCCACTACCTCTACCACCATGATACCTTTTCTTATGCCCCACCACCCTGATCCCACTACCCCAACACCCTACCTTACCCACCTACTTCCCTATCACCCAGAACCCTACCCCAGCCATCCTTACCCCACCACACCCTACCCCTCCTCTTTTTGTACTTACGAGCCTGATCAACGTTTGTCAAGAAATCAGATTTTAATCAGTTACATGTATGATGGTATGAATTACCTTGACATGTTTCTATTGTTTTTTAAAACTCACTTGGTGTCCCTTTTCCCTCCATGTGGGGGTAAAAATGCAAGTACACTCCTTCAAAGTTGTACTTTCCTTATCAAAACCAGTGCTGTCCCTATTGACCCCAAGTCGGGGGTCAATAGGACACCAAAATTGTATTTAAAAAATATATACCCCCACATATATTCAATTTTTTATAATGGTGGATTAAAGGCATCATGGGTGGACATAATATGCCCTCAAAAGTTTGGCTCATGGGGCTACAGGAAAAAAACTACAATCTAGAGAGTGCCAAAACTGTCCCTATTCACCCCAATCTACGGTACATATTATTATTATTATTATCTGAAAAGTTGATCCTTAATAAAATTTACATAAAAAATGGCCAAAAAAAATTAACACTGCAGATTGCGCAATAAAAAAAGGCAGCATGCATATTAATCACTGTACACCTGGTCATAACTTTTAGGCCAAGTTTGGCAAGCATGCAATGCAACATACACCCAAACTTCATTAATATTTGCTCAACAGACATGATTCATGACCAATAATTTTTCGACGACGATGCTAGAATACCGTATATTGCTATCGTTTTTTTTGTACGACAACATTTGCATTTTTTGCAACAGATGTTATTTCTGAAATGTTGAAGTTATTTCGATGAGTCAACTGTATCTTTTGAGTAAAATTTGCCTCTTTTGAACAGCCTAAAATTTTTTTGAAGTGCAATTTTAGCAACATTTTTTATGCAATCACCTGTCGTGATTGGCTGTGTTCATAGTGTGTTTACTTCTGAACTTCAATTGCTTTACACTGTGTCATGCTTCAGTGAGTCCGACTAGATTTTGAATGAAAATCTCTAGCCTCGAATATGAAGATGATAGAAAAATATATCCTCAATCCAGGCCACTATAACAGACGATGGATAAGAGGATAGAACATGGAGCTATCTCAAAACGCGTCAGAATTAGTGAAGCATATGACACCATGCAGTCATGCACCATGTCCATGTAAATCAATAGAAATTCTGAAGTAAACAATGCCGATTAGTGGTGATTACGACGGGTATAGCGCCTGAAAAAGCTGAAAATGACACGTCGGCAAATTGTTAGCATCTTAACCTCTTAAAAATTACTAATTAGCAAACTTGACCTGGGACTGAATAAGTTTTAAAATCGGCGACAATTGAAGTACCGGTACCGTTTATATTTCCACACTCTATGATAGAACATGAGAAGTCCATCTTCTATCCACACAGTAACTATCGTGCTGCCGTGGATAGATAGATATGGATAGATTTCTCGCTCAAATGTCATGAATGTGAAGGCTTTGCCTCGGATGGTGAGCAAATTTCATTAATTTGTGGCTAGAGCAGTGAGAATGAGACAATTTCTCTTTTGACTGTTTGACTGTGAGGGAGGCTTGCTCAGCTCAACAAATTTTGAGAAAGTCCACACGATATATACATGTTATTTCATTTGGCCTTATCTTACTATAAATAGGGAAATGTTGTATCTATGTATCTATGTATGTATGTATCGCTATAAAGGCTCCGTCAGTTTCGATCCAAATGTCGCCAAATTCATACGGGAGATCGAGGAATATATACGGAAACGTGTTTAAACTTTATTTGGTTGAAAACGGTCAAGAATTGGCTGCAAAAACAGTGAAAATATGGGTAAAACGGGTTTTTTGTTATGAAAATCGGTTGTCAGCATACGCGGCACTGCAGCTGACCGGTAGCGCGTCGGCGCCTCGTGCGTAATGAGCACTACGCCAATGGGCGCGAACGGCGCAGAGCCACGCGACTGCGAGCCAGAGACCAGTGGACATGATAATACGGAAAGAAGGAAAAATAAAGGACAAAAAGGTACATGGACGGGTCACGGGATTATGATAAGTATTGATAACGGGTAAACACGTCTGCAGACACGCTATGAGAGGACGTAATAAATACGGGAAAAAGATGTTTGTTGCACAAACAACATGAAGCGGTACTATAAAGAAAAAGAAAATTAAAACTAGAGCAACTGTGCCCTTTGCAAGGGCACGAGGTAAGTTAGGCGGATGATTGTGATGATCTGATGAAGCAGCAATACTGTGCTGGATAAGATAAGGATCATTGCATTTAAATTTCAGCTCAATTGAAGCATTTTGAAAACTTGACCTTTGACCCCTTTATTGCCCCCTAATGACCTTAAATGAATCTTAAACTATTTTAAACATGTTTAGAATGTCATAAGGATCATTGCATTTAAATTTCAGCTCAATTGGAGCATTTTGAAAATCTTGACCTTTGACCCCTTTGTCCCCTTAATGACCTTTTATGAATTAAAAATATGTTTAAATTGTTTAGAATGTCATAAGGATCATAGCATTTAAATTCCAGCTCAATTGGAGCATTTTCAAAAACTTGACCTTTGACCCCTTTATGACCCTTAATGACATTAAATGAATATTAAAATATTTTAAGCATGTTTAGAATGTCATAAGGATCATTGCATATAAATTTCAGCTCAATTGGAGTATTTTCGGTTAACATGACCTTTTTTGACCCCTGTGACCCCTTGGATGACCTCCGACATTAAACAACCCATAACTTTTGTAGCCATTTAAATTTCAGCTCAATTGAAGCATTTTGAAAACTTGACCTTTGACCCCTTTATTGCCCCCTAATAACATTAAATGAATCTTTAAATGTTTTTAAAATGCTCAGAACATCATAAGGATCATTGCATATAAATGTCAGCTCAATTGGAGCATTTTGAAAAACTTGACCTTTGACCCCTTTATGACCCCTTAATGACCTTAAGTGGATTTTATAATATGTTTTAAATGTTTAGAATGTCATAAGGATCATTGCATTTAAATTTCAGCTCAATTGGAGCACTTTGAAAAACTTGACCTTTGACCCCTTTATGGCCCCTTAATGACCTTAAATGGATATCAAAATATTTTAAACATGTTTAGAAAGTCATAAGCATTATTGTATTTAAATTTCAGCCCAATTGGAGCATTTTTCAGTTAAATGACCTTTTTTGACCTCTGTGACCCCTGGATGACCTTTGACGTTGAAAACCCCATAACTTTTGTAGCCATCTACCCAATACTGCTTGTGACTGAGTTTGGTCGAAATCCGATCAAGGATGTGGCAGAAGAAGCAAATTGTGAGAAGAAAGAAGAAAGAAATGCAAAGAAAGAAATAAGTTAGGCTGCCCGCCTAACTTAAAGAAGAAAGAAATGGCAAGAAAGAAATAAGTTAGGCTGCCCGCCTAACTTAATGAGGACAAAAAAGTACGAGTAATAGGCCAACGGGTTAAAGTAACTAAATGAAACGGGAACAAAACAAACAAGAAAAGAAACTAATCAGGAAATGTAAGAAAAAAGAAGCTAAAATAATGAGAACATAATTAAATAAAAAACATGGAAACGGGAAATCACAAGCAGCAAATAAACAAAGAAGCTAAAGGAAATGTAAGAAAGAACATATTTAGAAAATAATGGGAGCGAGGTTAAATAAATAAATAACATGGAAACGGAAATTCACAAGCTAAAGCAAAAGAAACTAAAAAAGAAAGTGTAAGAAGAGACAGGTTTAGAAAAATAAAATGTACCTTTTCAATGATTCTACCTGTTCAGTAATTATTCCTGTTATGGTGAACGCTCCCATCTAGCGGGGACCCGCGCGAAGCGCGGGTATCCCGCTAGTTATTATAAAAATCTATCATTCATGATTATAGATTCATTGTCTAGCTTTATGGTATGATACAACTCGTAGAACTCATTCATCACTGATTGTGATGAATCTTAGGGATTCATTGACCGTGCATACTCACACCAAATCAGGACCTAATCACTCACTCAGCCAATAAACCAACGTGCCGTGAGGCTATCATAGTAGAAATAGAATAAATGATTCAGTTACACGAATCGATATTCGTCCGTCTATTTCTTCAATCACCATCTTCAAGCCTCAAAGAAACTCATCCCAGCAAGGCCAAGCAATATCAGTGAATCAGTCATCTCCGATCCAGGCCGGCAATTTCCCTACCAATACTTTATTATGTACCCATCACATAATTTGAATTACAATATCCCCCAATCCAACAAAGACTGCTACAGAAAAGATATCCAATGATATCCCTGCACTATCCCTCAATGGAACTCTCTCCCTCCTGTCCAGAAACAAAAACAGCAGCTTCAGCAGTTCAGTGCTTCAAGACTATGCTGCAAGACGCCACCAATATTAACACCAAGTAATGCATGATGCGGAACTGCACGTCAACTAGCCCCAAACATCATGGCCCTAGGCTAGACTCCTTCCTCACCATAGGGCCATGAATGCTGTACGTACGTAGAAACGGGCACCGTGAACTCACGTCGCCCCACTGACGGCATCTATTTATAGGAAGAATTCAAAACACGGTTGTAACATTGACGCACATTGCAACCTTATGACTTTGTACCCACATCCTAACCCTGATATGGATCACAGAGTACCTACACTTGGTTTGTATTGAAGGAATCAATAATGTTAAAGGAAAACCATAGCACAGACCATACAGGGTCAACTTTTCAAAATACAACCTTTTAGTTTTATCTGTTGTGAATTGTGCATCAAAAGTCATGTTACAACCGTTATTGTGTTGCAACCGTTATATTTATGTGGACAAAATTATCAAAATGTAGGTAGGGCATTGAATTTTTGCTCGCTATCTCCTTACTTATAAAGATTAACAATGGCCTAAATTAGGGCAATAAAACCTAGGGGGGTCTCATTACTGTGGAAACACCCATGATCATGATGATGTGCGACATCCGTGATTCGGAAGTCACGTAAAGCCGTTGGTCCCGTGTACAAGAAGAGTCAAAACTCAAACCCTACCATGTGCAGTATTTCGTGCACGTTAAGTGTGACAGAGGTCAGAGCTATTCGAAAAGAGAAGGGGGACCGTCACCATCCCTGGTTCTGATATCTGCAATCAATCCTAGGTTCCAGGATCGTGCATAGGTATACTGTGCACGTAAAGCCTGTGCGTTGATACTTCCTTCCACGTATATGGAAGGAAGGAAAGAAGGAAGATACAATGAAAGTATATAGTCAAATGCAGCAAACCTTCGAGGCTTTGACTAGCGCGACTACCGGAAAAATGTTGCAAATTCGGCGCTAACAACGCGTACGGCGCACAGTTCATTCATAAATTTCCACTCGGCAACAGCAGATCGCCTCAGCAGCCAATCAGAGACAAGTGCGTCCAACGCAGTAAATACGCGATGCAAACAAACAATACTCGCTCGTCAAAGGTTTACTGCATTTGATTTATAGGTAAGCTTACTGCATTACAGTCAGTTGATGTAGTAGTATTAGCGTGAAGCATCGGTGTAGTCGGAGGTTGATGCAGTAAATCCAGTCTTTCAATACACAGCCAGTTGATGTAGTAGTGAAGCATCGGTGTAGACAGAGATTGATGCAGTAAATCCAGTTTTTATTACCAAGCCAGTTGATGTAGTAGTATTAGCGTGAAGCATCGGTGTAGTCAGAGATTGATGCAGTAAATCCAGTTTATATTACCAAGCCAGTTGATGTAGTGGTATTAGCGTGAAGCATCGGTGTAGTCAGAGATTGATGCAGTAAATCCAGCTTTTATTACCCAGCCAGTTGATGTAGTAGTATTAGCGTGAAGCATCGGTGTAGTCGGAGGTTGATGCAGTAAATCCAGTCTTTCAATACACAGCCAGTTGATGTAGTAGTGAAGCATCGGTGTAGTCAGAGATTGATGCAGTAAATCTAGCTTTTTTTTTTTTTTTTTTGATGTAGTAGTATTAACGTGAAGGATCGGTGTAGTCAGAGATTGATGCAGTAAATCCAGTTTCTATTACCAAGCCAGTTGCACAGCCAGTTGATGTAGTACTTAGTACTAGCGTCCACCTGTAATGTAATACATGCGGGAAGCATCGGCGTAGTCAGAGATTGATGTTGTAAATCCAGCTTTTATTACCCAGCCAGTGTAGTAGCGTGAAGCATCGGTGTAGTCGGAGTTTGATGAGACCATTGTCATTGTATTGAATTGTTCAAGATGCAGAATAGCCAAGCTTCAACCAAACCAAAGAGATCAACTACAAGAGGGAAATCCAAGAGGGTCTCTACTGTTTAAACTTCAGCTTCCGGCTCCCATCGGGAAAAGGGCATTAGTATGCATGAACCTGTACCTCTTACTTCAAGTCAGAAGCCAACCACGAGACAAAAGCAACGACAGACCAAATCCAAGTCCAGAAAATACAACAAAAGTGTACAAGGGCAAGATGAAAATGCGGATGAAGATGATTGTACATGTGCAGGTTGCGGAGGCCTAGTCAACGAGAATGTTAAAGCACTACAATGTGAGTTTTGTGGAGTATGGTCTTGTTTGATTTGTACTGGTGTCCCAGAGACCGTGTATGACCTGGCTATGGAGAACAAGATTCCCGGTTTCGTATGGACTTGCAAATCCTGTATTAACGCAATTCCAACAATCAAGAACTTGACCAAGATTATGAGTGGAGTGAAAGAAGAACAAGTATCATGCAGAGAAGATATCAATGTTTTGAGCACCAAAGTCCACAAGTTAGAAGACACTATAGATGATAAAGTGCAGCAAGCTGTAGAAGAATATAGAGATAGAGAAAGAAGAAAATGTAACATTATTATCCATAATGTACCAGAGTCTAACCAAAAGGAACCCAAAGACAGAATTGCTGATGATATTGACAAGGTGGATGATGTATTGAATACTATTAAAGTGAAAGATGTTACACTAACATCAGTGGTGAGATTGGGAAAATATGTTCCAGACAGAAGTAGGCTACTGAAGGTTACTCTGGACAGTGTATCCAATAAGTATCAAGCATTAAAAAATGCTAAGGATCTAAAAGAAACTTTGACATGGAATGAAGTTTTCATCACTCCAGATATGACTCCCAAAGAGAGAGAGAAGAACAAGATTTTACGTGATGAACTAAAGAGGCGTAGAGATGCCGGTGAAGACGACTTAGTGATAAAGAAAGGAGCTATAGTTCAGCGTAAGGAGCGTACATCAAGTACACAGAGGCATAGTGTTATGAGATTGCAGAGACATGGAAAGGAAAGAGAGGGAGATACTAGTGAAGAGGAGATAGTATATTCAAGTGGCGGAGAAGATACAGCTGTGGCCAGCGATCTTTTTCGAAGCTAATCATGATTCTAAGAAAATAAGAGACGACGGGAAGCACATTGTACATGAGTTGATTGATGTTGCACCTTTAAGCACCCCGTCATGCCGTTTTGAAGCACAGCACAGCACCTGATGATAAAATGCAAGATATGAATGGACTTGCTTGTTTGTATACAAATGCAGATAGTCTTCTCAACAAGAGAAGCGAACTGATGGCAGTAATCTCTTCTGCCAAGCCTGACATAGTTGCAGTCACTGAGATATACCCCAAAGTAGAGGTGAAGATTGATAAAGCAGAGCTAGAAATAGATGGGTATGATTGTTTCATCTCAGGACTTACAGGAAGAGGAGTATGCATTTATTTAAGCAAGAGTTTAAATGCAAAGCTAGTTGAAGATTTGACGATTTCAGATTTTGAGGAAAATGTGTGGTGTGAAGTTAGACTGCAAGGTGAAGATAGACTTCTTATTGGATGTGTGTACAGAAGCCCAAACTCTACTGACATAAATAATAAGAAATTATGGGATCTCATCAATGATGTATGTGGAAGGACATTTTCCCACCTACTTGTTGTTGGTGATTTCAACCACCCAGAAATTGATTGGGAGTCTTGGACTTCAAGTGCAGGAGACAACCATGAAAGCTCTCTGTTTCTAGATTGCCTGCAGGATAATTACCTCCACCAGATAACCAATTTTGACACTAGATACCGCATAGGACAAAGGAGCAGCCTATTGGATCTAGTTATTACCAATGACGACACGCTGATAAGTAATTTAACCAGCGGCAGCCCACTTGGAAAGAGTGACCATGTCACCCTATTTTTCACGATGGATTGCTCTATTGAAGCTGACCAAACAGATAAAGAAAGATTTTTATATAACAAAGGTGCATATGATTCACTGAGAAAGGATCTAAGCAATATTGTCTGGGACGAAGAATTATGCAACCTTGATGTTAACGAATCGTGGATATTCTTTGAGAATAAACTTAAGAATGCAATGGATAATCACATTCCTAAGACCAAACCTAACAGATGTGAGAAAGAGCAGAAGAAGTTCAAGCCACTATGGATGTGCAAAGATACTATGCAGAAGGTTAAGAAAAAATACAATGCCTGGAAGCGCTATACCAGAACAAAGGACTACCAGCACTATGTGGATTACACTCATGCAAGAAATGAGGCGACCAAAGTTGTAAGGAAAGCCAAGAGATTGTACGAAAGCAAGCTTGCAAAGGAAACCAAGGATAACCCCAAAGCATTTTGGAAATATGTGAGGTCAAAATGTAAAGTGAAGTCTGGTGTAAAAGACCTGAAAAGGATGATGGTTCAATGCGCTCATGCAGACAGTGAAAAGGCAGAGATATTGAACTCATTTTTTGCAAGTGTATTTACTGATGAAGATTTAAATGACATGCCAGAACCTGATATCATGTTTAGCGAAGAGAAAATCCAGGATGTAGATTTTAAAGCCGAAGAAGTTTTGAAGCAGTTACAGAAACTTAAGCCTGCAAAATCGCCGGGGCCTGATGGCCTACACCCTAGAGTGTTGAAAGAAGTAAGCAATGAGATTGCCTATCCACTGAGTGTAATCTTCAGGAAGTCAATGGATGCAGGAGAAGTTCCTAAAGCTTGGAAAGAAGCAGAGGTCACAGCTATTTTTAAGAAAGGTAGTGCAGCTGATGCAGGAAATTATAGACCAGTCAGTCTAACCTCAATTGTGTGTAAGATAATGGAATCAATGATAAGAAACCAGCTCATGGCATTCATGAAGGAGCATAATGTCATCAAAGACGAGCAACATGGGTTTAGGCAAGGCCGTTCGTGCGTAACTCAACTTCTAGAGATTATGGAGATTTGGACAAAACTACTAGAAGAAGGTGCTAACATTGATGTAGTGTATTTAGATTTCCGCAAGGCTTTTGACTCAGTTCCCCATCAGCGCCTTTTGAAGAAAGCCAAATCACATGGGATAAACGGCAAGTTGATTCACTGGATTGAAAGTTTCCTGGTTGGACGCAGACAACGAGTATCGGTAAATGGAGAGAAGTCAGCATGGGCCTCAGTGAAAAGCGGTATTCCACAAGGCAGTGTCCTTGGGCCAATACTTTTCATACTTTACATCAATGATCTGCCAAATGTGGTGAGCAGTTTAGTAATGATGTTTGCTGACGACACCAAGGTGTTCACATCGGTCAATAATGATGCTGATCGTCATAGACTGCAAGAAGATTTGGATCATCTTTGTGATTGGTCTGCTAGATGGCAGTTACAGTTTAATGTTAGTAAGTGTGGCATACTGCACTATGGGAAAGATGCTGAAAACTACACCTACAGTATGAATGATGGCAGTGATAAGAGAGACCTGAAGATAATTGATGAGGAAAAAGATCTTGGAGTCCAGTTTGATAAGACACTGACCTTCGGTAAGCACATAGGAACAATAGCAAATAAGGCAACCAGAGTTGTTGGTGTGATTAAGAGAACTTTTGACCACATGGATGAGCATGTATTCAAGACACTATACAAGTCCATGGCTCGACCGCATTTGGAGTATGCGAATAGTGTAGGGAGCCCCTACTTGAAGAGAGATATTGATAAACTGGAGAAAGTACAGCGGAGGGCAACGAAAATTGTACCATCACTACGTGATATACCATATGCTACAAGACTGCTTCTTTTGGATCTACCAACACTGGCTTATAGAAAACTTCGGGGTGATCTCATCCAACAATACAAGATTCTGCATGAACCACAAGATCTTGAAGTTTCGAAGATGTTTGATATGACGAGAAATGTAGAAGGCCTGAGAGGTCATGATCTGAAGATTAATAAGCAGAGATGTTTTTCGAGGTTACGGCAAAACTGCTTCTCACAGAGAGTGTGTAATGTGTGGAACAAACTCCCAGCAGCTGTTGTTCATGCCCAATCCACCAACATCTTCAAGAATGGTATTGATGAGTTTCTCACCAAACATATTGACATGTTTAGCTTCTCCGGGTTTTCAGCACAGGACCAAATTATGTGGACATCCAGATAAATCCTGCTCTCACATCACATATCCCTCCTTCCATTGCATTCAGTACTATTGCATTAAGTTATGTGTGAATATGGACGGGCGTTATAAGGCTAAAAAGCCTTCCTTTTGCAGTGCCCAACTCTACAGGTATACAGGTATACAGGTATACACATACACATGTACAATGCATCGAGTCGAGTGTTATCGGCGACTGCAAAATTTAACAATCTTAAAAAGCATGTCTTCGATATCAAACGAAACTACATTTTTTATAATAACACAGATCATTTTGTATTCTTATAAGATTAGGTTGACTTACCTGATCAATTAATCAGTATGCACGGTATTTACCGAATTTTGATTGCTTTGTTTTCGCGGGAAATGAGAAAAAAAATCTACGGGATTCGGATAAACGGGGTCATAGGTCACGTGTAATGTCAATTAGACAGCGCCCTCAATCATATTTTATTCAGGGTGGCTCAAAAATAGAGTCGACCCAGAGAGTTTGCGAAACACAGTTCAAAAGCAGTTAAGTTCAACCTCTAGGGGATATAGCGGATTTAAGGCCTACCGTAAAATGTGGTAACTTTGGGCACTTTTCAGAGTTTTTAAACCAATGCTTCCAAACAAAACCAATTCTTTTTCTAATTAACTCTTTTTTATGACATTAGGGTTCCCTTCTACACCTTGAAGTTGAAAAAGATTTTTAAATAATTTTGTAAGGGTGCCCTAGGGGTTAAAAATAGCCTGACCAAAGTTACCCCGCATTTGGGGCAACTTTGGTCAGAGTATTACATTCCATGATGAAGAAAAAAAAATATAAAAAATTGATCTTCGCTGTATATGGACAAGTTGTGGTTTTTTGTGACATTTGACCCATTGCAAAATTTATCAAGCATGCACACATCCTTGCTCACAAATATCGATTTTAATTTTTTCTGAAAAAATGTATAAAAATGCTCATTTTTGGTCAAAAATCCCGAGGAATTTGGACATGAGCGACTTTTATTTCTTCCAAATATATTTCATAACAAATTGACACCAAGTACGACTAAAACAATATTGCTGTACGAAAATATGACCATTTAAAAAAATATATTTGACCGACCAAAGTTACCCCGCTGACCGAAGTTACCCCATTTTACGGTATGTATTCAAAACTACTCTGCCATTTAAAAAGCCTATGGAAGTCGAAGTTAATGCGAAAATCTATGGTGAGATGTAATTTTTTTAAATCTTTCGACAGCCATAGTGTTAATACTAACAGCCCCTTAGATAATTAGGCAGTGGCTTGGGGGGGGGGGGATTTCCACCCCCTCCAGCACCTTTTGTTTGGCGACAGAATAAGTTTATGGTACAAATGCGCGAAAGAATTGCCATATTGAAGCTGGTGAAATACAAAAATGTAGGGTAAATTGGGGTAAATGGGACGGTGGGGTAAATGGAACGCTGAGAATACAATTCCCTGAATCAAAAAAAAAAAATGGGCAACATCATACCGAGTGTTCCATTTACCCCAACGCCATACGTTCTGCTTTCGTTTCATACCCCAAGCGTGGGTTTACTCAGTATTTGAGTGGAAGAAAATCTCAAATGTTGTCACTGACCATGAAGTGGTGCTACGGTTCAGTGAACATTACTAATTTAAGGGTATTGATTCCTAAATATTTGAATATTGTGCTGAGAGTTGTCTTACAATATTGGCAATATGTTTGTTATCTACAATAACATAAATGTTTTAAACAATAAAATAGCAGATTTTAATGATGAAATTATGCAAATTAATATGCTAATTAGCTAATTAATTAGTTTGGTGTTCCATTTACCCCACAACAGATCCACTTGAGGTAAATGGAACACGGTTGACTGACTTCAAATATATATAACATGTTAATATTTTTTTTACTAATTGGTTTAATTATTATGAAAATCATGATATACTACAAATAACTAATTCATGGTAGATTAGGCCTCCTATTGATTTTTTAAAAATCTGAAAACCATTTTTTTCTGTTATGTAGGCCTACCGAGAGAAAGTGTATTTTTACGCGGTATTTTACCATGTTTATAAAAAAACATGAAAACAAAGTTATTTTTGTTAATCTTTTGTTTAGTCACAAAATACATGTTAAATAAAATATTCTGATGTCTTTTCAGTGTAAATATAGCTATGAATGTAGGCTCCTTGCAAGTAATGCCGCTTGTTCCAATTACCCATCCCACTGTTCCATTTACCCCAATTTGTTGGGGTAACTGGAACACCATGACCATGCATGTATTTGGACCGATACAAGAAACAAAGCCATAAAATGGGAGTTCATCTGTTAAAACAAGTTGTAAAAACATAATATCTACTTATTGAAACAAACAAAAATCATATATGGATACCCTCCTGACCACAGAAAGTGATTTATTGCTTAAAGGCTTAATGTACGATTTCCTTCAAATTTTAAATTTGTCATTATATACTCAAAATGCTGAAATAATACTAGTAATAATGATCGGTAATGGTTTCTGTCCATTTTGAGCTGAAATAACGAGGTAACGTGAAAGAAACAATGCTTGTTATTTTGGCCGTTTAACACGCAGTTCCATGGGCGGACATAAAGTCATAATTTCTTGAATTATGACTTTATGTCGAACTTTGCTCTGTTTACCTACAAACACAACAAATTTGGCTGATTCCATTTAGGTGCAAGTTGTGACATGTGTAAACATTACAAATATGCCAAAAAATCAGGTTTGAAAAAAATTAACCAAATTCATATTATAAGATCGTACATTATGGCTTTAAGGGTGCAGACTATAGGAATAAAGACCAATCGAACATATTCTTGTTTATGCCATAATATTGTAGTCTTTCAACCCTTTCATAACTTCAGCTGTGTAACTTACGAAAATTCCCGCTAAAAAGTGGTTCTTTTAATTTTTGAAAATCTGGATTTTTCGTACTGATCATACTATAATGATCACCAGACAATAATGTTCTAATCACACTATAGACTGTGTTGACATGAAACGTCAATTCAGTATCGAAGTTACGTAATGTTACTATGTCAACAGGATCACGCTCTTGAGTATTGAACCACGATCGAAACGATCACCACACAAAGTGTATGGCACTCGAAGGCATATCAAAATAGCGTGATCCGGTAACCAAGATAATTACGTAACCACTTCGATGCTGAATTGCCAGGCAATTTCGGTCAGCGCACTGAATGGTCTATTGTTCTATTGTGTCCGATTTGAGCGCTGACATATTGGAAAATGTTGCCAATCAATCTTCATGAGAGTGTACATTCCACGCCCAATTTTCGAAATTGGGTGACTTGTGCTTGGCAGGTGTAAAATACATCTGAATGGGCGTTTTAAATACGTAACGCATTAAGGAATTGACATCATCGAATGGCTGCCTATAGTGCTGTTAGTGTTAGGCCTATGTGTGTGTGTGGGGGGGGGGGGGGGTGTTTAGTTGCTATAATAATTATTATAAGGCCTACATTTATTTGTTATTCCTTTCTTTTCCTTTCTCTGTACTTATTCTTTCCTTGCTAAAGTATCACTCCCTCTTCTTATCTCCCTTCCCTTCTCCATCCCCTCATACTTGTTGTCCCTCTTTATCTCTTCCTCCAGCCCCCTCTCATCTCTTCCTCCCTCATCCCCTCCCAAGACCTCTCACAAAAAGAGCTGCCCCCCCCCCTTCAGTACGCCACTGTTTATGACATTCTCCTTCTTAAAATAAAATAAAATGTCAATTTGTGAAACAACTTTTATATAGGCCTATACCGGTATACTTATTATATGTTACATGTATACGTATAGCTATTACCATTATACAGTAATAGACATGGCAGCCTTGATCTGAATCATTCAGCAAGTGCATTCAATTTATTTAAATGAAGCACCTACAGTCAGTGGGGTCACAACGAACTGCATCAGCGGCTAATGTGTGCCTTTTGAGCTTACGGCTACTCAATTACACCCTTGAGTGGTATGACAACAAAAGGTACTTTTCGTTATAGTAAGCGCTTACACGCGACTTTCGTTTGATCACTTATTGACAGTAGTCTGCTAGGTAAAGCGTTAATACACTGTCGGGTCAGCTTACCGATTTAATGGTGGACGCTCTTTGTCCCAAACAAAAGGTACCTTTCGATGAATAGCTTGTCAGATTTCAAATCGACACAAGTTTTCAATGCGTTACATAATCTATTGCCTCTCCATTCTTAATAGCTCCATGATTTCGGTCATATGCCCACGGATATGTTATGTTCAGTACGGTGTACCATGAGTAACATGCTAACTTAAAATAATTTTTGCAAACTTTGATAATTTTTTACAAACTCAAATGATTTTTACAAACTCAAATAATTATTACAAACTATTTTTTTGTGCAAACTTTAATATAATGTATTGTGCATGTAGAGGCCCATTTATTGTCTGATTTCTGTATTTAGATCACGCAGGGGACGCACCATTAGATTCTCAGGGGTGCATGGGAGAATTGCAGGGGGGCAAGGCAGATTTTTTTTTTTTTAACGGCGAATTTTGTATTTTTTTATCGCCTCCAAAGGGAGGATTTATTTTCCATCTCACTAGTGGGCGAAGTTGTTTTTTCGTCTCACTAGTGGGCGAAGTTTTTTTCTTCAAAAACTCCCATGCCCCTGGAAATCAAATGGTGCGCCTCTTAACAACAATTGAGCGCTATTAATACACATTAATGTTTTTAAGCAAATAAAATTCCAAAATATGGTACGTTTTCTGTCTTTGCTTGCCACGTGGTAAGCCTATGTTGAGGTTGCGATTATATGTACAAAAAAAATTCAAGATGGATACCAACAAGTCGTGTGGCCGAGCGGTCTAAGACCCTTCTTTAAAAAAAAAAAAAAATCATATTATCGCATCGCGCATATACTCAATCTCGATAGCCTGAGTCTCGCTGGGAGTCTTGCTCTCTCGTGAAAGTCGAAAGTTTGCAAAAAATATTTCAAGTTTATAAAAAATTATTTGAGTTTGTAGAAAGTTATTTGAGATTGTAAAAAATTATTAGAGTTTGTAAAAAACTATTTGAGTTGTAGAAAATCATTTCAGTTTGTAAAAAATATTTGAGTTTGTGAAAAATTATTTTAAGTTTGCATGTCCCTCATGGTACACCGTAGTTCAGGGACCGTGCTTTTAAAAACCCGCCAGATCGCAATCAGGCCATTGACCTGTGTAGTGGTCATACGTTGCTCGCTCAACCATAACAGCATGACTGTCCCTAATAGCTACTCATTAATAATGCGTTGCATCAGGTCATGGACTCAATTCAATAATTTTAATCCTTTCTTTGAGGTCAGAAAGATGAAAGGGAGACCTTGAAAAACAGATGCGTGGTTCTAGATAATATTTTATCATCCAAGCTGGTTATCTAGGATATTTCTAGGAGGCGACACTTATTAATTCATAACGCTCACATCTTTCTTCATCCAATGGACTTTGGAGAACTGCTGAGATAATAAGTGGATGTTACAATCTAATCGGTTAATCGGCATAGTTGATGATATCTGATTCTGATAATTCACTAGTAGCAGCAAAATTACAGCGCTTTGTATCCTCTGGTGCGCTATATAAATCTTATATGGATTAATGTTATTTATTTATTTTATAAATATTTCTTTTAAACACAATCTAATGTGATGCTCACTACATGTAGAAGGCCTGGTCTGCAAACGTTCATTTCATAAATCTAGTAAAGATAAAGCTTCATGTTTAGTGAAAATGAAATACCAAAGCTGGATATTATACAATCGTGATGCATTCCTTCTTGTTATGGACGACAAGTATTAACTTTGATGTTATTATGGCAATATCCATTCCCTTCTCAATTGATTATGCTTTCTTTTCGAAAAATAAACCATGAGGTCTAGAGGCCATGATATAAACCTATATTCGGTATGCGGAAACCTTCCACGGTTAGGGCGGCGCTTGCACTCGCATATTCACTAAACTGCCGCCTCCTTCAACCTTTATCGAGGGGCGAGTTTGAGGTTTTATAGTCATACATGTAGGCCTACCATTTTTCACCCTTATGGCAGTCAACGTCAGCGCGTTGAAGCAGCTGTTTCGCTCGCGCATCTATGTGGCGTCGTAAGCGTGTGCATGTGTACACCAGCGCGCTGCAGCGCTTTGACCGAATGCTAGTAATTATTTGGCTGTGCCCAATTAACTAAATCCTCCAAGTCCTTCAACATCTACGCACGGTCATCGGGTTGTGCTGAATAAGGCAACGTGAAGGATAGTGGGTAATAAAAGGCGCCGCAATTCTGGGTCTGGAAGGATTCAGGCTATCACTATACTACCACATCAGGATGAAAAATCGCATATCGCAAACCAGCCAAATTTGTCATAGGTTTGAATGCTAGTAGGAAAACCGTGAATATAGGGTCTCAAACTCTGAAACATCTGAGCAGAAACGTGTCCTTTTTCCTATTTTAAAGTGAGTTTGTAGCTGTCGCCATCTTTGGAATATAATACAACATTCTCTGGCCAAACATCGGGTTAAATGTAAGTAAATAGTTAAAATCGTCTAAATTCAATAATATCAAACAGCCACGGACATTAAGTCAAGGCTACATGAGAAGTTTGGTGTAGGTCACGCATTTCCTTGGTATAAAAAACAGCCAAAAGGATGTCAAAATTCCCTCTTTTTATCACAACGCGATTTATTACGAAACAGCATTTTCATAGGGCCTACGCTGGTTCTGTCAATTCTAGTTTAAAATCTGTTCGTCACATGCAGTCTGATTTGGTATCTATGTTATCATCAAAGTCTTGGGAACTAATGTGGACAGTTGTTTTGTTTAAAAAACGGATACTGTTTAAAATATCAGTATTTACGCGAGCGACATTTTGAGTGTGTAAAATGCATTGAAAATGGTCGGCTAAAGAGTGCATAAATTAAAATCGCGAACAGTAATAGCAACAATAACTATCTACATTCCAAGCGGAAACGCTTTTCATAAGCATACCCCACTTTATTCAGCAATCGCTGAAACCTAAATATGCAATTCCAGGCGATTTGTAAAAAATAGCGTCAGCATATTTTACTTTGAATTTGGGACACCGAAACAAATGCTTGCATTGGTGCCAGACTTATTATAATGATACGATAATTAGGCCCCCAATAATGGCTTTCATTTTAACCGTTATTTATTAAACTGAGATTTTTACTTTTTGAGAAATTAATGAATTTATCGAAAAACTTTTCGGAGAACGCTACTTTAATGAACCCATGCCTTAAATAATCACTCATGGGGCTAAATAGCCAAATATGAGATTCATTTGGTCAAAAACCCACACACATATTGAGGGGGGATGATTGTATGGACCATCACCCCATGGCAAAATATTGGAATATAACGGAAAATCTGAAAACTGATACTGAAGACAGCAAGGCCGCAGGGCCGGCAGAGCCGAGGCGTGTTATAGGCCATGTTTTTGGAACATTATTATTTTGCACGTTTTTTGCTTTGCTGGCTTTCTTCTATAGATAGCATTTAGGGCCTACAAAGCAAATAATTAATACCTCTATTTTTTTCCTCTATGTTTAATGGATTTTTTAATGATTATTATTTTGACTATCTACTGAAGTTAACAATGACGGCGGGCTTATAGGCCTAAGATAAAAGGTAATTTCTTGCGTACTGAATCATCATTGTTTTTTGTTTTGTTTTTGTTTTGTTTTTAATTTCTTGTTTTGTTTTGTTTCTTATTTTTTTCCTTCCTGTTCCTGATAATCTATGCTATATAAATGCCGTTTTAAATTTTGGTCAGCTTCTTCATTTTAACTTTTCTTTATAGCTTTGCATTCGGCCTATTGGCTATTTTTTTTTATAAGCGCGCTGCCAATTATAGGGATTTTGCGTACCGGTACTGAATCCTCAGATTTGCCGTACTGAATCATCATCTGGAACGCGTGTTAGGCAATGTTTTTTGGAACATTATTATTTTGCATGTGTTTTGGTTTGCTTGCTATCTTCTGTAGATAGCATTTAGAGCCTACAAAGAAAATAATTAATACCTCTATTTTTTTTTCTTCACGTTTAATGATTTTTTTAATGATTATTATTTTGACTAGGCCTATCTACTGAAGTTTACATTGACGGCCGGTTTATATAGGCCTAATATAAAAGGTAATTTCTTGCGTACTGAATGATCATTGTTTTTTGTTTTGTTTTGTTTTTGTTTTGTTTTTATTTTGTTGTTTTGTTTTGTTTCTTATTTTTTTCCTTCCTGTTCCTGATAATCTATGCTATATAAATGCCGTTTTAACCAGAGAAGATGTAAAGAAAGGAGATAGATCCAGCTATCCTCAAACAAAATATGTGTGTTGCCGCTCATTCAAAAGCAATCACGCTATTTAGGTTTAACAATAAAATACAACAAAAGGGTTCGAACCCATGACGGGTGTGATACACAAGTTGCTGCTTACTATAGTTTTAGGGAAAGGTCAGTGTCTGTATACCATCAATACTATGCATACCATGCATGCAGATCCTAACATGCAGTTTATTTCAAATAAAATATGACCGAAGTTCCATGGCAAATAATAATTTTGCACGCTTGGTTACGCTTTCAACCTCTACGATTTATGATACAGCCTATTTTCAATTATCAAAATATATTTATTAGGTTTGCAGGAAATGACAGGAAAATACATAAAACAATAAAATATAGATGATCAAAAATCATCCCTTTTCTAACAAATTCCTAAAACACTCTCCTAAATAATTAATATATGTTCCAAAATGGACGGATTTTTTGGAATCTTTACAAAACTACATTTCTTTCTTATGCCACGTGTGGCATCCCTTCAGAGCAACATCAGGTACTTAACACATACGTGTCATACTTTCAAGGGATTCTCTATAGAAACATTGGATATGGTTTCAATTCTGGAGTGAAAATTAATCAACCGTACGCGTAGTCGGCAACACACATCACATCAAAGGCTACTTTCAAGTAGATGTGTAACTACTTGAGAATAAAGGACTATGAATAGGTGCGACAGGATTACCTACGGGATTATCTCAAGGATATAATTCCGTTCTCCCTCCTTCTTTTTCAACTTTCCTGATTTTAACATTTCTTTATAGCTTTGCATTCGGCCTATTGGCTATTTTTTTTCTAAGCGCGCTGCCAATTATAGCCGTTTTGCCCCGGATTTTGCGCACTGAATCCTCAGATTTGCCGTACTGAATCATCATCTGGAACGCGTGTTAGGCAATGTTTTTTGGAACATTATTATTTTGCATGTGTTTTGGTTTGCTTGCTATCTTCTGTAGATAGCTTTTAGGGCCTACAAAGAAAATAATTAATACCTCTATTTTTTCCCTTATGTTTAATGACTTTTTTAATGATTATTATTTTGACTATCTACTGAAGTTAACAATGACGGCGGGTTTAGGCCTATATGCCTAAGATAAAAGGTAATTTCTTGCATACTGAATCATCATTGTTTTTTGTTTTGTTTTGTTTTTATTTTGTTGTTTTGTTTTGTTTCTTATTTTTGCCTTCCTGTTCCTGATAATCTATGCTATATAAATGCCGTTTTAAATTTTGGTCAGCTTCTTCATTTTAACATTTCTTTATAGCTTTGCATTCGGCCTATTGGCTATTTTTTTCTAAGCGCGCTGCCAGTTATAGCAGTTTTGCCCCGGGATTTTGCGTACTGAATCCTCAGATTTGCCGTATTGAATCTAGAACGCGTGTTAGGCCCCTAAGCAATGATTTTTGGAACATTATTATTTTGCATGTGTTTTGGTTTGCTTGCTATCTTCTGTAGATAGCAGCTAGGGCCTACAAAGAAAATAATTAATACCTCTATTTTTTTCTTTATGCACTGCAAAAACAAGTGTTTATATTTAAACACCATATTGTGTTTATCAGAGCAACACTTAATAAACACATAATTCATGTTAATGGTCTAACACTAATGTTAATTTTTCTAACACTAATGTTCATAAATTAACACTTGGTGTTCATGTTAAAGGGGGGTAACCCTATCGGTTTAGGATATGGATTCTCTTCAAACTTACACACAATGTCAAATATTGTCCCCTTTATCAATCTATGTGAGAAAACAGGAACAATTTCAGCATAAATGTGAATAATTAGCATATTAGCAAGCCAATACACTGGTACGCGTGCATTGCATTCTGGTCAGGCATCTCGAAACAACGCCCGAGCGCATGTCCCGGTGGAAACAGGAAGTGTTCGCCTTGGTACTGAAAACCGGCTCGCCCCTGTACACTTTTATACCCTCTATTCATACTGATTAATCTTAAAAAACATTACATATCACTGCGCTCATTATCATTCTTGACAAGATAGCCCATGCTGTATTTACTTCGCTTAATTATTTCTTTATTTTTAGCTATATGATGCACATTTTCACATATTTATGATTTTTCTTTGTTTTATTTTTTAACTAATTTTTTAATGGGGGAGGTGCTCTCATAATTTTTTTCATATTCCTCGTATCATGCTTGACAATATAGGTCATGTTTCCTTATTTATTTCGCCTCTTATGTATTTCTTTATTTTTGTTTTTGTTTTAAATCATTATAGCGCCATCTATAGTTTGACATTAGGGGCCTATTTGATGTATTTTGCGGACGAATTGGTACTGGGGTGAAGTCTTCCGAATCTATTCCGATTTCATTCTATGACTACCCAAAACTCCCGTGTCGTGTAAAATGCGAACAACTGGTATACCTGTAAAAACCGCTGTGTTTCATGATTTCTCCGGAAATACATCGACTTGGAGCGTCAAATTTCAAGAAAAAAAAGAGAAAAATAGTATCTATTATGTGATACCAAAACCTCATCAACAATGAAAAAAATCGGGGGATGATGCTGTCGATCGGGTTACGGACCTTTAAGCGCGCTGCCAATTATAGGGATTTTGCGTACCGGTACTGAATCCTCAGATTTGCCGTACTGAATCACCATCTGGAACGCGTGTTATAGGCAATGTTTTTTTGGAACATTATTATTTTGCATGTGTTTTGGTTTGCTTGCTATCTTCTGTAGATAGCATTTAGGGCCTACAAAGAAAATAATTAATATCTCTATTGTTTTCCTTTATGTTTAATGGATTTTTTAATGATTATTATTTTGACTATCTACTGAAGTTAATAATGATGGCGGGCTTATATGCATAAGATAAAAGGTAATTTCTTGTGTACTGAATCATCATTGTTTTTTGTTTTGTTTTTAATTTGTTGTTTTGTTTTGTTTCTTATTTTTTTCCTTCCTTTTCCTGATAATCTATATGCTATATAAATGCTGTTTTTAATTTTGGTCAGCTTCTTCATTTTAACATTTCTTTATAGCTTTGCATTCGGCCTATTGGCTATTTTTTTCTAAGCGCGCTGCCAATTATAGCCGTTTTGCCCCGGGATTTTGCGCACTGAATCCTCAGATTTGCCGTACTGAATCATCATCTGGAACGCGTGTTAGGCAATGTTTTTTGGAACATTATTATTTTGCATGTGTTTTGGTTTGCTTGCTATCTTCTGTAGATAGCATTTAGAGCCTACAAAGAAAATAATTAATACCTCTATTTTTTTCCCTTATGTTTAATGATTTTTTTAATGATTATTATTTTGACTATCTACTGAAGTTAACAATGACGGCGGGTTTAGGCCTATATAGGCCTAAGATAAAAGGTAATTTCTTGCATACTGAATCATCATTGTTTTTTGTTTTGTTTTGTTTTTATTTTGTTGTTTTGTTTTGTTTCTTATTTTTACCTTCCTGTTCCTGATAATCTATGCTATGTAAATGCCGTTTTAAATTTTGGTCAGCTTCTTCATTTTAACATTTCTTTATAGCTTTGCATTCGGCCTATTGGCTATTTTTTTCTAAGCGCGCTGCCAGTTGTAGCAGTTTTGCCCCGGGATTTTGCGTACTGAATCCTCAGATTTGCCGTATTGAATCATCATCTAGAACGCGTGTTAGGCCCCTAAGCAATGATTTTTGGAACATTATTATTTTGCATGTGTTTTGGTTTGCTTGCTATCTTCTGTAGATAGCAGCTAGGGCCTACAAAGAAAATAATTAATACCTCTATTTTTTTTCTTTATGTGTAATGATTTTTTTAATGAGTATTATTTTGACTATCTACTGAAGTTAACAATGACGGCGGGTTTATATATAGGCCTAAGATAAAAGATCATTTCTGGCGTGCTGAATCATCATTGTTTTTTGTTTTGTTTTCGTTTTGTTGTTTTGTTTCTTATTTTTTGTCCTTCCTGTTCCTGATAATGCTATATAGGCCTAAATGCCGTTTCAAATTTTGGTCAGCTTCTTCATTTTAACATTTCTTTATAGCTTTGCTTTCGGCCTATTGGCTATTTTTTTCTAAGCGCGCAGCCAATTATAGCCGTTTGCCCCGGGATTTTGCGTACTGAATCCTCAGATATGCCGTACTGAATCATCATCTAGAACGCGTGTTGGGCAATGATTTTTGGAACATTATTATTTTGCATGTGTTTTGGTTTGCTTGCTATCTTCTGTAGATAGCATTTAGGGCCTACAAAGAAAATAATTAATACCTCTATTTTTTTCCTTATGTTTAATAATGATTTACTGAAGTTAACAATGACGGCGGCTTTATATATAGGCCTAAGATAAAAGATAATTTCTGGCGTGCTGAATCATCATTGTTTTTTGTTTTGTTTTTGTTGTTTTGTTTTGTTTCTTATTTTTTTTCCTTCCTGTTCCTGATAATGCTATATAAATGCCGTTTTAAATTTTGGTCAGCTTCTTCATTTTAACATTTCTTTATAGCTTTGCTTTCGGCCTATTGGCTATTTTCTTTTCTAAACGCGCAGCCAATTATAGCCGTTTTGCCCCGGGATTTTGCGCACTGAATCCTCAAATTTTGCCGTACTGAATCATCATCTAGAACGCGTGTTAGGCAATGTTTTTTTGGAACATTATTATTTTGCATGTGTTTTGGTTTGCTTGCTATCTTCTGTAGCATTTAGGGCCTACAAAGAAAATACTTTTAATACCTCTATTTTTTTCTTTATGTGTAATGATTTTTTTAATGATTATTATTTTGACTATCTACTGAAGTTAACAATGACGGCCGGTTTATATAGGCCTAAGATAAAAGGTAATTTATTGCGTACTGAATCATCATTGTTTTTTGTTTTGTTTTGTTTTTGTTTTATTGTTTTGTTTCTTATTTTTTTACTTCCTGTTCCTGATAATCTATGCTATATAAATGCCGTTTTAAATTTTGGTCAGTTTCATCATTTTAACATTTCTTTATAGCTTTGCATTCGGCCTATTGGCTATTTTTTTTCCTAAGCGCGCAGCCAATTATAGCCGTTTTGCCCCGGGATTTTGCGCACTGAATCCTCAGATTTGCCGTACTGAATCATCATCTAGAACGCGTGTTAGGCAATGTTTTTTGGAACATTATTATTTTGCATGTGTTTTGGTTTGCTTGCTATCTTCTGTAGATAGCATTTAGGGCCTACAAAGAAAATAATTAATACTTTTTTTATATTTCTTTATGTTTAATGATTTTTTAATGATTATTATTTTGACTATCTACTGATGAAGTTAACAATGACGGCGGGTTTATATATAGGCCTAAGATAAAAGGTGATAATTTCTGCATCATTGGTTTTGTTCTTATTTGTTTTATTTGTTTTGTTTTGTTTTCTTTCTTTTTTCCTTCATGTTCCTGATAATCTATACTATATAAGTGCCGTTTTAATTTTTGGTCAGCTTCTTTATTTTAACATTTTCTTTATTGTTTACATTTTGCTTATATCTCAAACACTGGGAAATCCCATTATATTAATATCCAATTGATATTTTCACAATAAAATTATGATGTAATCTGGGAAATTCCCAAGAATAATTATTATAATCATTAACCTTTCACATTACATCACTTTCTGTGGGTTTTTCCCAACATGATGTCATATCCACTTTATATTATCAGGGATTCCCCCAATGGTGCAATACACAGTGAACGTTCTGGAAAAGGTTAGGTAGCCTGGAAAATTATATAGGGCTACCTTTAAAGTAGGCGTGATGATATCTACAGTGTATTAAAATATAACAGTGATCAGACATGAAGCAGAAATCGAACATCAACATTTTGGAGAAAGTAAAATTTTAGTTCCAAATTAAAAATCTAAATTTTGTCAGAGCCAGCGCCGTAATTGATTAGTGTCTTGAGCGCTCTTCTATAATTATTGATATCTAACCCATTTCTCCAATGCTTAATTGACAAAATTCCCTAAAAAGTAAAAGTAAAAAGAAATTTTAATTTCGGATTCTTGGTTCTCAAGTGCCACGAGAATGGTTTCAGGCGGGTCAAGGAGTGTCATGATGGGTCAAAGGGGGTTATGGTGGGCCAAGGGGTGTCTGTCAGCATGGGTCAAGGGTATTGGAGTGGGGCGTCAGTTGGATCAAAGAGTATCAACTGTCATGGTGCGTTAAAGTTTGTAAGGGTGAATGGTGTCTAGTTTGACACCAGGTTAGTGTAAAATGAATGAGAAAAAATGGAATACAATAAAAAACCATAAACCTAATAAATTATGGGTCCCTATTTTTAGGGTCACTCATTTCTCCAATAAAATATGCGTCGCTTATAGTTATACGTTAATTTGAAAATGTCAGTTATTGCTAAAATTCGCTTGGCGCGAGGTCCATATTGGTGCGTGTGCGTTTTTAAAACGTTTGAAACAGGTCATGTTTGGGGGTTTGGTTTTGGTAAAAAAGTTTTAATAACATAATATCAGGTAATATGAAGGTCATGAAAACGTCTTTAAAACGTTTTGCATTAAAAAAACACCACTACAACATTTTAAAAATGTTGTCAAAATGTCATTGTAAAATGTTTTTTGCAAACATTTTTGCCAACACTTAAATAACATAATGGTTGAATATTTGAAGCTAGTTATTAAAAATGTTTTTGAATGTTATGAAAACGTTTTACACCCTTTATATAACCCGACATTTAAACGTTTTTTGGCCACCTTTTCTAATCTTCTGCGAATAATGTTTATGAATAACTTGTTTGCTGGGTTGTTATCCTTGCTTTCATGTCCTGCGGGGCTCTTCTGTATTGGAATTCAATTAATTGTAAGTCTTTACTATGGAAGTCAGTGGCATCAGACCTGCTGGGCTTGTGGCCATTAGGCTGCGTTCACATAGAAGTATACTATTCGGGTATACGGTGCACGTTTTGCAGGTTCACGCGTATAGCTTAAATCGAGCAAGGCAATTTCATAGTACCGGGTCACATAAGGCTACGATCGCATAGAAGTATACTATTCGGGTATACGATGCACGTTTTGCAGGTGGACGCGTATAGCTTAAATTGAGCAAGGTAATTTCATAGTACCGGGTCACATAAGAGCTATTCGAAAAGGCCGTATACCTGCGTTTAGTATAGTATAGTGGGAATCGCGCGTGTTCGATTTTAGTGCAGCGTATACCGTCCAAATTTTAAAAACCTAAACCATATGTGGGTAAATTCATTTTTTTAATAGATGCACTATCTAATTCTGCACATTATGACACCTCATTGAATGCAATGTGACCTCAAGAAGTAAAGTTACAAGCATTTGATAAGACGAATGGGTAAACTGACATACTCGCTGTTCGCTATACGAAATACGCTCATTCGATCAGGCTGAGTTCACATAGTATACTCGGATAATACTCCTATATGAACTCAGCCTGATCGAATGAGCGTATTTCGTATATAACGAATACCGTATACCGTATACTTCTATGTGAACTCAGCCTTATGTATAGGATGGAGTGAGGCGTCTGGTATAGCGGGGTTGTAGCGGGATTGTAGCGGGGCTGTATACACTCTAAATTTTGCACATAGGGCCTGCACTTTGGCTCGACATTTGAAAGGGGTATGAATTCATTTTTGGATACGCCCCTATTATAATTAGGTAATACTCGCACACATTCCCTATATGTATATACATGTACCACATGTAGTAAATCTGTCTGCTTTGTCTGCATTGTGCCGTTCTTAAGCAAATAGTTAAACACGATTTCATCAAACATTATAACAATAGCTCTTTTACAGTGTGCAATCATCCCGGGCAATAATTGGGCAATAATAGAGGATGTGCGTGAAATTATTGATTGGCTCCATACAAAGGATTTGAACCGGTGTCCTTCACCGTAATCATGGCGCAATGCAGTGCATTCAATCAAACGTTGTCGTCAACCTATTTGATCGTATAGTGCATTTGTTATGTGTGTGAGACGAGCTGTCGCGGTAGATTGCAATAGCTTGTAATCATGGTTTTGTTGAATGAATTTGAGTACTCCGCCATATTTACAGTATGATACGTCATAATCTAGGTGATTATTTGCATTGGATGTCTTGAATACGCTGGCGAAGTTGTGTAATAATCGGATTAATGCTATAACAGTAGGTGAATACAAGTTTTGAATATCGCGTTGCAAAGCCCTATTCAGTGATCCCAGCGAAAGTGGGAAAAAAATCAAATTGTTACTTTCATAAATTTTTTTAATGAAAAAAATTGGCAAAAAACCAAGAAAACGGCAGTATCGACGAAGTTGATGCCCCATTCAAATACATGTAGCTAATTTATATATACTGTCAGTATATAAATTACGGATTCACGTAAATGCATTATTTTTGTCTTAAATAGGCCTACTCGGCTTTCGGCTGAACCACTAGCAGAAGATACCAAATTGATGTTTTATGACCTTTGAAATTCTTTTTGTTGCGAGTGACATGGTCAGTTCAATTCACGCCGAGTGTCCTTGACAGGTTTGACTCTGCTTCAGTGGTCATGAAAGAATTCAAAAGATAACCTCTGCCCCAACAATCCCAAGCAATTGTCTGAAACTGCTCTTCGGACGATGTATCATAAGAACTCAGTCGTCAAATGATGATAGTCATATAATGACCAAAAGATTATTACTGACTATATCATTGAAGACTGAGTTCCGCAGTCTAATACAAAATCTGAATTTTGATGATTTTTACGATCGTCCGGATGAAAAAACCACTGAATGGGCCATTAGTACCCTCCTCTCCTTACCCTGGCAATATGAATAAAAGAAAAATAAAGAAAAAATTAAATAAAACAAGAAGAAAAAAAAGTCAAAGAAAAGAAACAATAAAAGAAAAACAAATATGAAAAGTTCGAACAATATTTGGTTTATAAAATTAATGTGACCGTGATGAGGCTCGAACTCACCACCTTCCGATTTAAAGTTCGAAGCGCTCGTGTACCAAATTATGATGCCTTTCCAAGTGAGCTAGAAGCTCCTGAGATACGAAATAAAAATAATTCCATAATGGTACAGTGCAATAGAGCAAAAATGCCCCATATTTAAAAGCTATATAATTTATGAACAATATACACTACACATAAAAATACTAATACAAGGGAATTTCAACATAAGAATCCAAACAATTAAGTACCAACATGCACAGCTTTGTCCTTATATCACATTTGGGTTTTTAACAAAATGTTATCAAACCTCTACTGTGATTGGCAGCTGATAATGGCCATCCATTCAGCAAGTGGCTACTAACTGACCTTGACAGGCTTGAATGAGCACTGTCATCTGCTACAAAACCATCACACTCTAGGACCAATGGTCACTCCATAATGCTACAGAGAGCACAGTACTTTGACAATGGAGTGAAATTGTTGATTAGGTGCGGATTTTAAAAGTACAGCTTCTATGCGTGTATAGCAAAAAATTGGAATAGAATGTTTGGAATCATGTAACTAAAATACTAAATGCATTCTGCAAAATGTGCTCTGACCAATATATAAAGCATTTCATTAGCTTTAATTTGACATATTGTTTGACATGTTTGGAATTATGGTAAATCATTAAATAAAATATTTATTAATTAATCAATTATGTCAATTAATTAAAAATTTAATGCAAATATGCATATTTTCTCTGACAGAATTGTAGGATTTGACAAGAGCCATCTTTCTTGTAAGTTTGATTCTTATAACATACCGGTATCGTATTGCGTCCCGTTATAGTTGCAGAAAAAATACGCGTGCAGGACACACACACGCACACCCACCCCCACCCCCAGGGGATCGTACCGTTTTACAATCGTATAACATTCATTGGCGCTAGTAGTAAATTCCAATTTTCTTTGCTTTACCTCACTTGTTCGGCTCAAAAATTAAAGGGGACATATCTGACAGTAAAAGCTTACATTTTATGGAAATTATGTTTAACTATTTGCTTAAACAGCACAAAACAGATAAAGCAGACAAATTTACTATGGGCCTATACGTATGCCAGGGACTGTGTTGAAGGGACTGGAAACGGCTTCCACCCATTGTCCCATGCGGGTTGTTGGTTTACAAATTATCCTCAGTTGAGCAAGCATGAATAATACGTTGATCGTAGCCCGAATAATCAGTCCCAGAACCAGTGGCGTAGCGTGGGTCATCTGATTGGGGCACCGACCATGATTGGGGGAGCGCACCGGGTCTGATTGGGGGCACAAGCCATTTTTGGCAATTTTCCTATGGGATTTGTAAAATTTTGCAATCGATTGGGGTGCGGGCACGTGCCCCCCCCATGCCCCTATGACGCTACGTCAATGCCCAGAACAAAATATAAATTTCTGACATAAGCGTGCTCTGGGTCTGAACTGTTTCCGTTTGAAATCTTGATGGCAAATTGGACAAAAGAAGAACATGGTTCTACTTGACCTCCTGAAACTTCCGGGCATTCCGGGGAGGGGTCAATCAAGGTCACATGGGGTCAAATTTTCAGAGTGCTCCAACTATGCCAAGTAATATATCAAAATACTCGTATGGTCATGAGGATTCCAAAAATGTATATATATAGTTTGTTATGCGTCAGACCTTTCTACAGTACGACAGCAACTTTGTGACCTCTTTTGTTCGACAGAAAATTTATACGGGTTGGTGAACACGGGTTACGTAACACAATGTTGAAATTTTAGCCGGCAAACGCTTTTTATCAAAACAGCTCCAGAAATGGAAGACACGGGTCGTATATTGCTCCATTTATGTACCCTGACCACAGATAAGATATCAAACATTTGTGTAAAGCAACAAATAACGTGTAAAAGTTGAATTAAATGGGAACAAAGAAGCTTGAACATGTCCAAAGTAGCTCGGAAAATGAGAAAAATTGCATGTCACGAACACAAAAATGTTCATATCATCCAGCAAGAAAAAACGCCGGAATCAAAAATGGGTGTCATGTTATAGAATAACTAAAGTTAGCTTGCCTGAAAATTTCATCACTTTAGGTTGGGGTAGGCCTATATTTCTAGTCGCATATTGAACATGTTGAAATGTTTATCTTTGTGCGTGACTACTGTCACGCCATATATTGTACGGGCGATGTTTTTCCTGCAAAGAAACTTTCATTGTCAATTGTCCATTGCTGGTTATTTAACTTGAAAATAATACTCCCAACGTTCAAACAATTTTAAAAGTCAGTTAATTCATTCCAGAAATAGAATACACGAGTGAGCCACTGAGTGGGAATAACATTGCTATTATTGTCACCGAATTAATCATATCTCTGGTATGGCTTAGTGGTAAATACATGTATTTGGAAGTTCGATCTTGGTTCGAACCCCGCAAGCACCTCTCTTTGATTTTCGATTTGATTTTAACTCATATTTTTAAATCCTAGTTTTCATATTTTATTAAAGCCATAATATACGATTTCAGGCAAATTTGAAGTTTTGTTATTCCAAAAATTATAACAATATTTATAATATTAGTAAATAACTGTCAGGAAGGTTTTCACGTTACATTTGAAGCAGAAGTAGCGAGATAAAAATGAAAAGAAAACACTTAATATCTTGACCGCTTAACTGTGGTGTTCTATGGGGGACTAGTCTTAATAAGTTAGTTGCTCTATCTAGACAACGAACTTGGCTGATTCCAATTAGGTGTAATCCGAGGTGTAAGTTGGACATTGTGTAACAATTACAAATATGCCAAAATATTAGGTTTGAATTCGTGCATCTCATGATTTAATATGTATGCATAAAAGCTCATAAAATATGTTGCCGATAGGGAGGGTCTAGTCCAATTAAAAATCGTGAAAATCTGTGTTGACGTTCCTTTATTTGATAGGCCTATATATATATTCTTGAACTTTTAAAAATTACTTAAGTTTGACATGCTTTATTTGATTATTTCATATTGAAAGCTACTGAACTTAAATGCATTTTTTGTAAAAAAGATATGAACTCGAATGTAGGATTAGGCTTAAACATGCGTTTCTGTGGCATCCACATCTCTCATACCACATTATTAAAATATTATTTTGTAATATTAATATTGGTATCTCAATTGTAAATTATTTGGCTTTGCATTGTTACTAATTTATTACAAAATGTTTTTTTCTATATCATGTTATTTATATGTATGTTTGTTGAGATGAAAATAAAACTGAACTGAACTGAACTGAAATAAATCATGAAAAAAGTGGGCCTTCAAGCTGACATTCATTAGGCCTATATTATTAAAGACAAAAGGGAGAGGAAAAAAAAAAAGAAAAACGAACTGAAAAATTCCACATAATCGATAAAATAACACGGGAATCGAACTCACAACCTTCCGCACTGCACACCTTCGCTCTGTCCACAAGCCATCGCAACTTGTTCGGGCAAAGGGTATTCTTTTGCTATCTTATTTCTCGTTCAACATGTTCAAGGATCTCACTCAACAACAATCTTTTCAAAACTGCTTGTACTTCAGTTAAATGAGATGATACTACCTTCTTTGACGACTACAATATTTTGTTACACAATAGAGTATTTTGCATTTATAAAATATATAACAATAGACGTTTTTAATTGCTATATTAATCAATATAACATGTATAATAGACAGCGCCGGCTGGGATCCATTTCGTGAAGCATCGTGACACTTGCAACGTGCGCTTACGACACGAGGACTCAAAGAACGCAACTTTTCAACCTACGACTAGGTTATTCCACCGCTCATTTTCGCTGAAATTTTAATACAAGCTGTGGTTAATTAATGTTTATCATAACAGAAAAGCATTAGACCGGCGTTTCCTCAAAGCTGTAGATATAACCATTTTTGTTATCGTGACATGCATTTTCTCTCATTTGTTAGGCTACTTCGCGCACCAAAAGCATTTATTTTTTCCACAATAATTCAACTTTTACACGTTATTCTTTGCCTTATACTCATGTTTCATATCTTATCTATGGGCTCAATATGGAAATGAAGGGAGAAACGACTCGTGTATTCCATTTTTTTAAATGTTTTCTGAAAAACCGTATTTTCCACCTGATTTTCAACATTGCGTTACGTAACAGCAGAGGTCACGCCTGTAAAAATTACCGGAAGTGAGCTAAGTTGCTGTTGTACTGAATAGGGTGCTTGCACGGAAGATCATAAGTTCAAATCATCCTCCAGATACGCTCCAGAAGACATATGCAAATGCATGGAGTACAATACCAACCACCTGTAAACTGGTATAGATCAAAGTAAATCTTTGTACTCCATGCATTAGCATATCTTATGGAGCTTGTCTGGAGGATGATTTGAACTAATGACCATTCGTGCAAGCACTCTATTTGACATAACTTTAGAAATATTTGAATAGGGCAACATGAGTAAATAATAAGAAAACAAACATCACGCCCTCGATGCAACTCGCATGTAATCGAAGGCCATAAAAGATAACCTGATAACAATAGCTTGACAATAGCTATCTATAATCCGTTTCGAGTCCCTTCATACACAGTCCCTGGTCCAATGCACATACTGTGTGTATTGTTCCCGGGTATAGTCAATGCAGTCAAGCAAACATGTATTTTGAAAAGGCTATAGTGTATCAGGCCCTATGACGGAAAATGTAGTTTTGAACAAATGGTTGAAGCGTTTGTTGTGCTGTCTTGATGCTACGTACTTTGAATAAACCTGTGTACATACAGTGCCTATAATATGACAATATAAATCTAATAAAACATCCATAAATGTCATTTGTCTTTTGGAAATGGGCTCGTAATTGGTAAAAGTAATTTCTTGACTATTTATATTGCACATAATTCCGAAAAGAAATTGTCTTTTTAACAATTACGAACCATTTACCAAAAGACTAATTTTGACACATGTGGACATTTAATGGTAATTATATCACATATAAGCACTGCATGTACACAGGTTTATTCAATGTACGTAGCATCAAGAGAGTGCAACAAACGGTTCAATCATTAATTTGTTCACAACTACATTAACAGTTGCAAAATTTAGAGTGTAGAGCCTGTAGCGAGGCGTGATCAAGGTTTTCCCATACATATTCGCCGTAGAAGTAGTGATGTAACAGGATTTGTTACCATAACAATGGGTTAACACTATTTTGGAATGTATTGCCCTGCACTATAATCAGGCCGCACTCATTACCTGTGTATGTGTACAATCATTGATTGAACACAATAAGGCTCTTTTCAAAGTCACCAGTCTTACAGGTGCGAGTGAAACATACAATGGACTCCGCATAATAGACTCATAATGTCAAATTTCTTTACGAATTACGATCCCGGCCGTGTGCCCGGTCGTTATCCCTGTTCTTCGACAGCGTAACGACTAGTGCAGGGCAATTAATTCCAAAATAGTGTAAACACGAGCTCGGTCGTTCAACATAGACACCCCCCCCCCCGACGCACAGTAACCGCAGTCTATTGTCCTCACGGAATTGGAGCCTAAGAGTATGGTGTTGGGTTCAAGTGCTGATCATGGTGGAGGATAATTTTAGAGTCGACTTTTCAAAATTAAATGACTCGACTCAGATTTTCTCATTTCCCCGTATAGATTATACAGTAACTCGACTCGACTAGGGAAATGGCTAGAAATGGCTCGACTCGACCATGAAAGGACTCGACTCGTTATAACTCTGTTCCATAGTATCCGTCTCTTTCACAGCACTGCCATTTACATAAGTCTTTGCCTCAAGATCTTCTTCTGATTGTGGTATTTGACTTTTCTGTTTAGATGATTTTACAAAATGAGCCGTGATCTCTTCGAATGTTTTATTTTTTGTTTCAGGTAAGTACCAAAATAATAAGATTGTAGCTATTAATAAACAGCTGAAGTATATTAGGAAGGTGTATCCTCCAATTTCTTCCTGAAAAAAGATAAGAAAGGATTATGCCATTGATATATTAATGAATACTATGGTTATAATAATTATACACGTTGCGTTCATATGCTGCTGGATTAATGGAATTTCGGGTAAAATAGGCAAATTGATCAATCTACAGATAGTATAACACAACCCAAAACATCAACTAAGGTCATTAAAGGAGGACTCCGGCAATCACAACATTATGCATTAAATTTTAGAAAAATAATTATCAAGCACGAATCGCATGGTTTTATTAAAAACAAACTCATAGTGACCATAAAAACGAATAAAAACATCCGTCTCTCAACACGCGATATTCAAAATTCCCGGGCGCCGAAATTGTGGCGTGCAATGACGTCCCAGTATTACAATGAAAGCTGACGACAATTGAACACAAATAACCATTACGTCATTGCACTTAGACAATTTCGGTGCGGGAATTTGGAAGAATATCGCGTGTTGTAACTTGAGAGCCGACTGTTTTTATTCGTTTTTATGGTCAACACGAGTTTGTTTTAAATAGAACCATGTGATTCGTGCTTGATAATTATTTTTCTAAAATATAAGGCATAATGTTATGATTGCCGGAGACTCCCTTTAAACTTTCATAGCATTCTATACCAAGTTTGAAATTAATCGGCTAGTGCATTTAGCCGGGAAGTAGATTGGACGGTACACCCTGTACATGGACATTAGCCCTTTTTCAACTTGTTTTGGACACTGTTAGGGTCTACTAGCAAGAATCTAACAATATTAGTGAAAAATGGTCCACAAACATGACAAATAGCTTCAATCATTTTGCAGCATCAGACATCCAATAACATCTATAGAGTCTATCTGCTGAATCATTCAATAGACCTACACAAACTTCGACCGTAACTAAGTTGCCGGCCAGCATTCTATCGTAAAAAAGACGATTAGTATTTCACGGTTGCCGTAACTATATATGTACATTATGCGAAATAGCATTTAGACTTATTTATCTGTCATTAGAATACGGCTATTTACTATTAAAAAATTGGAAAATAGCTGAAAATGTTACACTTTATACACAAAACAAGTATAGGCTAACGGTAACGTGCCTATTTTCAGTGAAATAGTAATTAAAATTTACGGTAAATAACAGTAAAGTGTACGGGAAAGTACTGTAAATAGAGAGGTTGTGATGTTACCGTCCACGTTGTACCCCTTGCGCCCGTTCATTCGCACGTTCATTCGCATGTTCATATCACATGACAATGCTGTACATCTCAATTCAAGTCATTGTACAGTATATGGTCACATGAGGGTGACAAGTCAAATTATAACGGTCTATAAACCAGGGCTAATATGCCGTTTAACAATCATTTTTCAGTGTTTCCAGAATATTATGATTGCAAAGCAATTTACAAAATAAATGAATAAATAAATAAATAAATTGGAAGATTAAGGACTTTAATGTCAAAATTGATTTTTTTCGTGGGGGGGGGGGGGTAGTCATACTGCATAAATCGCGACATGCGGTACAAAACAGTCCGCGGTTTGTGTCCGTCGTCCAAAATGTGAAATAATATACGACCGATCTCACACACATTTTCAATGTTTTTAGTTTTAGACGGGTGTACGATCACGACGTATGGGAATCGCAACCTCTCTTTTGTGTTATGTCATAATACATACGTTTAAGAGTGGGAATGTAAGTGCAACGAAGGTCATTGCCCACCAAGTTGTTTGAAACATTAGGCTCAAGGCCGCTGGCCGTGTGCTTTGCAACCAAACCTCCGCTGCTATTAGATTTTTAACACTCACTGAAATGACAATATAAACATCGGAGATAAATTCATTATATAAATCCGACAGGGAGCGGACAAGTTAACTTAGGCCTACATGTTACATGCCCAGGCTACATATAGGCTATTAGGCCTACTTGGGCCCCATTAAAATTATTGGATTGCCGTTCCCCAGCCCCTCCCGGTTTCGGAGCCACTGCTGTTATTATATATCCAAGATCATCGATCAGTGACGGATACATACTTTTATTTGGGGTTGAGCGTAAAGTGAATTCGGTTGGGGGGGGGGGGATTTTTTTAATTGTTTTATTGTTACCTGGACCCAGACCGAAAATCGCCGTAAATATAAAAACAATCGCGATGGTCAACCATTTCATCCAATCGAGAGTTTCCTAATAAAATAATAAAAACACAGAAATAATCATGGTAATGTATTTGTACCGTGTTTGAACAAAATATCAAAAATATATAGTCAACAGTGTATCTAATCTTAATAAGTGCAATACAATGCCACATGTCTCCTACTTATTCTGTGACCATAGTGCACTTACGTCCACGGCGAATTCACCGTGACCTTTCCAGCCATAAACCCGCTTATTGAAGATTAAACCGATATATGCAGTACTAAACCATTATATAGTAATCTATTGTCCAATGCAAATTTATTACCACCTGATAATATTGATCCAATGAGCGACCGAATTGTCCGCTACGGATGACTAATCCAATCGATAATGACTCTATTGACATGTACGAACGGAGCCCCACTGACCGAGTTTTGGGATATTTTTCACTGGTTTGCAGCTGTTTGCTGTCATTTACTCATCAAGGCGGACCACCGTTATTATAAGGACTATGCCAATTATTTAAAGATTGACATGTACAGAATAAGCCATAATTGATTGACAGAAAGTACTAAATTTGTACCTATGACGGTTTTATGACACCAATCTTCAAAATACGATCCAAAAATGGCTGCCCGGTGAAGTAAAATGTGCATTGGAATAACACGGCGAGTTTGGATAGATGGTAGGATTTCTTTTTAATAAAAATGTATGTTCCTCCGTTATTAAAGCTTGTACCGGGTTGAAGATTCAGATATTTGGAAAAGAATAAGTAATTGAAACATAGAGAAAGTACTAAAATCATAGCCTTTATACTTTTTGATATATGATACTAAATAGTTCATCCCCAATAGCTACGATACAGTGCTACCAGTAGGGTTCAATTGCCTATTGTGAGTGCCCCTGTGTTGTGTGCATACATGTAGTTAAAACAATAACTGCATGATGCTTTCATAGAAATAGCTTGATTCGTTTTGGCGTGACATTGCTATTACTGAAAATGGACAAAAACTGCATGTGTGTAATTTACAGTACAAAGGCATCATAACACATGGATCCTTTATCACCATCGTCCAGCCGCACTGTGCAATATATTGGAGAAATCCTACATTCTTTTATAGGAAATGCACCAAATTTGGCACAGATGTAGAGCTTACAATGCTAAATAATTCTTGATATGGGATTAAGTGAAACATTTCAATATGATATCAGATATTAAAAAACATACTTTTTATGTGATTTTTAGCAAAAAATTTACCCATAAATTTCATTATTTCAGAGGGTATAACTCTTTCATGGATCCTCCGCAGTAAATTTTAATCTTCTTCATTACGTCGCTGTGGGTTTGCCCATATACTGTGGACATAATTAAATGCATGCTGTGACACTAAGGACGAACCTTCTCTATACTTTTATGAAAAATCCATCTCTGCCGGCATTTCAAATGATTGTCTTCCGCAATAATTGTCTTCAAAACTGCCGCCAAAGAAAGAATAGTTTAAGGTCACTCAAGCGAAGCAAATCCTTTATTCCATACAAGGATTGCTTCGTAACATCATATATAAATAAATGATAGATATCGACTATTTAGTAGAAGTAAGAAGCAAATATACTGCATAACATTTTCCAAATAACTTTGTGCTGAACGGTTAGTAATTGTACAGATTTTCAAAATAGGTTGCTTTGTCAAAACTTGGAATTCACCGTTTTTACGCAATCCTCTCTAACTTCTACTAAAAACGTCCACTTTTTAAAATCTAAAAAATCTGAGAAAGCTAAATATATGTAAAACGTAAAATGCAAAACAATATGACCAACCAAAATGCCCTTCATACCTAAAAAATTCCATCTTTCCCGGTATAAATCATTCTGGGACACCCTATAGTTCAATATTAGGCTTCACAAGTTCTAAGTCCCCCTAATTAAAATATTATATGCCCATCATGCCCATTGCTAGTATTGGTAGCCTATTTTGTTTTACACTGTCGCGCATCGTTACGTAGTGTGTAAACTCTTAATAATTTTAGCGGCCATTTTGTGATATTTTGGCTTAAATACATTTGTTTAGCAAGATACGGCTTTCGAAAGGAGTGCATACGTGCAGTTGGCCTATACAATTGAGTATGTGATTATTATATACGTATTCAATTCGCCACACACAGGTGAACTGGAGATGTCCTCCAACTTTTTCTATTGAACTTAACATTTTTGGCGGGGTTATTTCACCACATACCCACTCCCTGATAGTAAATGCTATACCTGTGTATTAATTGACACTGTCATCCCTACAAGCAAGACAAGTCCTCCAATGAAAGGATATAGTAGTAATGGTCTTCTTCCAACTCTGTCTACTAATAATACCTGTGAGTAAGACAGACAAACAAACAAAAACAAACTACGACGTAACTAACGGTGCATTGGTGTGTGCTAATTTGAAATTCCCCTGGACAAAGAAAACAAATCCGTATACCTTAACCCTCGAGGCAGTAATTTAGATACTGTTTTTCCAGCCATGGCTTAATTCCGAATTGTCACCTAATTTGGGTGTACTTTGTCTTGGGTCCAATCTCTATCATGGAAAGTTTGCTATATCTTTCTAAATATAATGATTGTTTGTTCTAGATTTGTGTTTTAGCGTTTCATATTTGAAAGAACTTATGTTTAATTGCAACATTTCGAAACTACAAACCCAAACTGGGTGCTATGATGTACAAGATTGGGCTACGAGTATGCATTTTACCAAGTTAGCAATAGGTATTTCCTTCATGTTGCCAATGCATGACTTTCTTTATTATACTCAAAAACGGATTTTATTATACATGTACTAGAAAGTTGTTTACGTGCATATAGGCTCCTTCACAGTCGGTTTGTGTTGTGTATGTTTACAACTGAGCCACATATAGACTGGGTTGCCGGGACTACCAGACAAAGAATCTGTTTTTTGACTACAATTTGGCCTCCTATCAGTTTTACTGATAAGATGGCTAATTGATTTGACTATAATTTGGCCTCCTATCAGTTTTACTGATAAGATGGCTAATTGAAAATAAACACTTATTTTGTAAACAGATAATGCTCTGTGGTTATTTATGGATGGAAACTTAGGAAATTGCTATTAATGAAATAATTAATATATTAAACATACATTTTGCTTTGTTAACGATTAAAATCCGTTCAGAAATAAGGTTTTTAGAACATTTTGAACAATTTTGCTCTATGAAAAAGGATACAATTGCACCCCTGCTGATCCGACTACTGATAAGCTGTCAACAAGCATTGACAAGTAAAGTGTGACCACTAATTAAACAATAATAATGAGCATTATCTGACCATTCCCTGATCTGACCAGAGCTGGGTATAAATAGTGCACTACTACCAACACTAATTGATGTTGGGAGTGACACTAGTCGTCGAGGGGGGTGGGGACACCAGTAATTGGGGTAGATAGTGGCTTTGGTTTTATACATTTTTGGTACGTGTAGAGCAACCGGGAATCCCTGGGATTGAGAAATCAGTCTTTTTGATTAGGGCAATGAAAGTCGATTTTGAGTTTCCCGTCACCGCCCTCACTTCATTTTCTGACCCTCATTTGAATTCATTATTGTGACTATTTTTAATATACTTTTGAATCTCATTAGGGCTAAACATCCATCTTCAAGTGAGTGAGTGGCAAATAACAACACATTTTACATTCGTGTTAGTCATATAACGAAAGGCAGAAAAATAATGAATAATGAAAAAGTTACCTCACTTGTTTTCAGAAATCATGTGACGGGAAACTCAAAATTGACTGTTAGTGGCCTTATGATGTGATTGTAACTACCAGTAAACTATACATTGCGAATAAATATATCTGAAATTAATTACCATGCTTCAATATCAAGGTTAACAGTTACTGATAATAGATAATTGGATTGTCATGAAATGTGGTTGATATGAAATTAAGATTTAATTTAAATCTGGTCAACCAGACATACCTATTTTTGACGGACGAACCGACGTTGCGACTGAAACCTTCAGTCTTCAGCTGGGTTGTGATGCAAATGACCTTGAGTACCGGACACTTCCGGTATTGATGACAATCGACGAGGAATGTCCTTTATGATCCTGTCCCAGCCGTGTGATAGTTTGGCCCGGACACCGCCACCGCGGTTGAGGGATGTTTGCTCAGCCCTCACCCAGATTGCCTCTTTCACTCCACGGTCAAACCAACGATGCTCGCGATCTAGGATTCGGACATCCTTGGTGTCAAAATGGTGTCCGGTGGCTTTCAAATTTAAGTACACTGATGAGTCGTTTCCACCTGAGCTGGCTCTGCGATGTTGTAACATGCGATTGTGAAGAGGTTGGGCGGTTTCTCCTATGTAAGAGTCTTGACAGGCTTGCTCTTCAGAACAGCGGACCCCGTATACCACTCCACGGATCCTCCCCTTGGGCTGTTCGGCCTTGGGATGCACTAAGGACTGGCGGATCGTGTTCGTGGGTTTAAAGTGGGTGGTAATTCCGTGGTCGCGATAAATTCTTTTGAGTTTTTCCGATAAATCTCCGTGATATGGGATGGTAATACTTGTTGTTCTCCCCGTCTGATTCGTGCTACTGGCGGTGGGTTTGCTGTTGTCCTTGTTTAAGGCCTTGTTAATGGCCCAGCCCTGGTAACCACAGTTACCCAGTGCTTTGCGAAGATGTTGATGTTCAGCAATCTTATCGGAGTCTTTGGTGATGATCGACTCAGCTCTATGAAACAAGGTGTTGACCACGCCGAGTTTTTGAATGAGCGGGTGATTGGAACCAAATTGAAGGTATTGGTCCGTGTGTGTCTGTTTTCGATAAACAGACACAGCAAGGGAGCGATCTTCTTCCACGGACACTAAACAGTCAAGAAACGCGAGTTTGTTATTTGACAATCCTTCCTGCGTGAACTTGATATGGGGATCAATTTGATTGATGTGGTTGAAAAACCTATCAAGTTCGTTGGATTTAATTAAAATCCAAGTATCATCCACATATCGATACCATCTAGATGGCGCTATGCCGGGAAACGTTGACAAAGCAATGCGCTCAAATCTTTCCATATAAAGGTTAGCGATAATCGGTGAGACGGGCGAACCCATGGAACATCCATGACATTGTTGGTAGAATTGTTTTGTAGAATTGTTTGTTTGGATCATAAAGGACATTCCTCGTCGATTGTCATCAATACCGGAAGTGTCCGGTACTCAAGGTCATTTGCATCACAACCCAGCTGAAGACTGAAGGTTTCAGTCGCAACGTCGGTTCGTCCGTCAAAAATAGGTATGTCTGGTTGACCAGATTTAAATTAAATCTTAATTTCAACATACCCAGATGAATGAGAGTCTACACAGTTTGTTGATATGAAATCCCTTAATTAAGCAGCAAACATTCTTAAGGTTATCTGAATATAGATTGTTGGATTGTTGTAAAACTCAGAGGATGTGATTTCAATTGAGCCGTTTGTTACAAGTATGAATTAAATGTAGACCAATTTAGCACACATTTTCCAATTTAGCTTTCGACATGAAAATTTTGAGTATTTCCTAGTATGTCATTGGTGGTATTTACCAATAAATGCCAATATTTCGCACCCGTTAGTTATGCCAAACATTCAAATTTACTAGCTTTCCAAGTACTTGCAATGCAAAATTATGAAACATGATCTTCATCCATGGCGTTGTCTTTTTAAAGACATTTCTTGTTTATTGTATCTCTAAAAGGAATGATGATAAGTATAAACGTATACATTTTCAGAAAGGAAATGACACAAGCAACCCAACTAACATAACAGGTTCCTGCAGTTTTTGGAGAAACTCACAAAAATAAAAAGAAGACTATTGAGAGATAGCGATGTTCCATGTACGCCTTGCACCTTACGGCCGTTTATTCGTACGGATATTCGTACGTGTACACCGGATACTGAATATATAATTTTATAGGTTAAGCCTTGTTTATTGCCTGTATTAATATTATTTGCTTATCATTTATGACCAAAAAAATGATCTCGACAGACGATAATAGACTTTCTCAGCACCTATAATTGGCAGGGATGCAAATTGTGTGGGAGCGGTGAGCACCGCCCCTAGGAAATGAGAGTTAAAATTGAGGAAATAATACCATGGGAAGAAAAAAGAAAGAGAGGAAAAGGGAGGGAGAGAGAAGAAAAAGAAAAGAGGAGAGGAAGGGGAAAAGAGGAAAGAAAAAGAAGAGAAATGAGGTACACTATAACAGGGGAGGGCTGTGAGGCAGTGAAGCTACTGTTTGAATGGATTCACATTATTGTTCAAGAAATAAGAGCAAAATAGAGGAAGGTGTTGGTGTTAAAATATGGAAATGGGACATGAGGAAATTTACAATTCATCACCATATAGGTGTTCAATGTAATTTACATGGAAAAAAGAAGTTGGATGAAGGCAGGTGGAAACAGGGCACATATCTGAGGAAATTTACAGAGAGGCAGCAATCATATAGCTAAGGAAATTTATAGAGAGGCAGCAATGAGGATTTTATGGGAACAAAAGTCAGTCATGAAGGAATTCAGTGTAATGAGTGTATCAATACTAATGCCACTGAGAAGGGACAAACTGGAAAATATTGAAGAAATTTAAAAAGAAGAAATTACAAGAATCATAAAGCACTGAACAAGTTGTGCTCCCTCTGACAAATATGAAAGAAATGGGGGTGGGGGTAAAGGAAAATAAAAGGGGAAAGAAGCCTCTGTCCCACCAAAATTGATCCCAAACTAGTGTAAAATACCAATTTAAGGCCTTTTTTGGAAACTCGAAGACTTAACATACAGTCGCTCTAAAAATACACACTATGTTAACATTCTCATCTTTTGAAGTGCAGAATAAAGCTATTTTATGCATGGTATGATTGAGGAAATCTTCAGCCTAAAAACCTTGCTCCTGAGGAACAAATCACAATTTGCACCCCTGATAATTTGACACAATTTCCCACTCAAAACCATCAAAAAGAAAGCACCCTTTTCTGTGCCCTTTGTACAATGTTGTATATCAAATTGACCCGGCAAAATGAGCCGAAAACTTGTATTGATCTTTGTTTTAATCTCCATATACTTTGAAAACTTTGCCCTTTCCTTCTCCGTGAACTTACCCCTATTATAGTTGCGATGACATTGATACTACTGTAACCGACAGTTGCTAAAGCAATTTCTTCTTGATCAAGCCCCGCTGATTTAAAGATTTCGGTTGTGTAAAAGAAAAGCTAAAAGGGATGTAGATATCACAAAAGTACATTATATAAATGGGAATTGTGATTATGATCATATTGGCATATAAATAGCTCATAATACTCTCGCATATCAAAATGTACACATTGATTCGCTAAAACAGGCAGAAATTTCAAAAAATAATTTTTGCTAACATACCCTGCAAATTATTAAGACCGATAACAACCTAATAAAGGTTAAATGTAACATTTATTCAATGTTTGGGGAGTTGGACATTGATCCTTTTTGCCAATTTGTCATATGAAAAAGAATTACCCATGACAATTAATGCCTTATCCTTCACTTTAAATTATATCTCTACTATTTTTAACTCTTTTGCATGGATCACAGATAATGCCTGGTGCATAGAGGAATATTATGCCTGAATTTAACGACCTTCCCAAAGGCAGGTAACAAACTCACCGCTGATATGCCAGAGAATTGAAACCCGAAATTCATGAAAAGACATAGCAAGAGCGGCGTCTTCCATTCAGGATTTTTCAGTCTAATAATATCCATGACACCCACACCACGATCAGTAGAGTTACTTTCATCTCGCTGGCCCTCAATTTTCATCTCCGTAATTTCGGTATTAATATCTGCGGTTTTACCTCGAAGCTGCCGTAAAGCTGAAAATATAGGAATATCGAATCTTATCAGTGAAGCAGAAAAATTGGTTATCCATACATTTATTTTCCAATGATGGATAACTGATCAATGTATTGTGATTGAGCGGATTATGGATCATTTATTTCATACTGCATAACGTACGTTATCCCGCATACATTCATACGAAGTAATTATTCATCATACACCTCGTACAACAAGGTACCGCTTGATACTCAACAAACTATCAGAGTGTAATAGAAAATCCATCGACACATATATACCTATCTCAGCATCCCGGTAGCGTTTTCGTCTGAGAAACAGATAGCGTGGACTTTCTGGGCAAAAAGGAAATACAATAATGATACTCGTCCCCATAAAGCCAACTAAAGATAGAAGTATCGGCCATGATTCCTGGTCATAGAAGCACCAAAATCCGACCACCTGTGACAAATAAAAGTAGAGAAGAATTAAAATGCAAAATTTTAGTTATTTCCGCTGTATTTTGTTCTCTTGAATTGTGAAATAGTTATACGATACGTGGGGTGTGTCGGTGTGTAATATAATGTGCATACATGATGGTAGGTATACGCCGTAGAAATGACGTAGTTAAACGGATTCACTGCCATAGCAATAGATGAATACAATTTTGGCTATATCGCCCCGCACTACAACGTTCATACGGTACCGATGCATTGAACCATGGAAATAGTAGCTTATCTACTATTTCCATGATTGAACCATAGATGTCAAAGAAATGCTAATCACTTGCACCTGTAAGATTAGTCTCTTTGAAAAGAGCGGTATTGCATTCAATCTATTATAATGATTGAAGACAGGTGATGAGTGCAACCTGCTGCAGTGCAGCGCGGTATATTCAAAAATTGTATTCATCTATTGCTATGGTAGTTAATCCGATTATGATGTCACTTCTACTGCGTATAGGTGTGACGGGATGAGTGGGTTTGTGTGGGGAGGGCGAGTGTGGGTGGAGGGCATGGTTGCAGGCGCGTCCACATTTGTATGTCTTACATGACTAAGTAGTTGTCCACTGACTCCCATAAAAACACTGAAGACTCCGATTGCTCCACGTAAGTTGACAGGTGATATCTCAGCAAGATAAACAGGTGTGATTACGAGACTAATTCCTGCAAGAACACAGATATGATATGAGCAGTGATAAATAGACAATTTAAATTATGGCAAACTCCTCTTCATCATTCAATCATCATAGTCAATATCATACTTCGGTTACCATTCTATCGTAACTTACCGGCATATATACCAGCCACAAATCTGCCCAAGAATAGTAACCCGTAGATGCCTGCTATTTGACTGAATCCCATTAGCAAACCTGCAATTGGAAGAAGTATGGCACACACAACCAAACTACGCTTCCTAGATAAGACCAAATTTAAGAGTTTCAAATATTATTTTCTATACAAAGTGGATCTTTTTCTTGAAACAAAAAAATAATCTGTTTTGAACAGTTTCAGTCACTTTCATTGACGAAAGTGGACAATGGTGGAGACCATGTCAGTGTATGTGATTTTTTAATTAAGGATGTAAACACGCCAAACATTTTCTCCTTTTGAAGCATTGACGTACCTATTTTAGCACAGGTCCACAAAAACATGCATGGGGTGGGTGTGTGTGTGTATGGGGGGGGGGAGGGGTGTTGGCTGCTCTTAAAATTTGTTTAATACGCGTTCAAAAACGTGCCGCAAGAATATTCTAATATAATTTTAAACACTACTTCCTGATTCCTGTTTAGGCAACCTGTTGCGCTGGGTAAAGACGATGCTGGGGATTAACCACAAAAATAACGATAATAATGCTCAACATGGACAACAAAGTCGCTAACGCGATCACGCATTCAACCCACCTATGACCTCACTCCACTCCTACACAACCCACCTCTCTAACACCCCATACATTAACACCCACACCTTAAACACACCCACCCTCATCTCCAATATCCTCCCACCACACACACGCCCCCTAAACATGCTAAAAGTTCAAACAACAAATACGAACCTTCCTAATGCATCGCTAATTTGTCCTCCAATGATAGCTCCAAATGCACCGCCTACAGTATAGATTGTCACTGTGCAAGAATATATCCAAGTTATAGCCAACTCTGGTGCATTGCCGTTCCATTTCTCTTGATTTGTTACATTAAGAAATTCTAAAATAAACTTGGGGAGCGAAAAACAAACGGCTTTGATTAATATGTAGTTTATGATATTTTGTGTCACAATGTAGTTCATTAAAATGGTTTTTGGTAATACCTATGTGTAATACATATGCAACTTTTCTTCATCATGGACGGAAAGGGACTCATCGGACTGTGGTCACAGTATTTGAACACAAGAGTGCCACCAATATCCATCTTATGATCATACCCAAGTTTTTTCATCCGGCATAAAAAACCTGCGTGTTTACGCCCAAATGACTTCAAGCTAATCGTGGATCCAATTGCGCTCGTTTTAGTGATACACCATCGCCTTACCCAGGGTTAGGACCGGCCATCAAAAATGGCTATATAGAGGAGGGTTGGTGAGCCCCACCATATAGGTTTCTACGGCAAATTCCATGATTTTAATTTCGCTCTTATAAAATTCATTCCAAGAGATATCGACATGACGACATTTTACTATTAGCAGTTAGGTTGAAAAAATAATAGAGAAAATCCGGAGCAGATCGCATGTTCGTAGAATGTTAGCCGAAAATTTATTTTTCCTAAATACATGGTCAGAATTTCCTAATTTTGCGAGGGCGTGCTCACATTATGACGTCATAGCGACATTATGTGTAGAATGTTTGTACGTATGTTGGTATCACGTGATAAAGGAGACCCGTAGCTATACATCGGTACCAAACTATGGTTGGTGATATATGACATTTATTACAGAAAATTAAGGGGGTCGCAACAAATCATTCTTCGAAGCGTAATTTGTTTTACAAAAAGTAGCTCAGTAGTGAACAGGCATACGTCTCATAAATATACCGCAACAGGTATTCAGGTTGTTCTGGATTTCTTATTGCTGAGAATGGGGATTTTGTATTTGTTCTGAGTAATAACCAGTGGATCCGGAACTGGGGGGTGTGGGCTGAGACCGGCACCCCCAATTATTAAAATTTACTTTACTTATTAGTCGTGTTACTTACTGGGGCAGCAACGGTCATAACACCAGCATTATATCCTAAAGGTACACTAGCACCGATGGATATCACTAAAGTAGATAGAGCTAACCAAAATGTCACTTTACCGTGAAGTCTCTGTAAGAAAAGAAGATGTATACAACAATCACGTGCATATACCTGAGATGGGCTCTCTTCATAGTTCTGCGCTCTGTTTTGTGCCCTTCGTATTACATACAATAATAATTTTTAGAACGTATAGCTATGAAATTTTAAAGTTAAAACTGAGTTAAAACTTGCTTTTTGAACAACAAATTGCGCTGCTAGCATAACAGTTCATAACATTACCGAACTAAAATACTTCAAATAGAATAGTCAAAGGTGATACTTACTTTTTTGTTAATAAGAGGTTTCCTAGGATCTTGTTCGATTAAGCCAGCTTCTTCTAGAAGTGCATCAATATCGGCATTTTGTTTTTCCATCATGTAACAGAAATACCGTGAAGCTGAATCAACCGATCATGGTCATCCAGAACGTAATAGATATAATTTAAAAACACCTATGCTAGGATTTAGATTTAACCTTTAACAAGTGCATCGAAATCAATTGATCATTTATTGACTATCTGTTCTAGGACCTTGTACCGTGACGTCTCGTTATTTGTTTTCCTATACGACATGGAATAAATAGTTGACATGGGTTAGTAACAACAATTCAATTTATTTATTATTGACTGTGGTATAAAATATAGCTAATTTTAACGTATAATTTCTGGTACTGCTTTTTATCTTGAACTTCAACGTTGGTTCGGTCAAACATTTATGGAGCACGTTGAAACCTTTTCCTGGTCGCTGCTCTCGCAATATTATATCTAGACCACACCCCCTGATAAACTTTGTGACTAATTGTGCAGTTTTCTCAAAAAATAACTACACACTGGTAACAAAAGTAATGTATATTATAGGGACAAGGAATCCAATTACTTCACTGAAATTTCAGTGATTCAAGCCAAGTTGTTCATTATATGATATATCTGTTAAGAAATGAGGTACATTCTAGCGGTACCTCGTTTCTTATCATAAATAACGTACCGCTTGTCTTGAGTCACTGAAATTCCAGTGTAGTAACTGGATTCCTTGCCATATATAATATACATAACTTTTGTTACCAGTGTGTTATTATTTTTTTGAAAAAAAAATGCAAAAATAGTCACAAATTTATCAAGGGGTGTAGTACCACCTGAAAGGGGGGGGGGGCAAAGATTTGTTTTTGCAGGCCGGGGGGGCAACAAAGTTTGAGGCAAACCAAGGGGGGGGAGCACTTTTGTGACATGGCGTTTGAAATTTATCCCCTGGGGCCTCATAATGATTACACAGTCCCTAAACAAACACATTTGACAACTGTTTAAGAAACATTGTCGCTTGATTGCTATTTTTGTTCTTTTTTAAAACTAAAATATTGGTCGGATCAATCTCTACTGATCCGAGCTATGGCCTGATTACCTATACCAAACCGTGGTTCAAACGAGATTTTATTATGTATATCACAATATGGTCGGAATCACTACTGTAGTTTGGAATCTTGGGGTGGCTGTTTTTGCCCGGAGTCATTTTTGGCAGGCTCGAGTGGACGATTGTCTACCTTTGGAGAGCGTGACTTTGTGGCTAGAGTTCTCGATTCAGTTTTGGTGCACGAAGTCCCAGATTGAATTCTCGGTCTCGTATGACCAACCCTATTTTCACGGAAACAAGATCATCGCGCAGCACCGGCGGTGAAAAACTTGATAGGATATTGAGCTATATTGACTGGGAAAATATTAGGCGGATTTTAACTGTAGATTAAAACGCAAACTTCCGCTCTCCACATGGGTGCAATTAGTGTTGAGAAAATGAACCATTATAGAATTCCGTCCTTCGGAGGGGACTTTAAGCCGTTGGGCCCGTGTGCAGAAGATCCATACATGCATGTGTAGCTCTCAGTCAGTCTTGAAAATAGTAGGGTGTTGACTTTTGAAGATATGCCCTTTTAAAGACAAGTACCCGTTTTTCACTCTGTCCAAGTTTCCTTGATTTCTTCATTTGTGGCAAAACCCAAGATCTTTGCAAACGTATTACTGCTATATTCGCAAGTATCCGGCGCACAAGGTTGTTACGCAACGCAATTGATGCAATGAGGACTAGGGCTGAAACCTGTATTCGTCAAGGAGGCAACCCGATAGAGGGCAGAGCAGCACAGTAAACTCACTTCAAAAGAACCAAAGACAAACTAAACAGCCCTTTTTAGGACTACCTTTTATTCCAAAAAGAGAAATGACTTATGTTGTCAATAAAAAGAAAGCAAGAAACAATAAAGTAAGAAAGTAAGAAACATAATAAAACTAGTGGCAAATGGTGGTCATAGACCACAAACCTAGCTGGGGCATGTTGGTGTTGTGGAGGTATCTGACCCTACAAAATGTTCCAAAAATGCTCTCCTGGTCATGGGGTTTGTTTTCACCGAGTTTGAGTCCCGTACTCCTAACAGATGTCCAAAAAATTCAATTCTAAGATTTGACCCCAGATGACCTTTGACCTGAACTATGCATGATGTTCCATAATGTTCCCCTGGTCTTGAGGTTTGTTGTCACCATGTTTGAGCCCCGTACCTCTTACAGATATCCAGAAAATGAAATTCTATGATTTGACCCCAGATGACCTTTGACATGACCCTTGCACAGTGTTCCAAAATGTTCCCCAGGTCAGTAAGTTTGTTGTTGTGGAGTTTGAGCCCCGTACCCCTAACAGATGTCCAGAAAATGCATTTAGAAAATTTGACCTCTACATGACCTTTGACCTGACCCCTGCAAAATGTTCCACTGGTCATGAGATTTGTTGTCACTGAGTTTGAGCCCCATACCCCTTTCAGATATCCAGAAAATGAAGTTATAAAGATTTGACCCCAGATAACCTTTGACCTGACCCCTGCAAAGTGTTCCAACATGTTCCCCTGATCATTAAGTTTGTTGTCACCAAGTTTGAGCCCCATACCCCTTACAGATGTCCAGGAAATGCGTTTCTAAAATTTGACCTCTGCATGACCTTTGACCTGACCCCCGCAAAATGTTCCCCTGGTCATGAGATTTATTGTATCGAGTTTGAGCCCCATACTCCTTACAGATGTCCAGATAATGCAATTGTAAGATTTTACCCCTTAATGACCTTTGACCCCAATTCTGTGTGCAAGGTATGGGCACTGGGTAAAGCTGATACACATGTGTAAGTGACGTCATTGTGCTATGTAATATGTGACAGAAGAAGCATTTTGAAGATATTTGGTTATATACCGAAAATGCCCCTTTAATGACCTTTGATCCCAATTCTGTTTGCACCATATGGGCACTGGATATAGGCGATACATATGTGCAAGTTACGTAATTGTAGGGTGTAACATGTAGGAGGAGAAGCATTTTGAAATTTGTTGCCAGAAGAAGAAAGAAGAATCGGATAGCATTACAGTACCTAGCTTGGGGGGTTGAAAACCCCCCAGCTAGGTAACAAAAAGGCATAAAATAACCGAGAAAAACATACGTAAGTAATTGCAAGTACATGTATAGCAAAAGAAGTCCCACCCCACATCAATTTCGCCCAAATTAATGACACTTAACAAAATCCATAACCCATAAGCCCACCGGTAAAGCCCATTCCCTAAAATAAAGTTGTTATTTTATAAAGTTATCATCGAGGGCTGTTTTATATTCATACATGGTATATGCACTTTTCAATCTTTGAAGTAGCCAAACCACCGTGGACAGAGTGAAAAACGGATACATTTCTTTAAAAGGGCATATCTTCAAATGTTATGAGCCGATTGAAATAATTGTTTCGGTTTATTAAAGCTAACGGGTAAAGGCTTCTTTACATACCAACATATACTTAATCAACTTTTCTGAAATAGGAGAAAAAGAGGGCGCAATGAGGGCCTCTTTTTGGGCGGACACCCTGTACTTTATTAAGAGTTTTAGTTCACTCTGAATATATTTGCTGTAATTTTACGGCCAGAACGGTCCATTTTCCCAAAATTTACAAAACATTTTTATGGAACTGTGTTCTGGCACATGTTTTAATAGTATTAAGTTTTAGTATCTTCAATAATATCCGTCTCTTTCACAGCACCACCATTTACATAAGTCTCTGTCCCAAGGTCTTCTTCTAGCCCTTTCCTTTTCTGCTTAGGTGATTTTACAAAGTTGGCCGTAATCTCTTCAAAAGTCTTATTTTTAGTTTCAGGTAAATATCGATATAATAAGATAGTAGCTATTAATAAACAGGTGAAGAATATCAGGAAGGTATAGCCGCCGATTTCTTCCTGAAAGAGATAAGAAAAGAACACATTATGCGTTATGTCATCGATAATCAAAGGTTGGTTGTAACCCTGGAATTATGGAAACTTTTGGGTCATAACTGCCAAATTGTTTGTCTAATAATTATAAAGTATATAAAAGTATACATATTTAAAATGGCAAAGACTGGATGAATCCATCTGTGGTGTCAAATTTGAGCAAAAATACTCAGTTTTTGAGAAAATCCCACTAAAATGTATAAATATTTAGGACCCTTTTTTATTACTTTTTTTTTTAATTTTCGTCAAAATTTAGCATTTTTGTAAACCATTTTTTTGAAAAATTGTCAAAGTAATAATAAGCTATAATACTCAGGTGATGATACTAATGTAGGCCTACTTGCAATACATCTTACATTGGTTACGCTTACAAGCACTATAAGTGGTGAAGGCAAAGCCGCTTGCAAGCGCAAAATGTACCTCTCCTGCCTCTTCGATTAAAATATTAACATTAAAAGTAGAATATATAGTTTGTGGTATCAAATTACATAAAGGTTGCTGTTGGTCAATGTTACATTAAGGTTACTGTTGGTCAATATTACATTACGGTTACCCGTAACCTAAATGCAATAACTCCACGGCATTTGCGATTATCTTGACTATTTTAACAATCACTGTAATTATAAACAATCAATTTGAAATACTAGCATCATTGAGAAATAATAAAAAATTAAAATTGTGTTTTTTCATACTTACGTTTAAGAGTGGAAATATAAGTGATATAAAGGCCATAGCCCACCAAGTTGCCTGAAACGTTATGCTCACCGCCGCTGGTCGTGTACTTTGCAACCATAGCTCCGCTGCTATCAGATTTTTAACACTCACTGAAACAACAAAAAACCTAAAGTTCGAACTTACAAAATTCATATTATGTGAGACAAGCTGACATAAAAGTCATGGGCATACATCTATTATATTGGTAATCGGTGGCGTAAACGGATGAGGGGGAGGTGTATCATGGTCATCATGGTCCCTTGCAACGGATACATTTCAAGTCATCGGTACAATGCCGGTCCGGGACCGTGTGTACCAAGTCCGTATTAACAAAATTGGACAATATCTGCTATATATGCTTCTTTCTTTTGACCTATTTCAGTTAAGCATAAGCAGTTTAAGCATATTAATATTGCCAATTTTCCCAGTAAAGTCATGCTGAAATTTTACCCGACACGCCATTGGAAGCTACTGAAGTAGGGGAGGGCTCTAATTACAGTCAGTCTTCGGTGAAATCATTTTTTTTTGGTCGGTATATTTACATTGTTTTGAGTTTGAGCCGCTTCCTCCAGTGGCGTATGGATTTCATCTTGACATTGGGGTTGGAAAAACAAATGAAAATCATGGATTTTACTGCAGAAACCTATGGTGGTCCTCATTGATGGTCGTTCCTACCCCCGGGAAAGGTGTTGGGGGAGAAATTGTATCACTAAAATGAGCGCAAAGGATGGACCTACGATTAGCTTAAGTCGTTTGGGCGTAAAGACGCGTATTATTTACGACGGATGAAAAAACTTGGAATAATATGAGTGTTCTAATTACTGATTATTATTACCTGGACCAATACCAAAAATGGCTGTAAAAAGAAAGACTATAGCGATGGTCAACCATTTCATCCAATCCAGATCATCCTAATAAATGAAAACATATATTATGATAATGTCAATCTAATGTTGTGTACTGTTATATTCGGAGATATCTTCCAGTATTACTTATGATCACTTTAATATAATAGGGGAATTATTGTAGGGATGACCTTTGGCCCCTCTTTGGCAAGCTTAGGGGGCATAGAAAAAATGAATGCAATCCTAGTTTTATCATTTGAGGTGTAAGGATCCAGAAAAAAAAACATTAGTTCCACTATCTGACTATTGTAGCAAGACAAAATGCTAATTCATATACCGTATTACTGCACAAAACCATGTACTAAAGGTGCATTTTTGAGTTACACATGACATGCCCCGACTCTCCGAGTGAAATCGTCGAATGATGTGATTGGAAACTATTTCGTGAAAATATGATAGCACTTAATCATAGTAAATGTAGGCCTATTATATGATTATATATACCTGTGTATTAATAGATACTGTCATTCCTAGAAGCAAGACAAGTCCTGCCATGAAAGGATATAGTAATAATGGTCTCCTTCCAACCCTGTCTACTAATAATACCTGTGCTTAAAACGAAAACAAATGAGTAATTTGATTCATAAACAAAAACTAATAATAAACGACAAAATTATAAAAAATAATGCAACCAGACATTCAACAAAATCAGGCTTGTAACAATCAAAGTCGAGCTAAATCTATACAATTGCGAAATTTGAATCTCCCCTATGAAAGCTGTCTTTCATGATGGGGGAGTCATTACAGGGGCGTAGCCAGCTTTCTTGGTCAGGAAGAGCAAAATAACAAATTCGGTGGCAAAGACAAACAACATTTCCCGGTGGCATCATTTTGACAAGGATTATTGGTGGGATATATATAATTATATATATATAATTATACATTTCCGGTTTTCTTAGAGAGACTGTACATGTAAAGTCTTCAAAAAGAGACTTTACTGGGATGGTGTGCGCGCATAGCTCACAAAAATTGGTATTTTACTCTCTGATTTTAGCACATAATCGTGGTGAATTTTGATTTTCATTTATGTCAGGGGGCACATTACTGCTACTGGGCGTCAAGTTAGCAAGTCATGGTTTTTATCCTCCTCTTCTCGGGAACTTACCCCTATAATAGTTGAGAAGACGTTGACAGTGCTGTAACCCACAGTTGCTAGAGCAATTTCTGTTTGATCAAGACCCGCTGATTCAAATATTTCGGTTGTGTAAAAGAAAAGCTAAAAGGGATATAGAGGTACAGATATCAGAGCAAGGTAGGCTGGTTTTACTAGGTAAAGTGGTTTTCTTTGTTGATTATTGTTCTGTGATTACTGTGTCTATGGGTGCTATAATCACGATGAGGAGTGTGAAATTATCAAAACCTTGCGCAATTCGAGATATCCAAGATCAGTTTACACAGGGGTCAAAATTTAGAAATTGTCCAAACCTATGCTAAATTGTTTCTCTATTCAGAAAATACATAGTTTCCGCTATCTACGACTTACTGTTGTGGAATTATGAATAAAAAGATCGAAGGTTAAAGGCCCATTCAGTGATTTGCTCATCCGAACGATCGTAAAAATCATCTAAATTCAGATTTTGGTACCTTTGTCATTGTCATAGATGTGCTAACATAGCTTGCGAGTGGTTCAGCCGAAAGCCGCGTATTTAAGACAAAATAAGACATTTTACACAAATCTGTTATTAAGATACTGACAGTATTTAAATTAGCTACATGTATTTGAATGGGGCTTCAACTTCGTCAGTACTGCTGTTTTCTTCGTTTGTTGCCAAATTTGTCATTTCAAAAATACCAAATGACAATTTGAATGACTTATCCTTCACTTTTAAGCAATTTATAAACAATTTTAATATTTGTACACTTGCGCTGGGATCACTGAATGGGTCTTTAAATAGGGAACCCCACAGAGTTTAAAACAGAAAATGTTTCCAATTTTGATGAGAATTGATTATTTGTTCTTTTTGGGATAACAACGCTAATAAAGAATAGTTTAGACCACCTAGAATGAATGACTCGTTACCTGGTGATGATATTTCTCTAATCGGTTACCTAGGCAACAACTCGTGACAGGTAATTATAACTATTCTTTCATAGAATTGAGATAACAGTACCAACATTTGGAGATAATATTCATTGGAGCATTTGTTCTGTTCTAGCCCATATTGATCTTCAACTTTAACCATTGACCTTTTGGCTTATAAACTCCGCCCGAAACGATAAGTTATAGGTAGGTCAAACGGTATTTTGTTTTATCCTTATGATCAGAGGAACGGTTTGGTATGGGTTTTAATAAACATTTGAGTAGTTTTGAATATTTGACCCTTGTGTAAGGAGACCTTGGATAACTTGAATTGCTCAGCTGTGACAACTCTACATCCTCATTTTACCCACCGTAGAACAATAATCAGTAAAGAAAAACACTTTAACTAACAAAACCTAATAAAACAATAATAGTTTGCTGCAGGACTAATAAGATTATGATCATGACGACATAATTATACATAATTATAGTTTTAACACTCACTTATCAAAATGTAACAAAAAGTGTTTTGCATAAAATCCATTTAGTTTTATCTAGCATTGTGTCTAGTTTCATTTAGTTGTGTGTGTGGTGGTGTGGGTGCGGTTGTTTGCAGTATGTGGGGCGTGGGATGCGTAGGGTATGTGTGGTAGAGCTTCAAATGCAGGTGGCTCATAAAATGATCAAATCTAAAGATTTTCAAAAAGTTAGGCCCATATTTCTGATCTAACAAACTCACCGCTGATATGCCAGAGAAATGAAACCCAAGCGTTATGAAAAGGCAGAGCAAAAGTGGCCTCTTCCATTCAGGATTTTTCAGTCTAACAATATCCATAACACCCACCCCACGATCTGTAGGACCACTTTCATTTCTCTGGGCCTCAATTTTCATTTCCTCAATCTCGGTACTAATATCTGCAGTTTTACCTCGAAGCTGTTGTAAAGCTGAAAGGTAAAACAGAAACATTTTTCAGTAGCTTCCGAAGAATGCACGTTTCCATTGAAAGCTTACTGATTCGTTTTATTGTCATCAAGAGCGAATTATGAATCATTTATTTTATTTATTCTGCATTACTTTTTAATACTAGCTATTACGCACGTATTTGCTAGTTATAATTTTCCCGCATCATTCATATTCATCATACACCGCATTATTACATCAACAGTAACGTTAGATGCTAAACCAACTGACTAAAGCTTTTATTCACCTATTGTGTCCGATTTGAGGGCTGACATATTGGAAAATGTTGTATAGCTTGTTAATTCATTGTATTCAAATTAGCCGCTGACAAACCACTTTGGGCGCCGCCTTGGAATTACATGGAATGTTCGGGTGCGTGTGACCAAATTGCCGAGGCAACTCAAGAACACCTTGGGTTATGTAATAACAATGGTACCGCTTTCTCAAGTGGTGTGCTTACACATGTTTTTGAGCTAAACTTTCAGAGCGTATATAGATGAGTTTCTATGCATACCTATTTCTGCATCTCGGTAGCGCTTTTGCGTGAGAAACAACCAACGTGGACTTTCTGGACAAAAGGAAATACAATAATGACAACCATCCCCATACACCCAACTAAAGATAAAAGTATCGGCCATGAGTCCTGGTCATAAAAGCCCCAAAAGCCAATCACCTGTAGCAAAGAAAATACGAGTCCCGATACGAGTATAGATATGATAACTACAATACGTTATGCAAATTGGATTCTGTTCTCTGTAACTGTGAAAGAGTGCATTGTGGGTAAGAGTGTATGTGTTCATTTGCTTATGTGTTTGCCGGCAAACGTGGACGTTTTTATGAAGCTTTACATTCCAACCGTGGACGTCACTGCAAGCGATGTGCAATTGACTGCAAACAACCTAATATAATGCATATGTGAGTGCGTCCCCTCAAAGTCAGTCCCGGTTGATAGGTTAAAGTCCAGAATATTGTGTATAATTTGTCTAAAACGGGTCAACATCCCTGGTTAGGCGGAGAAAATCATGAAAAAACTTCCCCGTTTGCCGGCAAATACCTGTAAGGCGTGTATGACAGGCTGCGTGTGGGAAAACGGCGACGAAACCGGGGGAGGGCGCAGGCCATTGGCGCCCCACTTTTTCAACCAGTGGGCCCGGCCCTCCCACTTTGATGTTTGATTCATATTGTGTTGTGTGTCACACGTCTGGGCGAACATAAATAATCAATTCTCTATAGAACCTGAAAGAAAGTGTAAAAGTGATGCACCAAATGGCTTCAATTGTTTTGCAAAAGTTTTCAATTCCCCTATGGATAAACAAATCCCCCTTTTCGCTTCTGCTTTGGACACCCAACACTATGGTCCGTATGCACAAAAGATTTAGACCGGGTCTAAAGTCAGACCTGGTCTAACTGGAATTTAGTCTCAGGAAAAAGGACATTTTCGTTTACATTTGCTTAAGTTATTTTGTAATATTTTTGAACTTTGCATTAAAACCTTCAGAATTTGCTAGCTACTATTGTAAGAAAATAATAGTAAAGGACAATTCGTGATGGAACTAAATTCCGCTTAGACCCGGTCTAACTTTAGACCCGGTCTTACTCTTTTGTACATACCGACAAAAATGTTTAAAGCTATAATTTATACAATAATAGTGAAATCTTCAATTTGGGCCGGCCTCCATTTAACCCATTTAAATACTTTCTAACTAAAATATAGTGCCAAAATGGTCCACTAAATGGCTTCAATTGGGCCCCTTGGGCCTTCATTTTGCAAACGTTTCTCACTTCTGACATGTAGACACTCCCCTACGTCGCGCAAGCGCGACGCGATGGCCGCTTCTACATCCGGCACTGACTGCCCCCCCCCCCCCCCACACACACTTTCAAAAGCGCCAGCAGTATGTCTTACATGACTAAATAGTTGTCCGGCGACTGTCATGAAAACACTGAAGACTCCGATTGCTCCACGTAAGTTGACGGGTGATATCTCGGCAAGATAAACAGGTAAAATCACCAGACTAATCCCTGTAATGACACAACATATAAACATCAGTGACTAACCTGAGAAAGAACCACATTTTGTATTGTGCATTTAATTGGTGGTGACATGGAGAAAGGGAGAGAGTTTATGGAGAGACAGACAGAACAGAAAAAGGCACGGAGAGACAGGCTAACGGAGAAGGGCTGAAGGAGAATATAATTCTTCAAAATACCATTCGATCGTATACTGACTTACCGCCATATAAACCTGTCACAAATCTGCCCAAGAATAGTAACCCATAGATACCTGCTATTTGACTTACTCCCATTAGTAAACCTGCAATTGGAAGCAGTATGGCACACACAACCGTACTGTACTTCCTGTGGATAAAACAAAATTTAAAAATCAAATTTGGACAAAGCGCTATTAGTTATTTTCCGGGGACATGAGGGACTAAGCGTGAATCTTTTTCTTGACTGTTTTAAAGACTTTTCGTGCTCTTAAAAATGTGTTATGACGCGTGTTGAACTGAGCTCTGAAAAAATATTCCAATTTATTTTCTGCACCTGTACCATGTGTACTGTAGGACCTACCCTACACTATTAAACAGACTTGAATTTCTGATACGTTTTTCGGCAATCCACAATTGATGAACATCAAGTAAGATGAAAGAACAAATATAAAACAAGTTGTTATAGTGGACGAAAAAAAGTTGGCATGGAAATTAGGCGCTATTCTTTAAAACTGCTGAAAATGTATATACTAGAATTGTGCTTAAGTGTTGGTCTAAAGTATATAAAAGTAAACATATTTAGAATGACAAAGACTTGACGAACACATCTATGTGGTTGAAATTCGGGCAACATAACAAAAACTTTGTTTAAAAACTGGATATAAATATCTAGGAAACGTTTATTATTTTTTTTGATCAACTTCACACCCAAAATGGTTGAAAATTTAGCGAAAATCAGACATTTTATGATTCCTTTACAAAATTTAGCATTCTCAACCATTTTTTAGTTAAAATTTCATGAAGTTCGTCAAAATGTGAGTGTCGAAATTAGGATAATCTCTAACCTAAATTGTTGCCACACGTTGAAAAAATACAGTGTTCTAATTGGCTAATACCACAACTCGTTATGGAATTTTCGCATCGCGTTGTGGATTGAAATTTTCTGGAATGCGTAAAGGTTCGTTCATACTACCACCGCATTTGCGATGCGGTGCGTTGCCGCACTGCATCGTACTGCAAACTACTGCATTGCGATATCGCAGTAAAGTTAAATACATTTTAACTTGGAAATGCGACGAGTTGCGTTGAGTTGCGCCAAAAGTAATCGATATATCGGCATCGCAAAGCAACGCATCGCAAGTGCGGTGGTAGTATGAACGGACCTTTAGAGTAGACTTACCTTCCTAATGAATCACTAAACCGTCCTCCGACTATAGTTCCAAATGCACCACCTACGGAATAAACTGTCACCGTGCAGGAATAAATCCAAGTAATAGCCAACTCTGGTGCATTGCCGTTCCATTTCTCTTGATTAGTTGCATTCAGAAATTCTAAAATAAACTTGAGCGAAAAATAAAACACAGCTTCGATTTATTTGAATATACACTAATGATGTATGTGAATTGGAATGAAAGCGTTCGTTTCATGCATTTGTAGCATTGATACTTTACCGTTGCTTTAAGGGGGTACTACACCCCTGCCCAATTTTGTGCCTATTTTTGCATTTCCCCAAAAATTATAGCGCATTAGTGACAAGTAAGATATGTATATTATAGGGGCAAGGACTACAACTACTACACTGGAAATTGTATTTCAGCACAGACAACAGTTGTGGAGTTACAGTCAAAAATGAGGGAAACCAATATTTGATCAATAAATCAATAACTACTTGCCTTGATTTGCTGAATTTTCAGTGCAGTAGTTGTAGTTGTAGAGGGAATCTCCAAAAGTCATTTGTTCACAATAATATATTTGTTTAGGGATTCCCTAGATATCATAATACTAATTAGTGCATGACACCATATAGGAAACCTTCAGGGAAATCTCTGCTTAATACATGGTAATGCAGAATGTGAGTTAGGGTCTCTCCATATGAAATCAAGGAGGCGCCCCACCTGACCCCATCAGATTTGCTTTATATTTTAGTCATACGTTGTACCTATAAAAATATTAAAAACCTACAAATTTGAGGTCTGTAGCTCTTACGGATTTTCTGTGGCAGCCATTTAAAGTTGGTGTAGGGGGTTCTAAATTTGGACCCAAAAGTTGCCCTTTAAATAAATTTCATCTTTGGGAGTCTGTGCCTTCTTTATAAAAAGAGAGAGAGGTCTGAAGTTTTTGCTATATCTAATACAGATAATTCAGTTTTACTGGGTTTCGTGTCTTTTGCACAACAAAACCGATGCATGTTCAGAATAACCTTCATATTGACACTCTTCCATAGGTTGGGGGAGCACTTGGTTCAAGTCGTATTAATCGGGTCATCAAATCAAAATCAAATAAGTCGTATGGACATTTTTTGTATTTTGTAAGTATGTACAAGGTTATTATCAAATTGTGCATCTTATTTCCACGTCAAGATGCACCCATTGTTTAAAATAAGGACGCAATAACAAATTGCCCTAAAACATGGTCTAGTTGAAATCGGGCAACTTTCACTAACATTTGTGTGTCTGTCGAACCCTGCGATGTTTTCTTCTCATATAAAACACATTTGTGACGTGTCATGTCAAAAGCAGACAGTTTTGGGCAGGATCGTAAATGGAGAAATAGCCAAAAATCTGCCCGGGTGATTTTTTCACAATTTGGGTTTGTTGCGAATTTGTGATGTTATTAATGTTAAAAATATTGTCTGATACTATAGTTTCAGACCGGAATATAACTGGCATCTTGTATTTTTTGAGACATTTTCCAAGGTAATTCCTACTCTCAACATTGTCAATAATATTTTTAAAGGCCGATATCTCAATTTCCAATTTAATATTACCAAAACTTACGAACTCATTATCTTCGCTTAGGAATGTCCGATTTCATTGGGGAAAATGGCGTTATGGAGTAAAATATCTCTATATTTAAGATATGTAAAAACCTCAAAATTTATGACCTGCCCAAAAGTGTCTGATTTTGACATGACACGTCACATTTCATCACGAGATCAAATAGAAACAAAATATTTTTATAGAGATTATCCAAAGCTATGCTTATTTTTTAACCGTTTCCGACGTACCAAATTTGTATTTGCTTTAACCAACATACTATGACAGAAGCAACCCAAAATCACATTTTCATAATCTTTATTGTATAGCTGAGATGTAAGAGTATAGTCATGGGTAATTTCAATATCCTGGCACGTAAGATAACAGAGATTTAATGGAGATAAAACTTTTTGAATGATCATCGCAATCTCTGTAATAAAAAATGTCACAAGAGTAATAATTCCAAATTGGATATTACTGGTAGACAATAAGAACTGCAGGCAGTTCTGTACCAAGTGTGGTTTATTTGGTGTATGAGAAATGGCAGCAAAGTGCCTTCAAAGAAGAGCACTTGGCAATCAGATAACTTTGGAGCGTGGTGAGCGAAGGTGTTATTAATTCGGTCACTAGAAGAAGGATTTTCTAGATTACGCCATATGTGCAAATCTTGTGAAGAAAGGGATTCTTTATGGCAATTATGCAATTCAAGTCAGCAGTTGACTTTGCCAGGATATAAATTTGCAAGTAGATATTACTTCAGAGACTCATCTTGAACTTGGTGATTTTACTGCTGTTGCTACTGAATGAAAGAACAAGACTTTCTTTTAAGTATCAGAAATATTGTAATTACCATAACCTGTTGTATATAACATGATCTTAATTTGAGTAAAATGATCAGTAATTGTTGAAATTAAACAAGAGCAGTGATTGATTATAAATTATAAATTATATTTGTTTTGAATTACAGAACAGTATGTTAATCTTAATAGCTCGAAGATTATAATTATGATTTTCATATAACTTTGGATAAAGTTGAATAACTCATTGTTTTGATTGATATTCTGGTTGCAGACAGGCGGTTTCAACGCGATTTGGTCAGCACAAACATTTATAGCCTAAAGGACGTGTTATGGGCGTTTCATCGTTGTGACAGACTGACAAGAGATTCGTTTTTTCGGCAAGGGACCCTATTACAGAATCAGTGTTGTAGGTCTCGAGATGGTCTTGACTACAACACTGATCAGAATGTCAGTATTTCGGGAAGAGACCATGTCAAAATGTTAGCATTTCATGAAGACATCCTGTAAGAATGTCAGCATTCCAGCGCATGGTTGCATGTAAACTGTAGTAATTTGAAAGTAAAGGTAAGCAATGATGGTGCTATTTATCTTCAGTTTTTATTTTGTAAGAATGTCAGAATTCCAGCAAGAGACTCAGGTTTAGATCCTGTCCGAATGTCAGCATTTCGGCAAGATACCCTGTCAGAATGTTACCATATCAGCAAGTCGTGATACTTACTGGAGCAGCAACGGTCATAACACCAGCATTGTATCCTAGAGGTACCCCTGCACCGATTGATATTACGACGGTAGATAGAGCTAACCAAAATGTCACTTTGCCGTGAAGTTCCTGTGAGAAAAAGAAGATGACAAAACTTACTTGTCAATATTTCGACAAGGTTCTCTATTGAGCTCATGCATAATTGTTCTCAGTCGCATACCATGCACAATTCCAAAACAGGGACGTTAATTGCAAAGTCAACCCACTGGTGACTTTATCAGGACAAGTAGGTATATAGTTCATCAGTAATAATCAATTTCTTTTTAAATTTACCTTTTCAGTGATTCCTCCTGTTTCAGTAAACGCTCCCATCCGCTAGCGGGCTTCCCGCTGGTACATAATAATAATGCGCATATTTTTCTTCTATACTCGCACTTGCGGCGACTAAGACTATGACAAATTCTATTACCCCGACTACCCATAATTCACAAATTATTCGCACTCTCTGATTTGTTAAAACACATCACGTGAGATCCCTTTATTCTGCAAATGATGGGTCAAACGCCATAACACATTCTACATAGCAATATGCTTGGTTACGCGTACAATATAATCCGCGTACGTTCGTATGTAGTGGCGTAGCTAGGGGTTGTGGCACTCAGGGCTAAGGATACATAATGATGCCCCCTAACGAATTCCTGAAACAATTGGGCGCGGAGCGTGCGAAATTTTTCACAAATAGCACCTACCTCTAATTAATTTTGGTTAAAATGAAGTTGAATATCGGTGTTATGTTGATCTTCCAATGATTTAATGCCGAAATGTGCGTGAAGCGCGCGAAAATGGTTGACTTTCATCGCTTGGAGGGGGCGCAAAATCGATGTTGGATTGATCAATTCAGCGCCCTTAAGGGTGGCGCCCAGGGCACGTGCATTACATTTTAATATACCTTGGACACATTTGGTTGTAAATGATTCGGCATTACACTTTATTTCTTTAAAACACGTATCCAATTGGCACCAAAATTTCTTCAAAAGGACAAACAAATTGACTTTTTGAAGAAATGAAGAGAAATGTTCGGCCTATTTTAACACCACCATATTTACTGCCAGAAAATGACCAACATTATGATACCTAAATGGCGTAATACCAAAACGATCTGTAACGTACAATAATATGAAGTTGAACGAATATAGCTCTGCCAGAGTTGCTAGCTCTAACTAACTTATCGGCAATTTACCGTCTAGTATATGAAGCTATACGTAGGTAACATAATAGCATTAAAACATGTTAAACAGTCAAAGGTGACTTACCTCTTTGTTAATAACAGGTTTCCTAGGGCCTTGTTCAACGAAACCAGGTAGATCTGATACTGAAGAGCAAGCTTCTTCTATATGCGCAGCTATATTGGCAGTTTGCTTTCCCATCATGTAGCAGAAATACCATTAACGCTCAAGCTAAGAAATCATGTTCATCAACAATTTCATAGATAATTATAATAAAATGATAGATAACTTCAAAAATAGTATGAATGATTTAGCCGAAAATTACATGTAGGCCGGCGCATCTGACTATCTGGTCTAAGACCTTGTACTGTAACCGTATCATTATTTGCTATGTGTTGCGTCTTGGCCATTCCCATGTCCAATACCCATATTCTTATCACGAATTAATTAATGACAATATATACGATTGTCGATTTGGTAAAAAGATAATAATTCTACAAATGTATAATTTTTATTCTTCAACCCACTCCCTACGGAGTGTAAGGCAAAATGTACAATAGGTTAATATTTTTTTCGTTCTGACAACATCATATAGTCACGGTTGCATAAAACGAAGACATTGTTTAAAATATTTTTATGATAGACTGAAGGTTACCTTAATAGATAAAGCCAATGATTACTCCATATTGACACTGCGATGATGTCGCATGTTGCACAAGAAACCATAAGCAAATAATGACAATTCATTTTCTTATCAAGATCATACCAATTCAACTGGTAATTTCCAGCTGCTGCCTTGTGCATTATCATTTTTAGAGTCCTGTTGTGGTTGTTTCGATATGAGGTTAAATCAAGATTACCGGCGTGGACTTTGTACTTGATGAAACACTTTCATTTGTTAAATTATAGAAACTCGCTTTGCTGTAAAAATTAAATAAAAAACAAAAACCAAAAAACCAAAAACCCAAAAAACAAACAAAAACAAAACAACAACACCCACACGGAGAAAAAACAACAAAACAAAAACAAACAAACCTGAAAAGCAAGCAACAAATATTATTAACACGAGTAACGTAAAATGATATGCGAACAACAAGAAATTGTTGGCGAGCCGAAAGGAAGGGGCAAATAAATTTTGGCCAGTCGAGAGCGCGGGCGATTTTTCGCACACCTTCATGGGGCGTCTTTTAAATAAAACGCCCCAAAACGGCTTAGGAAAACAGTACTGAAATGCTATAATATGCAAATTTTCAAATTGGGTTTTCAAATGACAATTTTGTGGTTTGCAAATTGGGATCCCAAAAATTTGGCATGTGCAGGGGGGGGGAGATATTTTGGCGGGCCGGGGGGATTTTGGCCACTTCTTCCTTCCAACTTCCAATGCTTTCGCCCTGTTTCTCTTTCTCCCTCCCATTACCTCCCCACACACTCTTTACCCCTCTCTCTCTTCTCTCTCTCTCTCTCTTCTCATTTCTTTCGATTAAAAGTAACTTGAATTAAATTCAACTACTGTCTGTTCAATTAGCTTAGATTCTTGTATTTTTAAGATATTTAAAAAAAAAAAATGTGGTCAAAGTCATCAAAGAAAAGTGTTAGCACAGCCTTAGACTCAACGTGATTTATACTTTTCAAATTCCAAAGTTCAATTTGAAACCCCATTTGTTTTCAATTTTCCCGCGATATTTTTTATAAAAAGCTGTAGAACGTCGGGTACCATTAACTTTTTTGAATCAATCCATTTATACTAAAATGCAGTAAACCTTTGACGAGCGCGTATTGTAACTTGTAAGGATACATCGCGTATTTACTGCGTTGCACGCACTTGTCTCTGATTGGCTGCTAAGGCGATATGTTGTTGCTGAGTGGAAATTTATGAATGAACTGTGCGCCGTACGCGTTGTTAGCGCCGAATTTGCAACATCACGGTAGTCGCGCTCGTCAAAGGTTTGCTGCATTTGACTATAGTGCAATGGGGACGAATGTCATTAGATGCGCTGAGATAGTATTTATTCGACCATCCGCATCAGGAAGTATTGCGTCAGGATATCAGAATAGGCCCAGCTTATATAAATACATTCCTTGCGTATTTATTTGTTAATTAATTAATTGATTATCGATCCTCCTGCATGCGATTATCACACGAATAGATGTGTATACCACTCAAGTGTCTATTCAGTCTTTTGTATTAAATCTGGGTGGAAATATTTTGATGGTCTATATTTTATTTACAAAAGTTCTGGTGTACAAATCCAAAAGTATTTCGGTATAAAAGATGTTATAAACATACCTCAATGACGTTTCGTACTACATCGTAGTACTTTCTCAAATTGACTGGTCAATTCTCCCACTCCTCGTCTGTTTCCTGCTGGAACTCGACGTTGGTGGCGTTTTGGAGTGGAGTAATTGGTCGTAAATGTGGGGGGTAGGAAGTGGTTGCCCTCGTCTCGGTTGAATGTGTTGGCCCCTTTTCCGGATCAAGATGGCTTCCAATGTGTCTCGTTTTCTGTTTTGCTCTCTGTCTCTGATTTTTTGATCATCCCATCCTATGACAAAGGTTTTCCTCCGTCACAGGTCTGAGCCGTTTATTTACCTCTCCTGTGACAGAGGCTTTTCTCTGTGATCTTGTGAAAGCCTTATTTGAAGCCTGGGATTATTAAAAGCATAAGACAGAAGCAGAGACAGAGAGCAAAATCAGAAAAGCCTCGAAGACACATTAAGCGAAAAACCATGCCATATTGATCCGGAAAAATCAGAGACAGAAACCAAAACATTCAACTAAGGAAGCCACGAGGGCAACCACTTCGAGGGCAACCACTCCTACCCCATTTACGACCAATTACTCCACTCCAATACGCCACCAACGTCGAGTTCCAGCAGGAAACAGACGAGGAGTGGGAGAATTGATCAGTCAATTTGAGAAAGTACTACGATGTAGTACGAAACGTCATTGAGGTATATTTATAACATCTTTTATACCGAAATACTTTTGGATTTGTACACCAGAACTTTTGTAAATAATGTATTATGGACAATCCTGATGAATTTATTTACCGATGGTCTATATTGTTTCACAGTGAAATTAGCCTAGGCTTATTGGATTTTCTAAACCACGCTTTTAGATGTAGATTGGCATGTTCGATTTCTCTGCTCGTGAATTTTGCACTGCGAAATGTAAACATTTAAATTTTTTTTTACTTAGATCAGGTACTAGTAACTTCAACCAAGCGATTATGTGTTCACACGATTATTTAACAAATTGAAATTAAAAACCGATATTTCTTGATACACGTTTTAAGTTTCTAAGCAAGGGTACAAACAAAGATATCGATAATGACGTCAGTCAAGAGCTTAAGCAGGATAATAGGAAACCACGTGAGCAAAACCAAATACTAAAACTCAATACTTGAAACGACCGAATGTGTGTGTTTATTATGTGAAATTTTAGTTATAGATTCAAATAGAATAAACAACAACTTGTTTAGTTTCCGAGTCTAGGCTATATACAGAGTGTATAAGCAACCGGCCTTCAAATATGACTTATTTGGCTAATTGCAAATTATGATTTCCCCCTAATTTTGTTTTGGGGGAAGCACTATTTTTTTTATTGCGGATTATATTATTGAAGAGATTCATCAGGATTATCTATATGAATTATTACTAGAGTTCTTATGTCAAATCCTGCCTCCCGGTTCTCACAATTAGTAGTGACGTTTTGCAACCTTACTGACTGGTTGCTTCTTACCTCGCAGGGGTACGAACTATCTCCAGTTTACAACAGCTTGCTGAAATCAGTGAAACCAACTGGCAACTGTTGTAGAAGATCTTCTAGAAACACTGATCTCAGCAGCATCTCACACACCATCACCCACTGAGGAAGGAACCAGTTGGTTCTGAAATATTTGGGAAAAAAATAACCTGGTGAGTGCAGTTGAAAGTTTTAATCTTTTTACTTCTTGTTTACTACCTGCACGTATGAACTTACACAACTGTATAATAAGAAAATCTAAAGGTACAAAACAACACAACACAAAATATGGCATACAAAAAGACACGCCACATTTTGTTTAATTCAATATGAAGTGCATCTGAAATAATCAACAAAGTTGATTTCCTGCTCAATTCTGTTGTTAAAACACATAATATATCCTGTCCATGATATCATGACACAGCATTAAAATGGTGTATTTCACATTTGTTTTTGCTTTGATAGGACTGGTCACCTGTGCATATTGCAGGCTTATCTTCGGGTAATAAGAGTTTTGATACACTGTACAAATCTATATCTGCTGTCATTTTACGGCAGGATTGGTCCATTTTCGTAAAGTACTGCACAAAATATTTACAGTGTAGGCTTGTAAAATCTTATGGGTTTTGACTTAGGTTTTAGTTTCTTCCGTAATATTCGTCTCTTTCACAGCACCACCATTTACATAAGTCTCTGCCTCCAGATCTTCTTCTAGTCTTTTCCTTTTATGCTTAGGTGATTTTACAAAATTGGCCGTAATCTCTGCAAAGGTCTTATTTTTAGTTTCAGGTAGATATCGATACATTACAATAGTAACTGCTAGTAAACAAGCGAAGTATATAAGGAAGGTATATCCACCCAATTCTTCCTGTAAAAGAAATGAAAAGAGAAAACTCGCTAGTTCTAATGCTAGTCTAAATATAAGTTTCACTAGTCCGAAAATTAGAAGGGTTTACTGGTCCGAAAGTAAGGGCTAAGTTTAGAGTTGGGGTTAGGTTTAAGGTTAGGTACTAGTGACATACTGCAGTTACTGTCCGCTTTCCTATACACAATACACAGTGCTCTCACCATTGACGCGTGACCGCTACAAATAGTGTATGTTAGAAGTATAGGCTATTGCCTAGTTAACGTCACTGTGTGAAAAATAACCGGCCAATATTTAAAGTAATCTCTGAAATTCTAGAAAATATAGTTTTGTAACATGTCCTAAATTTTTAGCCAATTTAGGTGTTTGGAAATATTCGCACTTTGGTGTTTTAGGAAGGATATGTAAACGACAGATAACACCAAAAATATGAAGAAATATTTCCAAACCGTGTTAAGTCTACAACCATTATGTTTCTCATTTTCAAGAATGCTGGTTAACAATATGCAGACTTATTTCGTAAACAAAGGGTATTGTTACCTTGCATTTTCTTTATAATCGGTTACCCAACTGAAACTATAATACCAGCTCATTGCAACACCGCACAGGTACACACATGTAAAACAGAAACATGTGTAGTGTGGATTTAACCAGAGAAGATATGATTTAACATAGTTGAGCTGTTTTCAATGAGTGTCATCTTGGTTTAATAGCTTTTAATGGGGTTTAAGTCCTGCAAAGGTCGTGGTGAATTCTACTGTAGACATGACTGCATTATGAACTTTTCGAGTAGCGACGTAGCTACTTGTAGACCGTATAGCCTCCTGGACACGATAAACCTATGACGTGTTTCCTGTAAAATTTACATCCATCTTCATCTTCATTATCTTCATCATCATCATCATCATCATCATCGTCATCATCATCATCATCATCATCACCATCATCACCATTATCATCATCATCATCATCATTATCATCATCATCATCATCAACAACAACAACAACAACAACAACAACAACAACAACAACATTAACAAACACAACAACGACAACAACTAGCTAACAACACCTCATCTACAACATTATTTCCATCCTCATCACCTTACAACAAACATTGAATTGAATTTTTGAATTGAGAATTTTTTGAATTGGGTGTTTTTTTAAATACGTACGTTTAGGAGCGGGAATGTAAGTGATACAAGGGTCATTGCCCACCAAGTTCCTTGGTACGTTAAGCTGATGGCCGCTGGTCGTGTGCTTTGCAACCAAAGCTCAGCTATTATCACATTTTTAACACTTGCTGAAATATCAACATATTGAATACTTGAGTCAAACAAAATAATACATATGATGCGATATATTACCGCATCATGCTGTTTAGCTTTTTATATCTCATTCGCCGTAGAAGTAGTGATGTAACAGAATTAAGTACCATAGCAAATAGGCGTAGAATCCCCCAATATTTTGCACGGGAATGGTCCATAAAATCACCCCCCCCCCCCCAATGTTGACGCTTGTATATGGGTTTCTGACCAAATTAACCTCTTATTTGGCTATTTTAGCCCCTAAATTACCAATATTTGCTGGCTTCGCCCAAATATTATGGTTGTAAAAATATACATTTAGGTAGATTAAGGACCACTACGTGCATTTTCTATTTTGTCAGGAATGAGAAATTCTTAGTATTAATTTTACATACTTGGACCCATGCCGAAAAGCACGGTAAAAATAAAAACAATCGCGATGGTCAGCCATTTCATCCAATCCAGATCATCCTAATAAATGAAAACAGAAATAATAAAAATGGTAGGTGAAGAAAATAATATATGTTGTATATAATGCACAATCACTCATTATTCACTGTTAAGTTGGTGTCCGTATCAGTGTCCGTTGTCGGGGGTGGGGTGGGGGCTATTTTATGTTAACGTGTTCGTGCAGTGAGATTGAAAATCCGTGCAGTGAGAATTCAAAATCCGAAAGGACAGCCAATCTATGTAGGAACTGTGCTGGTACAGTTGGAAACTGACCGTTCTTTCGCCTCAAAGATTACCAATAAGAGGTGGAGAAACTTGAAACTGAGCCATACACACGTGCCAGCCGAAAATCTTTTATCACATACATTCACAAGTCAGCTATCACCGACCACGTTGCCTCTACCGATCATTCAATCAATTGGGAGGACTCAAAAGTTATCGACAAGGCCACCAAATGGCTAAAAGAGGCCATCTGGATACACCGAAAAGGAAAAGACACTCTGAATAAGGATGAGGGGGCCTATTCATTCAATAATATCTTTGACCAACTCATCACGCCCCCAACGGTGGTCCCTGTTGCCTATAAAAGGACACATTCAGATGGTGATGAGCTGTGATGCGTTGCCAGTCTGATGAAACCACAGTAAGCACTACTGTAGTGGTGAAACCTGTCCCGTAAATTAATTTTCGTACCGTATTAGCGGAACGATATGAAAATGTTTGCCCCCCACTTGGCAGGACCGCCTGTGACTTCGAAGTCTACGTGAGGTTACAAAATATGTCAACAAACTGAGTGGTTTTGAAAAATCTCAAAAACTCGGGGAACCCCAATCCGATGCCCACTGCGACAAAAGTAACTACACTTGCCAACGTGCTGTGACGTTTTCTGCCTCTTTTATTTCACTTTTTCTGATAGTGAATCGTTGAAATATTAGACATTAATGTTTGCGAGAATAAATTATAAATAATTATTATACCTGTGTATTGATGGTTACTGTCATTCCTACAAGCAAGACAAGTCCTGCCATGAAAGGATATAGTAGTAATGGCCTCCTTCCAACTTTGTCTACTAATAATACCTGTGCACAAAACAAACAAACACTAAACAAAACCAACAAGAACTGTCTTTATAAAGAGATAGCGCGGTTAATTTTACCCATAGGAAAAATCATTCCGTACTATGCGTGTACATATCACTGACAGTGATGCAAGCAACCAATCAGCATTCGGAAAATCGTTGACCCAATGACGTCATCGCTGGATTTTCATTGATAAATTTGCTCGACTCTCAGCTTCGATTTATCGTGACCTTTACTATGTGTGAATTATTACCCACAATGCATAGCTTGCAAAAGACTGGTGAGATTTGATAAAGTTCAGAATCATTCAAAAACATGAGTTTTAATTGCAAATATTTAATTTGTTTGTGTATGAATGTCAATGTCTATCTCAGTATCTGTCATTGGCATATCCTAGCGTTGAATGCGCTGAAGGTTGTGAAGTGGGTCCGTTGCAAATTTTCATAGGTCACGTAATGGGACGTGTTACGGGTCATAGGTCACGTAACGGGCGAGTTACGGGTCATAGGTCACGTAACGGGGCGCGTTACAGGTCATAGGTCACGTAACGGTGCGAGTTAAGGGTCATAGGTCACGTAACGGGGTGCGTTACGTCTCATAGGTCACGTAACGGGACGCGTTACGGGTCATAGGTCACGTAACGGGGCGCGTGACGGGTCATCGGTCACGTAACGGGGCGGGTGACGGGTCATCGGTCACGTAACGGGGCGCGTTACGGGTCTTCACGTAACGGTGCGAGTTACGGGTCATAGGTCACGTAACGAGGCGCGTTACGTTCCATAGGTCACGTAACGGGCGAGTTACCGGTCATATGTCACGTAGGTCACGTAACGGGGCGAGTTACGTATTATAGGTCACGTTACGGGTCATAGGTCACGTAACGGGGTGCGTTACGTGTCATAGGTCACGTAACGGGCGAGTTACGGGTCATAGGTCACGAAACGGGGCGCGTTACGTGTCATAGGTCACGTAACGGGGCGCGTTACGGGTCATAGGTCACGTAACGCATGGCCGCTGTGTGGGGGTGTCCCGGGTGTGTGGGGGCGGACGTGAATGGGGGTCGGCTATGCACGCATGAATTCTGTTGATACGACCTGCATGTAGAAACACTATGCTGCTGGCTGAGTGTACCAGTCATAGCAGGGTGTAAAATATACAACAAAGTCAAAGTTTATTCTCAAATACATTATGGTGTAAATAATAAGCATTTGAATAATTTAACAATAATTTGAACCTGAAAAAATTGAACATGAAAGTCCATGAGTGATTTTTCAACATATTTCACTGTTGGATAAATATGGGTGCTGCAGCTTTAGAGCTAAGGCAACATGGCGCATTACTTTGAAGTTGGTAATGGGTAATTTACACTGTGGGAGGGTGGAAACCAGTAGACCTACATTATAGAGATGAATATAACGGACTGGTTTGGACGTGAAAATTTCCCACTCAGTCCAGTTGACTAGATTATAGTTCAAATATTAATAGTGCTTTATACCATTGAAGTAAATGTCCGTTAATATGCTGCAAAAAAACACCACTCACTTCACTGACTTCAGGTGCGTTATCAGGACATCATTTGGCGACATATTGGGACAAGGCAATTGATCTGATAAACACACCCACAGTCTTTCCACGATGGGTGCAATAACAATTAGAACTACTTCATTTTGTTGCACAGTCAGTTTATCTAAAGGCCTGGTAATATGCGGTTAAAATCGCAAACAATGCGTAGGGTTTAAGAAATGGTGTTTGTGCAACTATACTAGAAACCACTAAAACAGATCAACGGATTAGGCTCAGAGGAGAGATGCATCGAAATTATCGCTTAGACTATAGCATGCTTAAGATACAAACCAAGAGATCTACAAAGCACTATGCATGACTATGAACGTTTCAGTATTTTGCCTTTTCTCCTTTCGGGAACTTACCCCTATAACAGTTGCGATGAGGTTGATACTACTGTAACCGACAGTTGCTAAAGCAATTTCTTCTTGATTGAGACCCGCTGATTTAAATATTTCGGTTGTATAAAAGAAAAGCTAAAAGTAATTACAAAAGTACAGTACATGTAGTAAAGAGTATTAAGATGATGATAATATTACACAGTCTGGTCCATGGGGACCAAAGGAGGCAATTTTGAAAATTGGGTTACTATAATTATTACATTTTACATGTAATAGGTTATTATTTACTGAAAACACCAAAGGTCTAGCATACTTGATTCTAAAGTTATGAAGTTTTTTGATCTCTATTTTCTTATGTATCGTATTGTTTTTTACTCCATATTTTTACCTTTATCTCAGTTTCAAATTTGCCGCCTTTGGCCCCCATGGACCAGATCGTGAATTTGTCCTTATTCAGTACAATATCAGAATAGAGTTCACCGTTACTTTAGGTTCTGTAGCAGGCTTAATTGCTCCATTACCCAGTAACGGAATGGAGACTGTAAGCAGTTTGCAGACTGTGGGGCATATCAATTTGTAAGCGCTCTTTAGCAAAGTCATAGTTCATTGATTTACAAAACAGGCGAAAATAGTAACTTTTTGCACAAGATTTGCAATTTGAAGAAAATTGGCCATTCAACACTTGATGTTTTGAACTCTTAAAACCTATATTTTGGCCAAAAATGTGCTTTGATAGGTAGTTTCAACAGATTTACCACGTTCACCTAGTTATAACATTGAATTGCGTTATCTGTTGACCTAATGAGGAAAAATTATTTTAGGGGGAAGTGTAAGCTTTCGTTTGATATAAAATAAATTCTCAATTGGATGAAGGAAACGCTTGAGGTTTTGACAAAAACCAATCACAGAGGACCAATTTCCAGCTAGAAGCTCCACAGTTCTTACGATGCTATGCACTGAACCGTGTAGTGTAATCAAAGACTGTGTGGAGACAATTCACTGCTTGCTTGAGAGCTCTTGTGCTCAGGTGTATCGAGGTACGTGGAAATTGTGCGTAGATTGTTTATAAGAGAATTGTTTTTGTATAGAAACCTCTCCATATGGGCGTGTTTGAATGGGGGTAGGTGTGGGGGTGGTGGTAGGCCTTATATGGGGACGTGTGTGGGGTGTGTGTGTGGAAGAGTGATGTATTTGTATGCGGTGGGTAGGAGCATCAAAAGTGGTCTATTAGAACATTTAATGATCTTTCCAAAAGGACAGTTCTACTAAACTCACCGCCGATATGCCTGAGAAATGATACCCGACCGTCAAGATAAGGCATATCAAGATCGGATTCTTCCATTCGGGATTTTTCAATCTAATAATATCCATAGCACCCACTCTACCATCGGTAGAGTTACTTTCATCTCGCAGTGCTTCGAGTTTCATCTCCTCAATCTCGGTACTAATATCTGCAGTTTTACCTCGAAGCCGTTGTAAAGCTGAAAATATAGGAATATTATCAGTGAAGCAGAAAAATGGTTATCCGATGAAAGAATTGTTCCATGATTGAAGGATTAATAATTAATTGAAAAAATTGTACGTCATTTATTCCTGCTACATCACGCACATTGTCCATAGATATCCCGCATCGAAACATTGTAATTATTCATCATACACCTTGTACAACAAAAGAAACGCTCCATCTTCGGTATTAAAGCTACCAGAGATGCATTTCAATATATACCTATTTCTGCATCACGGTAGCGTTTTTGCTTGAGAAACAACCAGCGTGGACTTTCTGGGCAAAATGGAAAGACGACAATGAGAATCATCCCCATAAAGCCAACTAAAGATAGAAGTATTGGCCATGATTTCTGGTCATAGAACCCCCAGAAACCTATCACCTGCAACAGACAAAAGTAAATAATAATCATGATAATTGCAATGCTAGGAAAATTATTAACATGTCGCTAACGTGATGATGTCGCAAGCTACGTCGCAAAAGTAAAGGCTGTTTTGAACTGTCTGGAATTGTGCGTAAGTAGTATGTCGGGGTGTATGTGGGGGTGGTTGTGGGTGTGTTACATTATGGGCGTGTGTGTCTTATGTCTTACATGACTAAGTAGTTGTCCAACGACTGTCATGAAAACAGCGAAGACTCCGACAGCTCCACGTAAATTGATAGGTGATATTTCAGCCAGATAAACAGGTATAATCCCCAAACTAATTCCTGCAACGACACAGATAATGAGTACTCTGAGTGCCCAGAGTGAAGAATAAGGAGCAGGAGGCATCAACTTTTGCAAAGTCATAGTTCATTGAATTTACAACCGTATGACAAAACAGGTGAAAATAGTAACCTTTTGCACAAGATTTGCAATTTAAAAAGACTTGTCCATTGAAATGAACCTATGAAGTGTGCTCTTTCATTTAATGACATAAATTTGAAAAATATTGTAAGAGCACTTGAGGTTTTGACTTTTAAAACCAACATCTTGGTCAAAAACTTTGCTTGAATTTGTCGTTTCAACAGATTTTTCACATTCGCGTTGCTATAAACATTGATTTGCGTCATCTGTTGACAGAGTGAAAAAACGTGTTTTTAGCGGAGAGTGTTAGCTTTCGTTTGATATAAAAACTCTTCTGATTGGATGAAAGGAATATTCGGGGTTTTGACAAAAACCAGTCACAGATGCCGTATTTTCCACTAGTCACCAGCTAGATCTCACACAGCTCTTATGATCTTATGCATTCAGCCCTATAGTATAAACACAGACTGTGTTGAGGCAATGCTCGCTGTGCTTGGAAAAATCTGTGTACTCGGGCCGGGTGTCTCGAAGTGGAAACAGTGCGTAGATGCATTAAGAGAATCGTTTTGTAGCCAAACCTTTATTACATACTTGGACCCATACGTTTATTGTAACTTACCGGCATATAAACCAGCCACAAATCTTCCCAAGAATAGTAACCCGTAAATGCCTGCTATTTGGCAGATTCCCATTAGCAAACCTGCAAGTGGGAGGAGTATGGCAGACACAACCAAGCTGTACTTCCTAGATAAAACCAAATTTGAGAGCTTCAAATATCACAGTGTCCAACTCTCTTTAACATTTCCGTACTGAGCTAGGATTTGTATTTATTTATTGTGGGCATGCAGGATTTCACGCAAAAATGTACGTAATATCAGTTCACACCATAGCCCCTGTCATGAAGAAAATTGACCCGGGTTGATTATTTTGGCTAAGCCTACTGAAAAATGCATAAGTGTACTGGTATATATTCTGTCATTTACTATTATAATAGGCTCTCGGCCTTATTATTCTCATTTTTGATTTTATTTTCACATATGCTAACATACACCCCCACCCCTCCATCCCCACACACACAGCCTGCACCCCCCCACACCGGGGCCTGAGATTGGAATTCCAGTTTCCTTTCTCACGAAGTAAGGGCTAAGAGTAAAATTGTACAATTGTGTTTGGGAGTGGCCTTCTCTCTTTTCTCTTTTTCCTAGCTATTTTCTTCCATTTCTTGCTTTGTTTATCAAAGCTATCTAGGCCAACATGCATATATTAGCCTACACTGGCTATCCAGGCTTGTGCATTTGTATGAGCTTGGAACGGTCCATGGTTTTCCATGGATTAGCATGTGTTCCTCACGGACCAACCTGGGTAAACAAACAAACAAACAAACAAACAAACACTAACCTTCCCAATGCATCACAAAACCGCCCTCCGATGGTAGCTCCTAATGCACCGCCTACAGCATAGATTGTCACTGTGCAGGAATAAATCCAAGTAATAGCCAAATCTGGTGCATTGCCGTTCCAAAGCTCTTGATTAGTTACATTCAGAAACTCTAAAATAAACTTAAGAAAATAATGATTCGGTTGGTATTGTAACACCGTCTTTTATCATGATTATAATATTCCTAATTTGTAATAAACTGCGCAGGTAACGGGTAGCAAGCAAGTGATAGAGACACAAAAATAAATATTGCACTACATAATAATAATAATAATAATAATAATAATAATAATAATAATAATAATAATAATAATAATAATAATAATAATAATAATAATAATAATAATAATAATAATAATAATGATAATTATTATTATTATTATAAAAAGATCTGGAGGTACTAAACATTGGCTATATAAGTTCTTCATCCATGACTATCAGATTAGTATTTTAACCATGTATATCACTCTTAAACAATCTAGTGAAATAAGATCTTACCCCGGGGATCTTACACGATTTCAAATTAAAACAGAAATCCTGTCACAATGTCAAATTTGATCCGATAGTGTCAAATTCGACATGGATTGAGTCAAATTGCTAAATCCACCATTATATTGTACAGTTTTCTTCTGGACCGTGTTTATGCCGGTTCATTGCCTACTACTAGTGCCGGTCAGTAAGACTCAATCTGAATGCCGGTGTTTCGGGCTAAATTCTCTGTCGGAATGCCGGCATTGGGCAAATGTCGAGTTCGTAAACCTCTCAAAATGCAGGATTTCCGGTATTAAAGGCCTATTCAGTGATTTGCTCATCCGGACGATCGTAAAAATCATCAAAACTCAGATTTTGGTACCTTTGTCATTGTCATAGATGTTCTAACATAGGCTGCTCAGTCAAAAGCCGTATATTTAAGACAAAATAAGGCATTTACATGAATCCATACATATATGAACTCTTCGTTCTGCAAATAAAACTCTCCTTGTTCAACCTAAATCATCTCGGTCATGGGGTGATCGTGCCTTCTCTGTGGCAGCCCCTCTCATATGGAACAGTCTTCCCAATTTTATTCGCAATTGCTCGTCAATCGAGTCATTCAAATCCTTAATCAAGAAACATTTCTTCAAGCTTGCTTATGAGCTGGATTAATTTGTGGTATTTTTGTTTGTTATTTTTGCTTCATGTATATTGTTGTTCTTGTAATGTTCTTTACATGTATAGCCCTGCATTTTTTTAGGCTGATTCTAAATATGATCACAAAAAGGTACAACTTTTAAAGTATATTCGGTCCACATACGACATCCATGTGAAAGAATAAAAGTCTCATAGATTAGCCTGGGTATAAGTGTGATTCACTACTCTGTGGAGACGAGAAACAGGTCAGTCTGAACTGATTCGCTCATGTGTTGAGTGCGTTGAACATGCTGAAGGTAAATTCTTTCTTTTGATTAATTTTGATGCAACCAGGGACGCAAATTGGGATATGTCAGCAAGGAAAATAGTTGTACATAATTATGTTTTCACTACCGCGATTTCAAAATCAAAGGTCTTTCATTACTTTCTGGTTGAAAATCGCCTAAAACCAGAGGAATGAGCAATAGGCATGTTAGGAGTCTTTTAAGAGCTGAAATTATAACAATAAAGGGTCTTTTGAAGCTCTTTTTGTTCAAATTTAGTGGGCTGCCTAATCCCTAAAGGGATTTTTCCGAGGAGCATACCCGTACGGTCATTTGTGTTATGTGCCCCCGAGTGGTGCTTGGTGCTTACACGCTTTGTTTTATTATAGGCCAAGTCAGGTTACTTACTGGCGCAGCAACGGTCGTAACACCCAGGTTGTATCCCAGAGGCACTACAGCTCCGATCGATACTACAACGGTAGATATAACTAACCAAAGTGTCACTTTGCCGTGAAGTTCCTGTGAGGAAATAGAAAAAAAAGATGATAATACTGTAGGTTTTTACATTGTGTTGAAACATATCGCTGGTTCGACATCACATACATCTCTATACTTAGGGGTGCACCAGTCCGAAAATCATTTTTTATCAATATTGGGCTGGCCACCGCCGACATGTCGTTGTAATATCACGATTATCCACTTCAAAATCCCTTCAATTAAAATTTTATTTGAGCCCGCAAGCATGGTCCGCAAACGTTTAAGGCAAAGGTTCCAAATGGCCCGCGGAAAGCTCAATTTGCTTATTTATAGCACTGTTTTGCCAATATTTCGATCAGGCTTCTAGTCTTCCTCAAGCTCTAGCCTCCATGATAACTGTGAGACAGGGTTGAATCTTGATAGGACCGGGGATTTCGGGGATAGCACAAGTGTTAATTTGAACAACAAAGTACGCATTTAAAAATATAAGCACTAAAGCACTTTTAAACAGTCAAGAGAGATGCATACTTACTTCCCTGTTAATAACAGGTGTCCTAGGATCTTCTTCAATCAAACCAGGGAGATCATTTTGTTTTTCCATCATGTAACATAAATGTTGTGAAATTGAAACAAGCAACCATGATCATCAACAACTTACAGATAGATAATATAAAATTTAAAATGATTGAATCATTTACAAGTGTATCGAAATTAATTGACTATTGACTCCGGGTATTGACTATCTGTTCTAGGACCTTGTACCGTGACGTCTCGTTTTCGTCATTTGTTTAGGGTTATATCAGGCAATGCGATGGTGAGCAGGCTCTTTGTTATTACAAACCATTTAAATAAATGATACTTATGAATAATTAAGTAGATGTGTTGTTACTATTAACTTAATTTTGAAATAATTATTTCGTAATGCACTGCGAGGACAGACACCGAGCATGCCGATGCCGCAAGGTCATAATTAAATAATGACAATTATTTTTGTTATCACACATACGATCAAGATAAACTATAATGTTATACACCAGCCCGTTTCCAAATGTTATCTGTACGTGACCACTTTTGGGCTATTATTTTATGTTTTTGTTTGCTCCCATGCAAGAATACCATGGCTACCGCGCGTGTACTTTGGCTTTAATGAAACAAGAATTCCTGAAAAGAATTGGTGTCAGTTCCAATTTACAATGTAATTATTATTTGAATGTAATGTTAAAGATGGAATTGCATGAGAAGTTTTGCACTGCAGCACTGACAGGAACATTGTGGTAGTTCATTTATCATTAAATAATTATACACTTACATACGTGTTTTGGCGCAGCGTCAACCTTCTATTCTAGCTAAAAACGTTTTTAAAAATAAAAAATATGCAAATGAGGTAGCTAATTTGCATATTTTGCGACAAAAATCACATGGGATGTTACCCCTTTACCACCATCCCACGAAGTTAAATCTCTATACGCCTCACCAGTTCCAAAAAAATGGCAAAAAGCCTTTTTAAAAATAAACAAATATGCAAATGAGGTGGCTAATTTGAATATCTTGCGACAAAAATCACGTGGGATCTTAAGACTGCCCCTTTACCACCACCCTACCAAGTTACATTTCTATATGCCTCACCAGTTCCGAAAAATGGCAAGAATAAAAAAAAAAAAGGAAATGAGGTGGCTGATTTGCATATTTTGTGACAAAAATAGCATCTGATCTTAAGACTGCTCTTAACCATCACCCCACCAAATTACATTTCTATATGCCTCACCAGTTCCGAAAAATGGCCAAAAGCATTTCGACAAATGAAAAAATAGGCAAATGTGGTGACTAATTTGCATATCTTGCGACAAAAATCGCATCGGATCTTACGACTTCCGCTTACCACAACCTCATCAAGTTACATCCCTATACGCCTCACTAGTTCTTCAAAATGACAAAAAAAAACACCCAAAAACAATGTTTAAGTTAAATATGCAAATTAGCTACCTAATTTGCATATTTTGCGCCAACAATTGCATCAAGTCTTAGGGCAGCCACTTACCACCACCCTACCAAGTCACACCCCAATACACCTCACCAGCTCCGAGAAACTAACCTGGAAGCCAAAGGCATTTAAAAACAAAGAGCTACAAAATTCACACAATACAAATGTATAAGACCCCATTATAGCATAAGGCAATTTATAAGTCGTTTTAAATGATTTTAAATGTGACGTATAAAATTTTCTATAACACAGGGAGATATAAAATGTAGGGATTTGGGTACTTTTTGTTCAATTTTCACAGAAATTGAAGGATTTTGACCCATGTTTTTGTTTGTCTGTTTACCCCAGGCTCGCTGAAACAAAGAATTATATTAATTAAATCACCTAATTTATGATTAATAAAGGACAACAAAAGATAAAAGCAAAAGTATGCTTCATTTAGTTAAAACAATAGTAACGTCCCTGTTGTGTACAAAAATTAACTCTATATGACAATGCAAATCAGGATCAATTCATGGACTAAGTGCTCAGGCAGAGGGAAATGTTGATTTCTCAGCGGATGGAACAGCCATTTTTTCAGAGGGAGTATGTAAATTAAATGGAACAGCTATTTTGGGGCCATTATTTCAGAGGGAGTATGTAATATTGTTAATTCTGTTGAAAGTATGTACATGTATTAGAGCTTCACATTCCAAGATGACTTCTGAATGATCGGTGGGCGAGTGTTCTAGTGAATTTTTTAAAAATTTCATTTTAGGGAAATTGAGCTAGGCGAATTTACGTATGGCGTAGGGTAGTGTGGAGTGTTAGGAAGGACAGACACCTGCTGTGAAGGAGACTACACAAGCTACGAAGGTCTATGTCCTAAGTATGTGCCGTCCGCGGTAACTATGCTAACCAGCGGTAACCAGTTTGTATGAGAACAATAGCGCATGTAATAACGATTACAATAAAAGTAATATCAACAATATACTATTAATGGTCAATAATGTCAATGTCAATAGTTGTATCTACACTACATTATTTGTACAAAACAATTAGTACAAATATATTTTGATTGTGGTGAAATCGTGACGGAATGTTAATTTCACATCATATTGATTATTGAAAATGTAAGTATTTGAGAGTAAATTCTCGATTTTTATTGCCGGTAAGTATACTTATGTTCAACTTATCGATGAAGTGCCATTCTTCAAAGTGTGTCATTGATAATTTATAGTTTTTGACTACATTACATGATAAGCTATCAGTAAAGGCATAGAGGTCTATAATTCCACCAACCTAAAATAAGGTTGAAGTTCAAGGCATGGTCACCACAATGTATTATATTGATATCATTGCCATTGAAACTGCCGGCACAATGATAACGAACATCGCGTCGAACACGATAGCAAATATAAGGCATACAAACAGAGGGAAATTAGTCTGGGTCAGCTAGTATAACTTATGGTCGGTATTAAGACTGGTTTTAAAGTGATAATCATATGAATGGCCAGGCTGCTACAAAGTTTTCACTGGTCGATTCAAAATTGTTAGTTTCAGTATCGATTGTTGTAATGGATAAACAAGATGGCGATATTACGGTGTATAAGAAACCTACTGTTACCATGGTTACTGTTAACACAAATGTAAGTAGCTCCTAGTCTTACTAAATTTGCTAATTATTGAATGTATAAGTTGTTTGCGATAAATTAACATTTAAACGTGAATTTAAGTGAATAAGTAAAGAAGCCAGGCACACCGACATCGCCTGCCTAATAATTACTTTGTCAGCAGAGATACTAAAATAAATACCCAGGATCGATACACGTGAATTTGCTATGTACGAGTTTGATATGAGAAGAAAATCTTAGGATACCGGGGTAGAAAATGATGAATATCTCCCGTAAATGATTTCGTATAAAGAAACCAGATGTGGTCCCTTGCACTTGAATATATATTTTGAACAGATATGATAGTCGTTAGCTTGCGTCTTGAGAAAGAACCGTGCGTCTTGAGTCAAAAACTATAAAAGGCAAAGTATAAACCGCGATGGAAATCACTATACTTATTATCTCCTCGTGAACCGTATTCCAAGAATTTCTCAACTTTATTGTGCTTGAAACAGAAACCAACTTGCCTCGTCCCCCTGAAAGTCTAATGACGCGTCCCTAAATTTGAGGAATTAAAACATTGGCGGAGATTCTGGGGATAGGATGTGAATATCTTACTCCCTTTACCCATGTATTACTCTTGGCACTATTTTTTTTTATACTGATAGCTTTTTGTTTTCGCACCCTCCTCATTAACCTAAATTATTTATGCTAAACTGCTAATATTGAACACATTAGTGTAGTGATTGCGCCATCTGTTATTTTTAAGTATATTTAAGGTTACACAACGATCTTTAAATTAAAAAAAAATGTTAAGGTTACGCAAGGTTGTGTAAATTGGAAATAAATAGGGGCTTAAAAGATTAAGGCTGCAAGCCCGGCAGGGCTGAGGCCGCCGACTTCCATAGTAAAGACTTGCAACTTATGGAGTTCCAATATAGAAGAGTCCAGAAGGGCATGAAAGCAATGTGAATGAAATTGGTGATGGGCTGTCTGTAAGTATGAAATGGATACTTAGAGACAGCCTAACACCCATTTCATATTTTACCTTTTCGATATTTACCCTTCAATCTCCCCCATCCTTAAGGCCCCGCCCTCTATCGGGGGCTAATTTATAATTTAAGCTTGATCGCCATTGTTTCATTTTAGCCCTGCGGGACAACCTTGATAGCTATTGTTTCTTTTTAGCCATAGCGTTTTAAAACCGTGTTGTACAGTGCTTAAGGCAGCTGTGTACTCTAGACATTGTTTCTTTCGCAAAATTGAGTTTTTTTAATATGTTTGTACTTTGTTATGTTTTTTATAAATACAAGGAATGAAAATCCAGATTTGTAAACTCCAACTGCAATATTTTAAGGAATTTATTTCACTATTCCACTCGTGTTTGAAATTGAAAAGGAAAGAAAATCTTTGTTGTACCAGCAGGGTACACGCGCGCAACAACGCATCGCGTTGCGTATCGCGCAATTTGTTAACGCACAAATACGCTACGCATACGCGACGCTTATCTGCATGCGCGGCGCATCTTATGGAAACACCACGGAAGCACAAAAGCCTAGTGGTCAAATGGCTCCGTTTTAGCTGATAAAATGTGGGTTTTTCAAGTTCTTTCCCCGATTTAAATATCAAGTTATGAATGGATTTCGCTCAAACTTCTCAAGGGGCCGTGGATTTACCCGATGTTTATGTAATGTAAGGTAGAAAAATAAAACTGCCGCATTCTCCTGCGAGATTCGATGAAAGTGCAAAATGTGACCACTTTAAACTTCAACGGCCATTATTTCAATGTTCATTTTCTCGGTAAAATGACGATTTAGGTACACGATAACTCATTAAATACAGCATCTATAGGTAAGCAAATATGATCATCGTAAAAAGCATGATCGACTCAAGAAACGGTTTTCTCATTTTTTTATATTTTGGTCTATTTCCGATTTTAGGCATCATTTTGTGCAAATAGGGGGCCTAGGCGTTTGTGAATTTAAAAAAGTTCAATTTGATGCTTTATATGGTGTATCTCAAAAAATAAGGCCAATATCAAAAAAATAAAAAACCGTTTTTGGAATAGAGCCTCAAGATTGAGCTAAAAACAAAATAAAATATTTTGGAAAGAGTGTTTTTTTGTTATGATGTACCTAACAAATATTGCCAAAAACTCATTTTCTTCATAATTGTTGTTTTTACCCCAAATCTGTATTTATATTAAGATTTATTGATATCTTGCCTTCATAAAAATGTATACTTTTATATGTCTTGCGCGAATAATTACAAAGTTATTGCACTTTTACTACATGCATGTCTGAGAGTACACAGCCTCCTTAATATTAGCACTTTAGTAGAGAGACCGAGTTGATCATAATTGCAGCATTATAGCCCTATACACCGCGGTAAAATTTGTGCTTCCATTCTCACCCTTTACATATCAATTTTCGCGTTCCCTCTTAAAATATACATCACACAGCAAATCCTACCTTTGAGCATGTTTAGAGAACTGGAAAGTATTTTTTAATAGTGAATCCTTTTTTGCAGGAACTTGACGGCAAATTAACATTTTGGTTAGCTCTATCGACCCTTACAATATCTGTCGGTGCTTGGACACCCATGGGATACAATTTTGGTGTTATGACCGTTGCTGCTCCAGTAAGTAACTAACGCGTGCACTTGCCCTCAAATGTGTAAAGTATATAAAGTGCATTGTAATGTCAAAATGGACAAAACATAAAGATAAGTAATACGGATGACGTTACCGAAATAATAGCGTGTCGATATTTACATAGCTTCAACTTTTCTTGGGATGTTATGTTGGTTATAGCATTGCGAGGATGCCAGAATTCTGACAAGAAAAGAAATCGAATTATTGGTATACGTCTTACAATGCGCACTTTCATTACTGTAAGCCACCGAGTGTGGAACAAGGCACACCAGAATTAATCCCAGATTACTTCAATGTCGGCATTCCAGTAATTTCTCTTACTGAAATGCCGACATTCCCTACACAATCTCTAGCTGATTTGACTGTGATTCCGACAGTTTCTTCTCGAAAGGTATCTGGGAGATCTCGTTGTAATGCCGCGGCATCCGATAGTCTTTACTGAAAAGCCGGTATTCCAACTGGAGCTCCTGGTGGAATGCTGGTATTCCGAGTGGATATCTTGCTATTATGCCGATGTTCCTGCAAATATTCTTGCAGAATTTCATTTCAACAGAACAGAAAGTCTTGTCGAAATACCAGCATTCCGTTTGAAAAGATCTTGTGTTGAATACCGGTGTTCCGACAGGCGGTCTTGCTGACATACTGGTAGCCATTTCAAGAGATCTTACTGCAGAGTTTCATTTTGGCAGTGGGCCTTTCTCGGCGTAACAATGTCCAAAAAATATTTAACAGGATGTTGCAAAGACACTCTTTGATGGTATTTTAATACCAGCCGATAACCAGTGATTTCTACTCGCAGTCTAAAACAATAAGTTTTCAATATGCTCGGCAATTTTATAGGCTGTGCGATTCATTGATAAATATGTATAAATATTTATCGTACTGTTTCTGCTTGCACGATATATTCAATAAAGTTGAAATAGTGCGATACATGAAATCGGCAAAATATCCCCTTCGTATTTGGTGGTGGAACTTTCTTCATGAGACAGACTCAAATAAATGTACAGAATCAAAAGCAATATAAATATAATTTTGTATCCATAAATGTAAAGAACAAACCTTTATGCCACACACGAGTACCACATATCAGGCATGTGGTGACCCGCAATTGTCACTGAAATGTAACAAGAGATTCATTCTTAAAGGTCATATATACAGCCTGTCTCAAAAAAAATTGTGCAAGTGAAAAGCGCCCTCTTTGGCAATTAGAAAATACCGTTGTGACATAATGCTTACATCTACGTCAAGGGCACAGTCTTAGCTCTCAAATACCGTTTGTTCTGTTCAATTTGCTTGTTTTAATCTCGAGATATGCTTACTTAACAACGAAAGCGTAAAATCACAATTGTGCCACTTTTACTATAGGGAAGAGGGCTGTACATGTAAATCAATGATAGCATCAAGTTTATCGAGAATTCCTTCTGGAAATCAAAAGAATGCATCAATTACACAACAATACAAGATTGTTTTTACTGTTTTATAATGATTCTCTTTTTCCACTTAAAAGATTAAAAGAGAAATAAATATTTCACATTCTGCTGTAAAATGAAATACATGTGCATGTCAATGATTTTATATCATTGTAAAAACAGTTTTCTTGTGTCACTCAAGACACAGATATTGCACACTTTTAGGTTAAAGAACTTAGACAAGTTCATGAAATTTGACAAATTAATGAAATTAAACAAAATAATGCACGCGCGCTGATGTTGATGCATCTAATGCACGAGCCCCGATGGGGGGTATTAGAGTTAGACGCATCAACATCAGCTATCATTGATTTACATGTAACAGCCCTATTCCCTAGTAAAAGTGGCACAATTGTGATTTTACCCTTTCGTTGTTAACTAAACATATCTCGAGATTAAAAAAAGCAAATTGAACAGAACAAACGGTATTTGAGAGCTAGGACAATGCCCTTGACGTAGATGTAAGCATTATGTCACAACCGTATTTTGTAATTGCCAAAGAGGGCGCTTTTCACTTGCACAATTTTTTTTGAGACAGGCTGTATTGCTCGGACAACATCATATCATTGGCAAGCTAATATTATGAGGACAATGAAAATTACTCTTTTTTTGAGAAAATAAAACGTTTAAAATTTATATTCCACAAAAACCAACTTAACCAACAGTTGACGTCATGAAATGAGATGTACCTGCTTTGCGAGAAGGGACTATAAACATTCTCAATGCACAGAACGTATACTGTTGTTGTTCACATGAAAAAATTAATGAAAATAAATTCTGTAAAACGGTATTTTTTAATGTAGAATTGACATTAGACCCCACAAAAGATTACCGCTTTGTTGTTATGATAATCTAATCTTTTGATTTCGTAAATAAAATTAGGGGTCTAATATGGATTCTGGATGCAAATTAATTAAGTAAATTGTGATATTACAATTCATATGTATATTAATATCATGAGAAATATTTGGATTAAGTAATTTGAGCTTAGAATTTCAGCGTGATCAATCTGAGACTAGCATATAAACCGTGTTAAGTCCACAAACTCATATATCTGATTTCCCTGTGTATTATAGTTTCAGTTGGATGAAATATTACAAAGCAAACGTATAGTAACAATACTGTGTGAGGCTTTGTTTCCCAAATGACAACAATAGCCTGCATATTGTTATGCAGCATTGTTATTGTAAATAATAGTACAACTCATTGTTGCTAATGTCAAACTTGTCAAAGTGATAGTGATTGTATCACACAAGTAAATGAGAGCATGATATAGTGTCCGCTTCATTTACTTAAGTCATCAGCCCGCTGCCTTAAAACTTTTTTCGTTTCAAACGGGGGAAGAACACATACGAGCCCGAACTTTACCCACACAATTTCTCCTTTTTCAGGAGAAATACGCATAAAAAAATGTAAAGTAATATAACCACGATCTGAAACTATCCTAATAATTGAATTCTTCTGAACGATTTAAAATAACAATATTTCTTCTCGCTCAAGTTTATTTTAGAATTTCTGAATGTAACTAATCAAGAAAAATGGAACGGCAATGCACCAGAGTGGGCTATTACTTGGATTTATTCTTGCACAGTGACAATATATTCTGTAGGCGGTGCATTTGGACCTATCGTCGGAGGACGACTTAGCGATTCATTAGGAAGGTTTGTAGTGTGTATGGGTGTGTAAATGGGTGGGGTATACGTGGGGACAGGAATGCTCGTTTTAGGACCCTTTTAAATTTATGATTAACTTTTATGTAAAATTAGGACATTTAAGTGGTTGTAACCTTTTGTAGTTATGGCACTATAATCTATAGGATGCCTGTATCTTTTTTAAAATAAGTATCGGTAATTAATATGACATGCTGAATCCGTATAATAATCTACCAACAACGCCGTGTCGTGAAAAGCTTCATGATCATTCAGAATTCTGATCATGTCAGTATTGCTGACAGCATCAACGATCTGTTTTTGAATGTGTCTTCCAACATCAATCATCTGGATTACACAAAGCTTCGATCTCATTTACCTGCTCCCAAATCAGTGCCTCACTGTGTATGGTGAGATCAGAGAGGTTAACAGGATAAAGCATGTGGGCCTGATGGCATCCCTCCAAGATTGGTTAAAGCATTTGCCTATGAGCTGAGTGTTCCCTTATTGAGGAAGTAGTCCCATCTCAATGGAAGAAGGCCATTGTAGTACCAATACCAAAAACAAACCCACCAAGCATTGAGAAGCTAGGTCCTGTCTTGGTTACTGACTGCTTTGCAAAAATCGGGGAGGGTACAAGTGGGGTTTGGAAGATGTTAGTCATAAAATTGACCATCAACAATTTGGTAATGTCAAAGGTGTGTCTACCTCACATTATTTAACTAGCATGCTTCACTTTCTTCATCAAGGCGCTGACAAGGCCAGCAACTATGGCACGGTTGTACTCACGGATTTCTTAAAACCATTTGACTTGATACTATGCTTATAGAGAAATATATTCATATGGCAGTCCGTGAGTCTATTGTCCAATGGTTGTCTGACTTTGTCAGCAGTAGACAACAGTGTGTCCGTTATAAACAGGTTCTTTCTGATTACAAAAATATAAATGATGGTCTCCCACAAGGTACAATACTAGGCCCAATAGCCTTTCAGATTATAGTTAATGATGCTGTATCCAATAGGGGATCCGTGTTTGTCAACATTTTGGTAATTTTTAACTATTTGATTTGTTTATATAGGAAGCGCAGTACGGCATTGTGTGCAATACTCCTTCCAATTGCAGGTTTGCTAATGGGAGTCAGTCAAATAGCAGGAATCTACGGGTTGCTCTTCTTAGGAAGGTTTATGGCTGGTCTACATGATGGTAAATTATTAGAAACTAACTTTCGATAGAAAATATTATTGTTAAAAAAGAACAACACCCATGTCAACCGATGTTTAATACCATGTGGTGTTAGTATAGACCATTTGGATCACTCAAATTATAGTGTACGCGGTTTTTCGCTAAATGGGATGTTTAATCAAAACGTAACCATTTCATGATTCAGCTCGAATTGGTTTACAGATATTTTTGAAGGATTAGGTACTCAACGGTTAGTGCAACAATAAAGCCAGAAATAAATTTCTGAAAGAGGGAACATTTCAAAATGGCTGCCAATACCACGACAAAAAGTTTCATACAACCATTATTTGATACTATGAGTTGTTTGTGTTTGTGTATGAGTGGAATCAAATGTTAAGAAGAAACTCTTTACTCTAGAGGGCGTTTTTAAACTGGCAAACATGTTTCAGAATGGCTGCCAACATAGCTTACAATGCTCAATAAAAATGGTAAAGAAACATGTTTTTGCCCAAATTTTGTCTTTTTCAAAAGTAAAAGTACTTCATAATGTAACATATTACAAATGTATTGCCAGGACATGTTATCCAGGAAGAGTTTTCATTTGACACCAAAAAGAACTGGCCTTATTGGTCTTTTGATCATTCCCTCCATAATCGTTTAGTCTTTCTTTGTAATAATGTATCAAATAAGTAGTTGTCTGGTTTTTTATTGTGAAAAATAAAGTTGAAGTTGAAGAGTGATTGGTTTAGTGTAGGGTATATTGAGTTCAAACCAAAGTGCTTCAATATCATTATCATTTGCAGTTGATGCATTCTTTAATATAACATACAGTCCCACCGTGCCCCATAAAAGTTCTATCGATACGACTTAAATATAACCAGAAATATTGCTTTCATTGTTATCTATGTCAGCATACTCATTGAGACACACAATATAAATACCAGCAATTTTAATCCATTCTTAAACTATTCACAAGAGCACACTCAAAATCACCGTGTGTAATGGTATCAAACATTGGTTGATATGTGTGTTTCACTAAGGACCTTTATAATGACCCGTGTCGATACTCTTTCTCTCTCCCCTCAGTCTCGCTCTGGCTCGCTAATCCCTCACTCCCTTCCTGCCTCTCTTTACCTCAAAGCTCTTTTCATGTCATGTCTCTGTCATTGCAGGGATTAGTCTTATGATTATACCTGTTTATCTTGCCGAAATTTCACCTGTCAACTTACGTGGAGCAATTGGAGTCTTCGGTTCTTTTACATTAACCTGCGGACAGCTACTTAGTCATGTAAGTCACTGACGTACGTACCCCAAACACCAGGCCCGGCCTATCCAACACATAATAGAGTGGTTGCGATTTCCAAACGCCCGTACGCCCGTCTATCTCAAACCACTCTTCTGTGACAGAGCGAGGTTCAAAATGAACGTGCCGACAACGTAGAAAATAAACAAAAATGTGTCTAAATGCCACGTCTTGGCAAGATAATTATTAGACGCTTTGGTAGTTTTACAATATTAAATTTGTAAAGACATTGAATTTACACTTGTTTTGAGTTATATCATAATTAAAGAGGTTGTGCGTGAAATTATTGATTGGCTCCAAACAAATTATTTGAACCGGTGTCCTTCACCGTAATCATGGCGCAAATTATGCAGTCCATTCAATCAAATGTTGCCATCAACCTATTTGATCGTAGTGCATTTGTTATGTGTGTGAGACGAACTGTCGCGGTAGATAGAAATCATGCTTTTGTTGAATGCATTTGAGTAGTCCGCCATATTTACCAACCTCGCAAGGGGCGATTTTTTTGTGCACAATAATGTATTTGTTACTAAATGGAGGAACAAAATCCAATTTACGGGAGTTACTAATGTCATTGTTTTTGTCACAGGTGGTCGGATTTTGGTGCTTCTATGACCAGAAATTATGGCCGATACTTCTATCTTTAATTGGTTGCATTGGGATGATTAATATTCTTGTATTACCATTGTGCCCAGAAAGTCCACGTTGGTTGTTCCTCAAACAAAAGAACTGTCGTGATGCAGAAATAGGTATAGCAATATATCATGAATTACACTATGGTAGTTTATCGAGATTATTGAGCGCTATATCGTTGTTGGGCAGGAAAACCTATGTAAATTTTCATTGACAAAACCCGTAACAGCACAAAATGTCAAATTTGGTATTTTTCATTTATTGCAGTGGACATCAGACGCACTTAACTACATAAATGAAAAACATCATCTTTGAACATTTAGGCGGTTTTACGTACCCTGCAAAGTGCCAATAGTTTCCAATTTAACAAGTTGTTCTGTTCCCTGTTTTGCAGTGTAAAGCTGAACTTATACTCGATCGCCTTTGCAGAAAGGCGATTCTCACGTATGCTCAATGTTTTCAGAGCGTCAAGCCGATCAATCGATACAACTCGCTGAGGCGATGTCGGTTTTGTAAGTTAAGCTCAACTTAAGAGCGATGACGCTTGACACGTGAATGCATCAACCAATCATTTCCAACCAACTGGATCTATTATTTTTTCTAATTAATTTTACCTTTCTCGATTATTAACTTTCGGTGATGAATTAATTCAAGGTATCCTAATAATTATTGACAGCAATGGATGTTCTAAAAATGTATTTTGTGGCATTTAGAATATTACAATTGTCGTCTGCAATCGCTAAAATTCTGCGATTGCCACTCGCTTTCCAAAAGCGGTACATCGCAATCACTCGGTGATCGAGTATAAAACATTGAAAAATGACATAGGTGTTTTTTCCTGCCCGCCGACACTATGCTTTGAGAGTACGAAGTGTATGATTAATAATTACCTCGACTATTATGTATAAAATGCTAGAGTGAACAATAGCCCATGAGGAGTGGCACAAGTCAATAACGTATAGGCACCTAGGCACTTTAAGTGAAGAGGTACAGTAAAGAATCAGACACGTGAAATAGGATATCTATGTACTCTGTTCTTGGTGCGCCGTTGTCAGATATGTCTCCGACTACTCAATCTGGTAGGTTATTCCAAACGTGAACTGCAGTGTGGATGAAGGACCTGCCAGTAGATGTGGCCTAGAAACTGGTTCTGTGAGAGCATAGGAAGACATGGACCCGTTGGAGCGGGTAACTCCCGGGGGGGCACTCCCACTTTGGAGGTGACGCGTATGTAGGGCTGTTAAGACCCCCTTTTTCAGCGTCGCTCTCACCCAAAGACCCCATATTTTTTTACGAACACATGTTCTGTCACCCAAAGACCCCTTATTTTTCCATTTGATCTGTCACCCAAAGACCCTTACTTTTCAATTTGAACAGCAACTTTCATTTATCACTGATTTTGTTACCTATTTTTGAAAAAACTAAGAAATTTGAAGCCTTTTTGAACTAAAAATTTGATTTTCGAGGTTTTTTGACGCTGTTTTTTGTCATGTTCTCACCCAATGACCCCATATTTTTTACATTTTGCTCTCACCGAATGCCAAAAATCATGCTCTCACCCAATGACCCCATATTTTTTACATTTTGCTCTCACCGAATGCCCCTTAGTGCGAAAGTGCCAGCCCTACACCTATATCCATTTCATATTGAAGTGCCCCGGGGTAACTCTTCTGACTACAAATGGCTTTGGCAGCCGTGCCTTCAGATCTGGTGGGTACAAGCTGGTGTGCATTTTGCAGCGGACTATTGCTGCAGGCATTTGACGTCTTTGATGAAGAGATGTGATGTTTAGCTCCCCAGCAAACACAAAACGTTTAACAGAAAACGTTTAAATGTCGGGTTATATAAAGGGTATAAAAACGTTTTAATAACATTCAAATTTTGTTTTTAAATTTGCTGCAAAACATTGTAAACAGAATGTTATTTAAGTGTTGACAACATTTTAAGTGTTGACAAAAAGGGTAATCACCAAGGACATGGAAAACAAGATCAATGCCCTTGCAACATCTTGCTATCAGAGTCATGTTAAACATCAAGCGTGTGGATCGGATTCCAAATGAAACCATCTACAATCTGACTAACACCACTCCACTGGTTGCCAGAGTCAAGATTCATCAACTCAAATTTCTCGGCCATAAACTGCGTCTTGAAGACGACGAGCTTGTGAAAGAATATGCCCTTTATATTCCACCACATGGGAAGATGGAACCGGGACAGCCGCGCACACTGTACTTACAGTATGTCCAGCACCTCCTGGGAGATACTGAAGGGATGCTGCAGCTAAACAAAATGGTTTCGCTTGCCCAAGATTGCAATAGTTGGAGAAAGCTTGTAGTCGCCAGTTCCGCAGCCGACTGATGATGATGAAAATTTTACAATAACGTTTCAAAAACGTTTTCATGACCTTTATATAACCCGACATTTAAATGATATTGAAATGTTTTGAATATAGTTACATTTTAAGAGAAAATTTGTGTTTGCTGGGTCTGTATGCCTACTCGTTTTATCTTCGCTCACACCTATGATTCGAAGGGCCATCCTCTGCAGAGTCTAGTAATCCTAAAGTGGTTGCGCTGGCACTCATCCAAGACAATGAGGCATATTTCATCACACTGCGAACCTTGTAAACGATTGCTCTGTCTCTGATATCAAGTTTATTTGCAACTCTCCTCAGAGCGCCCAGCTTCTGTCCCGCTCCGGATGAGACGTTAGAATGTGCTTTGTCCAGGTCAGCTTGCTGTCGACTGTGACATCTAGGATCGCCAGCTCCTCCTTCTCAGCCAGTTTGGTGGTACTAAACAGAACATCTAGCTTTGTTGGATTCCTCTTTCTTGATATTGCCATTGCCTTACATTTCGATGGCTCGAAGGTCACCTTCCATCTGTCCACCCAGATCCTCATTTTCTCCATGTCTCTGTTCAGGCTAGCAATAACAGCTTCAGGGTTGTCTCTAGATGTAATCTCACAAATCAAGGTGGAATCATTTGCGCAAAGGTAGAGTTGGTTTTCACACTCATCACACAGGTCATCAATGAAGACAGAGAAAAAGGATATTTACAAGTACCGATCATCTTCTTACATGCAAGCTTTCATGCTCAATATCGTGCAGGTTTTCAAATTTGAACAAAACCTAATTAAATGTGTTGCAAAAGACGGATTGTTTAAAAAGAACGAAAACGATTCACCGAACAAAATATTAAGCCCATTGACAGCTTACTATCAGTGCGCATTGTGTTGTACTTGAATGCTTTTTCTTTCAAACTTGGAATGAAGTGAATTGACGCATGCGTTTATATGTAATCGCTCATTTCTTCCCAATCAGTCAACCGATTCAAGTAAAATTAGCGTATAAGATGCATAATAAATGTTTGGATTCTAATGCCTATTTCTTGACTTATGACCAAGTTCATTCACCCGGTAATTTTTTCTGGGATACTCTGTACTTGATGACTAGGCAGATAAGACAACTTTGATGGAACGATCTGTCAGGTACATGTAGCTCCTAATCCTGGTGAGCAGTTTGCCGGATACTCCTTTTGCCATGAGTTTCGAGCAAAGGGTATTATGCCAGACCTTTTATGTCCAGGGCAATCGCACTTCGTTGCCTCTGTCTAGGGATTTCAGCCACTCTTGGGTCAGAATGATGAGGATTTTAGCCGTGCTATGGTGTGGCTTAAATCCAAAATGTCTGATATCTGATATCAGTTGGTTTCCAAAGAGGTACCTCTGAAGTTGCTTCTGTACAACAGCCTCCATGACCTTGCTGATGATGTAGTGCAGAGAGGTGGGCGGTACATAGATGTATTAGACTTCGAATCTCTCTTGTGAATAGGAATGACAGATGCAGTATGTCTTCCATTGGCTTGGGAAAACTCCCTTGGAGAAGCAAAGCTTTCATCGGGACCAGTAGCTTTATCTGGTTTCAGATTCCTGAGAAGTTTCATGACATCTTTGACCTTCAAGGCTATCTTTTCCATTGAACACGTTGCTGCAAGCTGAACTTCAGGAGCATATTCTTCTTAGCTGGCAAGCTGACATTTTATAGCGGCAAAGGTCTGACAAAATGTATAATAATTTATAATTGACTCTTTGAAATATGTGCGCAATATACTCTGAAGTAAATGGCGAATAATAGGTCAGTGACAATCGAATGCACCAGTTATCATTTATTGAAAGAAAGAATTTACTTATTTTCATATATTCTCAGCTTTACAAAAGCTTCGAGGAAAACCCGCAGATATTAGTAACGAGATTGAGGAGATGAAACTTGAGTCTGTGCGAGATGAAAGTAACTCTACCGATCGCGGGGTGGGTGTTATGGATATTATTAGACTGAAAAATCCTGAATGGATGAGGCCGCTCTTGCTCTGTATTATCATTACGGTCGGGTTCCAACTATCCGGCTTTGCAGCGGTGAGTTTGTTATGTCTAAAGTTGAAATATATTTCTATACTAAAATATTGCAAATTACAGTTAGGGGCGCACCATCATGGAGGGGGAGGAGGGATGGGATTTTTTTGAAAAACAAAATTCGCTCCCCCCACTAGTGAGACGGAAGAAAAATTGTCCACCAGTGAGACGAAAAAAAATCGCCTCACTGATGAGTAAAAAAAAATCCCCACCCAAATCTGTAAAAGGTGTAATTTAAAATTATTGTAGAAGGCGGTTCAAAAATAATTCCTCCCCTTCGGCATGCTTAGGGTGACGAACATACCATTACCATATCATAAATAATAAGTTTTTGTAGATCTATCGATGCTTTCTTGATTTGAAAGTTGGTTGTAGTTATTTCTTAGCACGCGAAGGGTCCAAATTACTTCTTTGTTCATCTTTCGTTTCTTCTTTTCCTTCCAATAGCAAAGCACACCCCACCCCCACACACAAAAAACCCTAAAAAACAAACAAAAAACATGGGTTCAGTTAGGGTTAATGAGACCATTATCATAATTAGCTCTACTCCCGAATATTCACAAACGCACTTTGTAATGTCTATCCATTTCAGCTTTTATTCTACACAACCGAAATCTTTAAATCAGCGGGTCTTGATCAAACAGAAATTGCACTGGCAACTGTCGGTTACAGTAGTGTCTTCGTAATCTCAACGTTTCTAGGGGTAAGTATGACTTACTATATATATAGTAATATTTGATATAAAATTGTTTTAAAAAGACACCAAGATATTTTTTTGTTCAATATAAACAACAAAACAAAAAGGACAACACAAAACAACAACAACACCAAAAAAACCCAAAAAAAAACAAAAAACAGGAAGGGTGTTTAGGGTTGATTATTATTACCAATATTAATTATAAATGCAAAATTTGGTTGTATCTCCTCAGGCTTACATCGCGAGCCTACTCCTTGCTCAATATGATGGTATGATGAGGGTGGTATATGATATCTAGTTAATTTTCGTTCATACCAATAAAGGGCATATCTATTGCAAAAACAAGTTTAACTCCATTCGAAGAGAATATTTATTTCATTGCAAGTTGACACTCGTTGCAATATTTCTATTCGTATTTCTCCTGAAAAAAGAGAAATTGTGTTTGTAAAATGCTGCCTCGTACCCCACAAATGTACGGTCCTTCCCCCGTTCGAAGCAAAATTGATTTCCATGGCAAGAGACTGGTGACATCACAGTAAATGAAGAGTCATGTTACATGTACACAGAGCCCTGGATATGAGCTCTTTTGACATTCAGTCATGTGTATAATATGCGACCTTGTAGCACGAGAAATCGGGAAGGTTCGAACAAAAGGCCATTGAAATTGTTTATTTGCATAATAAAAACAATATGGATATACATCACGGTAAAATTGGTCTAAAATATTTTTAATTGTTTTGTTCAAATATTTCTCAACAACTTGATATATATATGAACTGTAATATCACAATTTACTAATATATAAAAAAGAAGCCGCTGATTTTATCCATATGTTTAAAAAACCATTAAATTTGTAACACTTGATTAGACTTTTTTCTGAGAACAACAACAGTATACGTTATGTGCATTGAGAGCGTTTACAGTCCCTTCTCTCAAAGCAGGCACATCTCATTTCATGACGTCAACTTTTTTCTAGGTCAAATCTGTCTCGTTCGAAGGAACTCACCGCTTAAGTTGGTTTTTGCGGAATATCAATTTTAAACGTCTTATTTTCTCAAAAAAGGAGTCATTTTCATTGTCATCATGATATTAGCTTGCCAATGATATGATGTTGTCCGAGCAATATACAGGGTGTCCCAGAATGATTTATACCGTGTTTGAACAAAATATCAAAAATATATAGTCAACAGTGTATCTAATTTTAATAAGTGCAATACAATGCCACACATGTCTTCTACGTATTCTGCGACTTTCAAGTATATACCTTGATTCGTTTTGGCGTGACATTGCTATTACTAAAAATGGACGAAAACTGCATGTGTGTAATTTACAGTGCAAAGGCATCATAACACATGGATCCTTTATCACCATCGTCCAGCCGCATTGTACAAATATATTGGAGAAATCCTACATTCTTTGATAGGAAATACACCAAATTTGGCACAGATGTAGAGCTTACAATGCTAAATAATTCTTGATTATGGGATTAGGTGAAACATTTCAATATGACATTAGATATTTGGGTTGAAAAACATACTTTTTAAGTGAGTTTTACCACAATTTTTACCCAAAAATGTCATTATTACAGAGGATATAACTTCCTCAAGGATCCTCCGCAGTAAATTTTATCACTAAGGACGAACGTTCTCTATACTTTTATGAAAAATCCATCTCTGCCGGCATTTCAAATGATGAAACTCACACACCTTCAAAACTGCCGCCAAAGAAAGAATAGTTTAAGGTCACTCAAGCGTAGCAAAACCTTTATTCCATACAATGATTGCTTCGTAATATCATAAATAAACGATAGGTATCGACTATTTAGTAGAAGTAAGAACAGGACACAGCAATACACTGCATAACATTACTTTGTGCTGAACGGTTAGTAAGTTTACAGATTTTCAAAATCGGTTGCTTTGTCAAAACTCGGAATTCACCATTTTTACGCAATCCTCTATAACTTCTACTAGAAACGTCCAATTTTTAAAATGCAAAACATTATGACCAATAGAAATGTCGTTAGTACCTAAACAATTCCATCTTTCTCGGTATAAATCATTCTGGGATTGTATATGACCTTGAATGTTTTCCTTCATTATACCCGTAGGTATTATTGGTAGACAGGGTTGGAAGGAGGCCATTACTACTATATCCTTTCACGGGAGGACTTGTCTTACTTCTAGGAATGGCAGTGTCTATAAATACACAGGTACATACCTATACCATATATGTGCCTGGACACCTCGAATAAGCCGTAAAGTCCCCCTCTGGTCATTTTTACTTTTTTACATATTTGCAAAGAGCATGTTTCAGGGATTAAAATGACACCTCAATGAACTTAATATGACAATCAGAAGCGAAGTTATGGCTTGTTATAGGTTGTCATGAATCAAAACGCGAAACCGAGAAAAACGCGTTCAAAGTTAGGGAAGCATAATGACCACTCATCAGATGGGCCTCAGAAAATGTAAATTATTTCATATTTCCACTTATTTCTTTAAAATAAAACTTTGTATGTGTTTAGAAGAAAGCTTAAACATTTCAAATCTGCAAAAATCTCAACTTCGTCAAAATACGAGATTTGCATATATTTTCACCTGTAGCTCGAAATGAAGTGTGCCGAGTTTACGGCTCATTCGCCGCGTCCAGCCACATATACTACAGGGTTCAAAAGAAATAACTCCCCCTCTAAAATTACAAAACATTTCTTTGCATAACTTGACATTTATTTTGTTGATTTGAAAAATTAAAAAAGCTGTGAATAAAGGAATCGTTTTTGAACCCTCCCAAAGTTGTTTAATTTGCAAAAACAATATTTTTGGTCAAAATAATCACATTCTCTAAAAATGATGCTTTCAGACAAAGTTGCACTTTACCACATTATGTACAAAACGTTCTCAATATTAATGTTAAGGTTGATTCAATTCTTGATTTTTCCTTCCCCTTTTTGTTTTTGATCCTTTAAGCACCCATGCAACCATCATTCAGTGCAAAAAAAGATTTGTTGAACTTAATTTTGGCGTAAAATGAAATTTTGTTTGATGTTTTTAATCAGAAGTTGTTTCAAAATGATAAAATCACTAGGAAGGAAAAATGAGCTCTCCACGCATAAAGTTGACCAAAAGGGTGAACATTTACCTGCATTTGGGTCAATTGAAGCATCTTGCATTTTGATTTAAAATGATGGCTTTCTTGGATAAAGGTGTAACACTCATGATGTGACCACAAGAGATTGGCTGCATGCAGTTAATTGGCTGGATGCTGACTTCCAACCTCCAATCTTTGTTGGCCATTTCTTCTTTGTCATGTACGCCTTTATTCAAGAGAGCCGTTGCTATAGGTCTTTGCAATTGTTTCAGTCTACCGTTTGCAAGTAAATTTTTCATCTCTTCTAGCCAACGAAAGAAATAAGCTTCACACTACAAACCCTGTTTCTACTCCTATAGTGATTTCACCATTTTTGAAACACCGACTGAAAACCCTTTCATGTCAAAATTCATGTCAATGAATCATTGTTTTATACTGAAAGATGATTGCATGGTTGACTGAGTAATCGGATACATACAATTTAAGAAAATTAATTAACAATTGAATCAATCAAAACATTGATCACATTGATATCGAGAACATTTTGTACATTACATGTATAGGATGTTGAAAAGTGCAACTTTTTCTGAAAGCATCATTTTTGGAAAATGTGATAATTTTTGACCAACAAAAAATGATTTTCAAAAAGAAGAAAATTGGGAGGGTAGCAAAAAGATTCCTCTATTTACAGGTTTTTAAATTTTTCAAATCAACAAAATGTATGTCAAGTTATGCGAAGAAATGTTTTGTAATTTTACGGGGGGAGTTATTTCTTTTGAACCCTTTATTTACAGTTTATTCGCTCAAAGCCCAAGTTCAACGTTCTGGGCGATATAGGGAGATGAGTCAGGCCTACCGCGAAGAAATTCGATGCTGTATTTTGGTGGAACGAATTTAGCTCTGGTCCGATTGAAGCAATTTACATACACAATACAATTTGGGATGTCCGATGTTGCCACTCTCTGACGCAACGTTATCTGTTTCTTATTTGATACAACACCATAAACACCAATATGCACACAACACACAACACAGGGGCACTCACAATAGGCAATTTGAACCCTACTGGTAGCGATGTGTTGTAGATATAGGAGATGAACTAGTTAGCGTCATATATCAAAAAGTATAAAAGCTTTGATTTTAGTACTTGCTCTATGTTTCAATTACTTCTTCTTTTCAAAATATCCGAATTTTCAACCCGGTACAAGCTTTAATAACGGGGGACCGTACATTTTTATGAGAAAGAAATCCTACCATCTATCCAAAGTCCCGTGTTATGTCGTATTTGGAAGATTGGTGTCACGAAACCGTAATAGGTACACATTTAGTACTTTCTGTCAATCAAGTATGGTTTATTCTCTACATGTCAATCTTTAAATAATTAGCATAGTTCTTATAATAACGGAGGACCGCCTTGATGAGTAAATGACAGCAAACCAGTGAAAAATACTCCCAAAACATGTCAATAGCGTCATTATCGATTGGATTAGTCGACCGTAGCGGACAATTCGATCGCTCATTGGATTAATATTATCACGTGGTAATAAATTTGCATTGGACAATAGATTACTATAATGGTTTAGTACTGCATATATCGGTTTAATCTTCACTAAGCGGGTTTATGGCTGGAAAGGTCACGGTGAATTTGCCGTGGACATAACTGCAATATGCATGCTATACGACGTTGGTCCTGTTTATCAAAATTTGAAAGAGAAAAATCAATGAGCCTACATTGGGTCGACATTGCATTGATTCCATACATTACGCCAATATTGATTGGTCCCAAAAGCAAAATTGCACTGGGCTGGGCCAATATCAGCCAATATCATAGCTTATCATGTCCAATATTGGGGCCAATAAACATGATAAAGCCATGTTATTTTGGGTTAATTAGCAGTGATTCGTCACCGTAATTTTACCGTGATCACTTGCCAATGAGATAATTCATTCTTAATTTTTTGCTACACCATCATTGGCCAATTATTCGTCCGTCACAAGGAATTGGTTCAGTTGCAAAAATCATGGCATTGTATACATTGCTTAACATTTTCGGTTTATAGATGATGCTTTATAGTGCTTTTATTTTACCATTTGCAAATGTAATATTTTGTCGCTTAGTGTTACGGTTCGCAATTGCAACACAAGGCCCAAAACACCTTTACGTGAGATCATTTCAGAATGCACAACAACAAAACTGTTTCCAAGTAGAGTATGCAATGCATACTATGCATGGACAATGCGTGTAAATTACAAATCATACATATCACATATCTTTAAAAATTAATATAACAGTCCGCTTCTTGCTCTATTGCACTCAAGATGTTCCGGACGACTCTGATCATGCTGATATATTATATCTTGTTTCAAACTTATCTTGCGGAGTCAACTGTAGACTTGAACTAATATACAGGGTGTCCCAGAATGATTTATACCGAAAAAGATGGAATTTTTTAGGTATCAAGGGCATTTTTATTGGTCATATTGTTTTGCATTTTAAGTTCAACATATATTTAGCTTTCTCAGATTTTTTAGATTTTAAAAATTGGACGTTTCTAGTAGAAGTTAGAGAGGATTGCGTAAAAATGGTAAATTACAAGTTTTGACAAAGCAACCTATTTGGAAAATTTGTAAAATTACTAACCGTTCAGCACAAAGTAATGTTATGCAGTATATTGTTGTGTCCTGTTCTTACTTCTACTAAATAGTCGATATCTATCGATTATTTATGATGTTACGAAGCAATCATTGTATGGAATAAAGGATTTGCTACGCTTGAGTGACCTTAAACTATTCTTTCTTTGGCGGCAGTTTTGAAGACAATTACTGAGGTGTGTGAGTTTCATCATTTGAAATGCCGGCAGAGATGGATTTTTCATAAAAGTATAGAGAAGGTTCGTCCTTAGTGTCACAGCATGCATTTATGTCCACAGTATATGGGCAAACCCACAGCTACGTAACAAAGAAGATTAAAATTTACTGCGGAGGATCCTTGAGGAAAATATATCCTCTGTATTAATGACATTTTTGGGTAAAAATTGTGGTAAAAATCACATAAAAAGTATGTTTTTCAACCTAAATATCTGATGTCATATTGAAATGTTTCACTTAATCCCATGTCAAGAATTATTTAGTATTGTAGCTCTACATCTGTGCCAAATTTGATGTATTTCCTATCAAAGAATGTAGGATTTCTCCAATATATTGCACAGTGCGGCTGGACGATGGTGATAAAGGATCCATGTGTTATGCCATTACACACATGCAGTTTTCGTCCATTTTCAGTAATAGCAATGTCACGCCAAAACGAATCAAACTATTTCCATGAAAGTCACAGAATAAGTAGGAGACATGTGTGGCATTGTATTGCACTTATTAAAATTAGATACACTGTTGACTATATATTTTTGATATTTTGTTCAAACACGGTATAAATCATTCTGGGACACCCTGTATCATGTGCGTACAAATCATTGCACGGATGACAATTTCCATAACGTCCATTGTTCCACTCCTGACAGACGTGTGCCTTCATAAACCAGACTTCAGCAAGTCGAAGGAAGATACAAATTCCCTTTTTGGGATAGATGTGGCCTTTTGGCGCACATCAAATCATTCTGGCTGGATGGAATAGTAGCTCTTTAGCTGCGCAATATAGCAGCGCATATATAGCAGCAATCCTATTCAGCTCTTATACTTGGAACACTCTCATCATGCTCATAAATCTACAACAAAAATCTGTTGCTGCTATTTAAAATGCCAGTTCTATCATTTCCATGGTTCTATTAATAGCTCATTCTGATTTAGCAAACAGGGGTTTCATATGATACAAAGTAATGATTACATTGTGTCATCTGGGAATCCCCAAGATAATAATAGATCTGACTGACTTTGTTGTTGTAATTATATGAGAGGGAAAGATGGTAAAAGCGACATGCTTAAACAGACAGTCATATAGTTCAGTTCAATTCAATTCAGTTCAGTTTTATTTTATTTTATCCAAACATCATAAGAATACAAACAACATACTAATTTGCAATAATTAATAGTATAGTATGTAAGTATACATGAGAAAAAACACAAGATGAGATGAGATCAGTGCCCTCAGCATAAAATAACAAATAAATAAAAGCATTGAATTAAGCACTTTACAAATATTTACAGCTGCTTCGACGTTTTAACTATCATCTATTAAAAATTATTTCACTAGTCAATTTATTATCTATATATCTATATTACTTTAAAATGTATTAGGATGATCTGGATTGGATGAAATGGTTGACCATCGCGATTGTTTTCATTTTCGTTGCGACTTTCGCTGTTGGTCCAGGTAAGTAGGGGCTTAATATAATATAAATAAATAAATAAATAAATAAATAAATAAATAAATAAATAAATAAATAAATAAATAAATAAATAAATAAATAAATAAATAAATAAATAAATAAATAAATAAATAAATAAATAAATAAATAAATAAATAAATAAATAAATAAATAAATAAATAAATAAATAAATAAAGAAAGAAAGAATGATAATAATAATAATCACCATATCATGTACATGTTCATTCAAGTAAAGTCTACAATAATCATATTATAAGCGATGTCTTAAAAGACACTAGCGATATACCCAGACATTTGTAATAATTATGAGTAACATGTCATAGCATTTTTGATATCTTTTCAGGGAGTGTAAAAACTCTGATATCAGCAGAGATGTGGTTACAAAATACACGACCAGCGGCCATGAGTATAACGACACAAGCGACTTGGTGGTCAGCGACATTTGTAACACTTACATTCCCGCTTCTAAACGTATGTGTGTATACATGAAGTCTTTTTATCTCTTCAGTTATAGTTTTCGTAATCTCTAAAGGGTTATTCTGGACTGTCTTTTATTCTAGTCTTTTTTACTTAGGCACAACGTCTAATTTGCTCCTATAGCACTATCGGTGCACCGAGATGTACCGATAGTATACAAATACAACATGTTTTGAGGGGAAGTAGTCAAAACTACTGGTCCCTCGGTGTTGGATGATTTGACTACTTCCCGACGCGTCAGCGGAGGGAAGTAGTCAAATCATCCAACACCGAGGGACCAGTAGTTTTGACTACTTCCCCGAAATGAAACATGTTGTATTTGTTTTACTATACCTCATAAATATTTTCACTATCACGGTAAAATCGTCAACAAAAGTCAAAACACACATCAGTCAACGTGCCGGCCGGCATGGTAAATAAGTTTAATATTTTGCTTACCTGATTTTATTGGAGGATTTCTGTTCAATTAATATTTACATTTTGACCTACATTATTTTAATTTTCTTTTTAACTTTCCATAAATAACATTTTGTTTCATAAAACGTCTAATTCGCGTGTTATTATCCCTCGGTAATCTCGGCAAAATAACTGCAGCAGACGCCATTTTCACGATAAACGCATCTGCAGAATCGCCGTTGTGTAGCATAACGCTACGTCTGAAGGAACGGTGACGCGCGGGGTCGATATACCGTGTGGTAGTAGGGGTGCGGAAGTTTTTACTACTTCCCCGCGTGCGCGTAATTGCACAGGCGCGGGGAAGTAGTCAAAATACCGTACTTGGACGCTGGCGTTATTAACCAATAAGATGTCTGGATTACCTAATAAATATTTATGAGGTATAGTAACTCTTTTTATCGTACCCTGAACATTTGCATAGTGCTTTCGTTTTTATTCGAAGGAAAAACAGTATCATTATGCTTGATAGACTGGTTCTATTTTGGAAATATGTGCTTATTTAAGCATCAAGAGGCAAGTTCGCATAAAAGCTGGCAACCAAATTATTTTGGTTAATTCGGGTATGCTGAATTCAAAACTTTTGTCTGCCAAGCTATATTGGAACCACATGGCCCTACAAAAGACCCCTAAATCCCCTACATGATCATACAGGGGCCAAAAATTTAACACGCTCCAAATTCTCTAAAAAACATGTCAAAATTAATCGTCTGGATCTATAGGGAGCACAAAAATGTAACATATTTGCAAGTAGGCGGGCAAGTAGGACATATAGTTACGGGGATCAACAGGTCCAAGGTCATGTCATGTAACTCAACACTAATTGCAACGAACCCATTTGGTTTAATACCATTCATTTCACAAAAGCATATTTAATAACACATTAGGGTCCGTATGCAAAAAAGAGTTAGACCGGGTCTAAAGTTAGACCGGGTCTTGATGGAACTAAATTCAACTTATTAATAATAATAAAAAAACAGCATTTATATAGCGCATTGTGAATCACAGATTCCTCCATGCGCTTTACAGTAAAAACGAATTAATCACAAAATAATAATACATCGAGATACTAGTATAATGAAATCAGTATAAAAATTAAAAAGCCTTAAAAATACTACACCTATACATCAACAAGCATAATAAAATATATCTTTTAAAAGCCAGACCAGCTGTGAATATAATTATTAATTACAGAATTAAATAGCATACTTACTAGTACATAATTGCACAGCATGATAAAATACCACAACATTCATAAATAACAAAATAAATAAATTTCAGAAAAATAGTTAGACGGCAAGACAGAGTGCACCCAGCCACTTCCCACACGGAGAAGCGACTGCGTGCAGACACATCACGAGAGATGTGAGATCCACCGACCTGACTCAAAAGGGCAGGTCGATGCACCTCACATGGAACAAACGCAGAAAACTAAATATAAAAATAACAAAGCATCACTATCATTCAGCCAATAATAATAATAATCAATACATTACAAATAAATAGATGGCCAGACTGAGTGCACCCAGCCCCTTCCCAACCAGGAAGTGACTGCGTGCACACAGATCAAAAACAATGTGAGACCCACTGACATGGCTCATGGGAGCCAGTCAGTGCACGGTGTGTCAGTGTGTGCACCTCACATGGAGCGAGAGCCAGAAACAAAGTTCAATACAAACACATCATATTTCAACAAGCATAAATAAATACAGTACACACAATTAATAATCACATACATGGCCAGACTGAGTGCACCCAGCCCCTTCCCAACCAGGAAGTGACTGCGTGCACACAGACCAAAACAACAATGTGAGGTCCACTGACATGGCTCCAGGGAGCCAGTCAGTGCATCTCACATCAATACAAATCAAGCAACATATTGTACCATGGATAATAATGATGAAAAATAACACTGTCATAAATAAATACAGTACAATAATAATAATAATCAAATCAAATAGAGTAGGTGGCCAGACTGAGTGCACTCAGCCCCTTCCCAACCAGGAAGCGACTGCGTGCACACAGACCAAAACAATGCGAGACCCACTGACATAGCTCCAGGGAGCCAGTCAGTGCACCTCACATGGAGCAGGGGCCCAAAACAAAGTATAATTAAATACAAATATCAAGCAACATATTATACCAAGGATAATAATGATGAAAAATAACACTGTCATAAATAAATACAGTACAATAATAATAAACAAATCAAATAGAGTAGGTGGCCAGACTGAGTGCACCAGCCCCTTCCCAACCAGGAAATGACTGTGTGCAGACAGACCAAACACAACAATGTGAGACCAGAGAAGATGTAATAAAGAGGAGGTTGAACAAGCTATCCTCAAACAAAATATGTGTGAGACCGCTCATTCAAAGTAAATGATGAATCACCCTATTTAGCTGCTTTACAATAGAATACCACAATGGGGTTTGAACCCGGGATGGGTGTGATACACAAGTTGCAGCTAACTGCTTTTAGGGATAGGTCAGTGTGTGCATGTCATCATGCCATGCACACCATGCATGCAGACCCTGTCATCTTGTCAGATTTCGGATAAAATATGACTGAAGTTCCATGGCAAATTATAATTTTTGCTGCTTGTTGCCACTTTCAGCCTCTATTATTTATGATAAAGAACGTTTTCAATTATCAGAATATCTTTATTAGGTTTGCAGGAAATGACAGGAAAATACATAAAATAATAAAATAGAAATGATCAACAATCGTCACCTCTCTAAAAATCCTAAAAATTTCTTCTTTAGAAATGTATATATTTACAAAAAAGGGCGGATTTGGGGGAAATTTTACAGCACTCGATTTCTTTCTTGTATTATCCACATGTGGTATTCCATCCAAGCAGCAGGTCCTTAACACACGCGTTTCATACTTTTCAACAAATTCTCTATAGAAACATTGGAAATATTTCCAATTCTGAAGTGAAAATCGGTCAACCATGGGCGGTCACACACATAACATCATAGGATATTTCAAGTGGATGTTTAACTACTTGAGAATAAAGGACTATGAATAGATGCGACAGGATTACCTACGGGATTATCTCAAGGATATTATTCTGTTGACCCTCCTCTTTATTACATCTTCTCTGATGATATCAAGCATAATTTTACTGTAAATAACACTGTCATAAATAAATACATTAATTTAAAACTTATTGTTCTTAATTTGACTAGCCTATATTTGAACGAGTCACGTAAGTACAAATACACCCCATACAAGTCAATATTAGAGTGCTTAATTGGCATAAATTCAAAATGGCCGCTTATACATATTGCCCTCATCATAAGAATTCAGAAAAAATTTTAGTTTGACGTGTCTCCGACATACAGTTCTCGAGTTATAGGGAAAAAGTCAGAGGTCAAATTTTGGGGTCCACAGGCCTCTATATTGAAAACAAATGCTCCAATTTTAATCCAACTGGTCTCAAATTGTCCCTTTGTTCCTTATAGTGGTGAGTAATTTTATATATTCTTTGACTGGCCTAAATAATGGAGCATCGAAATTATACTAACCAGGGTTACCAAGTATAGTATATTCAAACATGTCAAACTGAACCTTGCTTCAATTCACCGAAATGTTGCTCCAGGGCGATGCAAGAAGATGCACTGATGCGCAAATATTATTGATGATGATACAGATCAACTTTCATAGTCCCTTACATTTTCGTATCTGAGTAATAAACTTACAGATACTGAAAATATAAAAAGGTCCCTGTTTTTATAATTCATGATATAAATTTTCTCGATAATTGTATAATGTTATTTATCAAAGGATATAAACGTAATTGAGTGTAACGGTGATGAGTATGACAATGGCGGTGTTAATAAGTTGGTGGTGGTGATGAGGAGATGAAGTTGCTGTTGCTGTGATGATGGAGGTGGGTGATGGGCGTGGTGGTGATGATGACCACGACGACGACCACGGCGACGATCAGTTGATTACGATGTCGATACATATAATGTAGTTCTACCGTGTCCATGGACCTGAATGTGATCACTTATCAGATTTACTTCTTATTCACACATCATATTCTTCAAGATCTATATGACACAATATTCTCTCTTTTGTTTTTATCTTTTACAGGAAGTATTAGGTGGATATATCTTCTTTATATACTTTCGCATGTTTATTAATATCTACTATTGTACTATATCGATATTTACCTGAAACTAAAAATAAGACATTTGCAGAGATTACTGCCAATTTTGTAAAACCTAAGCATAAAAGGAAAGGGCTCCAAGCAGAAGAAGACCTGCAAGCTGAGTGGTGCTGTGAAAGAGACGGATATACTCTTAAAACGATCTAGTCATTGTTGACTAGAAACTTGTCAAATTTGACTAGGAACACTAATCAGAGGGGGACATAACATATTTCTGGTCAAAATTATTCGTATATTTAATCCGGTGGCAGACCAATGTAGGTTGGTTTTGTCAGTTTAAGTGTTTTTGTTTCTAGATTGTTGTTCTACAGAACACACCGACATCGCCCGGTTAATAATTACATTATACAGCAGAGACACTGAAATGAATACCCGGGATCGATACACGTGAATGTGCTATGCATGATTTGATATTCAGACGATAAATCTTTGGATACCGGTGTAGAAAATGATGAATATATCCCGTAATTGATTTAGTCTAAAGAAGCTAAATTTTGTTCCTTGCACTTGAATATATGTGTTCAACGGATATAATAGTCGTTAGCTTGCGTCTTGAGAAAGAACCATTGCATCTTGAACTCAAAAACTGACAAAAATATTCTGATTTTATATGTGCCGAACTATAGTGCAGCGTAGGCTAGCTGCACTCACTCGTGCAAGCAGTCTAAAAGCATATGACCATTGACCTCATAATGGCGTATACATGCTCACTCACACACAGAGAGGTCAATTACCAGGCTATTGTCAGTAGCGTTAGTCGGATGTCTCTCGGCTCATTATGCGTCTCAAAGGTCGGAACAAAATGGCCATGCGTGGCTGTGGATTCAACCTACCATGGCGATTTCTGCCATGAAGATATCGGGGCAATGACACTGTGCGGAAGGTACAAAATCAGACTCTGAGAGGTGCAAAATTGTCACACCTGGGCAATTCGAGATATCCAAGGTCAAAGTTTCTACAGGGGTCAAAATTAAAAACTTGTCCAATTTTGTCCAAACCTATCATGTCAAATATTCCTCTCGTCAAAAAGATTTTTTTTAAAAGTATATAGTTTCACATATCTACGACTTATCGTTCTTGCGTTGTGAGCAAACGGGTCGAAGGTTAAATAGAGAACTCCACAGGGGTTAAAATAGAAAAATGCTCCAATTTTGATGAAAATAGTCTCAAGTGCTTCTTTCTGTACAACAACCCTAATAAAGAATAGTTTGAACCACCTAGAATGACTTGTTGCCAAGATATAACACATCAAAATAGTCATTGCCGATTGAGTCCTGATGTTGAGCTACTGGTACTTAAGTTGTACTTCCCTGAATGGTTACCAAGGTAACGAATCATTGCAGTTAGTTATAACTATTCTTTATTAGATTGAAATTCATGATTGAAATAACCATACTGCAGTTACTGTCCGTTTTCCTATACACAATACACAGTGCTCTTTCCCATTGACGCGTGACCTTTACAAATAGCCCTACGTTAAAAGTATGGGGATATGACTAGTTAACGTCGCTGTGTGAAAAATAACCGGCCAATATTAAAAGTACTCTTCTAAAGTTCTAGAACATGTAGTTTTTCAACATGTCCTAAACTTTTAGCTAATTTAGATGTTTGGAAATATTCGTACTTTGGTGTTTTAGTTAATGTTATAGGTAATAGTACATTGCCTAGTTAACGTCGCTGTGTGAAAAATAACCGGCCAATATTAAAAGTACTCTTCTAAAATTCTAGACAATATAGTTTTGTAACATGTCCTAAATTTTTAGCTAATTTAGGTGTTTGGAGAGGGTCGTACTTTTGTGTTTTAGGAAGGATATGTAAACGACAGATAACACCAAAAATATGAAGAAATTATTTCCAAACCGTGTTAAGTCAACAATCATTATGTTGCTCATTTTCAAGAATGCTGGTTTACAAAAAGCACGCCATTGTCTCATTTCGTGAACAAAAGCACACATACCACTGCCTCATTTCAAATATATAGTTTTAGTTTTGGTTTTGGTTTTGGTCACGTGGTTTCCTATTGTCCTGCCTAACCACTTGAATCACAAGATATCGAACTCTTTGTTTCTACCTTTTGTTTAAAACTAAACATTTGTGACAGGTAGTTTCGGTTTTGGTTTCAGTTTCTTATAAGTGGTGTGACGAATAAAATTACAGGATTTTCGAGTTACCTGATCTAAGTATACAAAAGAAATGTTTAAATTTCGCAGTGCAATATTCACGAGCAGAGAAGTCGAACAAAACAGTCTACATTTGAAAGCATTGATTTAGTTTGAAAGCATTGGCTTGAGACTACGAAATAGCCTAAGCTGATTTCACTGTGAAAATATATAGACCATCGAAATATTTGCATTCGACATTACAAAAGAGGCCACTACTGTAATTGTATAGGTGCTATAAACAAAATCGATTCATGTCCTTAATCCCATGTACCAGAATCGATGGAAGGCCATTATATGACCTCTAATAACCTAATGACTTTTACTGAAGCAATTTTTACTGCAAAAAGTAGACGATAGAGGGGAGAAGATTAGGGTGTGTGTGTGTGTGTGTGGGGGGGGGGGGTTGGAGGGCAAGGGGGATATGGGCCGGGAGAGAGAGAAACATATGAGAGAGAGCATTGGAAGTGAAAGAGAAGGGGAGGAGAGCTCGAGATGAAGATATCGAATGTAGGGGAGGAGGAGGGGAAAGGGGTAATTTAGGAAAGAGGTGGTTATATAGGGAGGGGAGCCCCTCTTAAAGAGGTATGGGTTGTGCTTCCCGGGCATAATAAACTAATTCATAATCAAATCATCTCCATGCATCGTTTATGTTTCATACAAACAAACAAATTCCCCCACCCCACCCCATTCTCAGTATACGCGCATGTATATGATTTCTAGGCCTAGAACTCGTGAGTGTAATATGCCACCTACCTTCGACAGAGAGCATCAACTGTCGTCCGCGGATAGATTTCCGATATCAATCATGATAATAATTATGTTAGCACAATAGGCTATTGTATACTTCTGGTTATATACCCTATACTGTGTCCTCCCAGCATAATAGTGTTATGATTGCAGATCAGATCAGCTCTACTTTTAATCCCTTGATTTTTGGTTTCTGAACAAAAGAGAAACCAAAACTATATATTTGAAATGAGGGAATGTTTTCTTTCGTTTCCTTTATAATCGGTTACCCAACTGAAGCTATAATGCAAACTTTATTGCGATATCGCACATGAAAACAGTCACATGTGCACAGCCAGAGAAGATCCGATTTAATCAGTTGAGCTGTTTCAATGAGTGTTATCTTGGTATACACTTCTAGTGCCCGTTTCTATTCATCGTTATGTATTCTTCTCCCGTGCATTATTTTCGCGAACTACCCTTCACAGCCCAAATTATATAAACCTGCACGCTAAACAATGCATTATCTAAAACCTGCACGCTAAACAATAGATTCTAGATAATACGTGCACGCTCAAATACTAGAAATACTACTTTCACATAACCATATAGTAGAGTTAGGTGACGCTTTCGACACAGAGGTCACATAACTATATAATTGTCTGTTCGATATATATAACAACAAAAAAGTACGAATATACATTCTGTGGTGTTAAAATGGTATAGTTACAAACGGTGTTCTATAATAGGGTACAATTACCGAATAGGGTGCAACTCGCTAGACTTGAGTCCAGTCCTCGTTTACGGAGTTTAGGTTTAGGGTTAGGGTAGGGCAGTCTTGTAATAAGACTAGTAGAGTTGCACCCTATTATGCAAATATCATTGTCATAAATTATGATTAATGACCTCAAATAAATCAAACATCAAATGAGAATAATCGAGCTTCTATTAATTAAAAGGGCCAAAAACAGGTGGATCATAATTATACAAGATGACACCATTGCAAAATATTCAGCATTTTACAAATGAAATACATGTAGGCCTATATCTAAAATAACATAGCCGGGCCTGGAAACACACACTAGCGCATAATCTCATGATCATGCTTTATAATACCATAGGCCTTCAAACACATGTGTTTGAAGGCCTATGATAATACTGAACAAATTGTTAAATCCCAATGTCGTGTGTTTTAATATAAGTATATTTTAAAGTTCAAATTATAGAGCTATAAAGTCCAGTTGATATTCACCGTAGTACTAGTCGGACATCTAAATCGATCGTTTCCAGATGAACTGGTTCAGTGCTCTAAATGATCACAACATAAAGTCAATTGGTTACAAACCATGCGTGAATAAGTTACTAAAGTATGACGTATGGCGCAATCGATACCATTGATAGCTAACTTATACAGGAATTGATTTTCTTTACCAGTTAAATGCTACGTAGCTGGTCAATGTCCTGACGGTGTTTTTAAATGTAAGATATTTTCCCTAATATTAAAACTAATATAATGAATGCAGCAATTAATATTGCCTATTGTTTTAATAGGCCTACACTCAAAGTGTATGACGGATAATGTACTCGTGCAAATGCATTCGTCAAGATAATTGCACTTGCCATGGAGTTATTGCATTTAGCTCTTGAGCCTATCGGCTCTCGAGCTAAATGCAATAACTCCACGGCGCGTGCGATTATCTTGACGAATGCATTGCACTCAGTTCATTATCCTTATCTTAACATCAGACATGACTGCATCATGCCAGCACACTACATGGTTTATTGTTCTATTGTGTCCGAAAAATTGCTTATTTTGAATATGAAAAAAAGATAGTGGGCCTATAATGATTGTATATTTTAACTAGCATGCAATGTTATGCTTCAGAATGTACAAGTGGTTGAATCATAGATATATTACTTCAAAAAAGTTGAATGATGGAGCCGGGCATTTGTTGCAAATTTATGAGCCATTTGCATGAGTTTTGAATTGTACTTATTTGTTATGGAGAGACACTGGCAATTTATGGCGAATCAGGAAAGAACAAAAATTTGGGCTCGTCCGGGAGTTGAACCCGGGACCTCTCGCACCCTAAGCGAGAATCATGCCCCTAGACCAACGAGCCTCCACTGATATTATGAGGTTTAAATAGTAAACTAATAAGTTCTATTTTTTCAAGGGGGTCTCAAGTTACTCAAGTAAAACTGAAAACATGTTATAGTTATCGCATATTTTACGCACAAAAACAAAACAAAACAAAACAAAACAAAAACCCGCCATTTACTCGAATTTTAAAAATTTTTTTGGGTGTTTTGGAAAACAAATCCATATCTTCAATACGAAAGGTCAAAATTTTCAATTGATCGTCGGCTTTTCATCCCACCTACATACACTTTAAGTATAAATCATCAGATTTATAAAGTTTACTTCGAGTACTGTTAAATATCAAAATATCAATTTTTAATCATTTGCCAGGAAATGTGTATTACATTGCGAATTTCAAAAAATCTAAATTATTTGATATCAGAAGGATATTCTTCGTATTCAGAATGCAATTCGGTATGTCTGATGTGCTCTAATGTCCCACAATAAATACTGTCCAAACGTTCATACCCCATCCCTTAAATAAATGACAAAAAGAATCGGGCTCGTCCGGGAATTGAACCAGGACCTCTCGCACCCAAAGCGAGAATCATGCCCCTAGACCAACGAGCCTGCGATGAAGAATTGCGGAATGTTAGTGCTATTTAAAGAAATGATTAGTTTCTTGTCCCCCGCTCCGTTTTTTTTTATTTTGCTATTTTGAAAAAATAAAATCACAAGATATTAAAAACCTTTTTCCTCGGAAATAGTATTATTAATATTGAACTCATGTTTAATTACAGAGATAGCATAAATGAAGAATATCCGACTCGTTGGTCTAGTGGTATGATTCTCGCTTCGGGTATCCGGGCGGTTTCGACTCCCGGACGAGCCCATGTTTTACTTTTGCCAATATTTCAAATTTGACCACTGCAGAGGTCAAACCTTGACCTTTGACCTTTTTGTTTATAACCTGAGAACCGTACATCACAGATAGGTCAAACTATACTTTTTCTGAATCCTTGTGAATTTTTTCCCTGTATAAAGTTCGATGACCTCTACCCGCCATCTTGGAATGAATTTAATTTGGCTCTGGATCCAAATTTGTCAAACATATCAAGAGGTACAGCTGTGCCAATTTTGGGGCTTTTCACCAAAAATTAACATTTGTTTTGCTATGATTCACCATTCTGCAGCACTATTTTCATTTTTGCAGAAACTAAAAACCTCGGTCGAGGTTTTCCAAAGTTTAAAAAATAACGGTTAGTTGATGAAATAACGGTTAGTTAATGAAAAATAAGAAATGAATTTAGTAGCGCGACGAGGTTTATTTACCCGTAATAGAGTTCTGTTGAATTCGCTATTGTATCAGCTATTGTATTCTATTCATAAAAACTACTTCCAAAATTAACAGTGTTTTGCTACGATTCACCATTCATTTTCATTTTTGCAGAAAATTGTATTGGCAAAAGTTAAACATGGGCTCGTCCGGGAGTCGAACCCGGGACCTCTCGCACCCGAAGCGAGAATCATACCACTAGACCAACGAGCCGGCTAGACACCATCGATGCTATTTCTGTAATTGAACATGATTTCAATATTAATAATACAATCAACCCCGCTATAACAGTATATATTATTGCTATTAGCGTTAATAGCGGCCATTACCGTGATGCGCGTTATTAGTACTAACAGCGTACGGTGTGCTAATAACGATATTAGCGCTCATTAGCGTATCATTTGTAAAAGTGTTAATGTTCTCAGGATGGTAGACGCTAATAGCGCTAATAGCACTCGTTAGCGTAAGGTGCGCTATTAGCGCTAATTCTCTCGGTCGGGGTCACGTCACATCCATTCATGCATTGGAGTGAAAACAACTTATCGCATATTTTTATTTGCAGAGAGTCGAACCTGGCACAATAGTGTGATAGCTTGTGATACACTCCAGAGTTCAGTGAATGCGAATGTTGTTTCACTCCAGTGCTATTGTCAGCCGGTTCATGCCCGGATGTCCGACCGACAGAATAGCGTAATGTGTGCTAATAGCGCTATTAGCGCGTATAGTTAGATTTGCTAATAACGATATTAGTGCTATTAGCGCTCATTGTCGTATCATTTGGAAAATTGTTAATTTTGCCAGGGCGAAAGGCGCTGCGCTATTAGCGCTAGCACTCATTAGCTTAAAGTAGCGCTAACAGCGTAAGGTGTTCTAATGGCGCTGTTAGCGTTAGATGTGCTAATAACGATATTAGTGATATTCGCTGTCGTTGTGCACGTTAGAATATGACCGTTGCTATGTCAACTGGATCACGCTTTCTTTGTTACGAACCACTGATCAAAATGATCACAACACAAAGCCTATGGTATATCAAAATTTGGAACAGATGTATGAGCCCAGGCTTGGAGCAGTAACCAATGGTTATTAACGTGCACTACAACAGCGAATTAGCGATCATTGTCGTATCATTTGCAAAATTGTTATTTTTGTCCGGATGGTAAGCGCTGCGCTATTAGCGCTATAGCACTCATAAGCTTAAGTGCGCTAACAGCGTAAGGTGTGCAAATATCGCTATTAGCGCTAATAGTATAAAGTGTGCTAATAACGATATGAGCGCTATTTCCGCTTATTAGCGTACTTGCAAAAATGTTAATTTTCTCAGGACAGTAGGCGCTATAAGCGCTATGGTGCTAATAGCACTCATTACCAGAGGTGCGCTATTAGCGCTAATAGTGAAAGGTGTACTAATAACGATATTAGCGCTATTGGCGCTGATTAGCTTATCATTTGCAAAAGTGTTAATTTCTCTTAGGATGGTAGGCGTTTTTAGCGCTAATAGCGTATGATGTGCTAATAGCGCTAATAGCGTAAGGTGCGCTAATAACGATATTAGCGCTGTTAGCGCGAGGTGTGCTTATTTCATCACTTGTGCTATTAGCACTCATTAGTGTAACGACCCCAGTATCCAGAAAAAACATCAAGGCCGCAGGCCCAAGGCCGGATACTCCCAAACGACGACCTAACATTCCAAGTGGGACACCAATATAATGCCGGGCATTTGTTACAAATTTGTGAGTCATTTGCATCAGTTTTGAATTTTACTTATTTGTTATGGAGAGACACTGGCAATTTATGACGAATCAGGAAAGAACAAAATATAGGGCTCGTCCGGGAGTTGAACCCGGGACCTCTCGCACCCTAAGCGAGAATCATGCCCCTAGACCAACGAGCCTCTGTTGATATTATGAGGTTTAAATAGTAATTTAATAAGTTCTATTTGTGTTTGCTAAATTTTATAATTTTTTCAAGGGGTTCTCAAGTAACTCAAGTAAAACTGAAACCATGTTATAGTTATCACATAGTTTACGCACAAAGAAACAAAACAAAAAAACAAAACAAACAAACCCGCCATTTACTCGAATTTTAAAATGTGAAGGATAACAGAAAAAACAGCAGACATGTTTTACCAAGGTTGGAAACACTTACTTTTTGACATTGTTAATGACAACAGTTAAAACTAAACATGTTAAAGGATATTCAAATCAAATTTAAAAGTGTCACCAAACATAATTTCACCAAAGTCTATAATGTAGGGAACAGCAAGTTTTGGATATCTTAAGGGATATGGAATGAGCGTTTTGAGCGTTTCGACAGTATTTTTTGTGGGATATGAGAGCACATCAGACATATCGAATTGCATTCTGAATACGAAGAATGTCTTTCTGATATCAAATAATTTTGATTTTTTTTAAATTCACGATACAATACAAATTTTATGACAAATTATTAAAATTTGATATTTTTCACATTTTTGATATATAACAGTCCTCGAAGTAAATTTTATAAATCTAATGATATATTCTTAAAGTGTATGTAGCTGGGAGGAAAAGCCGACGATCAATTGAAAATTTTGACCTTTCATATTGAAGATATGGATTTTTTCCCCAAAAATACCTAATTTTTTTTGGTGTTTTGGAAAACAAATCCATATCTTCAATACGAAAGGTCAAAATTTTCAATTGATCGTCGGCTTTTCATCCCACCTACATACACTTTAAGTATAAATCATCAGATTTATAAAGTTTACTTCGAGTACTGTTAAATATCAAAAATATCAATTTTTAATCATTTGCCAGGAAATGTGTATTACATTGCGAATTTCAAAAAATCTAAATTATTTGATATCAGAAGGATATTCTTCGTATTCAGAATGCAATTCGATATGTCTGATGTGCTCTAATGTCCCACAATAAATACTGTCCAAACGTTCATACCCCATCCCTTAAATAAATGACAAAAAGAATCGGGCTCGTCCGGGAATTGAACCTGGACCTCTCGCACCCAAAGCGAGAATCATGCCCCTAGACCAACGAGCCTGCGATGAAGAATTGCGGAATGTTAGTGCTATTTAAAGAAATGATTAGTTTCTTGTCCCCCGCTCCGTTTTTTTTTGTTATTTGCTATTTTTGAAAAAATAAAATCACAAGATATTAAAAAACCTTTTTTCCTCGGAAATAGTATTATTAATATTGAACTCATGTTTAATTACAGAGATAGCATAAATGAAGAATATCCGACTCGTTGGTCTAGTGGTATGATTCCCGCTTCGGGTGCGAGGTCCGGGCGGTTTCGACTCCCGGACGAGCCCATGTTTTACTTTTGCCAATATTTCAAATTTGACCACTGCAGAGGTCAAACCTTGACCTTTGACCTTTTTGTTTATAACTTGAGAACCGTACATCACAGATAGGTCAAACTATACTTTTTCTGAATCCTTGTGAATTTTTTCCCTGTATAAAGTTCGATGACCTCTACCCGCCATCTTGGAATGAATTTAATTTGGCTCTGGATCCAAATTTGTCAAACATATCAAGAGGTACAGCTGTGCCAATTTTGGGGCTTTTCACCAAAAATTAACATTTGTTTTGCTATGATTCACCATTCTGCAGCACTATTTTCATTTTTGCAGAAACTAAAAACCTCGGTCGAGGTTTCCAAAGTTTAAAAAATAACGGTTAGTTGATGAAATAACGGTTAGTTAATGAAAAAATAAGAAATGAATTTAGTACCGCGACGAGGTTTATTTACCCGTAATAGAGTTCTGTTGAATTCGCTATTGTATCAGCTATTGTATTCTATTCATAAAAACTACTTCCAAAATTAACAGTGTTTTGCTACGATTCACCATTCATTTTCATTTTGCAGAAAATTGTATTGGCAAAAGTTAAACATGGGCTCGTCCGGGAGTCGAACCTGGGACCTCTCGCACCCGAAGCGAGAATCATACCACTAGACCAACGAGCCGGCTAGACACCATCGATGCTATTTCTGTAATTGAACATGATTTCAATATTAATAATACAATCAACCCCGCTATAACAGTATATATTATTGCTATTAGCGTTAATAGCGGCCATTACCGTGATGCGCGCTATTAGTACTAACAGCGTACGGTGTGCTAATAACGATATTATCGCTCATTAGCGTATCATTTGTAAAAGTGTTAATGTTCTCAGGATGGTAGACGCTAATAGCGCTAATAGCACTCGTTAGCGTAAGGTGCGCTATTAGCGCTAATTCTCTCGGTCGGGGTCACGTCACATCCATTCATGCATTGGAGTGAAAACAACTTATCGCATATTTTTATTTGCAGAGAGTCGAACCTGGCACAATAGTGTGATAGCTTGTGATACACTCCAGAGTTCAGTGAATGCGAATGTTGTTTCACTCCAGTGCTATTGTCAGCCGGTTCATGCCCGGATGTCCGACCGACAGAATAGCGTAATGTGTGCTAATAGCGCTATTAGCGCGTATAGTTAGATTTGCTAATAACGATATTAGTGCTATTAGCGCTCATTGTCGTATCATTTGGAAAATTGTTAATTTTGCCAGGGCGAAAGGCGCTGCGCTATTAGCGCTAGCACTCATTAGCTTAAGGTAGCGCTAACAGCGTAAGGTGTTCCAATGGCGCTGTTAGCGTTAGATGTGCTAATAACGATATTAGTGATATTCGCTGTCGTTGTGCACGTTAGAATATGACCGTTGCTATGTCAACTGGATCACGCTTTCTTTGTTACGAACCACTGATCAAAATGATCACAACACAAAGCCTATGGCATATCAAAATTTGGAACAGATGTATGAGCCCAGGCTTGGAGCAGTAACCAATGGTTACTAACGTGCACTACAACAGCGAATTAGCGATCATTGTCGTATCATTTGCAAAATTGTTATTTTTGTCCGGATGGTAAGCGCTGCGCTATTAGCGCTATAGCACTCATAAGCTTAAGTGCGCTAACAGCGTAAGGTGTGCAAATAGCGCTATTAGCGCTAATAGTATAAAGTGTGCTAATAACGATATGAGCGCTATTTCCGCTTATTAGCGTACTTGCAAAAATGTTAATTTTCTCAGGACGGTAGGCGCTATAAGCGCTATGGTGCTAATAGCACTCATTACCAGAGGTGCGCTATTAGCGCTAATAGTGAAAGGTGTACTAATAACGATATTAGCGCTATTGGCGCTGATTAGCTTATCATTTGCAAAAGTGTTAATTTCTCTTAGGATGGTAGGCGTTTTTAGCGCTAATAGCGTATGATGTGCTAATAGCGCTAATAGCGTAAGGTGCGCTAATAACGATATTAGCGCTTTTAGCGCGAGGTGTGCTTATTTCATCACTTGTGCTATTAGCACTCATTAGTGTAACGACCCCAGTATCCAGAAAAAACATCAAGGCCGCAGGCCCAAGGCCGGATACTCCCAAACGACGACCTAACATTCCAAGTGGGACACCAATATAATGCCGGGCATTTGTTACAAACTTGTGAGTCATTTGCATCAGTTTTGAATTTTACTTATTTGTTATGGAGAGACACTGGCAATTTATGACGAATCAGGAAAGAACAAAATATAGGGCTCGTCCGGGAGTTGAACCCGGGACCTCTCGCACCCTAAGCGAGAATCATGCCCCTAGACCAACGAGCCTCTGTTGATATTATGAGGTTTAAATAGTAATTTAATAAGTTCTATTTGTGTTTGCTAAATTTTATAATTTTTTCAAGGGGTTCTCAAGTAACTCAAGTAAAACTGAAACCATGTTATAGTTATCACATAGTTTACGCACAAAGAAACAAAACAAAAAACAAAACAAAACAAACCCGCCATTTACTCGAATTTTAAAATGTGAAGGATAACAGAAAAAACAGCAGACATGTTTTACCAAGGTTGGATACACTTACTTTTTGACATTGTTAATGACAACAGTTAAAACTAAACATGTTAAAGGATATTCAAATCAAATTTAAAAGTGTCACCAAACATAATTTCACCAAAGTCTATAATGTAGGGAACAGCAAGTTTTGGATATCTTAAGGGATATGGAATGAGCGTTTTGAGCGTTTCGACAGTATTTTTGTGGGATATGAGAGCACATCAGACATATCGAATTGCATTCTGAATACGAAGAATGTCTTTCTGATATCAAATAATTTTGATTTTTTAAAATTCACGATACAATACAAATTTTATGACAAATTATTAAAATTTGATATTTTTCACATTTTTGATATATAACAGTCCTCGAAGTAAATTTTATAAATCTAATGATATATTCTTAAAGTGTATGTACCTGGGAGGAAAAGCCGACGATCAATTGAAAATTTTGACCTTTCATATTGAAGATATGGATTTTTCCCCAAAAATACCTAATTTTTTTTGGTGTTTTGGAAAACAAATCCATATCTTCAATACGAAAGGTCAAAATTTTCAATTGATCGTCGGCTTTTCATCCCACCTACATACACTTTTAAGTATAAATCATCAGATTTATAAAGTTTACTTCGAGTACTGTTAAATATCAAAATATCAATTTTAATCATTTGCCAGGAAATGTGTATTACATTGCGAATTTCAAAAATCTAAATTATTTGATATCAGAAGGATATTCTTCGTATTCAGAATGCAATTCGGTATGTCTGATGTGCTCTAATGTCCCACAATAAATACTGTCCAAACGTTCATACCCCCATCCCTTAAATAAATGACAAAAAGAATCGGGCTCGTCCGGGAATTGAACCCGGGACCTCTCGCACCCAAAGCGAGAATCATGCCCCTAGACCAACGAGCCTGCGATGAAGAATTGCGGAATGTTAGTGCTATTTAAAGAAATGATTAGTTTCTTGTCCCCCGCTCCGTTTTTTTTTTTTTTTGTTATTTGCTATTTTTGAAAAAATAAAATCACAAGATATTAAAAAACCTTTTTTCCTCGGAAATAGTATTATTAATATTGAACTCATGTTTAATTACAGAGATAGCATAAATGAAGAATATCCGACTCGTTGGTCTAGTGGTATGATTCTCGCTTCGGGTGCGAGGTCCGGGCGGTTTCGACTCCCGGACGAGCCCATGTTTTACTTTTGCCAATATTTAAAATTTGACCACTGCAGAGGTCAAACCTTGACCTTGACCTTTTGTTTATAACTTGAGAACCGTACATCACAGATAGGTCAAACTATACTTTTCTGAATCCTTGTGAATTTTTTCCCTGTATAAAGTTCGATGACCTCTACCCGCCATCTTGGAATGAATTTAATTTGGCTCTGGATCCAAATTTGTCAAACATATCAAGAGCTACAGCTGTGCCAATTTTGGGGTTTTTCACCAAAAATTAACATTTGTTTTGCTATGATTCACCATTCTGCAGCACTATTTTCATTTTTGCAGAAACTAAAAACCTCGGTCGAGGTTTTCCAAAGTTTAAAAAATAACGGTTAGTTGATGAAATAACGGTTAGTTAATGAAAAAATAAGAAATGAATTTAGTAGCGCGACGAGGTTTATTTACCCGTAATAGAGTTCTGTTGAATTCGCTATTGTATCAGCTATTGTATTCTATTCATAAAAACTACTTCCAAAATTAACAGTGTTTTGCTACGATTCACCATTCATTTTCATTTTTTTTTTTTTTGTATTGGCAAAAGTTAAACATGGGCTCGTCCGGGAGTCGAACCCGGGACCTCTCGCACCCGAAGCGAGAATCATACCACTAGACCAACGAGCCGGCTAGACACCATCGATGCTATTTCTGTAATTGAACATGATTTCAATATTAATAATACAATCAACCCCGCTATAACAGTATATATTATTGCTATTAGCGTTAATAGCGGCCATTACCGTGATGCGCGCTATTAGTACTAACAGCGTACGGTGTGCTAATAACGATATTAGCGCTCATTAGCGTATCATTTGTAAAAGTGTTAATGTTCTCAGGATGGTAGACGCTAATAGCGCTAATAGCACTCGTTAGCGTAAGGTGCGCTATTAGCGCTAATTCTCTCGGTCGGGGTCACGTCACATCCATTCATGCATTGGAGTGAAAACAACTTATCGCATATTTTTATTTGCAGAGAGTCGAACCTGGCACAATAGTGTGATAGCTTGTGATACACTCCAGAGTTCAGTGAATGCGAATGTTGTTTCACTCCAGTGCTATTGTCAGCCGGTTCATGCCCGGATGTCCGACCGACAGAATAGCGTAATGTGTGCTAATAGCGCTATTAGCGCGTATAGTTAGATTTGCTAATAACGATATTAGTGCTATTAGCGCTCATTGTCGTATCATTTGGAAAATTGTTAATTTTGCCAGGGCGAAAGGCGCTGCGCTATTAGCGCTAGCACTCATTAGCTTAAGGTAGCGCTAACATAGGGCCTGCACTTTGGCTCGTTTTTTGCAGGTTTACATGGTCCAATAATCACAAGATGACTGACATGTGGTAACAAAGGAAGCAGTCACTGCAATTTGATTATGTCCCATATGATTGGCCATTCAAGACACCCATGTGAATATACTATAGCGGCCTTTTCAAAATATAATACCTGTTTGCTTGATTGCATTGACAATACCCGGGAACAATAGGCCTACACACAGTATATGCATTGGACAAACTTTTTACAATAAGCATGATAAGTGATGATGTGACCTCCAGATTTATACATCGTTCGTCTCGCACACTGACAACATTTGATTGAATGGACTGTAGGCTACTGCGCCGTGATTACGGTGAAGGACACTTTTCAAATCCTTTGTTTGGAGCCAATCAATAAAAGCATGCAGGGCCTCTATACCCATGTACAGTTTATCCCTTACATAACCTATGTCTTGAATACGCTGGCAAAGTTATGTAATAATCGGATTAATACTATATCATAGCAGTAGGTAAAAACAAGTTTTGAATAATCCGCGCTACAAAGTCCCATTCAGTGATCCCAGCGAAAGTGAAAAAAAAAATCAAATTGTTACGTTTATAAATTTTTTAATGAAAACAAATGGCAAAAAAAACAAAACAGGAAAACGACAGTATTGACGAAGTTGAAGCCCCATTCAAATACATGTAGCTAATTTATATACTGTCAGTACCGGTATATAAATTACAGACTCACGTAAATGCATTATTTTTTGCCTTAGACACACGGCTTTCGGCTGAATCACTGCACTAGCAAGCTTTGTTAGCACATCTATGACAATGACGAAAGGTACAAAATCAGCCATGTAAGGCCTTTAGATAGCAGAAGACACCAAATGACCAAATTGGTGTTTTATGACCTTTGACATTCTTTTGTGGCGAGTGACATGGTCTTTCAATTCACGCCAAGTGTCCTTGACAGGTTTGACTATGCTTCAGTGGTCATGAAAGAATTCAAAAGATAACCTCTGCCCCAATAATCCAGAGAAGATGAGAAAAGAGGAGATCGCTCGAACATATAATCCGATTACCCACAGTTAACCTCTATTCACTTTTCTTTGTTTGGGGTACTTAAAACACCACTTGAAACTTCTTTTGTGGTAATCTGTTCATCCGCCACACGCTCGTCTGATTTGGTAGCTCTCTCTAGTGGAGAAAATATTCCACACACGGAAGTACATCGTTAAGTCCCAATTTTGCAGTCAAATCATGTTTTTTTTCTTTAAAAAAAATAATACTAACCAGGGTGACCATGATTTTTAAACGAGTGAAAAAGCATTATATATATCACAACTCCCATTTAAAAAAATCAAAAAATTGTTAAGTTATGGAAAGTCAAGCATAATTAATTTTCCAGTCAAATTAATATAAGGTCAAAGGAAAAGAAATTTAAATGATAACTATTTGAATATTTGCGGCAGTTTACGGAAACTTACAACCAGTGTAATCAGTAATTCAAACTCGTGTCAGTTTCTCCGTATACTCCCGTTTTGTGTCCAAACGTGTCCAAAAATGCTATTTGGATCCAAAATGCGGGTCTTTTTCACAGGGATCTCGGGTCACACTTAGCAGCCAGTCATGCCAAACAATACAGAAATTATATTTCGCGGTCAACTGACGTAACAAATTGATATCCGGGCATGCGTCGTTTAGAGCTAGACAGTCATGACTCGCAAAGCCACTTATCGTATTAGTTGATCAATCGGATTAGATCATTGTTTCCATCAATAGGCGGATGCACACATTATTTATTTGATGTGGGCAGCGAGCGACCTCCTCTTTTATCATCTTCTCTGAATAATCCCAAGCAATTGTCTGAAACTGCTCCTCGGATCATAAGAACTCAGTCCTCAAATGATAGTCATAGTAATGTCCAAAATATAAAAATTACTGACTATCATTGAAGACCGAGCCGCAGTCTAGTATCCAAAATCTAAATTTTGCTGATTTTTACGACCGTCGGGATGAAAAAAAATCAAAAAAATCACTGAATATTCCTTTAGTTCCTCCTCTCCTTACCCTGGCAATATAAATCAAAGAAAAATAAATAAAACAAGAAATTTTAAATTTGTCATTATATACTCAAAATGCTGAAATAATACTAGTAATAATTATCGGGAATGGTTTCTGTTAATTTTGAGCTGAAATAATAAGGTAAAGTGAAAGAAACACTGCTTGTTATTTTGGCCGTTTAATACGTAGTTCTATGGGAGGACATTATGACTTTATGTCGAACTTTGCTCTATTTACCTACAAACACAAGCAATTTGGCTGATTCCATTTAGGTGCAAGTTGTAAACATTACAAATATGCTAAAAAATCAGGTTTGAAAAAAATTAACCAAATTCATATTATAAGATCGTACATTATGACTTTAAGGGATCTGGAATGAGCGTTTTGAGCGTTTCGATAGTATTTTTTGTGGGACATGAGAGCACATCAGACATATCGAATTGCATTCTGAATACGAAGAATGTCTTTCTGATATCAAATAAATTTCATTGAAATTTATGATATAATACAAATTTTATGACAAATTATTATAATTTGATATTTTTCACATTTTTGATATATAACAGTCCTCGAAGTAAATATCATAAATCTAATGATATATTCTTAAACAGTCCCTGGCATACCATACATGTATATAGTCCTATGTATAGTAATTTTGCTTTATCTGTTTTGTGCTGTTTAAACAAATAGTTAAACATAATTTCCATAAAATGTAAGCTTTTACTGTCAGATATGTCCCCTTTTAATTTTGAGCAGAACAAGTGAGGTAAAGCAAAGAGGGGTGTGTGTGTAGGTGTGCGTATCCTGCACGCGTATTTTTTTTTCTGTAACTATAATGGGACGCAATACGATACCGGTATGTTATAAGAATCAAACTTAAGAAAGATGGCTCTTGTCAAATCCTACAATTCTGTCAGAGAAAATATGCATATTTGCATTAAATTTTTAATTAATTGACATAATTGATTAATTAATAAATATTTTATTTAATGATTTACCATAATTCCAAACATGTCAAACAATGTGTCAAATTAAAGCTAATTAAATGCTTTATAAATTGGTCAGATAGAGCACATTTTGCAGAATGCATTTAGTATTTTAGTTACATGACTCCAAACATTCTATTCCAATTTTTTGCTATACACGCATAGGAGCTGTACTTTTAAAATCCGCGCCTAATCAATAGTCTTTCACTCCATTGTCAAACCTAGAGTGTGATGGTTTTGTAGCAGATGACAGTGCTCATTCAAGCCTGTCAAGGTCAGTTAGTAGCCACTTGCTGAATGGATGGCCATTATCAGCTATCAAAGAGATGCCTTGTGCAGCTGCCAATCACAGTAGAGGTTTGATAACATTTTGTTAAAACCCAAATGTGATATAAGGACAAAGCTGTGCATGTTGGTACTTAATTGTTTGGATTCTTATGTTGAAATGCCCTTGTATTAGTATTTTTATGTGTAGTGTATATTGTTCATAAATTATATAGCTTTTAAATTATGGGCATTTTTGCTCTGTTGCACTGTACCATTATGGAATATGAGCAAATCAATTACCGACACAAGCAGGTATACAGTGCATTATTTTATTTTTATTTCGTATCTCAGGAGCACAGCTCACTTGGTAAGGCATCAGAATTTTGTTCACGAGCGCTTCGAACTTTAAATCGGAAGGTGGTGAGTTCGAGCCTCATCACGGTCACATTAATTTTATAAACCAAATATTGTTCGAACTTTTCATATTTGTTTTTCTTTTGTTTCTTACGTTTGTCTTTTTTTTTTGTTTTTTTTTTCTTTTTCTTCTTTGATTCATATTGCCAAGGTAAGGAGAGGAGGAACTAACGGCCCATTCAGTGATTTTTTCATCCGGACGTTAGTAAAAATCATGAAAATTCAGTTTTTGTACTGCTGAACTCAGTCTTCAATGATATAGTAGTCAGTAATAATCTTTTGGTCATTATATGACTATCATCATTTGACGACTGAGTTCTTATGATACATCATCCGAAAAGCAGTTTCAGACAATTGCTTGGGATTGTTGGGGCAGAGGTTATCTTTTGAATTCTTTCATGACCACTGAAGCAGAGTCAAACCTGTCAAGGACACTCGGCGTGAATTGAACTGACCATGTCACTCGCCACAAAAGAATGTCAAAGGTCATAAAACATCAATTTGGTGTCTTCTGCTAGTGGTTCAGCCAAAAGCCGTGTAGGTCTATTTAAGACAAAAATAATGCATTTACGTGAATCTGTAATTACAGACAGTATATAAATTAGCTACATGTAGGCCTATTTGAATGGGCTTCAACTTCGTCGATACTGCCGTTTTCTTGGGTTTTTTGCCAATTTTTTTCATTAAAATTTTTTATAAAAGTAACAATTTGATTTTTTTTTCACTTTCGCTGGGATCACTGAACTGGGCTTTGCAACGCGATAGGCCTATATTCAATACTTGTATTCACTTACTGTTATAGCATTAGTCCGATTATTACACAACTTCGCCAGCGTATTCAAGACATACAATGCAAATAATCACCTAGATTATGACGTAGCATATCGTAAATATGGCGGAGTACTCAAATTCATTCAACAAAAGCATGATTACAAGCTATTGCAATATACCGCGACATCTCACACACATAACAAATTTAATGCACTATACGATCAAATAGGTTGACGACAACGTTTGATTGAATGCACTGCATTGCGCCATGATTACGGTGAAGGACACCGGTTCAAATCCTTTGTATGGAGCCAATCAATAATTTCACGCACATCCTCTATTATTGCCAAATTATTGCCCGGGATGATTGCACACTGTAAAAGAGCTATTGTTATAATGTTTGATGAAATCGTGTTTAACTATTTGCTTAAGGGAGGTGTTATGAGCGAACCGTGGTTTGGATTCCAGAGGGAGGGTGCCTGTAAGAGGCACAGCCATCAGAAAATGAATAACTGAGATCGCGCGCCAAATAAACTTACTGCAGTAATTTTCCAAGTCTTTAAAAAAATAGACATAGGTGGGAATCGAACCCGGCACCTTCCGGTTCTGAATCAACAGATAGTATCACTAAGCCAACTTCCTATCTGCAATAAAACCTGTGATATTAATTCTTGATAATGTTTCACGGAAAAATCAATACTAATGTACGATGTCATTCAAACTGTAATAGAAGTCCCACAACTAAAGTAGCAATCGATAAATCTGCTCACTCAATCATCAAATAATCAATCGAAAAATAAATAAATAAATAAATAAATAAATAAATAAATAAATAAATAAATAAATAAATAAATAAATAAATAAATAAATAAATAAATAAATAATACAAAAAGAAATTATATTATAAATTAGTTTTTCTAGGACCTACGCTGGAAAAATAAATCAGCGCATAAGAAAAAGAAACAGACGCTCGGATTCGAACAAGCGACACTGAGAACAGCAACGAAGAAACAACAATGCCTTAGACCACTCGGCCATAGAAACACACAGTCTTCTCCATGTCAAAAATATATATTAACCTTTAACGTTGCGCAATATTGGCACGTGACACGGGCACATGTATGTGGGTAAAGATACTGCATGATAGAAAGGCGTGCAAAGGATCTATCCCTGAAGTTAATGGTCATTGACATGTAACCAATTTTTTGTATACCAGCTACACTCAACCTATACAAAGAAGTATATTATTAGGCGTTGACGCAATCATGAATGCGGGAAGTATAAAACCATAGTCGCCACTCGTGCACTTGTTTGAGTCCACAGGTATTCCGGAAACAGCATTCAACCCCGAATTCAGAGGTCGATTTTGGGTTGTTACATGCAAATTCAAACTAATTATATCATGAAAAAACCCACCAAGAGGACTACGATACTTATTCAGAGCCAATCTACATTCTGTTATTTACAAAAGCCGACGGTCAAAGTAAAATTATAAAAGGAGCAAGACCAGATATCAACGTTAAATCACGGTAAGCCTAAAATCGCATCGAAAACGCAAAAATGCAGTCACAAAATTTATAATATTACTAAATCACCACAACGAATTGTAACGTAGGTATGCAGAAAAGAGTTGTATTAGCAATAACAAAGTATGTGCAAAAGATTTGTCTTTGGCATGTCGCTTTTTGAAATATCGCCAAAAATATGAAATTTTGGAAAAACGCCCCAAAATTTAAAACAAACACGAACCTTCCAAAATAAATATATATTAGCACTCGGCGGCCCAGTCACTACCTGTCGCTGTGATTTGGGGTAACTCGTTGCTTCCCTTCTCCAGATACCTGTACTGCAAGGTCGCTCATACCCCAGCCCTTAAGAACGGCACAATACAGATAAAGCAGACAGATTTACTACATATGGTACATGTATATACATAATAGGGAATGTGTGTGAGTCGAGTATTACCTAATTATAATACGGCGTATCCAAAAATGAATTCACGCCCCTTTCAAATGTCGAGCCAAAGTGCAGGCCCTATGCAGCGTAAGGTGTTCTAATGGCGCTGTTAGCGTTAGATGTGCTAATAACGATATTAGTGATATTCGCTGTCGTTGTGCACGTTAGAATATGACCGTTGCTATGTCAACTGGATCACGCTTTCTTTCTTACGAACCACTGATCAAAATGATCACAACACAAAGCCTATGGCATATCAAAATTTGGAACAGATGTATGAGCCCAGGCTTGGAGCAGTAACCAATGGTTACTAACGTGCACTACAACAGCGAATTAGCGATCATTGTCGTATCATTTGCAAAATTGTTATTTTTGTCCGGATGGTAAGCGCTGCGCTATTAGCGCTATAGCACTCATAAGCTTAAGTGCGCTAACAGCGTAAGGTGTGCAAATAGCGCTATTAGCGCTAATAGTATAAAGTGTGCTAATAACGATATGAGCGCTATTTCCGCTTATTAGCGTACTTGCAAAAATGTTAATTTTCTCAGGACGGTAGGCGCTATAAGCGCTATGGTGCTAATAGCACTCATTACCGGGAGGTGCGCTATTAGCGCTAATAGTGAAAGGTGTACTAATAACGATATTAGCGCTATTGGCGCTGATTAGCTTATCATTTGCAAAAGTGTTAATTTCTTTTAGGATGGTAGGCGTTTTTAGCGCTAATAGCGTATGATGTGCTAATAGCGCTAATAGCGTATGATGTGCTAATAGCGCTAATAGCGTAAGGTGTGATAATAACGATATTAGCGCTGTTAGCGCGAGGTGTGCTTATTTCATCACTTGTGCTATTAGCACTCATTAGTGTAACGACCCCAGTATCCAGAAAAAACATCAAGGCCGCAGGATAAAGGTGCGATGATGGTTATTTAGCGCGGTAGCGCTGCTCACTAGCAAAATTGCAAATTGCGCGGTATTTGCAATTTGCTGCTTTTTCCACGTTAATAGCGCTAATATCGCCGATAGCGTGATAATAGCAAACCTCTGCTATTTCGTGCTAATTGTGGTGAACCAATTGCGCGCTATTACCAAAAGTGCTAAAACTGTTCTCGGCAAGGTAAGTGATATTAGCGCTAATATCGTTAATAGCGGCCATTAGCGTAATGCGTGCTATTAGCGCTATTAGCGCGAGTCGTGCTATTTTCATCACTAACGCTATTAGCACTCATTAGCATATCACTTGCAAAAGTTCTAAAAATGCTCTCAATCGCGCAAGGTGTGCTACTAGCGCTATTAGCGCTAATAGCACTAATGTGCGTGAGATGCGCTATTAGCGCTAATAGCGTAAGGCGTGCTATTAGCGCTATTAGCGCAAATACCGACAGGTATGCTAATAACGATATTACAACTTATTGTATTATGTGCCAAATTGTTCATTTTCTGCGAATGGTAGACGCTATTAGCGCTAATAGCGCTAATAGCACTCATTAGCGCGAGGTTCGCTATTAGCGCTAATAGCGTAAAGTGTGCTACTAGCGCTATTAACGCTAATAGCGTAGTGTGTGCTAATAGCGATATTAGCGCTCATTAGTGTATCGTTTGCAAATTTTAAAATTGATCATTTTCTACGGATGGTAGGTGCTATTAGCGCTATTAGCGCTAATAGCGCTAATAGCACTCATTAGCGTCAGATGTGCTATTAGCGCTAATAGCGTAAGGCGTGCTATTAGCGCTATTAGCGCTAATACCGACAGGTATGCTAATAACGATATTATAAATCATTGTATTATGTGCCAAATTGTTCATTTTCTGCAAATGGTAGGCGCTATTAGCGCTAATAGCACTAATAGCACTCATTAGCGCGAGGTTCGCTATTAGCGCTAATAGCGTAAAGTGTGCTACTAGCGCTATTAACGCTAATAGCGTAGTGTGTGCTAATAGCGATATAGCACTAATAGCGCTAATACCGACAGTGTGACCGCTGTCCCCACCATCAGCAACAAACATCCAGGCCGCAGGGCCGGCAGGCCCGAGTCCGGTGACTCCCATACGACAACTAAACATTCCAAGTGAGTTCCAATATAAAAGGGCCCCGCAGGGCAACAAAGCTAGTGTGACCGCTGTCCCCACCATCAGCAACAAACATCAAGGCCGCAGGGCCGGCAGGCCCGAGGCCGGTGACTCCCATACGACAACTAAACATTCCAAGTGAGTTCCAATATAAACGGGCCCAGCAGGGCAACAAAGCTAGTGTGACCGCTGTCCCCACCATCAGCAACAAACATCAAGGCCGCAGGGCCGGCAGGCCTGAGGCCGGTGACTCCCATACGACAACTAAACACTCCAAGTGAGTTCCAATATAAAAGGGCCCCGCAGGGCAACAAAGCTAGTGTGACCGCTGTCCCCACCATCAGCAACAAACATCAAGGCCGCAGGGCCGGCAGGCCTGAGGCCGGTGACTCCATACGACAACTAAACACTCCAAGTGAGTTCCAATATAAAAGGGCCCCGCAGGGTAACAAAGCTAGTGTGACCGCTGTCCCACCATCAACAAGAAATATCAAGGCCGCTGGGCCGGCACGCATGAGGCCGGACACTCCCATACGACAAATAAACACTCTAAGTGAGTTCCAATATAAAAGGGCCGTGCAGGCCAACAAAGCTAGTATGACCACTGTCCCCACCATCAACAAAAAAAATCATCAAGACCGCAGAGCCGGCAGGCCCGAAGCCGGAGACCCCCATACCACAACTAAACACTCTAAATGAGTTCCAATATAAAAAGGCCCCGCAGGGCAAGAATCTTAGTGTGACCGTTGTCCCCACCATCAGCCAAAAAAATCAAGGCCGCAGGGCCAGCAGGCCCGAGGCCGGTGACTCCCATACGACAACTAAACACTCCAAATGAGTTCCAATATAAAAGGCCCCCGCAGGCCAAGAAACTTAATGTGACCGCTGTCTCCACCATCAGCAAAAAGCATCAAGGCCGCAGGGCCCGCAGTCCCGAGGCCGGAGACTTCCATACGACAACTAAACACTCCAAGTGAGTTCAAATATAAAAGGGGCCCTGCAGGGCAAGAAACTTAGTGTGACCGCTGTCCCCACCATCAGCAAAAACCATCAAGGCCGCATATGACGTGCTATTAATTGCTATTAGCGCTAATAGCACGCTTTCCCTAGACTTACATCTTTTTAGATTTAGCACAATTGCATATGACGTGCTATTATTTGCTATTAGCTCTAATAGCACGCTTTCCCTAGACTTAAAATTTTTTTAGATTTCGCACAATTGCATATGACGTGCTAATAATTGCTATTAGCACTAATAGCGGTATTAGCGCTAATAGCACGCTTTCCCCAGACTTAGCACAATTCCCTAGCACAATTGCATATGACGTGCTATTATTTGCTATTAGCGCTAATAGCGCTATTAGCGCTAATAGCACGCTTTCCTAGACTTAGAATCTTTTTAGATTTAGCACAATTGCATATGACGTGCTATTATTTGCTATTAGCGCTAATAGCGCTATTAGCGCTAATAGCACGCTTTCCCTAGACTTAGAATAGTTTTACATTTAGCACAATTGCATATGACGTGATATTAATTGCTATTAGCGCTAATAGCGCTATTAGCGCTAATAGCACGCTTTCCCTAGAATCTTTTTACATTTAGCACAATTGCATATGACGTGCTATTAGCGCTAATAGCGTTATTAGCGCTAATAGCACGCTTTCCCTAGACTTAGAATCTTTTTAGATTTAGCAGAATTGCATATGACGTGCTATTATTTGCTATTAGCGCTAATAGCGCTATTAGCGCTAATAGCACGCTTTCCCTAGACTTAGAATAGTTTTACATTTAGCACAATTGCATATGACGTGCTATTAATTGCTATTAGCGCTAATAGGGGGAGGGTCAAAAATATTTTGTCCAATATGACCGGCATTGAGGTCATCGAACTTTATACAGGGAAAGTTGTTCAAATTAATTTATAAACCAAGCCAAAGTGTTCCTCTGGTCACAATGATTCAGAAAAAATATAGTTTGACCTATCTGTGATGTACGGTTCTCAAGTTATAAGCAAAAAGGTCAAATGTCAAGGTTTTACCTCTACAGAAGTCAAATTTGAAAACTTGCTCCGATTGTTGTCAAAATGGTCTCAAATTCTTCCTCTCGTCACAATAATTCATAATAATATTATATACATATGTAGGAAGTTTGCTTCCCAAGGTTACACCCAAAAATTGGTCAGTCAATAGGACTATGTAACGTTTGATATGGAGCTTTATAGTCTGGTCCTATTTGCCTGTGGAACCTTGGGAAGCAAACTTCCTACATATGTAAAACCTTAAAAATCTTATTATGGAAAAGTATGCTGAGAGGAACAATTTGAGACCATTTTGATAACAATCGGAGCAATATTTCAAATTTGACCACTGCCGAGGTCAAACCTTGACCTTTGACCTTTTTGCTTATAACTTGAGAACCGTACATCACAGATAGGTCAAACTATACTTTTTCTGAATACTTGTGATTTTTTTCCCTGTATAAAGTTCGATGACCTCTACCCGCCATCTTGGAATGAATTTAATTTGGCTCTGGATCCAAAATTGTCAAACATATCAAGCGCTACATCTGTGCCAATTTTGGGGCTTTTCACCAAAAACAATTGTTTTGCTATGATTCACCATTCTGCAGCACTATTTTCATTTTTGCAGAAAATTGTATTGACTTGAACAAACAAAGTCCTTCCTTTGGCAAAAGTAAAATATGGGCTCGTCCGGGAGTCGAACCCGGGACCTCTCGCACCCGAAGCGAGAATCATACCACTAGTCCAACGAGCCGGCTATACACCATCTATGCTATTTCTGTAATTAAACATGATTTCAATATTAATAATACAATCAACCCCGCCATAACAGTACATTTGTCCGCGGTTTCGGATTCTGTTCCCTTCGCCAGTAGTGCAAGACTGTGGAATTCGGCAATGTCGAGATAGTATTTTCACGAGTTCATACCCTAAAATGCACTTTATCACTGAGTGTCTCCCAACGAGTGTTTGTTTATTAATATCAAATGTCTTCATTACAAAAGAAAACGTCCAAACCTGTTAATTTAGATTTTAGTTAAGAGAATTCCCACACATAAGGGGCTGGCATTTTCTTCGGAAAGGGGGGGTCCCAAATATGTCGGTGACCGTAGAAATTTATGACCCACCCTATCACAGGCAAAATTTTTTTACAACCCCCCCCTAAATTGGGGCGAAAAATTTTTAAAACTGCATTTAGGGGTTGTGCAATAATTATGAGCTCGGGGGGGGGGTAAAATTTCCAAACGGCTCGCCAAAAATTGCTTCCCCCCCCCCCTCGGCATGCCAAAATCGCTTGCCCCACCTCTTGGCCTGCCAAAAAATATTTACCACCCCCCCCTCCTTTTGCACATGCCAAACTTTTGGGATCCCAATTTGCAAACCTTAAAATGGTCTATAGGCCTACATGTTGCGAGTGCAGCGAGCAGGAAAATTGGCATATTTAAGCGTTTCCGTACGGTTTTCCTAAGCCATTTTAGAGCGTTTTATTTAAAAGGCGCCCAAGAATGTGTGCCAAAAATCATTTGCCCCCCCTCTCAGCTTCGGGGGTCTGAAATATTTTTTCAGGGCCCCACTTTCAGACCTAATAATAATATTAATTTCAGGGCCCCCTTTTTGGCCATGATTAATGAATGTCAACCCTATAGAAAATAGTGTAAATTAATGTTCTACAAGAAAAATTAAGGTGAAATTTTTAAAGCCCCCAACCCCCCCCCCCCCCACGGCAATTTTTCTTTGGGCATTAGGCCCCCCCTGTTACAGTGTTTGTGAACGTTCCCAAATATGAACCCTGTGGTGTGCGACCAACTGGGGGGGGTTAATAATTTGCTCCATAAATGAAATCACTCAGTGCTGAATGACACCGCACCACACCGGGGTTCAGGGGTAACATTCTCCAGTGACGAAACTAGACTTTCGCAATCAAGAGAACAGTTACATGTAGCTGGGGTAAATCTGCCACCACCACCAAAGGGGCTGGGGAAATGCTGATTTTTATTGAAGAATGTGTTCATTTGGGGAAGTGTGAGTGTGGGCAAGGATAACAGCCCCATGCTGGAGGTATTGTGCCACTGTCCCAGCTCTACCCTAACAAATTTTCTAAAATCCTATTTTCTTTTTCAGACCCCCGGTTCAGACCTGCCAAAAGATGAGAGCTACTGTACAAGTAACAACCAACTGCCAGTCACCATTGACCAATGCCCCTGTGCGCAATTCCATGTCGCTTTTTGCAGCAGAGGCAGACAAAACAAAGGACTGAAATAACAGAGTTCAGAAACGCACTTCACTATGTTGCTAATTGAAGAACAATACTAGTATTAAAAGTCGGGACTCATAAATTAGGTGTAATGGAATGTGTAAAAAATTATTCAGATCTAGTATTAGAAATATTCAATCTAGATCTAGAATCTAGATTAGAATATAATTTAATTCAATTTTAATTTAAGGGATTAAAAATTGCTTAGATTGATTTTTAAAATCAAATTAGATTGAATCGAATTGGATTTAAAAAAATCAAAGCGATTTTAAAAATCGAATTAGATTGAATTCTAGATTGAATGTTTCTAATTAGAGAATAAAGGTATTGTTTTTTAACCGCTGGAGTGCATCTATCGTCTCATATAACACGGGCGGCATCATTATTTTAAGTAAAACAAAAATAATGATGTCGCCCGAACTCGCCCGTGTTATATGAGATGATAGATGCACGACGACAACGGCTCAAAACAATACCTTTATTCTCATTCTTAAACACTTTCATTCAAATAAAAATATCAAAAGAATTAAAAGTTTTAATCAAATTAAATCCTACATTTTGCAAGCAATTATACCTAGGGCTTAAAATCGATCAGTCCCGTTGTTGCTATGCGCCTCCAATTGGTTCAAATAGCGAGTACGCCTATCGCGTCGATGCACACGCGCTGACCCATGTGGTAAGAACCAATAAGATTGCAGGAACATTCTCAAGTGTTTAAGAATAGATTGGAATTCAGTTAAATTTCATTTAAATGTTTTAATCCAATTTTGGACTTGTCTCTGATTACAATCACTAGTAGACTGATTTTTTTAGTTTGAGGAATTTGTAGGGAACGTATACTGGATATCTTCTTCCATCACAATAGTAGAGGCTTGTAAAAAAATTCCCATCATTTATTCTCTATTTAGTAGGTGTGATGAACTATTTTGGTTTGATTGTTTATTGATGCCAAACACAAGCAAACACAGAACTTCATACTGTTTTAATAGTGCTTTTTATTTTTTTAAATTTCTTACAAATCTCAAAATAAACAGTGATCAAAAGTACATACCGGCCGTATTCACCATGCTTTCTTGTTGTGTTTTTTTTCATGAACTCTTGTCTTTTTTATATAGTGTAAAAATAACTTTAGTAATGAATTGCAAGTACAAAAAAATCATTTGTTTGTCTATTGGCAGTCACTAGTCTTTTGGGAAGGCTTGTGTGCAGGCTTCAAATTTCAATGTTTTTTTTTGGGGGGGGGGGCCTTGAAAATGGGTGCCCCCAAAAAAACACATTGAAATTTGAGGCCTGCACAAAGCCTTCCCAATTTCCCAAAAGACTAGCAAGGGCACCAAGGCCAACAAGTGATGAAGAATGCCTTGAAAATGACAAAGATATGGGGCACCAAGGCCAAAACTGAAACAGGGCAGGCAATGGCCTTGGTGGCCTCACTGCAATTCAAGTCCTACTTAATATGGTACTTTCATAAAAGACTAGTATTGACTGACACCTGCCAATGCTAGTCTTCATGAAAGAAATAGTTTGTCTGCCAATAATAAAGCATTTACAAGTCGAAGATTTAGGACCAGAAGGCCCTATCTGCAATAGCTGCCAGGTGTCATATTTTAGATATGTACACTACATAATGCAAAAATTATTGAGATGTCTACATGGCAGCTATTGCAATTGGGGCCTTCTGGACTTAAACCCTTGAAGTGGATACTCATCATATTAATTATTAGAATGAAGGTACAACTTACCCATCACTGCCACCCCCCCCCCACACACACACACCCACCGGAACCCTAGTTTGACTCAAGTTCGGTAGTGACGTTGGTGCAAAAATTTTTGGGCCGGGTGGAGTATTGAATCGCACTCGTAAAGTTAATTGCGTGAGAGCGCATTATGTACAATGTTGGTTTTAGGGCTCTCAACTAACAGGTAATTATGTACTTGGGTACCGGTACCTGATTTAATTTTCGAAAAAATTATTTAAAAAAATACTTTTGCTTCTATTGAACAGGCAGGGACAAATTGAATTAGTATGCATTGCTAGCTGTTCAATAGAAGCAAAAGTAATTAAAATGTACAACTTCATCCAGTTTTTAAAATTTTTTTATATTGCCGTATTTCTCTGGTTTCCAACCTCGAATAACAACTGAGTAATTTAAGGCCTATAACTGCCAGGTTATTTTTTCAAATTTTGTAAAAAAAAAATTGCCATTTTTCAGGTACTTTGACCCGGTAGGCCAAGAACAGGCGGGAACTCAGAATTGGTGAGAGCCTTAGTTGGTTTGTAATGGCACAACCGCTGAAAAAGACATTGATGTCATTAGGCCTACCAACTTGAGGCGAACCAAATAAAAATGCCTGCACATTGAACATTTCCAATCATTCTGTGCTATAATTTACAGTCTACAAAATATAGTATAAGGAACTCTGCATTGTACTTGTAGGCATCACATGTCAGTGTCACTTTTTGAGGTCCTTATTGTTTTTATAATTGGAGTTCATATTTACTAAATTACTACTGCATCGTGCATGTAGTTAGTTTATGCACAACATGTATTGCTATGCAAGTATTTAATTTCTTTTAAAATGTTAAACCTCCAGATAAGATTTTTCTTCAAAAATTAAATTGTTGACTTTATCGGTCCAGCAGCATGTTGGGAGAGTTTCAAATGCATGCAACAGATAGTTTACAGATGCCAGCTGTTCCTTCCAAATCATTATCTTTTTCGGTCTGTCAAGAATTGCGCCATTATCCTCAGTTGTTCTACTGCACCTGGAAATGAGAATAAAATAAAATGTAAAATAATATTAGCCAATGATAAATTACAAATTATTATCCATGTATCAGGATTATAGACTGCCATTTACCATGGACAGCACCATTTGAGGTTTGTAAATTGGGATCCCAAAAATTTGGCATACGCAAGGGGGCAAAGAATTTTGGCAGGCCGAGAGGGGGAAGCAAATTTTGGCGGGCGAGAAGGGGGGAAGTGATTTTTGGCGAGCCGTTTGGAAATCACCCCGTTCATAATGATGGCTGCAGAATTTGAAAACAGTCATTTGCCCATAAACTTAGCTAATTTTTGACATACAGACATGGTGGCAAGACCCTCATTTTTGAGTTAAATCATCACCTTTTTAAACAAAATAATTAAATGTAAAGGACCGTTCACAAACACTTGTAGGGGGGACTTTACAGACCTCGAAAATTTCAGGGACCTCCCTTTTTGACATGAAAATTATGGGTCAACTAACCCCATAGAAAAGCATATAAACTAAATTTTTCCAAGAAAATTTGTGGTCATCACCTGGTCATTTTTTTCAGGTCCCCCCGGCCCCCCTTAGAGAGGGCAGAGAAGATCTTCTCTGGAGAGGGTAAACAAATTTCAGGGCCGCCTTTTTGCATCATGCCCCTAACAAGTGTTTGTGAGACGGTAGACTATAGAAAAATTATCAAATTCGTGGACATTGTGGAACATTCAACTATGCGGTTACTCCGCGACTAATCATGCTGACTACACGCGTGTACAACGCTACTCTACGCGTCCATATTAGCGAGGCTATCTGCGTACAACTGCTTACTACGCACAGCCACGCAAAGAGTATGTTCCACGATGTCCACGAATTTGATAATATTTCTATAGTATTGGTTTTAAAAGAAATTAACCCACCTTGCAGAGTCGTGTACACGACAAGCAACACAATCCAACATCATGCTCAGCTAGCTGTACACAGCTAGCTGTATGATCAATTGATGCATATGAAAACATACGGGCAGTGCAGTACATGGTTACTGATGGTAGTCGATGGAACAAATCTCGATATCTCGTCATGTTTTCACCGTCTATTCGATGCGGGATTCGATGTCCGTGGCAATATTTGTCCTTAGTCCATCTTATTATTTGCTTCTCTGATACAAGATGAATTGAAAATCTATTGCAAACTTGTCAAAGCACGTCGGTAAACGAGGCAAATAATGCGATGTGTGTGTGAATGTCCCACTGGGCGCAGCCATGTTTGTGATCCGAGGTCAGAGGTGAAATCTGTCAATCAAACTACTTAGCGATATTTTAGGGAAATATTTTGCCGAAGGCATTGAGGTGGTGTGGTGGCAAAGTTTGTGAAAGCGTTGTGCAATAATAGAAAGAGGGCGTGTGACTAATGCGTCATTTCTTAGTGCTAAAATGGGTGCACTCAATGCTGAACTGCACTATCATATCCTGAAAGAAACAGGAAGAAAGAAAATTAAGGTTGAAAGAAAGAAAGAAAGAAAGAAAGAAAGAAAGAAAGAAAGAAAGAAAGAGATATAAAAGAGAAAGCAAAGAAATAACTTAAAGAACTTAGATAGAAAGAAAGAAAGAAAGAAAGAAATAAAGAGAGAAAAAAAGAAAGAAAGAAAGAATAAAAGAGAAAACAAAGAAATAACTTAAAGAACTTAGATATAGAAAGAAAGAAAAAAAGAAAGAAAGAAAGAAAGAAAGAAACTGAGAAAGAAAGAGATATAAAAGAGAAAGCAAAGAAATAACTTAAAGAACTTAGATATAGATAGAAAGAAAGAAAGAAAGAAAGAAAGAAAGAAATAAAGAGAGAAAGAAAGAAAAAAAAAAAAAGAAAGAAAGAAAGAAAGAGATAAAAGAGAAAACAAAGAAATAACTTAAAGAACTTAGATATAGAAAGAAAGAAAGAAAGAAAGAAAGAAAGAAAGAAAGAAAGAAAGAAAGAAAGAAAGAAAGAAATAAAGAGAGAAAGAAAGAAAAAAAGAAAAAAAGAAAGAACAAAAGAAAGAAAGAATTTAAACAAACGAGCAAAAAAAAAAGCTCAAAAAGAAACAAATGGGTGATGAAAGATAGAAAGAATTATAATTTTTAATATATTTTTATAGTTGTATTGATAGGCCTACATGTAGAAAGTACATTAATAACTGTATATAAAAATACATGTAGGCCCTACACAAAAATTGACACAATTAATTGTGGGGTGGGATTAAGTGAAATCAGTCCGATCTCACAAATTTGCATATTTATCTTTCCCCCGGGGTGGGGCAAATTCCAAAATGCCCTGTCAAAATTCCTTCGTCCCCCCTTGCGGCCTGCCAAAAATGTCTTCCCCTCCCACTTCGGCTTGCGCAAAAATAAACCCCTGCCTCCGTTGCACATGCCAATTTGGGAACCCCATTTATAAACCTTTAGGCCTAATATAATTATAATGCATTTTGCATCTTAGAACGTTTCCGTAATAATTTTTAGTGCTGTTTATTTAAAAAGGTGCCAGGTGAATGTGTGCCAAAATTCTCTTGCCTCCCTGCTCCCCCCTTTCGACCTGCCAAATATTGCTCCCCCATTGCTCTGCCAAGAAGTGCCTCCCCCATTTTTGCCCAATGGTTTAAATAGTAATTAAATAAGTTCTATTAGTGTTTGTTATAATGTTTTTATTTGAATGGGGGTATCGAGTTACTCAAGTAAAACTGAACACATGTTATAGTTACCACATATTTTAGGCAAAAAAATAACAAAACAAAAAAAACAAAAAACAAAAAAACAAAACAAAACAAACGTACATAACTCAATAATAAATCAAGCAAGTTTTCAAAGCATATAATTTGTAGAATGAACATTTGCAAACATCAAGGAGTTATTTTTCAATAACATATTGATTAAGATAATGAGTTTTTTTTTGGCTGCTTCGACCAACAATTTTAAAACGCTTGAAATATCACAAACAAATAGGCCTATGTTGATAAATAATATAAATAGGCCTACAAGCTAAAACCGTTGGGGTTCGATAATGAACCCCACAAAACTAAACGACTATATTGGAAAATGCCATACGGCCAGGCGGTTTCACAAGTTGCCGGCTCGATCATGTCATCCGCCGCCTGCCCTAGACCAACGAGCCTTCGATGAAAATAATGTGTAATTTTACTGCTATTATCCATGCAATTCAGAATGAAAGATACACGAGCCACACTTGTTGCTCTTATTACAGAACAGAGAGTGCAATCACCCCTGCTCAATGTGATCCGTTTCCACTAAAACCAGGAACAATATTTTACATTTTGAAAACGACATCAAACTGGGTTTTTTTATAGCATTATATAGGCCTACAACAAAATGTGCGCACCTTACAATTTGGGTGTGACTGCAAGGAGTAATATATAACTCCAAACGGTAATTTGTAGCTAATGTGTTAATGACCATAGGCGTAGATCCCAGGGGATGGTCCATATACTCACTCTCTCCCAATGTTGATGCCTGCATATGGGTTTCTGACCAAATTAACCCCAATTAATTGGCCATTTTAACCTTAAAAGTGCCAAATATTGCGCTTCGCGCAAATTCATTCCATTCACTGTACCATCACTAGTTTAGCTTCAATATGGAAAATTTTTATTTGGTCGCCAAAAGGTGCTGGATTCACTAGACTTCAAGAAATTTTCTCCAACCCTATCCCCCAATGTCAAAAAAAGAGAAAAAATCAGACCATAGGTAGGAAATTTCAATATGGCCTGCCAAAATCCTCCCCACCCCAAAAAATTATTTCCCATCCCTTCACGGCCTGTGCAAAATCCTCCCCCTTCCCCCATTGCCCATTGGGAACCCCATATTTATAAGCCTTTGATATATAATGCAAGCGTAGCGAGCAGGATATTTGCCATCTTAGAACGTTTCCGTAGTCCTACTACTTTCCTAAGTCTTTTTTGTGCGTTTTATTTAAAGGGTCCGGGTGAACATGTGCCAGACTCTTGCCTCCCTGCTTCCCCCTTTCGACCTGGCAACCTCCCCCCCTTTACTCTGCCAAAAATTGCCCATTCCCCATTTTTCCCCAATGGATAAATAATTAATGCACAGTCCCTGACGAAAAAAGTTGATAAAACAACAAAAAAAAGCTAAAATGCTAAGAGTTACAGTTGTGTAAGAAAATTTACCATCCCAAAAAATATATGCTCACACATAGAACTCCTATCAATGATTAACGTCGATTGTTCGAAATAGGCTATCATTAGTACGAAAACCCAATAACTTAGTTAAAAACCCCAATCCTTGCCCTAACCCTAATAGCGCTAATAGCGCCTACCATACTGAGAAAGTAAACAATTTTGCCAATGATACGTTAATAAACGCTAATAGCGCTAATACCGTTATTAGCACACCTTACGCTATTAGTGCTAATAGCGCTATTAGTACACCTTACGCTATTAGCGCTATTAGCGCACCTCACGCTAATGAATGCTATACTATTAGCGCTAATAGCTGCGCCTACCATACTGAGAAAAGTAAACAATTTTGCAAGTGATATGTTAATGATCGCTAATATTAGCGCTAATACCGTTATTAGCACACCTTGCGCTATTAGAGCTAATAGCGCTATTAGCACAACTTACCGCACCTCACGCTAATATGTGCTATTTTCGCTATATCGCTAATAGTGCCTACCATCCTGAGAAAATTAACACTTTTGCAAATGATACGCCAATGAGCGCCAATAGCGCTAATATCATTATTAGCAAACCTTATGCTATTAGCCCTTATAGTGCGCATTACGGTAATGGTCGCTATTAGCGCTAATATCAATAATATTGGGGAAATAGCGCCTACGCGCTGAAGCGCTAAATCGCCAATCCGGCACCATGAACCCATTTTTGATAAAGGTGCGATGATGGTTATTTAGCGCGTTAGCGCTGCTCACTAGCAAAATTGCAAATTGCGCGGTATTGCTTTGCTATTTCGTGCTAATTGTGGTGAACCAATTGCGCGCTATTACCAAAACTGCTAAAAATGTTCTCGGCATGGGAAGCGATATTAGCGCTAATATCGTTAATAGCGGTCATTACCGTAATGCGTGCTATTAGCGCTATTAGCGTGAGTCGTGCTATTTTCATCACTAACGCTATTAGCACTCATTAGCATATATCATTTGCAAAAGTTCTAAAAATGCTCTCAATAGCGTAAGGTTTGCTACTACGCTATAAGCACTAATAGCGCTAACAGCACTCATTAGCGTGAGATGCGCTTAGCGCTAATAGCGTAATGCGTGCTATTAGCGCTATTAGTGCTAATACCGACAGGTATGCTAATAACGATATTACAACTCATTGTATTATGTGCTAAATTGTTCATTTTCTGCGAATGGTAGACGCTATTAGCGCTAATAGCGCTAATAGCATTCATTAGCGCGAGGTGCGCTATTAGCGCTAATAGCGTAGTGTGTGCTAATAGCGATATTAGCGCTCATTAGTGTATCGTTTGCAAATTTTAAAATTGATCATTTTCTACGGATGGTAGGAGCTATTAGCGCTATTAGCGCTAATAGCGCTAATAGTGCTAATAACACTCATTAGCGTGAGATGTGCTATTAGCGCTAATAGCGTAAGGCGTGCTATTAGCGCTAATACCGACAGGTATGCTAATAATGATTTTACAACTCATTGTATTATGTCCAAATTGTTCATTTTCTGCAAATGTTCATTTTCTGCTAATAGCGCTATTAGCGCTATTAGCGCTAATAGCACTCATTAGCACTCATTAGCGCTCATTAGTGTATCGTTTGCAAAATTTAAAATTTATCCTTTTCTACGGATGGTAGGTGCTATTAGCGCTAATAGTGCTAATAGCACTCATTAGCGTGAGATGTGCTATTAGCGCTAATAGCGTAAGGCGTGCTATTAGCGCTAATACCGACAGGTATGCTAATAATGATTTTACAACTCATTGTATTATGTCCAAATTGTTCATTTTCTGCAAATGGTAGACGCTAATAGCGCTAATAGCACTCATTAACGCGAGGTGCGCTAATAGCGTCGTGTGTGCTAATAGCGATATTAGCGCTCATTAGTGTATCGTTGGCAAAATTTAAAATTTATCATTTTCTACGGATGGTAGGTGCTATTAGCGCTAATAGCACTCATTAGCGTGAGATGCGCTATTAGCGCTAATAGCGACAGGTATGCTAAGGGGCTGTGCAATAATTATCAGCCCCCCCGGGGGGGGTAAAAATTTCCGAATGGCTCGCCAAAAATCGCTTGCCCCCCCCTCTCGGCCCGCCAAAAATCGCTTGCCCCCCCTCTCGGCCCGCCAAAAATTCTTTGCCCCCCTTGAACATGCCGAGTTTTTGGGATCCCAAACCCAAACTTTAAGTGGTCTAGATGTATGTTGCGAGCGCAGCGAGCAGGAAAATTTGCATATTTAAGCGTTTCCGTACCGTTTTCCTAAGCCTTTTTAGAGCGTTTTATTAAAAGGTGCCCCGTGAATGCGTGCCAAAATCGCTTGCCCCCCCCTCTCAGCTTGCCAAAAATTGCTTGCCCCCCCCTTTCGGCTCGCCAAAAATTTCTTGTCCCCCCAATTTTACCCTCCCCCAGGGCTCATAATTATTGCACAGCCCCTAATAACGATATTACCACTCATTTGTTCATTTTTGTTCAAATTGTTCATTTTCTGCGATTGGTAGACGCTATTAGCGCTAATAGCACTAATAGCGCTAATAGCACTCATTAGCGCGAGGTGCGCTATTAGCGCTAATAGCGTAAGGTGTGCTAATAGCGCTAGTAGCGCCAATAGCGCAGTGACTAGGCCGGTGACTCCCATACGACAACTAAACACTCCAAGTGAGTTCCAATATAAAAGGGCCCCGCAGGGCAACAAAGCTAGTGTGACCGCTGTCCCCACCATCAACAAAAATATTAAGACCGCAGGGCCGGCAGGGCTGAGGCCGGAGACTCCCATACGACAACTAACCACTCCAAGTGAGTTCCAATATAAAAGGGCCCTGCAGGGCAAGAAATTTAGTGTGACCACTGTCCCCACCATCAACAAAAAACATCAAGGCCGCAGGGCCAGCAGGCCCGAGGCCGGAGACTCCCATACGACAACTTAACACTCCAAGTGAGTTCCAATATAAATGGGCCCCGCAGGGCAAGAAACTTAGTGTGACTGCTGTCCCCAACATCAACAAAAACATCAAGGCCGCAGGGCCGGCGACTCCCATACGACAACTAAACACTCCAAGTGAGTTCCAATATAAAAGGGCCCCGCAGGGCAAGAAATTTAGTGTGACCGCTGTCCCCAACATCAACAAAAAACATCAAGGCCGCAGGGCCGGCAGGCCCGAGGCTGGTGACTCCCATACGACAACTAAACACTCCAAGTGAGTTCCAATATAAAAGGGCCCCGCAGGGCAAAAAAGCTAGTGTGACCGCTGTCCCCACCATCAACAAAAATATTAAGGCCGCAGGGCCGGCAGGGCTGAGGCCGGAGACTCCCATACGACAACTAAACACTCCAAGTGAGTTCCAATATAAAAGGGCCCCGCAGGGCAATAAAGCTAGTGTGACCGCTGTCCCCACCATCAACAAAAATATTAATAATAATAATAATAAACAGACACTTAATATAGCGCATTATTACGAAGAGCCTCAATGCGCTTTACAACAAAATATACAAGCATAAAAAACATTAAAAGAACCAACACGCCTAAGAATACAGTCAGAAGGAGAGCAAAACAAGGCCAAAGGCTGAAACTCAAACGTGATGGTTTTACAAAAGCAGGCAAGCAATAAAAGTAAATTACAGTTATAGAACCACAAAATATAGGCAAGCAATATAATGATATAATATGAAAGTAAGCTACAAATATATCAAAGCAAATATAAACATAAAAATATTTCAATTACAAATGGCAAGTAATAAAAGAGAGTATGGATGACCAGCATCCACGCCCTCGGCAAAAAGAACATGTCAAACAACATTATTTTAATGCAGGCAAAACCTTATCTAAACAAACATCAGAATACAAGAGCATATTACATTTCAACAAACTATATGAAACCACTAATGATCAATTATCGGAAAGATCATCAATAATTATGAAAACAAAACCAAATAATGTGATCAAGCAATTAACAAAGATACAATATATGCAAAATATAATGCAAAATGAATCAAAATATGAACCAATATGAGGAACACGCAAAGGCAAGAGTAAATAGGGAACCCTTGAATAACGAAGAGGTCACCAGTACATATGAGCAACATTAAGATGCAAACAAAGTATAATGATAAACAATTCAATCATAAATACAACAAAATATAATAAAGCATTAATGAAACCGGTTATCAGGAACATACAAAGACAAAATATTATATGGAACCCTGGAGGAGCAGAGGTCGCCAGTACATGCATCCTCAGCCTAGATCCTCAGCATCCGGCTCTTGAAACAAGCAGGGAACCCGAGCACAAGAAAAATAAGCAAAACACACAACCCTGGTGGAGCAGAGGTTGCTAGCACATGCATCCACAACCAAGATCTTCAGCATCTGGTTCTTGATGAAGCAGGGTATTACAAATTTTGAAACATGTGTGTCTTGAGCAATTTTTTGAAACAAGCAGCAGATGGAGCGGAACGGATGTTTTCTGGTAAGGTGTTGCACAGTGCGGGTGCAGCTGACGCAAAAGCTCTATCGCCGTAAAACTGCGTAGATGAGCGGCGTGTAACAGACAGAAGAGTTTTGGAAGATGAGCGAAGATGACGTTTGGGCTTGTACAATGAAATGATGTCAGATATGTAGCGTGGAGCAAGGTCGTTGATCGCTTTATAGGTGAGAAGAAGGATCTTATAAGCTGTACGCTGTTTGACCGGGAGCCAGTGAAGGGAATGAAGAACTGGAGAGATGTGTTCGTGACGAGATACGCGTGCGACAAGTCTGGCAGTCGTATTCTGGACTCGTTGAAGCTTGTTGATGTCGGAACAAGGAAGACCATACAGGGCAGAATTGCATGAATCCAAACGCGATGTAACAAAAGCGTGAACCAGTCGCGCACATGTTGTATCATCTAAAAATTGCGAATTTGGCCGATACGACGAATTGCTGTGAGAGCACCTTTGCAAGTGTTGGAAATGTGGTCTTTCATTCGAAGCTCGTCGTCGAAATGGACACCAAGATTGCGAGCGCACGATGACGCGTTGATCTCTGAATCACCAATTGTAACAGTAGGAGATGGGGAAGATGTATTTGAAAAGCGTGATCTGAAATGAAGAACTTCGGTTTTAGCATCATTGAGAACAAGTTTATTTTCGATGGCCCACAATTTCACATCCTGGATACATTTCTCAATTCTGGAGACTGCTGTATCTCTATCCTCTGGAGGGAATGTGAGGTAGAGTTGCGTGTCGTCTGCATAAACGATAGTGTTAATACCATGGCTGTTAATGATGTCCTGAAGAGGAGCACTGTACAAGGTGAAAATAAGAGGGCCCGCTACAGAGCCTTGAGGAACTCCCCATTTAAGGGGAACCTTCTCCGACAAATCATTTGAGATGTTGACAGACTGCGTGCGGCCATCTAAGTACGAGGTGAACCAGTCCAATGCTGTTCCCGTGATACCATACCGCGATGAAAGACGTTTCAGTAGGATGGAATGATCGATGGTATCAAACGCGGATGAAAAATCCAGAAGGACTAACAGGGCCTCATGACGAACATCCAGAGCACACAAAATGTCATTCATGACGCAAAGAGTGGCAGATTCGGTGCTATGGTGGGCGCGGTATGCAGACTGTGCCCTAGTATAGAGATCGTGTTCAGCTAGGTAGGTCTGCAACTGAGCAACTGCAGCACGTTCAATTAACTTGCCGAGGTACGCTAAATTCGAAATTGGACGGAAGTTAGCTAGATTGTCGACATCCAAATTCACTTTCTTGAGAAGAGGTATCACGTGGGCATGCTTGAGAGACGCCGGGAACTTTCCAGATGATAGGGACTTGTTCACAATGCTGGTAAGCACAGGTAAGATTGGCTCAATGCACTCCTTAAAGGTGCACGTGGGTAAAGGGTCCAGCTGACAAGATGTTATGGACGATGAACGAATGATCTTCTGCAAGTCTTCCTCAGATACATGATCAAAATTTGAGAAAGTGCTGGTACAGGGAGCAGAGAGGTCATCAAGAAGCATCGATACCGGCGACGAATCAAGGCGTTCTCGAAGTGCATTGATCTTTTGGTGAAAGAAGTCCGCAAACCGCTTGGCAAGGTCACTTTTGTTCGTATGGGATGGAAAGATGGTATCAGATTTAGGCTTCGAGAGCTTGTCCACTACACGAAAAAGATCTTTATGATCCGCACGTTCTATCTCCTTCCGGTGAAAAGATGACTTAGATTCATTGAGCATGTTTCTATAGTTGACGCATTGTTCCTTGTAGAGATCTTGGTGAACAGACAGCCCAGTGCGTTTGTATTTTCTCTCGCGACGGCGCTTCTCCTGTGAGGCTGCCCGTAGCGCATCATCATACCAGGGAGCGTGAGGGCGAAGAATAACGTTTCGCTCCACAACAGGGGCATGGACGTCGATGATTTCACTCAGAACATCAGTGTATTGCTCAGTCAAAGAATCCAGATCACTAGCAGGATCACAGAGTAAGGAAGATTCCATGATATCTTTGTGGAATGACACAATATCAACGTTGCGCAATTTGCGGCCACGTATCATCTTCCTTGTCGGCGGCGGACGAGAGATGTTAATCAAACATTTGACCGCAGAGTGAAATGAAGGAAGATCATCATGAATTGATGTCGAAGTGACAAGGTCATCATCCTTGTAAGATATTAGAAGATCCAAGGTGTGATTTCCCTTAGAATAGGTTGGACCAGTGACGTGCTGAAGTAAATTGTAGGACTCCAAAATGTTTAGAAAAACAGACGATTCTCGATCATCAGGAGTGTCCACGTGAATATTGAAATCTCCAGCCAGCAGGATCCTTGACGAGGATGCAGTACAGGTTTCTAGCAGAGAAGAAAATTCATCTTGAAAAGCGGAGAAAGTGAACTTGTTTATGCGATTTGGTGGTGGTCTGTACAGGACGATTAAACGGAACGAAGATGACTGAGAAGTTACGTTCAAGTCCAAGTACTCAAATGTACTAAAATCACCGGTGGTGTTGAAGTCAACATTAATACCCTTGCGAACGATCACAGCAACCCCGCCACCTCTTGAATTGAGACGATGCTTGTGATGGATGACAAAATGCGGAAGAGTATTCTGGATATCAGCGATTGCACGATTATCTCGAACAGTCCCGGTAAGCCAAGTTTCTGTAATGGCTAACACATCGACATGATGATGGATAATAAAATCACAAATAGCACTAGATTTCTTTTTTGCTTTCATGGAGCGAGCATTCCATACCGCAAAACAAATATTTGGAGCATTATGGGCACTATCTCTATTAAGCGGAATGCTAATAAGATTGTTCTTATTTACTGATGATGAAGCGGTGCATTTTGGGATTCTGTTCTTTATGCAAGTTTTTATTGACCGCTTTTTGTGTTTGCCAGCTCTGCAACCTCTGATTTCTTGATCAATACGAGAATAGTTATTGTTTATCACACTTTTTCGCTCAGACGATCGATTGGGTGGAAAGAGCAAGAACGGTCTCATGATGAATAAAATGAAGACAATTAAGTACTATACAACAGTCAACAGTAAACATGTAGCGTAGTGTTAGTATAGTAAAACGCAAATTAAGGCCGCAGGGCCGGCAGGGCTGAGGCCGGAGACTCCCATACTACAACTAAACACTCCAAGTGAGTTCCAATATAAAAGGGCCCGCAGGGCAACAAAGCTAGTGTGACCGCTGTCCCCACAGGGTTTCAAATTCGAGGAGAACCCGAGAACCGGTTCTCCTGAAGGTTCTCGCTGGATTGCAACTAGGAGAACCAAAATTGGTTCTCGTAAGCTTCCAAGTCTCAGATCGCATGTTGTGTTATATGTTACCTTTCTGCAACGGAAATGTGATTTAGTTGGGAAAAAGGCAAAGTTTTCTTCATTTTAGCTGTCAATTTATTGTACGATCACGAACAGGAATCCACGTATGCATGTACTTTCAATAATGTTTAAATATTACTCGAACATCCCATAATAATAGATGTGACCTCACTAGCATAGCAATGAAAGTGTCTCCTTTGGCTGTATTCGCCATAGAAGTGATGATGTAACAGGAATAACTACCATAGCAATAGATGAATACAATTTTCGAATATATCGTTCTGCACTACAATATTCACGCGAACCGAAGGTTCTCGCAAAAGCCCTTTGTGAGAACCTAAACAGGTTCCCGCAATTGACTGCCAATTTGAACCCCTGGCCCCACCATCAACAAACAACATCAAGGCCTCAGGGCCGGCAGGCCCGAGGCCGGTGGCTCTCATACGACAACTAAACACTTCAAGTGAGTTCCAATATCAAAGGGCCCCGCAGGGCAACAAAGCTAGTGTGACCGCTGTCCCCAACATCAATAAAAAACATCATGGCCGCAGGGCCGGCAGGCCCGAGGCCGGTGACTCCCATACGACAACTAAACACTCCAAGTGAGTTCCAATATAAATGGGCCCCGCAGGGCAAGAAATTTAGTGTGACCGCTGTCCCCAACATTAACAAAAACATCAAGGCCGCAGGGCCGGCAGGCCTGAGGCCGGTGACTCCCATACGACAACTAAACACTCCAAGTGAGTTCCAATATAAAAGGGCCCCTGCAGGGCACGAAAGCTAGTGTGACCGCTGTCCCCACCATCAACAAAAATCATTAAGACCGCAGGGCCGGCAGGGCTGAGGCCGGAGACTCCCATACGACAACTAACCACTCCAAGTGAGTTCCAATATAAAAGGGCCCTGCAGGGCAAGAAATTTAGTGTGACCGCTGTCCCCACCATCAGCAAAACATCAAGGCCGCAGGGCCGGCAGGCCTGAGGCCGGTGACTCCCATACGACAACTAAACACTCCAAGTGAGTTCCAATAGAAAAGGGCCCCTCATATCAAGAAAGCTAGTGTGACCGCTTTCCCCACCATCAACAAAAATATCAAGGGCCCCGCAGGGCAACAAAGCCGGCAGGCCTGAGGCCGGAGCCTCCCATACGACAACTATTAAACACTCCAAGTGAGTTCCAATATAAATGAGCCCCGCAGGGAAGAAACCTAGTGTGACCGCTGTCCCCAACATCAACAAAAACATCAAGGCCGCAGGGCCTCCAGGCCCGATGCCGGTGACTCCCATACGACAACTAAAAACTCCAAGTGAGTTCCAATATAAAAGGGCCCCGCAGGGCAACAAAGCTAGTGTGACCGCTGTTCCCACCATCAACAAAAACATCAAGGCCGCAGGGCCGGCAGGCCTGAGGCCGGAGACTCCCATACGACAACTAAACACTCCAAGTGAGTTCCAATATAAAAAGGGCCCTGCAGGGCAACAAAGCTAGTGTGACCGCTGTCCCCACCATCAAGGCCGGTAGGCCTGATGCCGGAGACTCCCATACGACAACTATTAAACACTCCAAGTGAGTTCCAATATAAATGAGCCCCGCAGGGCAAGAAACCTAGTGTGACCGCTGTCCCCAACATCAACAAAAAACATCAAAGCCGCAGGACCTCCAGGCCCGAGGCCGGTGACTCCCATGTGACCACTAAACACTCCAAGTGAGTTCCAATATAAAAGGAACCCTGCAGGGCAAGAAATTTAGTGTGACCGCTGTCCCCACCATCAACAAAAACATCCAGGCCGCAGGGCCGGCAGGGCCGGGGCCGGGGACCCCCCTACGACCACTAAACACCCCCAAGTGAGTTCCAATATAAAAGGGCCGCAGGGCAAAAAAGCTAGTGTGACCGCTGTCCCCACCATCAACAAAAAACATCAAGGCCCAGTTCCGGCAGGCACTAATAGCTAATACGCTAATAGCACGCTTTCCCTAGACTTAGAATCTTTTTAGATTTAGCACAATTGAATATGACGTGCTATTAATTGCTATTAGCGCTAATAGCTATTAGTGTTATTATCTCAAGACTTAGAATTCTGTTAGATTTAAAACAATTGCATATGACGTGCTATTAATTGCCGTTAGCGCTAATAGCGCTAATAGCACGCTTTTCCTAGACTTAGAAACTTTTTAGATTCAGCACAATTGCATATGACGTGCTATTAATTGCTATTAGCGCTAATAGCGCTATTTGCGCTAATAGCACGCTTTCTCAAGACTTAGAATTCTGTTAAATTTAGCACAATTGCATATGACGTGCTATTAATTGCTATTAGCGCTAATAGCGCTATTATCGCTAATAGCACGCTTTCCTTAGACTTAGAATCTTTTTATATTTAGCACAATTGCATATTACGTGCTATTAATTGCTATTAGCGCTAATAGCGCTATTATCGCTAATAGCACGCTTTATCTAGACTTAGAATTCTGTTAGATTTAGCACAATTGCATATGACGTGCTAGTAATTGCTATTAGCGCTAATAGCGCTATTAGCGCTAATAGCACGCTTTCCCTAGACTTAGAATCTTTTTAGATTTAGCACAAATTGCATATGACGTGCTATTATTTGCTATTAGCGCTAATTAGTTGCTATTAGCGCTATTAGCGCTAATAGCGCGCTTTCCCTAGACTTAGAATCTTTTAGATTTCGCACAATTGCATATGACATGCTATTATTTGCTATTAGCGATATTAGCGCTAATAGCGCGCTTTCCTTAGACTTAGAATCTTTTTAGATTGAGCACAATTGCATATGACGTGCTATTAATTGCTATTAGCGCTAATAGCGCTAATAGCGCTAATAGCACGCTTTCCCTAGACTTAGAATCATTTTAGATTTAGCATAATTGCATATGACGTGTTATTAATTGCTATTAGCGCTAATAGCGCTATTAGCGCTAATAGCACGCTTTCCCTAGACTTAGAATCTTTTTAGATTTAGCACAAATTGCATATGACGTGCTATTATTTGCTATTAGCGCTAATAGCGCTATTAGCACGCTTTCCTCAGACTTAGAATCTTTTTAGATTTAGCACAATTGCATATGACGTGCTATTAATTGCTATTAGCGCTAATAGCACGCTTTCTCTAGACTTAGAATTCTGATAGATTTAGCACAATTGCATATGACCTGTTATTAATTGCTATTAGCGCTAATAGCGCGAATAGCACGCCTTCCCTAGACTTAGAATATTTTCAATATTGACATATTTGCAAATGAGGCACTAATAACTGCTAAAACGCTAAAATTGGTTTGGTAATAGCAGTTTTAACGGATTTTCATTAGCGTTGCTATTAGCGCTATAATGCATAGAGATAGCATACTAATTAAATGCTAATAGCATCTGTAGCATAATAGCGCTAATTCTGCAATAAGCCATCATCGCACCTTCCTCCCATTTTTGCAGAAAATTGTTTCGATTTGTCCAAACAAAATTCTTGCTTTAGCAAAGTAAAACATGGGCTCGTCCGGGAGTCGAACCCCGGACCTCTCGCACCCGAAGCGAGAATCATACCACTAGACCAACGAGCCGGATAGAAAATATTTATGCTAATTCTGTTATTGAACATGATTTCAATATTAATAATACAATCAATCCCGCCATCAACATGTATAATCATGATAATGCCGAAACCGACAATTGTTGCTTGGATATTTTTAATAGGACAAATACATCAATACCTGCTCTTTAAATATTGCAGCTAATTTGGACAATTTTGGGGTATAAAACTGTTATTGTAATGAAAAATCACTTATTTTGAATTTTTAAAAAAATAGACAGGCCTACAATGTTCATATCATTGTCAGAAATGATTGCATCTGTACTTCGGAATGCACAAGTGGTTGGATTATAGGTAGGACTTCCAAAAAAAAAGCTGAACAATGACAGAACGGTCAACTAGTCGCCATGAGCCATTAGCAGAAATTTTGAATTTTACTTTTGTTATGGAGAGACACCCGAAATTCAAGGGAAATCAGGAATGAACAAAACTTCGGGCTCGTCCGGGATTTGAACCAGGGACCTCTCGCACCCTAAGCGAGAATCATGCCCCTAGACCAACGAGCCTACCTTGATATTATGTAGTTTAAATAGTAATTAAATAAGTTCTTTTTGTGTTTACTATTAATGTTTTTGAATGGGTAACGAATTACTCAAGTAAAGTTGAAAACAGGTTTTAGTTACCACATATTTTATGCAAAAAAACACGCACAAAACCGCCATTTACTTCAATTTTATAAGGTGAGGGATAACAAGGAAAAAACACTTTGTGAAAAAAGTATCAGCAGCCATGTTTTACCAAAATTAGAAACACTAATATTTGGACAGCGTTAACGACAACAGTTAAAAATCAAAAAATAACAAGAAAAATAAATCAAACTTACTTATGTCACCAAACACATTTTCACCAAAGATAGATTACAGCAAGTTTTGGTTGGGCATGCAATAATGACAAAGGCAAAAAGATTAGGGCTCGTCCGGGATTTGAACCCGGGACCTCTCGCACCCAAAGCGAGAATCATGCCCCTAGACCAACGAGCCTTTGATGAAATTATGTGTAATTTTACTGGTATTATCAATGCAATTCAGTCACATGATGGCCTTAGTAGGCCTGCATGATGCACTGAACTTATTTGACAAAAATTAAAAATGTACTAAATAATCTTTAAAGGGATTGATTTGGCAAATAAAAAACAACAACAACAAAAACAGGAGAACACTTTTTTTGTTCTTGATGCTGTTTTGAATCATAAGTCTTAACAGAACATTATTTATTACATAATGTTTTAATATCGATTCCATCTGTGTGTAGTCTATAAACGTAAGGAAGTTATGCGGCCCGTTTCCACTAAACCAGAAACATCAATTTTTACATCTTGAAAACGACACCAAATTTTTTTTTTTTTAGCATTGTATACTTGAACATGTTGAAGATGTACAACCCATATGTCAAGCGATCTTTGGATAATAATAGTCAAATGCTGCACAAATTTGTCCTAAATTCAACGGGCAATCTTTTCATTATAAAATCCTCTGTTTAATTCTGTTATTGCACATGATAACCAAATTTTCTCCAACCCCATCCCCCAATGTCAAAAAGAAATCTACGCCACTGTTAATGACGTACGTTTTGGTTTCTTTTTTTTTTTGACATGAAGGAGGGGTGAATCAAAAAGCATTTTAGAACATAAAAAGGGGGTATAAACAAAAATCCACCCTTTTTCCTCCCTAAAACAAAAGAAAGAAAGAACAAAAGACAAAAGAAGCAAACGAGCCAAAAACACACCAATGGGTGATGACAGATAGAAATAATTATTATTAATAATATATTATTACCTGTAGACAGTATATTAATAACTATATAGCATAAAATAAAAACACATGTACACACAAATTGACACAATTGATTTGCATCTTAAAAACGACTGCTATACCTTGTTTAGAACATTCTAAAGAAGTACCTGCATGTGCAACCATGACTGTTTCAAAATAGCCCGCCAAAGTCATGCAGGTAACTCCGAGGTCGTGCATTGAATTAGTTTGAATGAGGTATACTACGGGAACCAGTGTCTTTTGTTAGAAGTCACACATGAGTGAAGTGGATAACCTCTATTGGGTTTTTTTAGCGTTGTATACTTGAAGATGTACAACCAATATGTCAAGCGTTTTTTGGATAATAATAGTCAAATGCTGCACAAATTTCTTCTAAATTTTATTATATAATCCTCATTTTCTTACGTGTGTTACATAAAGTAACTCAGCTGTTATAAATACGCCTATATATCTTTAAACTACTAATTGTATTTTGTATTTGAAAATACCAAGATAAATACGTTTTTCAATAACGGTAGTTTTAGCACCTCATTTATTACAATTAGGCCAGGTTGTGGTCTCAGTGTAACTCTGAACGTGACAAGTGCCCATTTTTGCAGCAAATTGTAACGATTTTTCCAAACAAAATCCTTGCTTTGGCAAAGTAAAACATGGGCTCGTCCGGGAGTCGAACCCGGGACCTCTCGCACCCGAAGCGAGAATCATACCACTAGACCAACGAGCCAGATAGACAACTTTCATCATAATTCTGTTATTGAACATGAATTCAATATTAATAATACAATCAACCCCACCATCAACATGTATAATCATGATAATGCCGAAACCGACAATTGTTGCTTGGATATCTTTTAATAGGATAAATACATAAATACCTGCTCTTTAAATATTGCAGCTAATTTGGACAATTTTGGGGTATAAAACTGTTATTGTAATGAAAAATCACTTATTTCGAATTTTTAAAAAAGATAGATGGGCCTACAATATTCACATCATTGCCAGAAATGATTGCATCTGTACTTCGGAATGCACAAGTGGTTGGATTATAGGTAAGACTTCACAAAAAAAGCTGAACAATGAAGCCTGGCATTTTTACAAACTTATGAGCCATTAGCAAACATTTTGAATTTTTCTTTTGTTATGGAGAGACACCCGAAATTTATGGGCAATCAGGAATGAAAAAAACTTCGGGCTCGTCCGGGATTTGAACCCAGGACCTCTCGCACCCTAAGCGAGAATCATGCCCCTAGACCAACGAGCCTCTTTTAATATTATGTAGTTTAAATAGTAATTAAATAAGTTCTTTTTGTGTTTACTATTAATGTTTTTGAATGGGGTAACGAATTACTGAAGTAAAGTTGAAAACATGTTTTAGTTACCACATATTTTATGCAAAAAAACACACAAAAAACCGCCATTTACTTCAATTTTATAAGGTGAGGGATAACAAGGAAAAAATACTTTGTGAAAATAGTATCAGCAGCCATGATTTACCAAAGTTAGAAATACTAATATTTGGACAGCGTTAATGACAACAGTTAAAATTAAAGAACAGCAAGAAAAATAAATCAAACTTAATTATATCACCAAACACATTTTCACCAAAGATAGATTACAGAAAGTTTTGGTTGGGCATGCAATAATGACAAAGGCAAAAAGGTCAGGGCTCGTCCGGGATTTGAACCCGGGACCTCTCGCACCCAAAGCGAGAATCATGCCCCTAGACCAACGAGCCTTCGATGAACTTATGTGTAATTTTACTGGTATTATCAATGCAATTCAGTCACTGATATGATGGCCTTAGTAGGCCTGCATGATGCCCTGAACTTATTTGACAAGAATTAAAAATGTACTAAATAATCTTTAAAGGGATTGATTTGGCAAAAAAAACAACAAGCTTGATGCTGTTTGAATCATAAGTCTTAACAGAACATTATTTATTACATAATGTTTTAATATCGACTCCATCTGTGTGTAGTCTATAAACGTAAGGAAGTTGTGCGACCCGTTTCCACTAAATCAGAAACATCAATTTTTTACATCTTGAAAACGACACCAAATTTTTTTTCTCTTAGCATTGTATACTTGAACATGTTGAAGATGTACAACCCATATGTCAAGCGATCTTTGGATAATAATAGTCAAATGCTGCACAAATTTGTCCTAAATTCAACGGGCAATCTTTTCATTATAAAATCCTCTGTTTAATTCTGTTATTGCACATGATAACCAAATTTTCTCCAACCCCATCCCCCAATGTCAAAAAGAAATCTACGCCACTGTTATAATGACGTACGTTTTGGTTTCTTTTTTTTTTTTTTTTTTTTTTGGTTGTATTTAAAAGTATTTTAGAATATAAAAAGGGGGTATAAACAAAAATCCACTCTTTTTTCTCCCTAAAACAAAAGAAAGAAAGAACAAAAGACAAAAGAAGCAAACGAGCCAAAAACACACCAATGGGTGATGACAGATAGAAATAATTATTATTAATAATATATTTATTATAGCTGTATTATCGATACCTGTAGACAGTATATTAATAACTATATAGCATAAAATAAAAACACTGATATGATGGCCTTAGGCCTGCATGATGCACTGAACTTATTTGACAAAAATTAAAAATGTACTAAATAATCTTTAAAGGGATTAACTTTCATGCTAATTCTGTTATTGAACATGAATTCAATATTAATAATACAATCAACCCCGACATCAACATGTATAATCATGATAATAGCCAAAACCATGACAATTGATGCTTGGGTATTTTTAAATATATGCTCTCAAAATATTGCAGCTAATTTGGACAATTTTGGGGTAAAAACTGGTATTGTAATGAAAAATCACTTATTTCGAATCTAAAAAGATTGTGGGCCTAAAATATTCATATCATTGCCAGAAATTATTGCATCTGTACTTCGGAATGCACAAGTGGTTGAATTATATGTCGGACTTCCAAACAAAAGCTGAACAATGAAGCCGGCCAATTTTTACAAACGTATGAGCCATTAGCAAAAAATTTGAATTTTACTTTCGTTATGGAGCTGGAGACACCTGAAATTCATGAGCAATCAGGAATGAACAAAATGTTGGGGTCGTCCGGGAGTTGAACCCGGGACCTCTCGCACCCTAAGCGAAAATCATGCCCCTAGACCAACGAGCCTCCATTCTTCTTCTTCTTTGTTGATACTGTCCAACACCCTTTTTATTTCAAAAGAGTCAATGTTGAACTTCGGAATGCACAAGTGGTTGAATTATAGGTAGGACTTCAAAAAAAAAAAAAGCTGAACAATGAAGCCTGGCATTTTTACAAACTTATGAGCCATTAGCAGGAATTTTGAATTTGACTTTTGTTTTGGAGAGACACCCGAAATTTATGGGCAATCAGGAATGAACAAAATGTTGAGCTCGTCCGGGAGATAAACCCGTGACCTCTCGCACCCTAAGCGAGAACCATGCCCCTAGACCAACGAACCGCCATTGATATTATGTAGTTTAAATAGTAATTAAATAAGTTTGTGTTTACTTTAAAAAAAAAGTTTTTGAATGGGGGTATTAACGAGTTACTCAAGTAAAGCAAAAAACATGTTATAGTTATGGCATGCACATTCCAATTTGTGCGCGCGCACTATGTTCATTAGAGAATGAATTTGGAGAAAACCTTCTGATAATTACAAACACTCGCTGAGCAGCAAGACCTTACCTCTAAGCTTTTAATCCGATAAGCTGATTATCTATTTGTTTTCACGAATTGGAAGACATTATTTGATGTATTACAAGTTCAAGTTCAAGTTCAAGTTTATTTCACCATCATCATATTATATACAATAACAAAATATCAAGAAAAGGATGGTAAGACAATCACAAGAGCAAAGCTCGTAAGACATGATTGCCCTCAGTGCAGAAACAAAAGACGCCTACAGGCAACAGACAAGGACGGGGTGCAAACGCAGACTGACAGGACTAGTGCGGCCAGACAATGACGTTGGCAATGGCAATAGTTTATAAACAAAAGTCAATTGCATTAACTTTATACAGTACAAAATAGAATATTATGATACAGGGCATTTATGAAGCAATAAATTTATGAGTATAAAGAAATCAGATAATCTTTATAGCTGCGTTTGAATGAATTAGGAGACAAGGCGATTTTGATATCATTGGGGATAGAATTCCAGAGCAATGGGCCCTGCCTTCTAATGGTATTTCTGGCCCAATCATAATTGAATATTGCAGGGCGAAACAAATTGGATGAGCGTGTTGATTACTGAGCTCAATCATCAGAAACTACTGGAGCGTGAGCCACCCAGGCTGGTGGCTCAGCATAGTATTTTATTAACAGAGGGTTTTCTCCAAATTCGTTTCCTAATGTAAGTGTGTACTCTCAAGCTTCAAATCAACAAAATGTGTGCACCTTACAATTGGGGTGTGACTGCAAGGAGTAATATATAACTCCAAACGGTAATTTGTAGCTAATGTGTTAATGACCATAGGCGTAGATCCCGGGGTATGGGGTGATAAATCCCTCCAATATTTTGATAGGGGGATGGTCCATTAAATTATCCCCACTCTCCCAATGGTGATGCCTGATATGGGTGTCTGACCAAATTAACCCCATATTTGGTCATTTTAAGGTGGTACTACACGGTACACCCGGGGGTACATCCCTTGATAAATTTGTGACTATATTGCATTTTTCTCAAAAAATAATAACACACTGGTAACAAAAGTTATCATTATAGGGGTAAGAAATCCAGTTACTACACTGGAATTTCAGTGACTCAAGACAAGTAGTACGTTATTTATGATAAGAAACGAGGTACCGCTAAAATGTACCTCATTTTTCTTAAGGTGGTACTACACCTCATGATAAATTTTGTGATTAATTTTGCATTTTTCTCAAAAAATAACCACACACTGGTAACAAAAGTTATGTATATTATAGGGCAAGGAATCCAATTACTTCACTGAAATTTCAGTGATTCAAGACAAATGGTTCGTTATATACCGTAGAATTCCGTCTAGAAGCATATATGCCTCTAAACGAGGGTTTTTTTAACGAAAGATATGAAAGGCCAATACCCTTCTCAAAAACATTGCAATAGATTGGTCTTACAAATATACATGTTTGTACAGCCGCCTTTATCAGTAATATAGTTGTTCAAACTCCAAATAACGTTTTTGCTGAGAGTGTCTGCCTCTTGTCTCTTGTGTAAAAAAACCTCGTTTAGAGGCATATATATGCTTGTAGACGGAATTTTACGGTATGTTAAGAAATGAGGTACATTCTAGCGGTACCTATTTTCTTATCATAAATAACGTACCGCTTGTCTTGAGTCACTGAAATTCCAGTGTAGTAACTGGATTCCTTGCCCCTAAAATATACATAACCTTTGTTACCAGTGTGTTATTATTTTTTGAGTAAAATGCAAAAATAGTCACAAATTTATCAAGGGGTGTAGTACCACCTTAACCTAAAAAGTGCCAATTTTTATTTGGTCGCCAAAAATTGCTGCTTTCATTAGCATCCCCAAACCCCAATGTCAAAACAAGAAATCTACGTCACTGTTAATGACTTAATTTTGAGGTTTCTTTTTTAGGACATGAAGGGGGGGGGGGGGGTGAATAAAAAAATTAGACCATGAAAGGGGGAGAAAAAATCCACCCTTTTTTCTTCCCTAAACAAAAGAAACAAACGAGCCAAAAAAGACAATTTTGGGGTATAAAACTGTTATTGTAATGAAAAATCACTTATTTCGAATTATAAAAAAAATGGTGGGCCTAAAATATTCATATCATTGCCAAAAATGATTGCATCTGTACTTCGGAATGCACAAGTGGTTGAATTATAGGTCATGTAGGTAGGACTTCCAAGAAAAGATGAACAATGAAGCCTGGCATTTTTTTTTTTTAAACTTATGAATTTTACTTTTGTTATGGAGAGACATCCGAAATTAATGGGCAATCAGGAATGAACAAAAATTTTGGGCTCGTCCGGGAGTTGAACCCGGGACCTCTCGCACCCTAAGCGAGAATCATGCCCCTAGACCAACGAGCCTTCGATGAAACTATAAATTGACATAATTAATTGATCAGTCCGATCCCACAAATGTGGTGCTGTGCAAAAACTTCTGTTCCCAGAGGTAGGAAATTTCAAAATGGCCTGCCAAAAATCCTCGCGGCATGCCAAAAAACTACTTCCCATCCCCTTCACGGCCTGTGCAAAAATCCTCCACCTTACCCCATTGCCCATTGGGAACCCATATATAAACCTTTGATGTATCGCAAGCGTAGCGAGCAGGATATTTACCATCTTAGAACGTTTCCGTAGTCCTACTACTTTCCTGTAAGTCTTTTTGTGCGTTTTATTTAAAGGGTCCAGGTGAACATGTGGCGGACTCTTGCCTCCCTACTTCCCCCTTTCGACCTGGCAAAAATTGCTCCCCCCTTTGCTCTGCCAAAAATTGCCCACTCCCATTTTGCCCAATGGATAAATAATTAATGCACAGTCCCTGACGAAAGAAGTTGATAAAACAACAAAAAAAAGCTAACATGCTAAGAATTACATCTATATAAGAAAATTTCCCATCCCCAAAATGTATACACACACATAAAACTCCTATCAATGATTAACGTCGATTGTTCGAAATAGGCTATCATTAGTACGAAAACCCAATAACTAATATCCTTGCCCTAACCCTATAACCTATATAACCTAAGCCTATATCTTTAAACTACTAATTGTATTTTGTATTTGAAAATACCAAGATAGGCCTACATATGTTTTTAAATTACGGTAATTTTTGCACCTCATTTGTTACAATTAGCCGAGTATTGTGGTCTCAGTATAAGGTGGCTTTATCGGCTACGTTGTCATGTACAGAACTCCTTGAAAATTATATAGGATGTGTATATTGATGAGAAAACCTTACTTACCAAGTTTTATTTTTTGTTTCCAAAAAAGCGGTTTTGATTTATGCAACTTTTTGTCATCTCAAAATCCCATTGAATTACTACAGGGAAGGGCTTTTGGCACTTTGCCAATTTCTCAAAATTCACATTTTTGAAAACAAAGATTTTATTAAAACTCATTTTTCTCTCCTTTATAGCAGTTGTATATAAAAGTTTTAAGTTTCATTTTCCTGCCAATATATCACAAAATAATACAAACCAAGTTTATTTTCTAACTTAGTGTTACTTAAGTATATACTTAAAAAGAATGTTGGTACTTTTTATGATTTTTTATTTTTTCAAGAAACACTAAATTACCTAAATTCTATGATTTTTTTAGCGCTAATAGCACCTTGATGTTTTTTGTTGATGGTGGGGACAGCGGTCACACTAGCTTTCTTGCCCTGCGGGGCCCTTTTATATTGGAACTCACTTGGAGTGTTTTGTTGTCGTATGGGAGTCACCGGCCTCGGGCCTGCCGGCCTGCGGCCTTGATGTTTTTTGCTGATGGTGGGGACAGCGGTCACACTAAATATCTTGATTTGCGGGGCCCTTTTATATTGGAACTCACTTGGAGTGTTTAGTTGTCGTATGGGAGTCTCCGGCCTCAGCCCTGCCGGCCCTGCGGCCTTAATATTTTTGTTGATGGTGGGGACAGCGGTCACACTAGCTTTCTTGCCCTGCGGGCTCTTTTTATATTTGAACTCACTTGGAGTGTTTAGTTGTCGTATGGAGTCACCGGCCTCAGGCCTGCCGGCCCTGCGGCCTTGATATTTTTTGTTGGTGTTGGGGGCAGCAGTCACACTAAGTTTCTTGACCTGCGGGGCCCATTTATATTGGAACTCACTTGGAGTGTTAAGTTGTCGTATAGGAGTCTCCGGCCTCGGGCCTGCTGGCCCTGCGGCCTTGATGTTTTTTTGTTGATGGTGGGGACAGTGGTCACACTAGCTTTGTTGCCCTGCGGGGCCCCTTTATATTGGAACTCACTTGGAGTGTTTAGTTGTCGTATGGGAGTCACTGGCCTCAGGCCTGCCGGCCCTACTGCCTTAATATTTTTGTTGATGGTGGGGACAGCGGTCACACTAGCTTTCTTGCCCTGCGGGGCCATTTTATATTGGAACTCACTTGGAGTGTTTAGTTGTCGTATGGAGTCACCGGCCTCAGGCCTGCCGGCCCTGCGGCCTTGATGTTTTTGTTGATGTTGGAGACAGCGGTCACACTAGCTTTCTTGCCCTGCGGGGCCCATTTATATTGGAACTCACTTGGAGTGTTTAGTTGTCGTATGGGAGTCACCGGCCTCGGGCATGCCGGCCCTCCGGCCTTGATGTTTTTTGTTGATGGTGGGGACAGCGGTCACACTAGCTTTCTTGCCCTGCGGGGCCCTTTTATATTGGAACTCACTTGGAGTGTTTAGTTGTCGTATGGGAGTCACCGGCCTCGGTTTTTACTTTTTATGTACATTTAGCGACCCCATATCCTATTATCGCTAATAGCGCTAGTAGCATTAGCGCTAATAGCGCACCTCGCGCTAATGAATGCTATTAGCGCTATTAGCGCTAATAGCGTCTACCATTTGCAGAAAATGAACAATTTAGCACATAATACAATGAGTTGTAATATCGCTATTAGCATACCTGTCGGTATTAGCACTAATAGCGCTAATAGCACGCATTGCGCTATTAGCGCATCTCACGCTAATGAGTGCTATTAGCGCTTTTAGTGCCAATAGCGTAGTAGCAAGTGCAAGTGATATGCTAATGAGTGCTAATAGCGTTAACGATGAAAATAACACGACTCACGCTAATAGCGCTAATAGCACGCATTACGGTAATGCCCGCTATTAACGATATTAGCGCTAATATCGCTTACCATGCCGAGAACATTTTTAGCAGTTTTGGTAATAGCGCGCAATTGGTTCACCACAATTAGCACGAAATAGCAAAGGTTTGCTATTATCACGCTATCGGCGACATTAGCGCTATTACTAATAGTATTAGCGTGGAAAAAAACCAGAAAATTGCAAATACCGCGCAATTTGCAATTTTGCTAGTGAGCAGCGCTAACGCGCTAAATAACCATCATCGCACCTTTATCCGAGGCAGCTACCTAAGTCTGAAGGCGACAAGTGTCCATTTTTTGCAGAAAATTGTATCGATTTGTCCAAACAAAATCCTTGCTTTAGCAAAGTAAAACATGGGCTCGTCCGGGAGTCGAGCCCGGGACCTCTCGCACCCGAAGCGAGAATCATACCACTAGACCAACGAGCCGGATTTACTACTTTTATGCTAATTCTGTAATTAAACACTAGTATTTCAATATTAATAATACAAATTATCAACCCCGCCATCAACATGTATGATCATGATGAAACCATAACGATTGTTGCTTGGATTTTTTTAAATATAGGATAATACATAAATACCTGCTCCCAAAATATTGCAGCTAATTTGGACAATTTTGGGGTATAAAACTGTTATTGTAATGAAAAATCACTTATTTCGAATTTGAAAAAAGATAGTGGGCCTAAAATATTCATATCATTGCCAGAAATTATTGCATCTGTACTTCGGAATGCACAAGTGGTTGAATTATAGGTCGGGCTTCCAAACAAAAGCTGAACAATGAAGCCGGCCAATTTTTACAAACGTATGAGCCATTAGCAAAAAATTTGAATTTTACTTTTGTTATGGAGCTGGAGACACCTGAAATTTATGAGCAATCAGGAATGAACAAAATGTTGGGGTCGTCCGGGAGTTGAACCTGGACCTCTCGCACCCTAAGCGAAAATCATGCCCCTAGACCAACGAGCCTCCATTGACATTAGTTAGTTTAAATAGTAATTAAATAAGTTCTATTTTTGTTTACTTTAAAAAAAAAGTTTTTGAATGGGGTAACGAGTTACTCAAGTTAAAGCTGAAAACATGTTTTAGTTAATGCAAAAAAATAAAAAATATAAAAAATATAAATAAAAAAACGCCATTTACTTCAATTTTATAATGTGAAGGATAACAAGGAAGAAAACTTATCAGCAGACATGTTTGACCAAAGCTAGAAACACTAATTCTTGGACAGCGTTAATGAAAAATTAAAGGATAACAAGAAAAATAAATCAAACTTAAGGGCTGGGGTATGAACGTTTGGACAGTATTTATTTTGGGACATCAGAGCACATCAGACATATCGAATTGCATTCTGAATACGAAGAATGTCATTCTGATATCAAATAATTTTCATTTTTGAAATTCACAATTTAATACACATTTTATGGCAAATCATTAAAATTGATATTTTTGATATTTAACAGTACTTGAAGTAAACTTTATAAATCTGATGATTTATACTTAAAGTGTATGTAGGTGGGATGAAAAGCCGACGATCAATTGAAAATTTTGACCTTTCGTATTGAAGATATGGATTTTTTTCCCAAAACACCAAAAAAAATACGTCTTTTGGGGGGAAAAATCCATATCTTCAATGTGAAAGGTCAAAATTTACAATTGACCGTCGGCTTTTCCTCCCTGCTACATACACTTTAAGAATATATCATTAGATTTATATAATTTACTTCGAGGACTGTTATATATCAAAAAATTTAAAAATATCAAATTTTTATAATTTGTCATAAAATTTGTATTATATTGTGATTTTCAAAAATGAAAATTATTTGATATCAGAAAGACATGCTTCGTATTCAGAATGCAATTGATAGGTCTGAGGTGCTCTCATGTCCTACAAAAATACTGTCGAAACGCAATAAACGCTCATTTTAGATCCCTTAATTATGTCACCAAACACATTTTCACCAAAGACAGATTACAGCAAGTTTTGGACATGTTATAATGACAAAGGCAAAAAAGATCAGGGCTCGTCCAGAATTTGAACCCGGGACCTCTCGCACCCAAAGCGAGAATCATGCCCCTAGACCAACGAGCCTTCGATGAAACTCTGTGTAATTTTACTGGTATTATCCATGCAATTCAGTCACTGATATGATGGCCTTAGTAGGCTTGCATGATGCACTGAACTTATTTGACAAAAATAAAACCTGTTTTTTGGCCCACTTTTTTTTTCGTGCAACGTAAAAAAAAAAAAATTTCTTGGGCCAATTTTATTTTTTTTAGTAATTTTAAAATTAGATAAAAATATTTAGGAGCCGTTTTTTCATTTTTTTGAATTTTGACCAACTTCACCAAAAATATTTGAAATTTGGGCGAAAATCAGGCTTTTTTATGATTTTTTTTTGAAAATTCAGCATTTTTGGTGCAAATTTCTCGAAGTTGGTCGAAATTCAAAAAAATGAAAAAACGGCTCCTAGATATTTTTATCTAGTTTTTAAAAATTAATAAAAAACGATTTTGGCCCAAATTTGACCTCACAGATGAGTCTTTGCTATTCTAAATATGTATACTTTTATATACTTTAGACCAACAATTTAGCAGTTATGAGGCCCGAAAGTTTCCATAATAGCAGGGTATATGCAATTGTGCTAAATTTGAAAATATTCTAACTCTGGGGAAAGCGCGCTAATACTAGCGCTTAATAGCACGTCATATGCAATTGTGCTCAATTTGAAAATATTGCTAAATTTGAAAATATTTTAACTCTAGGGAAAGCGCGCTAATAGCCCTAATAGCGATTAATAGCACGTCATATGCAATTGTGCTAAATTTGAAAATATTCTAAGTCTTGGGAAAGCGCGCTATTAGCGTTAATAGCGCTACTGGTCCTTTTCTGGTGGCTGTGTCTGTTACAGGCACACTTCCTCTGGAATCCAAACCAGGTTCACGCTCATTACACATCCCTTAACTGCTGACTGTTAGGTTTTCTTCCTTGTTATCTTTCACATTTTAAAATTGGAGTAAATGGCGTTTGTGGTTTTTTTCTTTTCTTTTTCCTTTTTTGTGCATAAAAAGTATTTCAGTTTCGACCCCGTCAAAATTTTTTAAACAATCAAACACAAATAGAAATTATTTAATTACTATTTTTACCGTATACCGGAGGCTCGTTGGTCTAGGGATTCTCGCTTTGAAGGGTTCAATATTCCGGACGTGCCCGATTCTATTTGCCCTTTATTTTAAGATGTCCAAAACCTGCCGTTCCCTATTGTAGGATTTGGTGAAATTATGTTTGGTGACACTTTTAAATTTGATTTTTATTGATATCCTTTAACATGTTTCATTTTAACTGTTGTCATTAACAATGTCAAAAAGTGTTTCCAACCTTGGTAAAACATGTTTGCTGACACTAATAAGTTTTTTTCTGTTATCCTTAACATTTAAAATTCGAGTAAATGGCGGGTTTGTTTTGTTTGTTTTGTTTTTTGTTTTGTTTTTTGTGCGTAAAATATATGATAACTATAGCATGTTTTCAGTTTTACTTGAGTAACTTGGAACCCCTTGAAAAAATTATAAAATTTAGCAAACACAAATAGAACTTATTAAATTACTATTTAAACCTCATAAAATCAACAGAGGCTCGTTGGTCTAGGGGCATGATTCTCGCTTAGGGTGCGAGAGGTCCCGTGTTCAACTCCCGAACGAGCCCAATATTTTGTTCTTTCTTGATTCGCCATAAATTGCCTGTGCATCTCCGTAACAAAATATGTAAAATTCAAAACTTATGCAAATGGCTCATAAGTTTGTAACAAATGCCCGGCTCAATCATTCAACTTTTTTGAAGTAATACCTATGATTCAACCACTTGTGCATTCTGAAGCACAACATTGCATGCTTGTTAAAAAATATGCAATCATTATAGGCCCACTATCTTTCTTTTATATTCAAAATAAGCAATTTTTCTTACAATAACAATTTTAACCCCCAAAATTGTCAAAATTAGCTGCAATATTTTCGGGGCAGCGTTTTATATATCTATCATTTTTTTTTTATAACCCAAGCAACAGTTGTCATGGTTTCGGCTATTATCATGATTATACAGGTGCTGTTGATGGAGGAAAGTGCGGGATTGGCTAAAAAAGAATTAGCACAATTTTGCTAATACTGCTATTAGCACGAAATGAGTGTATAGAGTCTATGAAAATCAGCGCTATTAGCAACGCTAGCCAAAAAGCGTGCCAATTCGCTAAAGAACCACTTAGAATTAGAACTAATTAGCGTATTAGTGTTCAGAGCGCTATTAGCGTTAATACCACCTTTGTTTGTTTGTTTGTTTGTTTGTTTTATTTCTTCTTTTGCCTGGGTTACTCATTCAGTGGATGTTTTAAGGTATCCTCTGTTCTTCCATGAGGCCCAGTGTTCTTCCATGAGGCCCAATACCGTTCGTTATTAGCGCTAATATCACATTAGCACGGTATATGCAGTTGTACTAAATTTGAAAATATTCTAAATCTAGGAAAAGCTCGCTATTAGCGCTAATAGTGCATAATAACACCATGGCGCTATTAGCGCTAATATCACATTAGCACGTCATATGCAATTGTGCTAAATTTTGAAATATTCTAAGTCTAGCGAAGGCGCAATATTAGCGCTAATAGCACTAGTCGCACCATGGCACTATTAGCGCTCATCACATTAGCACGGCACATGCAATTGTGCTAAATTTGAAAATATTTCAAGTCTAGGGAAGGCGCGTTATTAGCGCTAATAGCGTTATTAACCCTTATAGCGTCTAATAGCACTATAACGCTAATAGCGTCTAATACTATTAGCACCAGGCGCAATTAGCGCTTATTTACATTAGCACGTCATATGCAATTGTGCTAAATTTTAAAATATTCTAAGTCTAGGGAAGGCGCGCTATTAGCGCTAATAGCACTATTAGCGTCTAATAGAAACCATGGCTATATCAGCGGTAATATCACATTAGCACGTCATATACAATTGTGCTAAATTTGAAAATATTCTAAGTCTAGGGAAGGTGCACTATTAGCGCTAATAGCGCTATTAGCGCTAAGAGCGTCTAATAGCGCATTGGCGCTATTAACGCTAATATCGTCGTGTAGGGACCAGGAGTAACCTTAAAGATATGTTTTTAGAGAGAGCCTGTCACCTTTAAGGTTACTCATTGCTTTTATGCCCTGCGTGGCGTGTCGTCGTATGGGAGTATCCGGCTTCGGGCCTATCGGCCCTGTGGCCTTGATGTTTTTTCTTGATACTGGAGCCAGAAATAACCTTTAAGGGTAGTTTTTTTAGAGAGAGGTTATTGCTTTCATGCCCTGCTGGGCTATTATACAGGGTTCAAAAGAAATAACTCCCCCTCTAAAATTACAAAACATTTCTTTGCATAACTTGACATTTATTTTGTTGATTTGAAAAATTAAAAAAGCTGTGAATAAAGGAATCGTTTTTGAACCCTCCCAAAGTTGTTTAATTTGCAAAAACAATATTTTTGGTCAAAAATAATCACATTCTCTAAAAATGATGCTTTCAGACAAAGTTGCACTTTACCACATTATGTACAAAACGTTCTCAATATTAATGTTAAGGTTGATTCAATTCTTGATTTTTCCTTCCCTTTTTGTCTCTGATCCTTTAAGCACCCATGCAACCATCATTCAGTGCAAAAAAAGATTTGTTGAACTTAATTTTGGCGTAAAATGAAATTTTGTTTGATGTTTTTAATCAGAAGTTGTTTCAAAATGATAAAATCACTAGGAAGGAAAAATGAGCTCTCCACGCATAAAGTTGACCAAAAGGGTGAACATTTACCTGCATTTGGGTCAATTGAAGCATCTTGCATTTTGATTTAAAATGATGGCTTTCTTGGATAAAGGTGTAACACTCATGATGTGACCACAAGAGATTGGCTGCATGCAGTTAATTGGCTGGATGCTGACTTCCAACCTCCAATCTTTGTTGGCCATTTCTTCTTTGTCATGTACGCCTTTATTCAAGAGAGCCGTTGCTATAGGTCTTTGCAATTGTTTCAGTCTACCGTTTGCAAGTAAATTTTTCATCTCTTCTAGCCAACGAAAGAAATAAGCTTCACACTACAAACCCTGTTTCTACTCCTATAGTGATTTCACCATTTTGAAACACCGACTGAAAACCCTTTCATGTCAAAATTCATGTCAATGAATCATTGTTTTATACTGAAAGATGATTGCATGGTTGACTGAGTAATCGGATACATACAATTTAAGAAAATTAATTAACAATTGAATCAATCAAAACATTGATCACATTGATATCGAGAACATTTTGTACATTACATGTATAGGATGTTGAAAAGTGCAACTTTTTCTGAAAGCATCATTTTTGGAAAATGTGATAATTTTTGTCTTACAAAAAATGATTTTCAAAAAGAAGAAAATTGGGAGGGTAGCAAAAAGATTCCTCTATTTACAGGTTTTTAAATTTTTCAAATCAACAAAATGTATGTCAAGTTATGCGAAGAAATGTTTTGTAATTTTACGGGGGGAGTTATTTCTTTTGAACCCTTTATTATTGCTATTAGCGTTAATAGCGGCCATTACCGTGATGCGCGCTATTAGCGCTAATAGCGTAAGGTGTGCTAATAACGATATTAGCGCTCATTAGCGTATCATTTGTAAAAGTGTTAATGTTTTCGGGATGGTAGACGCTAATAGCGCTAATAGCACTCGTTTAATAGCGTAAGGTACGCTATTAGCGCTAATAGCGTAATGTGTGTTGATAGCGCTATAAGCGCTAATAGCGTTAAATTTGCTAATAACGATATTAGTGCTATTAGCGCTCATGTCGCACAGTGTCGACACCCTATATTATAAATATAAACTTAATACTCCGTTGGTGAGCGACGGGCGAATGGTATTTCACCGAACGTAAGAAAAGGAGTCCATCTGATTGGCTAGAAATCGATCGCTAGATCGCTCAGTGGTGGAGTACAAACTCAAAATGGAGAGATGTATTCAATTGAAATCAATATTCTATTATTGACGCAGATAAAGAAAGTGGTATAGTGTGTTGATATAGTACATTGTATAGACTTGTGCTTTAATATTCTGTACACGTGTTCCTTTATAAAATTGTAATTCTCAAATAGTTTAATATAGCACAATTTTGACGAACGATTTCAAAATCGTTACGGATAAAATGCAGTAAAATATATCCACAGCAAACAGCAATCCCCGCTAAATAGTGTATTGCATTTCCAGTTAGTGTATTGGAAACAAAACCTGGGGTTTGTAATGGCAATATCATATGGGGTACTTGATCATGCGCAAATCGTCAAAACATAGGATAGAAACTCTGTTGCAGGCTATGTGGTATCTCATATCGTGTGCATATGGTATGCTTAGCCTGAGTCGCTCGGCCTATCTCGAACAAAATCGCCATGCGTAGCTTTTGAAAAACGAGAGGATTCGCCGTACTATCACGGCAATTTTTGACACGAAGATATAGGGATGATGACACTGTGTGTCGCATCATTTGTAAAATTGTTAATTTGGTCAGGATGAAAGGCGCTCCGCTATTATCGCTAATAGCGCTATAGCACTCATTAGCTTAAAGTGCGCTATTAACAGTAACAGCGTAAGGTGTTCTAATAGCGCTGTTAGCGCTAATAGCGTTAGATGTGCTAATAATGATATTAGTGCTATTCGCTGTCGTAGTGCACGTTAGAATATGACCGTTGCTAGGTCAATTGGATCACGCTTTCTTTGTTACGAACCACTGATCAAAATGATCACAACACAAAGCCTAGGGCATATCAAAATTCGGAACAGATGTATGAGCCCAGGCTAAGAGCAGTAACCAGTGGTTACTAACGTGCACTACAACAGCGATCATTAGCGTATCATTTGCAAAAGTGTTATTTTTTCTCAGGATGGTAGGCGTTATTAATCTTGAGGCCGGAAACACTCCAATAATAACAGCCCCGCAGGGCATGAAAGTAATAAGTAATCTTAAACAGACTCTCTCTAAAAACATTATCCTTTGAGGTTACTCCTCGGCCGCAGTATCCTTATTCTTATTGGATGAAAGGAATACTTGAGGTTTCGACAAAAACCAATCAAAGATGCCCATTTTCACTGTTCACAGTTCATACATTGCTATGCGATCAACCGCGTAGTGCAATCAGAGACTGTTTTGGAGACATTCGCTGCTTGTTGTTCTCTGCTGGAAGCTCTTGGGACAAAAATGTGTGGTTAGATGTATCGAGGTGGAAACTGTGCGCATGATGGTTTATAAGAGAATCGTTTTTGTATAGAAACCTTTCCATATGATGAAAGCAATCAATAAACTTTAAGGTGATAGGCTCTCTTTCTCCAAAAATTAAACTAAAGCTTTTTGGCTAGCGTTGCTAATAGCACTAATTTTTATAGACTCTATACACTTATTTCGTGCTAATAGCAGAATTAGCAAAATTGTGCTAATTCTGCTATTAGCTAATCCCGAACCTTCCTCCATCAAGTACCTGTATAATCATGATAATAGCCGAAACCATGACACTGTTGCTTGGTTTAAAAAAAAAAATATATGATAGATATATAAAACCCTGCCCGAAAATATTGCAGCTAATTTTGACAATTTTGGGGTTAAAACTGTTATTGTAAGAAACAATTGCTTATTTTGAATATGAAAAAGATAGTGGGCCTATAATGATTGCATATTTTAACTACAGGGTGTCCCAAAAAAGAGAGGCCCCTCATTGCGCCCTCTTGTTCTCCTATTTCTGAAAAGTTGATCAAACATATTTTGGTATGTAAAGAAACCCTGAGTCGTTAGCTTTAATAAACTAAAACAATTATATCAATCGGCTCAAAACTTTTGATGATATGCTCTTTTAAAGAAATGTACCCGTTTTTCACTCTTTTTTTGTAGAAGGTTTGGCTACTTCAAAGATTGAAAAGGAGTACACATACCAGCAATGAATATCAAACATTCCTCAATGATAACTTTATAAAATAACTTAATTTATGGAATGGGCTTTACCGGTGGGTTTATAGGTAATGGATTTTGTTAATAGTGTAATTAATTTGTGGGTAAAATGGATGCCGAATGGGACTTCTTTTGCTTTACTTGCAATTACTTATTTTTTTCTTGGTTATTTATGCCTTTTTGTTGTATTATCTTTCTTACTTTCTTTATACTTTGCTGTGTCTTGCTTCTTTTTTTTTTATATTTACAACATAAGTTATTTCTCTTTTTAGGATAAAAGGTAGCCCTAAAAGCCTCGTTGGTTTGTCTTTGGTTCTTCTGAAGTGAGTTTACTGTGCTGCTCTGCCTTCTACCTGGTTGCCTCCTTGGCGAATACAGGTTTCAGCCCTGGTCCTCATTGCATCAATTGCGTTGCGTACCATCCTTGTGCACCGGATACTTGCGAATGCATTCAGTAATACGTTTGCGAAGACCTTGGATTTTGCCACAAAGGAAAAAAAATCAAGTGGTGTGAGGTCTGGTGATCGTGCAGGCCACTCCACAGCATGAGCCATCCCAACCACTCTGTTTGCTATCCGTGGACAGAGTGAAAAACGGGTACTTTTATTCAAAAGGGCATATCTTCAAAATTTGTGAGCCGATTGAAATAATTGTTTTGGTTTATTAAAGCTAACGATTAAAGGTTTCTTTACATACCAAAATATATTTAATCAACTTTTCAGAAATAGGAGAAAAAGAGGGCGCAATGAGGGGCCTCTTTTTTGGGGACACCCTGTAGCATGCAATGTTGTGCTTCAGAATGCACAAGTGGGTGAATCATAGGTATTACTTTAAAAAGTTGAATGGTGGAGCCGGGCATTTGTTACAAACTTATGAACCATTTGCATCAGTTTTGAATTTTACTTATTTGTTATGCAGAGACACTGGCAATTTAAGACGAATCATGAAAGAACAAAACATTGGGCTCGTCCGGGAGTTGAACCCGGGACCTCTCGCACCCTAAGCGAGAATCATGCCCCTAGACCAACGAGCCTCTGCTGATATTATGAGGTTTAAATATTAATTTAATAAGTTCTATTTGTGTTTGCTAAATTTTATAATTTTTTCAAGGGGGTCTCAAGTTACTCAAGTAAAAGTGTCACCAAACATAATTTCACCAAAGTCTATAATTAGGGATGACCAATGAACCATCAACTTGATTAGAACACTCCCATAGACATGCAGGGAGCTCAACTGTGTACTGCTTGCACAGACATTTCTAAATTGAGCTCATTCTTTTATTTTTCATAATTTTTCTGTAAAAATTGGGGATGTTAATGCCAATTATGTTTTGTAACTATCCTGCAAATTACAGCAATATATATTGGTTTTCCTGTAAGTGTGAGTCAAAATTGGTCCATCGCCACAGTGCGCTTAATTGCCAGTGGTCAAGTACAGCACTGCTCAGAATGGCACAAAATATTCAAATCAATAAGATCAAGTGAAAACCTTGACCTACTGAGCTGTAATTTGGCAGAGTTACCAGTAATACCTCTATCACACCGTCTGTAAAAAGGTTAAAAAATTGGACAAGTAGATCTCGAGTTACAAATTAAATCACCAGCTTCCCTTTGGAATTTCCATACGCCTTTCGAGCCATGTTAAATAGACAGAAGATTTCGATAGAAGTTTCGTGTATTTTTCACCTGATCCAAACCCTAAACTTGTTCTTATAATTATTTATACCATCTACACTGACTTGCTGCTAGTACACGCACAGGATCTGTACTTTTAAAATACTCGCCTAATCAATAACAAGGGGGTGACACTAACTTCACGGTTGTTCTATTATCAACGCAAACCTATGACAAATCCCGCTGGTTTGCTACTTAGAAAATGAGGCCAGTTATCGATCGGTTATGAATTATTAATTTCGATCCCTTTTAGGGTTGGCAAATAACGACGCCGTTAGTTTTGCGAACTCTGCCTGTTCAATGCGAGTAGCTAGCTTGAAAGTGCGCCAGCTAGCAGAGCAGGGAGCAATCCGGTGATGGCGCACTAGTATTTCCCATCAGGCACCAGTGATTTGTTTTTACAGAAAGTCTACTAATTTGATAATGGAATAACCTTTCGCAATAGTAATGTCGAAATTAGGAATTGGTGTCAATAATACGACGGTAGTGTATCACTTGAATTTGATACGATATTCAGCCAGCGATTTAGCGATAAAAAAACCTTTGACCACTGACCTGACCTGAAGCACGTGAGGCGCCATATTCGTTTGTTTTTATTTCCTCGTGTGATAATAAATATCATTCAAACTATAGTTGTCGGCCGTGAACGTAGTTTATTAATGGCCTAAGAAGTTTGTTTTTAAAAACAAGTAAATAATCATCACTCACCGTTCTATTTGATCTTGTGGATTTCCCAACACGTAATAAATTGAAACGCCACTACCGGATTGCTCTCAGGTAGTAAAGCGGGCGCTCTTTCAACCTTCGAAGCTTGATATTCACTACCGGTAGTAATATTAATTAAGTGATGTCACTGATGTGCAGCGTTTCTGGAATAGCACTTGCATCGTGCATGTATAATTTGAATGTAGCTTGCTGTATTTAATATGTGCATGCATATTACAGGAGTTTAGGCCCATCGAATAAACAATTGAATAATTTAGGAGATAATCAGGGGCTGTGAATAATTATGAGTCCTGGGGAGGGTAAAATTGGGGTGAGAGGGGTGCGATTTTTGCCTTAAAACGCTTTAAAAGGAAGAACAACTTTGTTCATTTGGGCTTGCGTGGTGAAATAAAGCTTCCTATCCTATCCTATCCTATCCTAGGATAACCAGGGGGGCGGGTACTTGGATTATTTTTCGACGGAGATGTGCGGCCCGAGCTTCCGAACCCATAACCATTTCTAAGGGTCACGATTTTACCGAAAATAGGTAGGCCCCTACCCATATCTAAGGATTGTCAGGAAAGTAAGGACCCATATCTAAGGATTTGAGCTTGAAAATAGCAAAAGCAATATGTTTTCCGGCACACATAGCACGGAAAATCTAAAAGGGAGACCCATGTCTAAGGTTTTTTCGTGGAAAACCTTGTACGTGGGGTAATAGTAGAGGTCCGGAAACGCTTATGATATGGAAATTTTATTTTGAACAAAAATTCTTTAATCACTATTGACGGTTTCGCCTACCATGGTCAATAATGAGTAAAATATCGGTTTAGTTAAAAAAAAAAGGCTGTGAGGGGGTAAGCGATTTATTTATTTATTTATTTATTTATTTATTTATTTATTTATTTATTTATTTATTTATTTATTTATTTATTTATTTATTTATTTATTTATTTATTTATTTATTTATTATAATTATTAAGGCTTGTTCAAGTAACTCACTTCTAACATTTCACGCACTCACTTGCACCGGCTCAACAAATCAATCAATCAGTTAATTAATCAATCAATTCACAAACAATGAATATGAATAAATTATATGATATTCAATTTCGATCAATAGACATATCATATCAAACCATCAAACAATGAATAAATGAACTGATCGACCAAGAGTCCTTTTTTCTAAAGAGTGTGAGTGAGTGATTAAACAAAATAAATACATGCATAATTATTTACATAAATAAACAAATAAATAAATAAATAAGAAAAATTTGAACAAATGGTATCGTAGCATTGCATTCACAAAAACAAACATTGCTGAGAGGAGGACTCGAACCAACAATCTTTGCATCACCAGTCTGATGCTCTACCACTGTGCTACGACGTCGTCTAGTGGTGAGGATCTAGTTTTTAGCCTATACAGTGTTCGTCTGTGACAATGCGGCCTCGTGAAATGAATTTAAAGTTATTTTGATATCAATCTTTTTTTTTCCAATAGAGCCGTAAAATTTTGTTTAAAGATCTCAATTTTTATTTTCTTTAGAGCAGAGACAAATATTTCCCCTTTTCTACAATTTGAGCCCAAAATAAGAATCTACTTCTTTTATTACTGATTTAATGTTACACGTTTCACAACAGATATTTAGCTGGCATAGTGGTCTTGCACTGTGCTTTTTAACCGGGAGGTACCGAGATCGATTCCCACCTCTGCCTGTAATTTTTTTTCAAGCCTGGGAAATAATAAGTTTATTTGGCTTCACAATGCTAAATTATTCATGACTTGCCCAACCTGGTGGTGTAAAGTGCTTCCCATAACATATGAATATTAAGCAATAACACAATTGCTAATTTAAATAAGAATGCGTCACATGCAAATGAGGGATTGCCCTCTCCAGGAATGGCTTCATGTCAATAATGAGTCTTTCACTCCATTGTTAAAGTACTGTGCTCCCTGCAGCATTATACGCTGGCGAAGTTACGTAATTAATCGGATTAACTACCATAGCAATAGGTACAAACAATTTTGAATATACCGCGCTGCACTACAAGCAGGTTGCACTCATCACCTGTCGTCAATCATATAATAGATTGAATACAATACCGCTCTTTTCAAAGAGACTAATCTTACAGGTGCAAGTGATTAGCATTTCTTTGACATCTATGGTTCAATGCAGAGGTACTGCATGAACGTAGTAGTGCAGCACGATATAATCAAAAATTGTTTGTACCTATTGCTATGGTAGTTAATCCGATTATTACGTAACTTCGCCAGCGTATGGAGTGACCAGGTCCTAGAGTGTGATGGTTTTGTAGCAGATGACTAGTGTTCATTCAAGCCTATCAAGGTCAGTTATTAGCCGTTGCAGTGTTATTGGTTGGGTAAAAACCAATAAGTGGCATACCATTGGCAAGCTTGGACTTCAAGCTTTTAGAAAAACAAGTTTAATATTTAATTATGTAAATATTATGCAAATTAGCTCATAGCCAAATATGATCAAAAAATTATTTTCATTTACAATTTTGAAGTGTATGAGTACATCAATGTGGCATTTTTATGCAGTTTTAAATACACTGCCGTGTTTCTACATATAATAAAAAGGAATCTGAGTTACTTTTTACCATATTTAAAAAGTTTATGGACATTTTTGGGCTATTTTTAGGGCAAAATTTGGCCTAAAAATGGTCAAAATATGCAGGTTTCCAACATTTTAAACCATTTTATGATGTGTTAATGGTAGTTGTATTAGGAAAAAAGGTGTTTTGTTGATAGAGAAGTGATAAATTATCAAAACTATTCCAAAGATAAGACCTTATTTTGTGTAAATAATTTTTTTACATGCATATTAAGCCATTTAGTGCCATATGGCACGAAATTGATAGGGGGTAATAGAATAGGGTTAATGATTTTCGCAGACAAGGTTGCCGAATTCTACACCCTTGGCATTTGAATTACGATGAAAATACTGGATATTTTATATAATGTTAGTTGTAAAATATTATGCATCCTGAAACATACGCAATATGATATAAATTGATGAAGTTTTTACAGCTTAGTATGGATTTTGGTGATTTTTTTTAAAAGTTGTAGAATTCTGCACCCATGACTGCGGATTTTTTTCCCGAAAACTCTTAGGTTTTATTTTACTATTTGATGCATATTAAACCCAATAACATTGAAACTTTTGGTTGTGAAAAAAAAATCACCTGGACTTTTGATTTTGTGCCATTTCGGCCATTTTGGATGATTTTTGGCAAATGTTTTCTAAAAGCATAATTTCAGTGCCTCGGTTTGACGAAATAATTTATGCTATTGACTAGTAAAGTGCCATTTCATAAGAAGCCCCTTTGATACTTTCACAATATGCTTGTTTCATGTTGTAAAATAAAGAAATATAAAAAGGTAAATATATGATTATACCAATTTTGCTCCCATTGCTATTTTTGGACTTTGTCATTTTATTTCGTTTCAATGACCGGTAAGAATGGGAAACTTTGAAAATTCATAATTCGAAAAGTTTTTGACCAATTTTGACCATTTAACCACCAAATACTTCTGTTGATGAGTTCTTTCCAGAAAACAATCTTTTGTAGCAATATAGGCAACATGAAATGTTGATGGTCATCCCTACTATAATTAGTATAGCAGCAAGTTGTAGATTGTATAAATATAAGATAAAGTTTAGGGTTGGGATCAGGTGAAAAATACATCAAATGAGCACGAAACTTCACATTTATGTTCAGAAAGGTGTCTATTTAGCATGATTCGAAAGGCATATGGAAATTCCAAAGGGAAGCTGGTGATTTAATTTGTAACTCGAGATCTACTTGTCCATTTTTTTAACCTTTTTACAGAGGGTATGATAGAGGTAATAATGGCAACTCTGCCAAATTACAGCTCAGTAGGTCAAGGTTTTCACCTGATCTTATTGATCTGAATAATGTGAATATTTTGTGCCATTCTGAGCAGTGCTGTACTTAGCCACTGGCAATTAAGCGCACTGTGGCGATGGACCAATTTTGACTCACACTTATAGGAAAACCAAATAAGTTATGTTGATGTAATTGCAGGATAGTTACAAAACATAATTGGCATTAACATCTCCGATTTTTACAGAAAAATATTGAAAAATAAAAGAATGAGCTCAATTTAGAAATGTCTGTGCAAGCAGTGCACAGTTGAGCTCCCTGCATGTCTATGGGGGTGTTCTAATTAAGTTGATGGGTCATTGGTCATCCCTACTAATGTAGGGAATAGCAAGTTTTGGACATCTTAAATAAATGGCAAAAAGAATCGGGCTAGTCCGGGAATTGAACCCGGGACCTCTCGCACCCAAAGCGAGAATCATGCCCCTAGACCAACGAGCCTGCGATGAAGAATTGTGGAATGTTAGTGCTATTTAAAGAAATGATTAGTTTCTTGTCCCCTCCCGCTCCGATATTTGAAAAAAAAAATCACAAAATATTAAAAAACCTTTTTTCCTCGGAGATAGTATTATTAATATTGAACTCATGTTTAATTACAGAAATAGCATAAGTGAAGAATATCCGTCTTTTTTAAGCCAATTCCGCACCTTCCTCCATCAACAGCACCTGTATAATCATGATAATAGCCGAAACCATGACAACTGTTGCTTGTTAAAAAAAAAATATGATAGCTATATAATATAAAACCCTGCCCCGAAAATATTGCAACTAATTTTGACAATTTTGGGGGTTAAAACTGTTATTTAAAAGTGTCACCAAATATAACTTCACCAAAGTCTACAATGTAGGGAACAGCAAGTTTTGGACATCTTAAATAAATGGCAAAAAGAATCGGGCTCGTCCGGGAATTGAACCCGTGACCTCTCGCACCCAAAAGCGAGAATCATGCCACTAGACCAACGAGCCTACGATGAAGAATTGCGGAATGTTAGTGCTAATTAAAGAAATGATTAGTTTCTTGTCCCCGCTCCGATTTTTTTTTTTTTGTTATTTGCTATTTTTGAAAAAATAAAATCACAAAATATTAAAAAACCTTTTTTCCTCGGAGATAGTATTATTAATATTGAACTCATGTTTAATTACAGAGATAGCATAAATGAAGAATATCCGGCCATGTTTTACTTTTGCCAAAAGAAGGATTTTGTTTGGCCAAATCGATACAACTCAGAACGCAAGTGCTTTTTTCTGTACAACAACCCTAATAAAGAATAGTTTGAACCACCTAGAATGACTTGTTGCCAAAATATAACACATCAAAATAGTCATTGCCGATTGAGTCCTGCTGATGTTGACCTACTGGTACTTAAGTTGTACTTCCCTGAATGGTTACCAAGTTAACGAATCATTGCAGTTAGTTATAACTATTCTTTATTAGATTGAAATTCATGATTGAAATAACCAGCGCACTACATGGTTTATTATTATAGTGTGTCCGAAAAATTGCTTATTTTGAATATATAAAAAAAAAAGATAGTGGGCTTATAATGATTATATATTTTAAGTAGCATGCAATGTTGTGCTTCAGAATGCACAAGTGGTTGAATCATAGGTATTACTTCAAAAAGTTGAATGATGGAGCCGGGCATTTGTTGCAAATTTATGAGCCATTTGCATGAGTTTTGAATTGTACTTATTTGTTATGGAGAGACACTGGTAATTTATGGCGAATCAGGAAAGAACAAAATATTGGGCTCGTCCGGGAGTTGAACCCGGGACCTCTCGCACCCTAAGCGAGAATCATGCCCCTAGACCAACGAGCCTCCGTTGATAGTATGAGGTTTAAATAGTAATTCTAGTAGTTCTATTTGTGTTTGCTAAATTTTATAATTTTTTCAAGGGGGTCTCAAGTTACTCAAGTAAAACTGAAAACATGTTATAGTTATCACATATTTTACGCACAAAAAACAAAACAAACAACAAAACAAAACAAAAACCCGCCATTTACTTGAATTTTAAAATGTGAAGGATAACAGAAACAAAACTTATTAGTGTCAGCAGACATGTTTTACCAAGGTTGGAAACACTTTTTGACATTGTTAATGACAACAGTTACAATTAAACATGTTAAAGGATATTAATTAAAAATCAAATTTAAAAGTGTCACCATAATATAACTTCACCAAAGTCTAGTATAATGTACGGAACAGCAAGTTTTGGACATCTTAAATAAATGGCAAAAAGAATCGGGCTCGTCCGGGAATTGAACCTGGACCTCTCGCACCCAAAGCGAGAATCATGCCCCTAGACCAACGAGTCTACGATGAAGAATTGCGGAATGTTAGTGCTAATTAAAGAAATGATTAGTTTCTTGTCCCCGCTCCGATTTTTTTTGTTATTTGCTATTTTTGAAAAAATAAAATCACAAAATATTAAAAAACCTTTTTTCCTCGGAGATAGTATTATTAATATTGAACTCATGTTTAATTACAGAGATAGCATAAATGAAGAATATCCGGCCATGTTTTACTTTTGCCAAAAGAAGGATTTTGTTTGGCCAAATCGATACAACTCAGAACGCAAGTGCTTTTTTCTGTACAACAACCGTAATAAAGAATAGTTTGAACCACCTAGAATGACTTGTTGCCAAAATATAACACATCAAAATAGTCATTGCCGATTGAGTCCTGCTGATGTTGACCTACTGGTACTTAAGTTGTACTTCCCTGAATGGTTACCAAGTTAACGAATCATTGCAGTTAGTTATAACTATTCTTTATTAGATTGAAATTCATGATTGAAATAACCAGCGCACTACATGGTTTATTATTCTAGTGTGTCCGAAAAATTGCTTATTTTGAATTAAAAAAAAAAAAAGATAGTGGGCTTATAATGATTGTATATTTTAAGTAGCATGCAATGTTGTGCTTCAGAATGCACAAGTGGTTGAATCATAGGTATTACTTCAAAAAGTTGAACGATGGAGCCGGGCATTTGTTGCAAATTTATGAGCCATTTGCATGAGTTTTGAATTGTACTTATTTGTTATGGAGAGACACTGGTAATTTATGGCGAATCAGGAAAGAACAAAATATTGGGCTCGTCCGGGAGTTGAACCTGGACCTCTCGCACCCTAAGCGAGAATCATGCCCCTAGACCAACGAGCCTCCGTTGTGATAGTGTGAGGTTTAAATAGTAATTCTAGTAGTGCTATTTGTGTTTGCTAAATTTTATAATTTTTTCAAGGGGTCTCAAGTTACTCAAGTAAAACTGAAAACATGTTATAGTTATCACATATTTGACGCACAAAAAAACAAAACAAACAACAAAACAAAACAAAAACCCGCCATTTACTTGAATTTTAAAATGTGAAGGATAACAGAAACAAAACTTATTAGTGTCAGCAGACATGTTTTACCAAGGTTGGAAACACTTTTTGACATTGTTAATGACAACAGTTACAATTAAACATGTTAAAGGATATTAATTAAAAATCAAATTTAAAAGTCTATAATGTAGGGAACAGCAAGTTTTGGACATCTTAAATAAATGGCAAAAAGAATCGGGCTCGTCCGGGAATTGAACCCGGGACCTCTCGCACCCAAAGCGAGAATCATGCCACTAGACCAACGAGCCTGCGATGAAGAATTGTGGAATGTTAGTGCTATTTAAAGAAATGATTAGTTTCTTGTCCCCGCCTGCTCCGATATTTGAAAAAAAAAATCACAAAATATTAAAAACCTTTTTCCTCGGAGATAGTATTATTAATATTGAACTCATGTTTAATTACAGAAATAGCATAAGTGAAGAATATCCGTCTTTTTTAAGCCAATTCCGCACCTTCCTCCATCAACAGCACCTGTATAATCATGATAATAGCCGAAACCATGACATCTGTTGCTTTAAAAAAAATATATATGATAGCTATATAATATAAAACCCTGCCCCGAAAATATTGCAACTAATTTTGACAATTTTGGGGGCTAAAACTGTTATTGTAAGAAAAAATGCGTATTTTAAATATAAAAGAAAGATAGTGGGATGAATGCACAAGTGGTTGAATCATAGGAACTACTTCAAAAAAGTTGAATGATTGAGCCGGGCATTTGTTACAAACTCATGAGCCATTTGCATAAGTTTTGAATTTTACATATTTTGTTTTGGAGATACACTGGCAATTTATGGTGAATCAGGAAAGAACAAAATCTTGGGCTCGTCCGGGAGTTGAACACGGGACCTCTCGCACCCTAAGCGAGAATCATGCCCCAAGACCAACGAGCCTCTGTTGATATTATGAGGTTTAAATAGTAATTTAATAAGTTCTATTTGTGTTTGCTAAAGTTCAGAATTTTTTCAAGGGGGTCTCAAGTTACTCAAATAAAACTGAAACCATGTTATAGTTATCGCATATTTTACGCACAAAAACAAAACAAAACAAAAAAACCAAAAACCCGCCATTTACTCGAATTTTAAAATGTGAAGGATAACAGAAAAACTTATTAGTGTCAGCAGACATGTTTTACCAAGGCTGGAAACACTTTTTGACAACAGTTAAAATTAAACGTGTTAAAGGATATTAATTAAAAATCAAATTTAAAAGTGTCACCAAATATAACTTCACCAAAGTCTATAATGTAGGGAACAGCAAGTTTTGGACATCTTAAATAAATGGCAAAAGAATCGGGCTCGTCCGGGAATTGAACCTGGACCTCTCGCACCCAAAGCGAGAATCATGCCCCTAGACCAACGAGCCTACGATGAAGAATTGCGGAATGTTAGTGCTAATTAAAGAAATGATTAGTTTCTTGTCCCCGCTCCGATTTTTTTTGTTATTTGCTATTTTTGAAAAAATAAAATCACAAAATATTAAAAAACCTTTTTTCCTCGGAGATAGTATTATTAATATTGAACTCATGTTTAATTACAGAGATAGCATAAATGAAGAATATCCGGCCATGTTTTACTTTTGCCAAAAGAAGGATTTTGTTTGGCCAAATCGATACAACTCAGAACGCAAGTGCTTTTTTCTGTACAACAACCCTAATAAAGAATAGTTTGAACCACCTAGAATGACTTGTTGCCAAAATATAACACATCAAAATAGTCATTGCCGATTGAGTCCTGCTGATGTTGACCTACTGGTACTTAAGTTGTACTTCCCTGAATGGTTACCAAGTTAACGAATCATTGCAGTTAGTTATAACTATTCTTTATTAGATTGAAATTCATGATTGAAATAACCAGCGCACTACATGGTTTATTATTATAGTGTGTCCGAAAAATTGCTTATTTTGAATATATTAAAAAAAAAGATAGTGGGCTTATAATGATTATATATTTTAAGTAGCATGCAATGTTGTGCTTCAGAATGCACAAGTGGTTGAATCATAGGTATTACTTCAAAAAAGTTGAATGATGGAGCCGGGCATTTGTTGCAAATTTATGAGCCATTTGCATGAGTTTTGAATTGTACTTATTTGTTATGGAGAGACACTGGTAATTTATGGCGAATCAGGAAAGAACAAAATATTGGGCTCGTCCGGGAGTTGAACCCGGGACCTCTCGCACCCTAAGCGAGAATCATGCCCCTAGACCAACGAGCCTCCGTTGATAGTATGAGGGTTTAAATAGTAATTCTAGTAGTTCTATTTGTGTTTGCTAAATTTTATAATTTTTTCAAGGGGGTCTCAAGTTACTCAAGTAAAACTGAAAACATGTTATAGTTATCACATATTTTACGCACAAAAAACAAAACAAACAACAAAACAAAACAAAAACCCGCCATTTACTTGAATTTTAAAATGTGAAGGATAACAGAAACAAAACTTATTAGTGTCAGCAGACATGTTTTACCAAGGTTGGAAACACTTTTTGACATTGTTAATGACAACAGTTACAATTAAACATGTTAAAGGATATTAATTAAAAATCAAATTTAAAAGTGTCACCATAATATAACTTCACCAAAGTCTAGTATAATGTACGGAACAGCAAGTTTTGGACATCTTAAATAAATGGCAAAAAGAATCGGGCTCGTCCGGGAATTGAACCCGGGACCTCTCGCACCCAAAGCGAGAATCATGCCCCTAGACCAACGAGCCTACGATGAAGAATTGCGGAATGTTAGTGCTAATTAAAGAAATGATTAGTTTCTTGTCCCCGCTCCGATTTTTTTTGTTATTTGCTATTTTTGAAAAAATAAAATCACAAAATATTAAAAAACCTTTTTTCCTCGGAGATAGTATTATTAATATTGAACTCATGTTTAATTACAGAGATAGCATAAATGAAGAATATCCGGCCATGTTTTACTTTTGCCAAAAGAAGGATTTTGTTTGGCCAAATCGATACAACTCAGAACGCAAGTGCTTTTTTCTGTACAACAACCGTAATAAAGAATAGTTTGAACCACCTAGAATGACTTGTTGCCAAAATATAACACATCAAAATAGTCATTGCCGATTGAGTCCTGCTGATGTTGACCTACTGGTACTTAAGTTGTACTTCCCTGAATGGTTACCAAGGTAACGAATCATTGCAGTTAGTTATAACTATTCTTTATTAGATTGAAATTCATGATTGAAATAACCAGCGCACTACATGGTTTATTATTCTAGTGTGTCCGAAAAATTGCTTATTTCGAATATTACAAAAAAAAGATAGTGGGCTTATAATGATTGTATATTTCAAGTAGCATGCAATGTTGTGCTTCAGAATGCACAAGTGGTTGAATCATAGGTATTACTTCAAAAAAGTTGAATAATGGAGCCGGGCATTTGTTGCAAATTTATGAGCCATTTGCATGAGTTTTGAATTGTACTTATTTGTTATGGAGAGACACTGGCAATTTATGGCGAATCAGGAAAGAACAAAATATTGGGCTCGTCCGGGAGTTGAACCCGGGACCTCTCGCACCCTAAGCGAGAATCATGCCCCTAGACCAACGAGCCTCCGCTGATAGTATTAGGTTTAAATAGTAATTCTAGTAGTTCTATTTGTGTTTGCTAAATTTTATAATTTTTTCAAGGGGGTCTCAAGTTACTCAAGTAAAACTGAAAACATGTTATAGTTATCACATATTTTACGCACAAAAACAAAACAAACAACAAAACAAAACAAAAAACCCGCCATTTACTTGAATTTTAAAATGTGAAGGATAACAGAAACAATACTTATTAGTGTCAGCAGACATGTTTTACCAAGGTTGGAAACACTTTTTGACATTGTTAATGACAACAGTTACAATTAAACATGTTAAAGGATATTAATTAAAAATCAAATTTAAAAGTGTCACCAAACATAAAGTCTATAATGCAGGGAACAGCAAGTTTTGGACATCTTAAATAAATGGCAAATAGAATCGGGCTCGTCCGGGAATTGAACCCGGGACCTCTCGCACCCAAAGCGAGAATCATGCCCCTAGACCAACGAGCCTGCGATGAAGAATTGTGGAATGTTAGTGCTATTTAAAGAAATGATTAGTTTCTTGTCCCCGCCCGCTCCGATATTTGACGCCGCTCCGATTTTTTTGTTATTTGCTATTTTAAAAAAAAATCACAAAATCACAAAATATTAAAAACCTTTTTTCCTCGGAGCTAGTATTATTAATATTGAACTCATGTTTAATTACAGAAATAGCATAAGTGAAGAATATCCGGCTCGTTGGTCTAGTGGTATGATTCTCGCTTCGGGTGCGAGAGGTCCTGGTTTCGACTCCCGGACGAGCCCATGTTTTATTTTTGTCAAAGGAAGGATTTTGTTTGGCTAAATCGATACAACTCAGAACGCTAGTGAATCGATGACTATTGTTATACGAGGCTCACTCAGTCATTTAAGGGGAGGCGATCTTTTGTGCGTAATTATAGAGGGCCAGGGGATTCACTCTATCATTATGAAAAAAATATTTGAAGAAATCATAGAGCCCTAGGAATAAAAACTGTAGTGTATTATTCACGCCTGACGCAATTTCTTTTAATGACAAAAATGAATTTTTGTAATCGATCAAAAACCAAACGTTTTATACCAATTTTGAATTTAGCCTGAATCCGTAAATATGGCACCTCTCGCCCTTTTTTTAGGTCAAGGCTGTTTTTGCCATTTTGGAGCGAACCATTGTTGAATCTATTTAACAACACTCTAGAGAAAGAATGAGGCAATATATTGCTGAAATATCTTTTGTTGATTTCGAATGATAATGTTATGACGTAGTAAATTTTAAGGTCAAATTCCTAAAATCAAAACAAAACATTGCAACATAATGGCCCCGCAGGGCATGAAAGCAATGTGTAACCTTAAGGGTCACGGGTTGCTTCTACAAAATTAACATTTAAGGTTAGTCCGGTTCCCCAGTATCAAAAAACAAACAAACATCAAGGCCGCAGCGCCTGTAGGCTCGAGGCCGGAGACTCCAATAAGACTAAACACTCCAAGTGGGAGTCCAATATAATGGCCCCGCAGTACAAGAAAGCAATGAATAACCTTAACGGTGACGGACTGTCTCTAAAACATTAAAGTTTACTATACTCCTGGGCCGCAGTATCAAGAAAAAGGCCGGAGACTCCCATACGACAACTAAACACTCCAAGTGGAACCCAAATAAAGGGTTCAAAAGAAATAACTCCCCCCGCCCCTCTAAAATTACAAAACACTTCTTTGCATAACTTGACATACATTTTGTTGATTTGAAAAATTTAAAACCTGTAAATAGAGGAATCTTTTGCTACCCTCCCAATTTTCTTCTTTTTGAAAATCATTTTTTGTTGGTCAAAAATTATCACATTTTCCAAAAATGATGCTTTCAGAAAAAGTTGCACTTTTCAACATCCTATACATGTAATGTACAAAAATGTTCTCGATATCAATGTGATCAATGTTTTGATTGATTCAATTGTTAATTAATTTTCTTAAATTGTATGTATCCGATTACTCAGTCAACCATGCAATCATCTTTCAGTATAAAACAATGATTCATTGACATGAATTTTGACATGAAAGGGTTTTCAGTCGGTGTTTCAAAAATGGTGAAATCACTATAGGAGTAGAAACAGGGTTTGTAGTGTGAAGCTTATTTCTTTCGTTGGCTAGAAGAGATGAAAAATTTACTTGCAAACGGTAGACTGAAACAATTGCAAAGACCTATAGCAACGGCTCTCTTGAATAAAGGCGTACATGACAAAGAAGAAATGGCCAACAAAGATTGGAGGTTGGAAGTCAGCATCCAGCCAATTAACTGCATGCAGCCAATCTCTTGTGGTCACATCATGAGTGTTACACCTTTATCCAAGAAAGCCATCATTTTAAATCAAAATGCAAGATGCTTCAATTGACCCAAATGCAGGTAAATGTTCACCCTTTTGGTCAACTTTATGCGTGGAGAGCTCATTTTTCCTTCCTAGTGATTTTATCATTTTGAAACAACTTCTGATTAAAAACATCAAACAAAATTTCATTTTACGCCAAAATTAAGTTCAACAAATCTTTTTTTGCACTGAATGATGGTTGCATGGGTGCTTGAAGGATCAGAGACAAAAAGGGGAAGGAAAAATCAAGAATTGAATCAACCTTAACATTAATATTGAGAACGTTTTGTACATAATGTGGTAAAGTGCAACTTTGTCTGAAAGCATCATTTTTAGAGAATGTGATTATTTTGACCAAAAATATTGTTTTTGCAAATTAAACAACTTTGGGAGGGTTCAAAACGATTCCTTTATTCACAGCTTTTTAATTTTTCAAATCAACAAAATAAATGTCAAGTTATGCAAAGAAATGTTTTGTAATTTTAGAGGGGGAGTTATTTCTTTTGAACCCTGTATAATAGCCCAGCAGGGCATGAAAGCAATGAGTAACCTTAAACCTCTCTCTAAAAAAACTACCCTTAAAGGTTATTTCTGGCTCCAGTATCAAGAAAAAACATCAAGGCCACAGGGCCGATAGGCCCGAAGCCGGATACTCCCATACGACGACACGCCACGCAGGGCATAAAAGCAATGAGTAACCTTAAAGGTGACAGGCTCTCTCTAAAAAAATATCTTTAAGGTTACTCCTGGTCCCTACACGACGATATTAGCGTTAATAGCGCCAATGCGCTATTAGACGCTCTTAGCGCTAATAGCGCTATTAGCGCTAATAGTGCACCTTCCCTAGACTTAGAATATTTTCAAATTTAGCACAATTGTATATGACGTGCTAATGTGATATTACCGCTGATATAGCCATGGTTTCTATTAGACGCTAATAGTGCTATTAGCGCTAATAGCGCGCCTTCCCTAGACTTAGAATATTTTAAAATTTAGCACAATTGCATATGACGTGCTAATGTAAATAAGCGCTAATTGCGCCTGGTGCTAATAGTATTAGACGCTATTAGCGTTATAGTGCTATTAGACGCTATAAGGGTTAATAACGCTATTAGCGCTAATAACGCGCCTTCCCTAGACTTGAAATATTTTCAAATTTAGCACAATTGCATGTGCCGTGCTAATGTGATGAGCGCTAATAGTGCCATGGTGCGACTAGTGCTATTAGCGCTAATATTGCGCCTTCGCTAGACTTAGAATATTTCAAAATTTAGCACAATTGCATATGACGTGCTAATGTGATATTAGCGCTAATAGCGCCATGGTGTTATTATGCACTATTAGCGCTAATAGCGAGCTTTTCCTAGATTTAGAATATTTTCAAATTTAGTACAACTGCATATACCGTGCTAATGTGATATTAGCGCTAATAACGAACGGTATTGGGCCTCATGGAAGAACACTGGGCCTCATGGAAGAACAGAGGATACCTTAAAACATCCACTGAATGAGTAACCCAGGCAAAAGAAGAAATAAAACAAACAAACAAACAAACAAACAAAGGTGGTATTAACGCTAATAGCGCTCTGAACACTAATACGCTAATTAGTTCTAATTCTAAGTGGTTCTTTAGCGAATTGGCACGCTTTTTGGCTAGCGTTGCTAATAGCGCTGATTTTCATAGACTCTATACACTCATTTCGTGCTAATAGCAGTATTAGCAAAATTGTGCTAATTCTTTTTTAGCCAATCCCGCACTTTCCTCCATCAACAGCACCTGTATAATCATGATAATAGCCGAAACCATGACAACTGTTGCTTGGGTTATAAAAAAAAAATGATAGATATATAAAACGCTGCCCTGAAAATATTGCAGCTAATTTTGACAATTTTGGGGGTTAAAATTGTTATTGTAAGAAAAATTGCTTATTTTGAATATAAAAGAAAGATAGTGGGCCTATAATGATTGCATATTTTAACAAGCATGCAATGTTGTGCTTCAGAATGCACAAGTGGTTGAATCATAGGTATTACTTCAAAAAAGTTGAATGATTGAGCCGGGCATTTGTTACAAACTTATGAGCCATTTGCATAAGTTTTGAATTTTACATATTTTGTTACGGAGATGCACAGGCAATTTATGGCGAATCAAGAAAGAACAAAATATTGGGCTCGTTCGGGAGTTGAACACGGGACCTCTCGCACCCTAAGCGAGAATCATGCCCCTAGACCAACGAGCCTCTGTTGATTTTATGAGGTTTAAATAGTAATTTAATAAGTTCTATTTGTGTTTGCTAAATTTTATAATTTTTTCAAGGGGTTCCAAGTTACTCAAGTAAAACTGAAAACATGCTATAGTTATCATATATTTTACGCACAAAAAACAAAACAAAAAACAAAACAAACAAAACAAACCCGCCATTTACTCGAATTTTAAATGTTAAGGATAACAGAAAAAAACTTATTAGTGTCAGCAAACATGTTTTACCAAGGTTGGAAACACTTTTGACATTGTTAATGACAACAGTTAAAATGAAACATGTTAAAGGATATCAATAAAATCAAATTTAAAAGTGTCACCAAACATAATTTCACCAAATCCTACAATAGGGAACGGCAGGTTTTGGACATCTTAAAATAAAGGGCAAATAGAATCGGGCACGTCCGGAAGATTGAACCCTTCAAAGCGAGAATCCCTAGACCAACGAGCCTCCGGTATACGGTAAAAATAGTAATTAAATAATTTCTATTTGTGTTTGATTGTTTAAAAAATTTTGACGGGGGTCGCAACTGAAATACTTTTTATGCACAAAAAAGGAAAAAGAAAAGAAAAAAACCACAAACGCCATTTACTCCAATTTTAAAATGTGAAAGATAACAAGGAAGAAAACCTAACAGTCAGCAGTTAAGGGATGTGTAATGAGCGTGAACCTGGTTTGATTCCAGAGGAAGTGTGCCTGTAACAGACACAGCCACCAGAAAAGGACCAGTAGCGCTATTAACGCTAATAGCGCGCTTTCCCAAGACTTAGAATATTTTCAAATTTAGCACAATTGCATATGACGTGCTATTAATCGCTATTAGGGCTATTAGCGCGCTTTCCCTAGAGTTAAAATATTTTCAAATTTAGCAATATTTTCAAATTGAGCACAATTGCATATGACGTGCTATTAAGCGCTATTTAGCGCGCTTTCCCCAGAGTTAGAATATTTTCAAATTTAGCACAATTGCATATACCCTGCTATTATGGAAACTTTCGGGCCTCATAACTGCTAAATTGTTGGTCTAAAGTATATAAAAGTATACATATTTAGAATAGCAAAGACTCATCTGTGAGGTCAAATTTGGGCCAAAATCGTTTTTTATTAATTTTAAAAACTAGATAAAAATATCTAGGAGCCGTTTTTTCATTTTTTTGAATTTCGACCAACTTCGAGAAATTTGCACCAAAAATGGTCAAAAAAAGCTGAATTTTCAAAAAAAATCATAAAAAAGCCTGATTTTCGCCCAAATTTCAAATATTTTTGGTGAAGTTGGTCAAAATTCAAAAAAATGAAAAAACGGCTCCTAAATATTTTTATCTAATTTTTAAAAATTACTAAAAAAAATAAAATTGGCCCAAGAATTTTTTTTTTTACGTTGCACGAAAAAAAAAGTGGGCCAAAAAACAGGTTTTATTTTTGTCAAATAAGTTCAGTGCATCATGCAAGCCTACTAAGGCCATCATATCAGTGACTGAATTGCATGGATAATACCAGTAAAATTACACAGAGTTTCATCGAAGGCTCGTTGGTCTAGGGGCATGATTCTCGCTTTGGGTGCGAGAGGTCCCGGGTTCAAATTCTGGACGAGCCCTGATCTTTTTGCCTTTGTCATTATAACATGTCCAAAACTTGCTGTAATCTGTCTTTGGTGAAAATGTGTTTGGTGACATAATTAAGGGATCTAAAATGAGCGTTTATTGCGTTTCGACAGTATTTTTTGTAGGACATGAGAGCACCTCAGACCTATCGAATTGCATTCTGAATACGAAGCATGTCTTTCTGATATCAAATAATTTTCATTTTTGAAAATCACAATATAATACAAATTTTATGACAAATTATAAAAATTTGATATTTTTAAATTTTTGATATATAACAGTCCTCGAAGTAAATTATATAAATCTAATGATATATTCTTAAAGTGTATGTAGCAGGGAGGAGGAAAAATAGACAGTCAATTGAAAATTTTGACCTTTCACATTGAAGATATGGATTTTTCCCCCAAAAGACGTATTTTTTTGGTGTTTTGGGAAAAAAATCCATATCTTCAATACGAAAGGTCAAAATTTTCAATTGATCGTCGGCTTTTCATCCCACCTACATACACTTTAAGTATAAATCATCAGATTTATAAAGTTTACTTCAAGTACTGTTAAATATCAAAAATATCAATTTTAATGATTTGCCATAAAATGTGTATTAAATTGTGAATTTCAAAAATGAAAATTATTTGATATCAGAATGACATTCTTCGTATTCAGAATGCAATTCGATATGTCTGATGTGCTCTGATGTCCCAAAATAAATACTGTCCAAACGTTCATACCCCAGCCCTTAAGTTTGATTTATTTTTCTTGTTATCCTTTAATTTTTCATTAACGCTGTCCAAAAATTAGTGTTTCTAGCTTTGGTCAAACATGTCTGCTGATAAGTTTTCTTCCTTGTTATCCTTCACATTATAAAATTGAAGTAAATGGCGTTTTTTTATTTATATTTTTTATATTTTTATTTTTTTTCATTAACTAAAACATTTTTTCAGCTTTAACTTGAGTAACTCGTTACCCCATTCAAAAACTTTTTTTTAAAGTAAACAAAAATAGAACTTATTTAATTACTATTTAAACTAACTAATGTCAATGGAGGCTCGTTGGTCTAGGGGCATGATTTTCGCTTAGGGTGCGAGAGGTCCCGGGTTCAACTCCCGGACGACCCCAACATTTTGTTCATTCCTGATTGCTCATAAATTTCAGGTGTCTCCAGCTCCATAACAAAAGTAAAATTCAAATTTTTTGCTAATGGCTCATACGTTTGTAAAAATTGGCCGGCTTCATTGTTCAGCTTTTGTTTGGAAGCCCGACCTATAATTCAACCACTTGTGCATTCCGAAGTACAGATGCAATAATTTCTGGCAATGATATGAATATTTTAGGCCCACTATCTTTTTTCAAATTCGAAATAAGTGATTTTTCATTACAATAACAGTTTTATACCCCAAAATTGTCCAAATTAGCTGCAATATTTTGGGAGCAGGTATTTATGTATTATCCTATATTTAAAAAAATCCAAGCAACAATCGTTATGGTTTCATCATGATCATACATGTTGATGGCGGGGTTGATAATTTGTATTATTAATATTGAAATACTAGTGTTTAATTACAGAATTAGCATAAAAGTAGTAAATCCGGCTCGTTGGTCTAGTGGTATGATTCTCGCTTCGGGTGCGAGAGGTCCCGGGCTCGACTCCCGGACGAGCCCATGTTTTACTTTGCTAAAGCAAGGATTTTGTTTGGACAAATCGATACAATTTTCTGCAAAAAATGGACACTTGTCGCCTTCAGACTTAGGTAGCTGCCTCGGATAAAGGTGCGATGATGGTTATTTAGCGCGTTAGCGCTGCTCACTAGCAAAATTGCAAATTGCGCGGTATTTGCAATTTTCTGGTTTTTTTCCACGCTAATACTATTAGTAATAGCGCTAATGTCGCCGATAGCGTGATAATAGCAAACCTTTGCTATTTCGTGCTAATTGTGGTGAACCAATTGCGCGCTATTACCAAAACTGCTAAAAATGTTCTCGGCATGGTAAGCGATATTAGCGCTAATATCGTTAATAGCGGGCATTACCGTAATGCGTGCTATTAGCGCTATTAGCGTGAGTCGTGTTATTTTCATCGTTAACGCTATTAGCACTCATTAGCATATCACTTGCACTTGCTACTACGCTATTGGCACTAAAAGCGCTAATAGCACTCATTAGCGTGAGATGCGCTAATAGCGCAATGCGTGCTATTAGCGCTATTAGTGCTAATACCGACAGGTATGCTAATAGCGATATTACAACTCATTGTATTATGTGCTAAATTGTTCATTTTCTGCAAATGGTAGACGCTATTAGCGCTAATAGCGCTAATAGCATTCATTAGCGCGAGGTGCGCTATTAGCGCTAATGCTACTAGCGCTATTAGCGATAATAGGATATGGGGTCGCTAAATGTACATAAAAAGTAAAAACCGAGGCCGGTGACTCCCATACGACAACTAAACACTCCAAGTGAGTTCCAATATAAAAGGGCCCCGCAGGGCAAGAAAGCTAGTGTGACCGCTGTCCCCACCATCAACAAAAACATCAAGGCCGGAGGGCCGGCATGCCCGAGGCCGGTGACTCCCATACGACAACTAAACACTCCAAGTGAGTTCCAATATAAATGGGCCCCGCAGGGCAAGAAAGCTAGTGTGACCGCTGTCTCCAACATCAACAAAAACATCAAGGCCGCAGGGCCGGCAGGCCTGAGGCCGGTGACTCCCATACGACAACTAAACACTCCAAGTGAGTTCCAATATAAAATGGCCCCGCAGGGCAAGAAAGCTAGTGTGACCGCTGTCCCCACCATCAACAAAAATATTAAGGCAGTAGGGCCGGCAGGCCTGAGGCCGGTGACTCCCATACGACAACTAAACACTCCAAGTGAGTTCCAATATAAAGGGGCCCCGCAGGGCAACAAAGCTAGTGTGACCACTGTCCCCACCATCAACAAAAAAAACATCAAGGCCGCAGGGCCAGCAGGCCCGAGGCCGGAGACTCCTATACGACAACTTAACACTCCAAGTGAGTTCCAATATAAATGGGCCCCGCAGGTCAAGAAACTTAGTGTGACTGCTGTCCCCAACATCAACAAAAAATATCAAGGCCGCAGGGCCGGCAGGCCCGAGGCCGGTGACTCCCATACGACAACTAAACACTCCAAGTGAGTTCAAATATAAAAGAGCCCCGCAGGGCAAGAAAGCTAGTGTGACCGCTGTCCCCACCATCAACAAAAATATTAAGGCCGCAGGGCCGGCAGGGCTGAGGCCGGAGACTCCCATACGACAACTAAACACTCCAAGTGAGTTCCAATATAAAAGGGCCCCGCAGGGCAAGAAATTTAGTGTGACCGCTGTCCCCACCATCAGCAAAAAACATCAAGGCCGCAGGGCCGGCAGGCCCGAGGCCGGGGACGCCCATACGACAACAAAACACTCCAAGTGAGTTCCAATATAAAAGGGCCCCGCAGGGCAAGAAAGCTAGTGTGACCGCTGTCCCCACCATCAACAAAAACATCAAGGTGCTATTAGCGCTAAAAAAATCATAGAATTTAGGTAATTTAGTGTTTCTTGAAAAAATAAAAAATCATAAAAAGTACCAACATTCTTTTTAAGTATATACTTAAGTAACACTAAGTTAGAAAATAAACTTGGTTTGTATTATTTTGTGATATATTGGCAGGAAAATGAAACTTAAAACTTTTATATACAACTGCTATAAAGGAGAGAAAAATGAGTTTTAATAAAATCTTTGTTTTCAAAAATGTGAATTTTGAGAAATTGGCAAAGTGCCAAAAGCCCTTCCCTGTAGTAATTCAATGGGATTTTGAGATGACAAAAAGTTGCATAAATCAAAACCGCTTTTTTGGTTACAAAAAATAAAACTTGGTAAGTAAGGTTTTCTCATCAATATACACATCCTATATAATTTTCAAGGAGTTCTGTACATGACAACGTAGCCGATAAAGCCACCTTATACTGAGACCACAATACTCGGCTAATTGTAACAAATGAGGTGCAAAAATTACCGTAATTTAAAAACATATGTAGGCCTATCTTGGTATTTTCAAATACAAAATACAATTAGTAGTTTAAAGATATAGGCTTAGGGTTATATAGGTTATAGGGTTAGGGCAAGGATATTAGTTATTGGTTTTTCGTACTAATGATAGCCTATTTCGAACAATCGACGTTAATCATTGATAGGAGTTTTATGTGTGTGTATACATTTTGGGGATGGGAAATTTTCTTATATAGATGTAATTCTTAGCATGTTAGCTTTTTTTTTGTTGTTTTATCAACTTCTTTCGTCAGGGACTGTGCATTAATTATTTATCCATTGGGCAAAATGGGAGTGGGCAATTTTTGGCAGAGCAAAGGGGGGAGCAATTTTTGCCAGGTCGAAAGGGGGAAGTAGGGAGGCAAGAGTCCGCCACATGTTCACCTGGACCCTTTAAATAAAACGCACAAAAAGACTTACAGGAAAGTAGTAGGACTACGGAAACGTTCTAAGATGGTAAATATCCTGCTCGCTACGCTTGCGATACATCAAAGGTTTATATATGGGTTCCCAATGGGCAATGGGGTAAGGTGGAGGATTTTTGCACAGGCCGTGAAGGGGATGGGAAGTAGTTTTTTGGCATGCCGCGAGGATTTTTGGCAGGCCATTTTGAAATTTCCTACCTCTGGGAACAGAAGTTTTTTGCACAGCACCACATTTGTGGGATCGGACTGATCAATTAATTATGTCAATTTATAGTTTCATCGAAGGCTCGTTGGTCTAGGGGCATGATTCTCGCTTAGGGTGCGAGAGGTCCCGGGTTCAACTCCCGGACGAGCCCAAAATTTTTGTTCATTCCTGATTGCCCATTAATTTCGGATGTCTCTCCATAACAAAAGTAAAATTCATAAGTTTAAAAAAAAATGCCAGGCTTCATTGTTCATCTTTTCTTGGAAGTCCTACCTACATGACCTATAATTCAACCACTTGTGCATTCCGAAGTACAGATGCAATCATTTTTGGCAATGATATGAATATTTTAGGCCCACCATTTTTTTTATAATTCGAAATAAGTGATTTTTCATTACAATAACAGTTTTATACCCCAAAATTGTCTTTTTTGGCTCGTTTGTTTCTTTTGTTTAGGGAAGAAAAAGGGTGGATTTTTTATCCCCTTTCATGGTCTAATTTTTTATTCACCCCCCCTTCATGTCCTAAAAAAGAAACCTCAAAATTAAGTTATTAACAGTGACGTAGATTTCTTGTTTTGACATTGGGGTTTGGGGATGCTAATGAAAGCAGCAATTTTTGGCGACCAAATAAAAATTGGCACTTTTTAGGTTAAGGTGGTACTACACCCCTTGATAAATTTGTGACTATTTTTGCATTTTACTCAAAAAATAATAACACACTGGTAACAAAGGTTATGTATATTTTAGGGGCAAGGAATCCAGTTACTACACTGGAATTTCAGTGACTCAAGACAAGCGGTACGTTATTTATGATAAGAAAATAGGTACCGCTAGAATGTACCTCATTTCTTAACATACCGTAAAATTCCGTCTACAAGCATATATATGCCTCTAAACGAGGGTTTTTTTTACACAAGAGACAAGAGGCAGACACTCTCAGCAAAAACGTTATTTGGAGTTTGAACAACTATATTACTGATAAAGGCGGCTGTACAAACATGTATATTTGTAAGACCAATCTATTGCAATGTTTTTGAGAAGGGTATTGGCCTTTCATATCTTTCGTTAAAAAAACCCTCGTTTAGAGGCATATATGCTTCTAGACGGAATTCTACGGTATATAACGAACCATTTGTCTTGAATCACTGAAATTTCAGTGAAGTAATTGGATTCCTTGCCCCTATAATATACATAACTTTTGTTACCAGTGTGTGGTTATTTTTTGAGAAAAATGCAAAATTAATCACAAAATTTATCATGAGGTGTAGTACCACCTTAAGAAAAAATGAGGTACATTTTAGCGGTACCTCGTTTCTTATCATAAATAACGTACTACTTGTCTTGAGTCACTGAAATTCCAGTGTAGTAACTGGATTTCTTACCCCTATAATGATAACTTTTGTTACCAGTGTGTTATTATTTTTTGAGAAAAATGCAATATAGTCACAAATTTATCAAGGGATGTACCTCCGGGTGTACCGTGTAGTACCACCTTAAAATGACCAAATATGGGGTTAATTTGGTCAGACACCCATATCAGGCATCACCATTGGGAGAGTGGGGATAATTTAATGGACCATCCCCCTATCAAAATATTGGAGGGATTTATCACCCCATACCCCGGGATCTACGCCTATGGTCATTAACACATTAGCTACAAATTACCGTTTGGAGTTATATATTACTCCTTGCAGTCACACCCCAATTGTAAGGTGCACACATTTTGTTGATTTGAAGCTTGAGAGTACACACTTACATTAGGAAACGAATTTGGAGAAAACCCTCTGTTAATAAAATACTATGCTGAGCCACCAGCCTGGGTGGCTCACGCTCCAGTAGTTTCAGATGATTGAGCTCAGTAATCAACACGCTCATCCAATTTGTTTCGCCCTGCAATATTCAATTATGATTTGGCCAGAAATACCATTAGAAGGCAGGGCCCATTGCTCTGGAATTCTATCCCCAATGATATCAAAATCGCCTTGTCTCCTAATTCATTCAAACGCAGCTATAAAGATTATCTGATTTCTTTATACTCATAAATTTATTGCTTCATAAATGCCCTGTATCATAATATTCTATTTTGTACTGTATAAAGTTAATGCAATTGACTTTTGTTTATAAACTATTGCCATTGCCAACGTCATTGTCTGTCCGCACTAGTCCTGTCAGTCTGCGTTTGCACCCCGTCCTTGTCTGTTGCCTGTAGGCGTCTTTTGTTTCTGCACTGAGGGCAATCATGTCTTACGAGCTTTGCTCTTGTGATTGTCTTACCATCCTTTTCTTGATATTTTGTTATTGTATATAATATGATGATGGTGAAATAAACTTGAACTTGAACTTGAACTTGTAATACATCAAATAATGTCTTCCAATTCGTGAAAACAAATAGATAATCAGCTTATCGGATTAAAAGCTTAGAGGTAAGGTCTTGCTGCTCAGCGAGTGTTTGTAATTATCAGAAGGTTTTCTCCAAATTCATTCTCTAATGAACATAGTGCGCGCACAAATTGGAATGTGCATGCCATAACTATAACATGTTTTTTGCTTTACTTGAGTAACTCGTTAATACCCCCATTCAAAAACTTTTTTTTTAAAGTAAACACAAACTTATTTAATTACTATTTAAACTACATAATATCAATGGCGGTTCGTTGGTCTAGGGGCATGGTTCTCGCTTAGGGTGCGAGAGGTCACGGTTTATCTCCCGGACGAGCTCAACATTTTGTTCATTCCTGATTGCCCATAAATTTCGGGTGTCTCTCCAAAACAAAAGTCAAATTCAAAATTCCTGCTAATGGCTCATAAGTTTGTAAAAAATGCCAGGCTTCATTGTTCAGCTTTTTTTTTTTTTGAAGTCCTACCTATAATTCAACCACTTGTGCATTCCGAAGTTCAACATTGACTCTTTTGAAATAAAAAGGGTGTTGGACAGTATCAACAAAGAAGAAGAAGAATGGAGGCTCGTTGGTCTAGGGGCATGATTTTCGCTTAGGGTGCGAGAGGTCCCGGGTTCAACTCCCGGACGACCCCAACATTTTGTTCATTCCTGATTGCTCATGAATTTCAGGTGTCTCCAGCTCCATAACGAAAGTAAAATTCAAATTTTTTGCTAATGGCTCATACGTTTGTAAAAATTGGCCGGCTTCATTGTTCAGCTTTTGTTTGGAAGTCCGACATATAATTCAACCACTTGTGCATTCCGAAGTACAGATGCAATAATTTCTGGCAATGATATGAATATTTTAGGCCCACAATCTTTTTTAGATTCGAAATAAGTGATTTTTCATTACAATACCAGTTTTTTCCCCAAAATTGTCCAAATTAGCTGCAATATTTTGAGAGCATATATTTAAAAATATCCAAGCAACAATTGTCATGGTTTTGGCTATTATCATGATTATACATGTTGATGTCGGGGTTGATTGTATTATTAATATTGAATTCATGTTCAATAACAGAATTAGCATGAAAGTTAATCCCTTTAAAGATTATTTAGTACATTTTTAATTTTTGTCAAATAAGTTCAGTGCATCATGCAGGCCTAAGGCCATCATATCAGTGTTTTTATTTTATGCTATATAGTTATTAATATACTGTCTACAGGTATCGATAATACAGCTATAATAAATATATTATTAATAATAATTATTTCTATCTGTCATCACCCATTGGTGTGTTTTTGGCTCGTTTGCTTCTTTTGTCTTTTGTTCTTTCTTTCTTTTGTTTTAGGGAGGAAAAAGGGTGGATTTTTGTTTATACCCCCTTTTTATGTTCTAAAATGCTTTTTTTGATTCACCCCCTTCATGTCAAAAAAAAGAAACCAAAAACGTACGTCATTATAACAGTGGCGTAGATTTCTTTTTGACATTGGGGGATGGGGTTGGAGAAAATTTGGTTATCATGTGCAATAACAGAATTAAACAGAGGATTTTATAATGAAAAGATTGTCCGTTGAATTTAGGACAAATTTGTGCAGCATTTGACTATTATTATCCAAAGATCGCTTGACATATGGGTTGTACATCTTCAACATGTTCAAGTATACAATGCTAAGAGAAAAAAAATTTGGTGTCGTTTTCAAGATGTAAAAAATTGATGTTTCTGATTTAGTGGAAACGGGTCGCACAACTTCCTTACGTTTAGACTACACACAGATGGAGTCGATATTAAAACATTATGTAATAAATAATGTTCTGTTAAGACTTATGATTCAAACAGCATCAAGCTTGTTGTTTTTTTGCCAAATCAATCCCTTTAAAGATTATTTAGTACATTTTTAATTCTTGTCAAATAAGTTCAGGGCATCATGCAGGCCTACTAAGGCCATCATATCAGTGACTGAATTGCATTGATAATACCAGTAAAATTACACATAAGTTCATCGAAGGCTCGTTGGTCTAGGGGCATGATTCTCGCTTTGGGTGCGAGAGGTCCCGGGTTCAAATCCCGGACGAGCCCTGATCTTTTTGCCTTTGTCATTATTGCATGCCCAACCAAAACTTTCTGTAATCTATCTTTGGTGAAAATGTGTTTGGTGATATAATTAAGTTTGATTTATTTTTCTTGCTGTTCTTTAATTTTAACTGTTGTCATTAACGCTGTCCAAATATTAGTATTTCTAACTTTGGTAAATCATGGCTGCTGATACTATTTTCACAAAGTATTTTTTCCTTGTTATCCCTCACCTTATAAAATTGAAGTAAATGGCGGTTTTTTGTGTGTTTTTTTGCATAAAATATGTGGTAACTAAAACATGTTTTCAACTTTACTTCAGTAATTCGTTACCCCATTCAAAAACATTAATAGTAAACACAAAAAGAACTTATTTAATTACTATTTAAACTACATAATATTAAAAGAGGCTCGTTGGTCTAGGGGCATGATTCTCGCTTAGGGTGCGAGAGGTCCCGGGTTCAAATCCCGGACGAGCCCGAAGTTTTTTTCATTCCTGATTGCCCATAAATTTCGGGTGTCTCTCCATAACAAAAGAAAAATTCAAAATGTTTGCTAATGGCTCATAAGTTTGTAAAAATGCCAGGCTTCATTGTACAGCTTTTTTTGTGAAGTCTTACCTATAATCCAACTACTTGTGCATTCCGAAGTACAGATGCAATCATTTCTGGCAATGATGTGAATATTGTAGGCCCATCTATCTTTTTTAAAAATTCGAAATAAGTGATTTTTCATTACAATAACAGTTTTATACCCCAAAATTGTCCAAATTAGCTGCAATATTTAAAGAGCAGGTATTTATGTATTTATCCTATTAAAAGATATCCAAGCAACAATTGTCGGTTTCGGCATTATCATGATTATACATGTTGATGGTGGGGTTGATTGTATTATTAATATTGAATTCATGTTCAATAACAGAATTATGATGAAAGTTGTCTATCTGGCTCGTTGGTCTAGTGGTATGATTCTCGCTTCGGGTGCGAGAGGTCCCGGGTTCGACTCCCGGACGAGCCCATGTTTTACTTTGCTAAAGCAAGGATTTTGTTTGGAAAAATCGTTACAATTTGCTGCAAAATGGGCACTTGTCACGTTCAGAGTTACACTGAGACCACAACCTGGCCTAATTGTAATAAATGAGGTGCTAAAACTACCGTTATTGAAAAACGTATTTATCTTGGTATTTTCAAATACAAAATACAATTAGTAGTTTAAAGATATATAGGCGTTTTATAACAGCTGAGTTACTTTATGTAACACACGTAAGAAAATGAGGATTATATAATAAAATTTAGAAGAAATTTGTGCAGCATTTGACTATTATTATCCAAAAAACGCTTGACATATTGGTTGTACATCTTCAAGTATACAACGCTAAAAAAACCCAATAGAGGTTATCCACTTCACTCATGTGTGACTTCTAACAAAAGACACTGGTTCCCGTAGTATTCCTCATTCAAACTAATTCAATGCACGACCTCGGAGTTACCTGCATGACTTTGGCGGACTATTTTGAAACAGTCATGGTTGCACATGCAGGTACTTCTTTAGAATGTTCTAAACAAGGTATAGCAGTCGTTTTCAAGATGCAAATCAATTGTGTCAATTTGTGTGTACATGTGTTTTTATTTTATGCTATATAGTTATTACTGTCTACAGGTAATAATATATTATTAATAATAATTATTTCTATCTGTCATCACCCATTGGTGTGTTTTTGGCTCGTTTGCTTCTTTTGTCTTTTGTTCTTTCTTTCTTTTGTTTTAGGGAGGAAAAAGGGTGGATTTTTGTTTATACCCCCTTTTTATGTTCTAAAATGCTTTTTGATTCACCCCTCCTTCATGTCAAAAAAAAAAAGAAACCAAAATGTACGTCATTAACAGTGGCGTAGATTTCTTTTTGACATTGGGGGATGGGGTTGGAGAAAATTTGGTTATCATGTGCAATAACAGAATTAAACAGAGGATTTTATAATGAAAAGATTGCCCGTTGAATTTAGGACAAATTTGTGCAGCATTTGACTATTATTATCCAAAGATCGCTTGACATATGGGTTGTACATCTTCAACATGTTCAAGTATACAATGCTAAGAGAAAAAAAATTTGGTGTCGTTTTCAAGATGTAAAAAATTGATGTTTCTGGTTTAGTGGAAACGGGCCGCATAACTTCCTTACGTTTATAGACTACACACAGATGGAATCGATATTAAAACATTATGTAATAAATAATGTTCTGTTAAGACTTATGATTCAAACAGCATCAAGAACAAAAAAAAGTGTTCTCCCTGTTTTTGTTGTTGTTGTTTTTTTATTTGCCAAATCAATCCCTTTAAAGATTATTTAGTACATTTTTAATTTTTGTCAAATAAGTTCAGTGCATCATGCAGGCCTACTAAGGCCATCATGTGACTGAATTGCATTGATAATACCAGTAAAATTACACATAATTTCATCAAAGGCTCGTTGGTCTAGGGGCATGATTCTCGCTTTGGGTGCGAGAGGTCCTGGTTCAAATCCCGGACGAGCCCTAATCTTTTGCCTTGTCATTATTGCATGCCCAACCAAAACTTGCTGTAATCTATCTTTGGTGAAAATGTGTTTGGTGACATAAGTAAGTTTGATTTATTTTTCTTGTTATTTTTTTTATTTTAACTGTTGTCGTTAACGCTGTCCAAATATTAGTGTTTCTAATTTTGGTAAAACATGGCTGCTGATACTTTTTTCACAAAGTGTTTTTTCCTTGTTATCCCTCACCTTATAAAATTGAAGTAAATGGCGGTTTTGTGCGTGTTTTTTTGCATAAAATATGTGGTAACTAAAACCTGTTTTCAACTTTACTTGAGTAATTCGTTACCCATTCAAAAACATTAATAGTAAACACAAAAAGAACTTATTTAATTACTATTTAAACTACATAATATCAAGGTAGGCTCGTTGGTCTAGGGGCATGATTCTCGCTTAGGGTGCGAGAGGTCCCGGGTTCAAATCCCGGACGAGCCCGAAGTTTTGTTCATTCCTGATTTCCCTTGAATTTCGGGTGTCTCTCCATAACAAAAGTAAAATTCAAAATTTCTGCTAATGGCTCATGGCGACTAGTTGACCGTTCTGTCATTGTTCAGCTTTTTTTTTTGGAAGTCCTACCTATAATCCAACCACTTGTGCATTCCGAAGTACAGATGCAATCATTTCTGACAATGATATGAACATTGTAGGCCCGTCTATTTTTTTTAAAATTCAAAATAAGTGATTTTTCATTACAATAACAGTTTTATACCCCAAAATTGTCCAAATTAGCTGCAATATTTAAAGAGCAGGTATTGATGTATTTATCCTATTAAAAAATATCCAAGCAACAATTGTCGGTTTCGGCATTATCATGATTATACATGTTGATGGCGGGATTGATTGTATTATTAATATTGAAATCATGTTCAATAACAGAATTAGCATAAATATTTTCTATCCGGCTCGTTGGTCTAGTGGTATGATTCTCGCTTCGGGTGCGAGAGGTCAGGGGTTCGACTCCCGGACGAGCCCATCTTTTACTTTGCTAAAGCAAGAATTTTGTTTGGACAAATCGAAACAATTTTCTGCAAAAATGGGAGGAAGGTGCGATGATGGCTTATTGCAGAATTAGCGCTATTATGCTACAGATGCTATTAGCATTTAATTAGTATGCTATCTCTATGCATTATAGCGCTAATAGCAACGCTAATGAAAAATCCGTTAAAACTGCTATTACCAAACCAATTTTAGCGTTTTAGCAGTTATTAGTGCCTCATTTGCAAATATGTCAATATTGAAAATATTCTAAGTCTAGGGAAGGCGTGCTATTAGCGCTATTAGCGCTAATAGCAATTAATAGCACGTCATATGCAATTGTGCTAAATCTAAAAGATTCTAAGTCTAAGGAAAGCGTGCTAATAGCGCTAATAGCACTATTAGCGCTAATAGCAAATAATAGCACGTCATATGCAATTTGTGCTAAATCTAAAAAGATTCTAAGTCTAGGGAAAGCGTGCTATTAGCGCTAATAGCAATTAATAACACGTCATATGCAATTGTGCTAAATCTATCAGAATTCTAAGTCTAGAGAAAGCGTGCTATTAGCGCTAATAGCAATTAATAGCACGTCATATGCAATTGTGCTAAATCTAAAAAGATTCTAAGTCTAAGGAAAGCGTGCTAATAGCGCTATTAGCGCTAATAGCAATTAATAACACGTCATATGCAATTATACTAAATCTAAAAAGATTCTAAGTCTAGGGAAAGCGTGCTATTAGCGCTAATAGCAATTAATAGCACGTCATATGCAATTGTGCTAAATCTAACAGAATTCTAAGTCTAGGGAAAGCGTGCTATTAGCGCTAATAGCGCTATTAGCGCTAATAGCAATTAATAGCACGTCATATGCAATTTTGTTAAATCTAAAAAGATTCTAAGTCTAAGAAAGCGTGCTATTAGCGCTAATAGCGCTAATAGCAATTAATAGCACGTCATATGCAATTTTGTTAAAACTTAAAAGATTCTAAGTCTAAGGAAAGCGTGCTATTAGCGATAATAGCAATTAATAGCACGTCATATGCAATTGTGCTAAATCTAACAGAATTCTAAGTCTAGAGAAAGCGTGCTATTAGCGCTAATAGCGCTAATAGCAATTAATAGCACGTCATATGCAATTTTGCTAAATTTAAAAAGATTCTAAGTCTAAGAAAAGCGTGATATTAGCGCTAATAGCAATTAATAGCACGTCATATGCAATTGTGCTAAATCTAACAGAATTCTAAGTCTAGAGAAAGCGTGCTATTAGCGATAATAGCGCTATTAGCACTAATAGCAATTAACAGCGCGTAATATGCAATTGTGCTAAATTTAACAGAATTCTAAGTCTTGAGAAAGCGTGCTATTAGCGCAAATAGCGCTATTAGCGCTAATAGCAATTAATAGCACGTCATATGCAATTGTGCTAAATCTAAAAAGATTCTAAGTCTAGGAAAGGCGTGCTATTAGCGCTAACAGCAATTAATAGCACGCCATATGCAATTGTTTTAAATCTAACAGAATTCTAAGTCTTGAGAAAGCGTGCTATTAGCGCTAATAGCGCTATTAAAGTCACCGGCATCGGGCCTCAGCCCTGCCGGCCCTGCGGCCTTAATATTTTTGTTGATGGTGGGGACAGCGGTCACACTAGCTTTCTTGCCATGCGGGGCCCTTTTATATTGGAACTCACTTGGAGTGTTTAGTTGTCGTATGGGAGTCACCGGCCTCGGGCCTGCCGGGCCTGGGGCCTTCATGTTTTTGTTGATGTTGGGGACAGCGGTCACACTAAATATCTTGCCCTGCGGGGCCCTTTTTATATTGGAACTCACTTGGAGGGTTTAGTTGTCGTATGGGAGTCGCCGGCCCTGCGGCCTTGATGTTTTTTGTTGATGTTGGGGACAGCAGTCACACTAAGTTTCTTGCCCTGCGGGGCCCATTTATATTGGAACTCACTTGGAGTGTTAAGTTGTCGTATGGGAGTCTCCGGCCTCGGGCCTGCTGGCCCTGCAGCCTTGATGTTTTTTGTTGATGGTGGGGACAGTGGTCACACTAGCTTTGTTGCCCTGCGGGGCCCTTTTATATTGGAACTCACTTGGAGTGTTTAGTTGTCGTATGGGAGTCACCGGCCTAGTCACTACGCTATTGGCGCTAATAGCGCTATTAGCACACCTTACGCTATTAGCGCTAATAGCGCACCTCGCGCTAATGAGTGCTATTAGCGCTATTAGTGCTATTAGCGCTAATAGCGTCTACCAATCGCAGAAAATGAACAATTTGAACAAAAATGAACAAATGAGTGGTAATATCGTTATTAGCATACCTGTCGCTATTAGCGCTAATAGCGCATCTCACGCTAATGAGTGCTATTAGCGCTAATAGCGCTAATAGCACCTACCATCCGTAGAAAATGATAAATTTTACATTTTGCAAACGATACACTAATGAGCGCTAATATCGCTATTAGCACACACGACGCTATTAGCGCACCTCGCGCTAATGCGTGCTATTAGCGCTAATAGCGTCTACCATTTGCAGAAAATGACCAATTTGGACATAATACAATGAGTTGTAAAATCATTATTAGCATACCTGTCGGTATTAGCGCTAATAGCGCTAATAGCACGCCTTACGCTATTAGCGCTAATAGCACATCTCACGCTAATGAGTGCTATTAGCACTATTAGCGCTAATAGCGCTAATAGCACCTACCATCCGTAGAAAATGATAAATTTTAAATTTTGCAAACGATACACTAATGAGCGCTAATGAGTGCTAATGAGTGCTGTTAGCGCTAATAGCGCTAATAGCACCTACCATCCGTAGAAAATGATAAATTTTAAATTTTGTAAACGATACACTAATGAGCGCTAATATCGCTATTAGCACACACGACGCTATTAGCGCACCTCGTGCCAATGAGTGCTATTAGCGCTATTAGCGCTAATAGCGTCTACCATTTGCAGAACATGAACAATTTGGACATAATACAATGAGTTGTGAAATCATTATTAGCATACCTGTCGGTATTAGCGCTAATAGCACGCCTTACGCTATTAGCGCTAATAGCACATCTCACGCTAATGAGTGCTATTAGCACTATTAGCGCTAATAGCGCTAATAGCACCTACCATCCGTAGAAAATGATAAATTTTAAATTTTGCAAACGATACACTAATGAGCGCTAATGAGTGCTAATGAGTGCTTCAGCGCGTAGGCGCTATTTCCCCAATATTATTGATATTAGCGCTAATAGCGACCATTACCGTAATGCGCACTATAAGGGCTAATAGCATAAGGTTTGCTAATAATGATATTAGCGCTATTAGCGCTCATTGGCGTATCATTTGCAAAAGTGTTAATTTTCTCAGGATGGTAGGCACTATTAGCGATATAGCGAAAATAGCACATATTAGCGTGAGGTGCGGTAAGTTGTGCTAATAGCGCTATTAGCTCTAATAGCGCAAGGTGTGCTAATAACGGTATTAGCGCTACTATTAGCGATCATTAACATATCACTTGCAAAATTGTTTACTTTTCTCAGTATGGTAGGCGCAGCTATTAGCGCTAATAGTATAGCATTCATTAGCGTGAGGTGCGCTAATAGCGTAAGGTGTACTAATAGCGCTATTAGCGCTAATAGCGTAAGGTGTGCTAATAACGGTATTAGCGCTATTAGCGTTCATTAACGTATCATTGGCAAAATTGTTTACTTTCTCAGTATGGTAGGCGCTATTAGCGCTATTAGGGGTAGGGCAAGGATTCGGGTTTTTAACTAAGTTATTGGGTTTTCGTACTAATGATAGCCTATTTCGAACAATCGACGTTAATCATTGATAGGAGTTCTATGTGTGAGCATATATTTTTTGGGATGGTAAATTTTCTTACACAGTTGTAACTCTTAGCATTTCAGCTTTTTTTGTTGTTTTATCAACTTTTTTCGTCAGGGATTGTGCATTAATTATTTATCAAAACATAAAGCATATACATTCGTCTAGAGGCGCGAGATATCATTGAATTGACTTGAGTAGTCCAACTAAGATCACTTTCTAAGGTGATACCAAGAAGTTTCATGTTCTGAGTGACATCTAAAACAGATCCATTGAGAGTCAAAGGATTGAAGGAATGCCCCCTTTTCAAAAAACTGATGTGCATAATATGACATTTGGAAGGTTTTGGTAGCATGTCATTTTTGTTGCACCACTCACCTGAACCATCAAGATCTTTTTGCAGTTGTGAACAACCATCTGTCTTAGCATTTACAACTTCACCAAACGTCAGGTCATCAACATATTTCCATTTCAGGGGGGCTTCAGATGCAGCATCATTGACCATAGCGGTAAAAATAATCGGACCAAATTTAGTGCCCTGGGGCACTCCCCCCGAAATAGATTGACATGCTGATGACCTGCCTTTGATTCTAACAGATTGGGTGCGATTACACAAAAAGCTACTAATGACAGGAATAATACTAGGGCGTATACCTATATCAATTAACTTCTGAACAGCAATATTGTGATTAATCCTGTCAAAGGCTTTAGTAAAGTCAACAGCACATAAGGTTGCATAATGGCCAGCCTCATCAATACCTTTAAGGACAGTGTCTACAACATCCGCTAGATAGTGAGTAGTTGAGCTGTCCTTCACATTACCGTACTGCTGTTTATCAATGTGAGGGTAAAAGTCGACCATAGTCCACTCAGCCAGAAAGCTCTCAAAGATCTTACCGTCGAGGCGGGTAAGGCTGATAGGCCTTAGTTGATGGCTTTTTGCATTAGGTGTTTTAGGTATCGGAGTTATTGATGAGGTTTTCCATACTGCTGGGAACACACCTTGGTTTAGACAACAATTAAATATGTGAGTTAATGGCTCAGTTAGTTCAAAAGCAAACTCCTTTGTGACTCGCGGTGGAATGTCAGCCGGATGCGTGGACTTGTTAGACCCAAACATGTGAAGTTTGATTTTTTTTTATTGTTGTCCTTTAATTTTAAAGGTTGATGTTGTCGTTAAGGGTAGACGAGGTACTGTTGGTCGAAGCAGCCAAAAAAAAAATCAATATATTATTGAAAAATAACTCCTTGATGTTTGCAAATGTTCATTCTACAAATCATATGCTTTGAAAACTTGCTTGATTTATTATTGTTATAATGAGTTATGTACGTTTTACAAAAGTGTTGTTGTTTCAGCCCTTTTTCAACATAACTCAAGAACCCAGGACTTTCAAAAGTACCGTATATCTGTGATATTTGAATTCTTCCACACGCTCGCGATGAAAATGATCAATGTCATTTTTGCTAAAGCTCACTACCATTCTCAAGATGCTGTGAACTACCAAATCGCAACAGTTTAAAGTAGTTGCTAACCTTATAACGGTGTCCAAAAATTAGTGTTTCTACTTTTGGTAAAACATGTCTGCTGATACTCTTTTTACAATATTTTTCCTTGTTATCCTTCACATTTTAAAATTGGAGTAAATGACGTGTTTTTTTGTGTTTTGTTTTGGGTTTTTTTGCCTAAAATATGTGGTAACTATAACATGTGTTCAGTTTTACTTGAGTAACTCGATACCCCCATTCAAATAAAAACATTAAAAAAATAGCAAACACCAATAGAACTTATTTATTACTATTTAAACCATTGGGCAAAAATGGGGGGAGGCACTTCTTGGCAGAGCAATGGGGGAGCAATATTTGGCAGGTCGAAAAAGGGGGAGCAGGGAGGCAAGAGAATTTTGGCACACATTCACCTGGCACCTTTTAAATAAAACGCACTAAAAATTAAATAGTAGGACTACGGAAACGTTCCATGCAAAATGCATTGGATAATAGCAGTAAAATTACACATTTTTTCATCGAAGGCTCGTTGGTCTAGGGGCATGATTCTCGCTTTGGGTGCGAGAGGTCCCGGGTTCAAATCCCGGAAGAGCCCTAATCCTTTTGCCGTTGTCATTATAGGATGTCCAAATCTTGCTGTTCTCTAACTTTGGTGACATGTGAAGTTTGATTTTTTTTCTTGTTGTCCTTTAATTTTAAAGGTTGTTGTCGTTAAGGGTAGACGAGGTACTGTTGGTCGATTTCATTATCTTAATCAATATATTATTGAAAAATAACTCCTTGATGTTTGTAAATGTTCATTCTACAAATCATATGCTTTGAAAACTTGCTTGATTTATGATTGTTATAATGAGTTATGTACGTTTTACAAAAGTGTTGTTGTTTCAGCCCTTTTTCAACATAACTTAAGAACCCAGGACTTTCAAAAGTATGTGATATTGGAATTCTTCCACACGCTCGCGATGAAAATGATCAATGTCATTTTGCCAAAGCTCACTACAATTCTCAAGATGCTGTGAACTAGCAAATCGCAACAGTTTAAAATAGTTGCTAACCTTATAACGGTGTCCAAAAATTAGTGTTTCTACTTTTGGTAAAACATGTCTGCTGATACTCTTTTTACAATATTTTTCCTTGTTAGTATCCTTCACATTTTAAAATTGGAGTAAATGACGTGTTTTTTTTGTTTTGTTTTGTTTTTTTGCCTAAAATATGTGGTAACTATAACATGTGTTCAGTTTTACTTGAGTAACTCGATACCCCCATTCAAATAAAAACATTAAAAAAAAAAAAAAGCAAACACCAATAGAACTTATTTATTACTATTTAAACCATTGGGCAAAAATGGGGAGGCACTTCTTGGCAGAGCAGTGATGGGGGAGCAATATTTGGCAGGTCGAAAAAGGGGGAGCAGGGAGGCAAGAGAATTTTGGCACACATTCACACCTGGCACCTTTTAAATAAAACGCACTAAAAATTAAATAGTAGGACTACGGAAACGTTCTATGCAAAATGCATTATAATTATATTAAAGGTTTATATATGGGGTTCCCCAATTGGCATGTGCAAAGGAGGAAGGGGTTTACTTTTTTGCGCAGCTCAGGCCGAAGTGGGTGGGGAAGAAATTTTTGGCAGGCCGCGAGGGGGGACGAAGGATTTTTGACAGGGCATTTTGGAATTTTCCCCACCCCGGGGAAAGATAATTATGCAAATTTGTGAGATTGGACTGATTTCACTTAATCCCACCCACAATTAATTGTGTCAATTTTTGTGCACGGCCTTCATGTATTTTTATATACAGTTATTAATGTACTTTCTACATATATACAACTATAAAAATATATTAAAAATGATAATTCTTTCTATCTTTCATAACCCATTTGTTTCTTTTAATATGAGCTTTTTTTTTTATTGTTTAAGTTCTTTCTTTCTTTTGTTTTCTCTTCTTCCTCTCTGTTCTTTTTTCCTCCCTTCTCTCATTCCCTTTTTCTTTCATTCATTCATTTATTCATTCATTCATTCATTCTTTCTTTCTTTCTTTCTTTCTTTCTTTCTTTCTTTCTGTCTGGTTCATTATTTCTTCTAAGTTCTTTAAGTTATTTCTTTCTTTCTTTCTTTCTTTCTTTCTTTTCTTTGTTTGTTTGTTTCTTTGTTTCTTTGTTTCTTTCTTCCTTTCTTTCTCTTCTTTCTTTCTTTCTTTCTTTCTTTCCGTTTCTTTCTTTCTTTCATTCTTCATTTTGAGTCATTCTGTCTTTTTTCTTTCTTTCTTTCTTTCTCTCTCTCTTTCTTTCTTTCTTTCTTTCTTTCTTTCTTTCTTTCTTTCTTTCTTTCTTTCTTTCTTTCTTTCTTTCTTTCTTTCTTTCTTTCTTTCTTTCTTTCTTTCTTTCTTTCTTTCTTTCTTTCTTTCTTTCTTTTCTTTCTTTCTTTCTTTCTTTCTTTCTTTCTTTCTTTCTTTCTTTCTTTCTTTCTTTCTTTCTTTCTTTCTTTCTTTCTTTCTTTCTTTCTTTCTTAGGCTCTCTTTATTTATTTATTTCTTTCTATCTATATCTAAGTTCTTTAAGTTATTTATTTCTTTCTCTTTTATCCCTTTCTTTCTTTCTTTCTTTCAACCTTAATTTTCTTATTATTCCTGTTTCTTTCAGGATATGATAGTGCAGTTCAGCTTTGAGTGCACCCATTTTAGCACTAAGAAATGACGCATTAGTCACACGCCCTCTTTCTATTATTGCACAACGCTTTCACAAACTTTGCCACGTCCACAGACCACTGAAGGTTCAGGGTGACCCAAAGCAAAAATATCAATTACTAGTATTTCCCAGCCGACTAAAATCCAAGTGTCCTGGCACTTCCCTGATGGGAGCAATGCCGGAGACCAATGTACATGGTGTACGAAACAGAGTGGTACGAGAGTAATTCAATAAAATTAGGGCAATATCACAAAAATATCATTTGAGTATAACCATAAAAGAAAACTGGTAAAACAATTATACTATAAAACTCCCGGATAAAACTATACCATAGGCCTGTATATTAAGTTGCTGCTCTGTAGTACATTATTCTTCAGTTGCACCGGGAGTTGCACAAGTTTTTTTTTATCATCTTCAAACCAATACGTTTTAGGGACCGTTCACAAACACTTGTTAGGGGGGCTGATGCAAAAGGGGGGCCTGAAAATTTTGACCCTCCTAAGGGGGTGGGGGGCTGAAAAAATGACCACAAATTTTCCTGGAAAAATTAAGTTTATGCTTTTCTATGGGGTTGACCTATAATTTTCATGTCAAAAAGGGGGCTGAAATTTTGAGGTCTGTAAAGGGGTGGCCCAAAAATTTTTCATGATAATTTTTTTTTGCATCAGGCCCCCCCAATACAGGTGTTTGTGAACGGTCCCTTAGTTTTAGACTTTGGTTCCATCATAGATACTAGTATCTATGGTTCCATACACTGTTCATGCACACAGAGAGTAGATGGAAGCTGATGGAGTCAATATTAAAACATTTATACCTAATGTTGGTAGCACTGAACAAGAAAAATGTATGCTCCCTGTTTTGTTTGTCAAATCAATATATTTAAAGATCGTTTAGTACATTTTTAATTTTTGTCAAATAAATTCAGTGCATATGCAGGCAGGCCTGCTAGGCTATTATAGCAGTGATTGAATTAAATGCTAATAAAATTCAACTCGAATGCATCAAAGGCTCGTTGGTCTAGGGGCATGATTCTCGCTTTGGGTGCGAGAGGTCCCGGGTTCAAATCCCGGACGAGCCCGATTTTTGTCGTTGTTAAATAGGATGGCCAAAACTTGCTATTGTCTAACTTGGTGAAAATATGTCTGGTGACATTTTCAATTTGATTTTTTTTCTTGGTATCTTTTAATTTTGACTGTTGTCATTAATTTTTAACTTTTAAAATTGGGAGTAAATGGCGGTGTTTTTTTAAAATTATAACATATTTTCAGCTTTGCTCGAGTAACTGAGACCCACTTAAAAAATGAAAGGTTGTTTAATTATCTCACAGCAAACACAAATAAAACTTATTCAATAACTATTTAAACCAACAATAACGGAGGCTCGTTGGTCTAGGGGCATGATTCTCGCTTTGGGTGCGAGAGGTCCCGGGTTCAAATCCCGGACGAGCCCGATTCTTTTTCATTAGGAAACGAATTTGGAGAAAACCTTCTGTTAAAAAAATACTATGCTGAGCCACCAGCCTGGGTGACTCACGCTCAAGTAATTTCAGATGATTGAGCTCAGTAATACATCAAAGAATGTCTTCCAATTCATGAAAACAAATAGATAATCAGCTGAGTGTTTGTAATTATCAAAAGGTTTTCTCCAAATTCATTCTCTATTAAATGTGCCGTGTCATTTAAGATGTCCAAAATTTGCTGTTTTCTAACTTTGGTGAAAATAATATTTGATGGCATATATAAGATTTATTTTTTCTTGTTATCCTTTAATTTTAACAATTGTTTCTAACTTTGGTAAACATGCCTGTTGACAAGTTTTTTTTTCCCTTGTTTATCCTTCACATTTTCAAATTGGAGTAAGTGGTGTAAAAAGTGGGAAAGATAATTATGCAAATTTGTGAGATCGGACTGATTTCACTTAATCCCACCCCACAATTGTGTCAATTTTTGTGCAGGGCTCCGGGGCAGGGCCTACATGTAATTTTATATACAGTCATTAATGTACTTTCTACATATATATACAACTATAAAAATATATTTAAAATGATAATTCTTTCTATCTTTCATCACCCATTTGTTTCTTTTTGAGTTTTTTTGGCTCGTTTGTTTAAGTTCTTTCTTTCTTTTGTTTAATGGTGCTATCTCCTTTTCTCTTCTTCCTCTCTGTTCTTTTTTCCTCCCTTCTCTCATTCCCTTTTTCTTTCATTCTTTCTTTCTGGTTCATTCTTTCTTTCTTCTCAAGTTCTTTAAGTTATTTATTTCTTTCCTTTCTGTCTTTATTTCTTTCTTTCTTAGCTCTTTCTTTCTTTCTTTCTTTCTTTCTTCCTTTCTTTCTCTTCGTTCTCTCTTTCTTTCTTTCGTTCTTTCTTTTTTTCTTTCTCTCTTTATTTCTTTCTTTCTATCTATATCTAAGTTCTTTAAGTTATTTCTTTCTTTCTCTTTTATCTCTTTCTTTCTTTCTTTCTTTCTTTCTTTCTTTTTTCTTTTTTTTTTTTCTTTCTTTCTTTCTTTCTTTCTTTCTTTCTTTCTTTCTTTCTTTCTTTCTTTCTTTCTTTCTTTCTTTCTTTCTTTCTTTCTTTCTTTCTTTCTTTCTTTCTTTCTTTCTTTTTTTCTTAGGCTCTCTTTATTTATTTATTTCTTTCTTTCTATATCTAAGTTCTTTAAGTTATTTCTTTCTTTCTCTTTTATCCCTTTCTTTCTTTCTTTCTTTCTTTCTTTCAACCTTAATTTTCTTATTATTCCTGTTTCTTTCAGGATATGATGATAGTGCAGTGCAGCATTGAGTGCACCCATTGTAGCACTTAGAAATGACACATTAGTCACACGCCATCTTTCTATTATTGCTCAACGCTTTCACAAACTTTGCCACGTCCACAGATCACTGAAGGTTCAGGGTGACCCAAAGCAAAAATATCAATTACTAGTATTTCCCAGCCGACTAAAATCCAAGTGTCCTGGCACTTCCCTGATGGGAGCAATGCCGGAGACCAATGTAGGCCTACATGATGTACGAAACAGTGAGTGGTACGAGAGTAATTCAATAAAATTAGGGTAATATTACATACAAAAATATCATTTGAGTAGGCCTATATTACCATAAAGAAAACTGGTAAAACACTAAACACTAAAATACTAGAGTATGAGTTTTTGTACCCACATTTTCAAAGGTCATTCAATGAATGTACAAATGTATCGAGGTTAAAGAACTGTGCCCTGATAAATGAGCATGTTGTGGATCCTGTCAATATTAAAAAATTTATAGGCCTATAAAATGTTGGTAGGACTTTATACGATTCAAACAGCAACAAGATTAAAAAATGTATGCTCCCTGTTTTGTTTGTCACATCAATATATCTAAAGATCATTTAGTACATTTTTAATTTTTGTCAAATAAATTCAGTGCATAGCAGTGATTGAATTAAATGCTAATAAAATTCCACTTGATCTCATCGAAGGCTCGTTGGTCTAGGGGCATGATTCTCGCTTTGGGTGCGAGAGGTCCCGGGTTCAAATCCCGGACGAGCCCGATTTTTGTCGTTGTTAAATAGGATGACCAAAACTTGCTATTTATCTAACTTGGTGAAAATATGTTTGGTGACATTTTCAATTTGATTTTTTTTCTTGGTTTCTTTTAATTTTAACTGTTGTCATTAATTTTTAACTTTTAAAATAGGGAGTAAATGGCGGTGTGTTTCCCGGACGAGCCCGATTTTTGTCGTTGTTATATAGGATGACCAAAACTTGCTATTTATCTAACTTGGTGAAAATATGTTTGGTGACATTTTCAATTTGATTTTTTTTCTTGGTTTCTTTTAATTTTAACTGTTGTCATTAATTTTTAACTTTTAAAATAGGGAGTAAATGGCGGTGTGTTTCTTTTAATTATAACATATTTTCAGCTTTGCTCGAGTAACTGAGACCCCCTTCAAAAAAAATGAAAGGTTGTTTCATTAACTCACAGCAAACACAAATAAAACTTATTCAATAACTATTTTTACCAACAATAACGGAGGCTCGTTGGTCTAGGGACATGATTCTCGCTTTGGGTGCGAGAGGTCCCGGGTTCAAATCTCGGACGAGCCCAATTTGTTTTGCCGTGTCATTTAGGATGTCAAAAATTTGCTGTTCTCTAACTTTGGTGAAAATGATGTTTGATGGCATTTAAGATTTATTTTTTCTTGTTATCCTTTAATTTTAACTATTGTCATTAACGATGTTAAAATTAATGTTTCTAACTTTGGAAAACATGCCTGTTGACAAGTTTTTTTTCCATGTTTATCCTTCACATTTTCAAATTGGAGTAGGCCTAAGCGGCGTTTTGTGTGGGGGGGGGGGTACTCAGTACAAATGACCATACGGGGACGTGCCGCAAACATGGGTAGCATTTTCCGCCTTCTGGTATATCAATGACCCGTTTTTCAAAGCCTATTTTGGTATATGAATGGGTCCTTTTTTCAAAATTTTCTCGATTTTTTCGGAAAACAGCCCAATTTTTCCTTTAATAATCTAGCCAAAATTTTGGTTAAATTCGGCCGAAAATTTTGACTTTTGGTATATCAATGGGTCCAAATTTCTTGAAAAATTGGTATATTTATGGGTCCACTTCCAAAATCTCAGCGGCACGTCCCTACCAAAACCAAACTTCTTTTCCTCCTCTTTCCCCCCCTGAGTTTTGCGGACGGAAGTCCCTGGGCCCTTGAGGCGTGAGCGCCTGTCGAGCAAAATTGAGTGGATTTGTGGGAGGATTCGTATAATTTTGGGCAAGTTGGGAGGATTTGTGTATTTTAGGCGGATGTTGGGAAAGGGTAGGTGACCGTAGTCTGACGAGTATGTGACCTGGTTTTGTTTTTCTTAGTTACCACTATACCAGACTATGATAACTCGCATTTAATTTTTTTTGAGCTATCGAGTCTGAGTATAGTTTTGTAACTAAACAAAAACGGGTCATACTCGTCGAACTAGGAAGGGTCCGCTCCCCGCCTCATCCGGAATGATCTCCGTCTCGTCTCTCGCTCTTTGAATTGTTTTCTTCTTCTTCTTTTTTGGCAGATTGTCCTGGCTCATTGGTGTAGCAGGGTAGGGACGCCAGCCCTCTCCGCCCATGGATCCGCACCTGAACATATAGGTTTACACCTTTTGGTATTCTTGTGTCTCAGCTCCAGATAGAAAGAAATACGCCCATATGTTTAGGCCTGGTAGCATACACACGCATTAGCATTTTAAACGACTTGATTATAAAAGGTTCCATTAAAACAAGATATACACATAGGCTACATCTATCTGTTTATTCAACAATTTTACAAGAAGGAGAATATTTTAATATAACTTTTGAAAATAAATACCATTCCAAGTAGAATTCTTTCACTAAAAAAGCTACATCAAAATATTTTTGTTTTTGACAATCGTTAAATGAGTATGTGTAGAATGTACGTTTTGAAAGTTCCGAGCATCTCAAACTAATTTTTGACTGCGTTTGAGTCCGCGAAAAAAAAGAAAGAAAAAAATATCGTATTCCGCATTGGATTTTAAAACTTTTGAGACATTATTTGTGACCTAATCAAAAAGGAAAACAGTCTAAAGCTGTACAAGAGCATGCACATCGGTGCCCCCCCCCCCCCCCGCTCGTCATGGCCGTCGGTTGATGTGAGGCCGCCGGTAGACGGAAGGCGTTGGTGAGAAAAAAATCGGGTTAACAATAGACTATTTTTTATCCAGGATGACAGAAAAAAAGGGGAAAATTATTAAAAAAAATGATGAAAAATTGTGAATGAAATTGAATTTTACATAAAAATTTTGTGTTTTTATGTTGGTACCGCCTATAATCCTTTTTTTTTTTTTTTTTTTCTTTTTCACTTTTTCAAACCATCCAAAACATTTTTGGTCAACAAATCACAACTTCCGTCGGCAAAAAATATTTTTGTCGGTACATTTATAAGTTGTGCCCCCTCGGTTCCAAAATCCTGGCTACGCCACTGGCACATCGGCATTCATGTCGAGATATCGGTCAATTCAGAACCACGACTGACCTACACTGCGGCTAAGTCTAGTACAGGAAACTTCACTCCTAAACGACCGGTTAGTCGCTTTTAGGGAGTGTTCAAAAATACTTTGGTGGGGGTTGGAAAATATAGTGGGGTCAAAAAATGTTGGGTCCTACAAAGGGGGTCAAAATCTTTTTGTTTTCTTTTTTAGAACATGAAGTGCGCGGGGGTGAAAAGTTTTAGACCATAAAAAGGGATAAAAAAATCCACCTTTTTAGGGGAATCTAAAACAATTTGATGTCGGAGGTTCCAACCTTTCCACCACCTCCCGACCTCCCACCACCACCAAAGTATTTATGAACCCTTACAGAGTCCTAGTGAATAAGATATTAAACGATTGCCTATAGTCAATTTATATTTCTAGATATTGATAGGCATATATGTTGGGTTTTTTAAAGAGTCGATTAGAGTGATTTATATCATTTAAAGGAGTATTTCGTGATCCTAGCATCTTCTTTTTATATGACATTTTTCAGTAGATATCCACAAAAAAGCTTATTCCCAAAATTTCAGTTGATTCTGATCTCCATAGGCGCTAGGCCATTGTCATGATTGTTGTAATTTTGTTCTGGTACACTACACGTACACCAGAACGTAATTCAAATTTAACGATATTATTTTTTGCTCAACGAATTAATCTGCAAGAATTTTTTTGTACATAAACATAATGTAGCCTGAAGTTTCTAGTGGTCATGGTGGTATGAAAATCTCATTTTATTTTTGAGAAAAGTGGGGGGATAAGGCTGTGGATCACGAAATGCCCTTTTAAATATAATGTCTAAAAAGACTATTGAACTTGATAAAATTATCTTATACATGGATTATTCGACGTTAATCATTTGTGCACGCATTTAATATTAATCGTTTCCATTTAAACTACTATACAGAACGTATCAAAGTGATATAAGACCAGGTTAAAACTGAGCTAAGTACCACTTGGAGAACCAGAAATTCTCATATGGTTTATCTGGACCAGTTTTGCATGGGGAACAAGAATTTCTTGGGTAAAAAGCCCGTAACCTGAGAACTTTTCCGTGAGGGCGCTTTTTTCAAAATGGCCGCCAAAATCCATCTATATGGTTATATTAGTCACTTTAAGGGCATATTTAACCAGATTTTGAACTTTTATTGAAGCAATAATGTACTACTAAGTCAGGTTACTAATATGAAGGTAACAGGAGGTCACAGCTGAGGGCGCTTTTTTCAAAATGGCCGCCAAACTCAATGAAAAACATATATATGGCTAAATTAGTCACTTTAGGGGTATATTTAACCAGATTTTAAATTTTTATTGATAGCAATAATGTACTACCAAGTCAGGTTATTAATATGAAGGTGACAGGAGGTCACAGCTGAGGGCGCTTTTTTCAAAATGGCCGCCTAACTCAATGAAAAACATATGTATGATTAAATTAGTCACTTTAGGGGCATATTTAACCATATTTTGGATATTTATTGGTAGCAATAATATACTACTAGGTCAGGTTATTAATATGAAGGTAACATGGGGTTACAGCTGAGGGCCATTTTTTTTTCAAAATGGCCGCCAAAATCAATAAAAAGCATATATATTGTTAAATTAGTCACTTAAGTGGTATACTTCATCTGATTGTGTATGTTGTTATTGATAACGGTAAAGCTAAAAACTAGGTCAGATTATTAATACGAAGGTAATAGGGATGTCACAGGCGAGGAAGCTTTTTTCAAAATGGTCGACAAAATTGAAGGAAAGTATGATATCAACGAAAAAGCGCCAGGAAATGTTACTTAAGTTGAAAAAAAAAGTAATAGTTGTCTTTGACTTTTTGAACGTATAATGAAGTTCTTCAGGGTGGCAAAGGAAGATTCTGATTTAAAATGGCGGTAATGATGACTACCAGAATTGCCTTTATGTATTAAAGAAGACCCCTAAAGCAATTTGTAGACTAGAGTGCCGCAAAAGTGTTGCTTACAGTGTTATAAATTGTCCGTTTGTTGCATGGTTTCACTGATGCATTTCTCTTTGTTTTAATCCTCAGGATCACTCAAATCGCTATTTTCTGAAAAATCTTCATAGTCATTCTCTACCAATAGTACTTGGACATCTTCAGGCATTACTGTTTCAATACCTTTAGGTTCCATATTTTCATTCCACCCATTGTCAACAATATATGTTTCCACCATCGTATACAGTGATATCTGGTGCTCTCCGCTGCAATGAAATTTGCGCGAAGGATATGAAAGCCACAGCGCCTGCTTACATGGTGGTAGTAAGGATATATCTGCAATCTTTTTATCTTTCGATCAAAGATATCGTATCTTGCTTCGTTGACATCCTTGCCCTTCACTCCGTATAGAAGTGAAAAGTACTCCTCTAGCTCTTTGCATAAACTTTCTGGCGGAAAATCTAATACTCCCTCCAATGTTGCAGAATGTGTCCACAAACTTTGGCTTTGACTCCAGAACCTTGCGCACTGATGTTTCCCATGGCAAAAAATCCCGAGTTGTAATCATTTCCAGTGAATGCGTGAAATCCAATGTCTGTTAAGTCAATATATAGCTGCTATTAAGTCAATATCGCTCAATTTAAAGGCCTTTGTGTAGCAAATCAAGATGCTAGTTTGATTCCCGATCTTAGCAGTATTCAGGAAGACGCAGACACAAAGGTCATCTTACAAAGCATACAGTGAGGAATAACATAGAGGGTATAGCAATCATCCGTTCACATTTGGGAGACATAGACAATGCACTCATTGCTTTATCCCATTTCATTCATGATGGAGATTCTGGACACAGATAAAAGGATATGCAGATAAAAAGATTGCAGATGTATCCTTACTACAACCACGTAAGCAGGCACTTCATATCCTTCGCGCAAATTCCATTGCAAGAGAGTGGAGAGCAGCAGTTGTCACTGTATACGATGGTGGAAACATTGTTGACAATCAACAAAAACATGAATCCTAAATGGGTTGAAACGGTAATGCCTGAGGACGTCAAAGAACTATTGGAAGAGAATGACTATGAAGATTTTTCAGAAAATAGCGATTTGAGTGATCCTGAGGATTAAAACAAAGTTAAATGCATCAGTGAAACCATGCAACAAACGGACAATTTATAACACTGTAAGCAACGCTTTTGCGGCATTCTAGTTCACAAGTTGCTTTAAGGGTCTTCTTCAATATATAAAGGCAATTCTGGTAGCCATCATTGACCGGGCATTATTGCCACCATTTTAAACCAGAATATACCTTTGCCATTATAAGTTCAAAAAGTTAATGACAACTATTACTTTTTTTCAACTTACGTAACATTTCCTGACACTTTTTTGTTGATATCATACTTTCCTTCAATTTTGTTGGCCATTTTGAAAACAAAGCATCCTCGCCTGTGACATCCTATTACCTGCGTATTAATAATCTGACCTAGTAATGCTTTACCGCTATCAATAACAACATCCAAAATCTGATGAAGTATACCACTTAAGTGACTAATTTAACAATATATATGCTTTTCATTGATTTTGGCGGCCATTTTGAAAAAAGGCCCTCAGCTGTGACCTCATATTACCTTCATATTAATAACCTGACCTAGTAATATATTATTGCTAACAATATAAATCCAAAATCTGGTTAAATGTGCCCCTAAAGTGACTAATTTAACCATATATGTGTTTTTCATTGAGATTGGTGGCCATTTTGAAAAAAAAGCGCCCTCAGCTGTGACCTCCTGTTACCTTCATATTAATAACCTGACTTAGTAGTACATAATTGCTATCAATAAAAATTCAAAATCTGGTTAAATATGCCCCTAAAGTGCCTAATCTAGCCACATATATGTTTTTCATTGAGTTTGGCGGCCATTTTGAAAAAAGCGCCCTCAGCTGTGACCTCCTGTTACCTTCATATTAATAACCTGACTTAGTAGTACAGTTTTGCTATCAAAAAAAATCCAAACTCTGGTTAGATATGCCCCTAATGTGACCAATTTAACCATATATATGAATTTTGGCGGCCATTTTGAAAAAAGCGCCCTCACAGAAAAGTTCTCAGGTTACGGGCTTTTTACCCAAGAAATTCTTGTTCCCCATGCAAAACTGGTCCAGATAAACCATATGAGAATGTCTGGTTCTCCAAGTGGTACTTAGCTCAGTTTTAACCTGGTCTATCAGTGCCACACCAAACTGCAACGTAAAGTTATCCATTCTAGTCATTTCGTGAGGGCCATGGGTTTCAATTAACAACGTCCTATTGGATAGGACTACCAGTCATTTTGACACCGCTTCTCAGCCTTCTTATTCTTCTTCATTAATTACTGCACAACGTCCCATTTTGGAACTACAAGCTACTAACACATGTTAACGAGCTTTTATCATTTATCGTCCCCGTTTCCGGCACTATGTGTATCCGCGGGTATGCTCGTCTACGAACTTTAACATTGAAAACACCCCTTTTTGAATCTCATTTCGCGAACTTTTCAGGATAAAAACACTCTTATTTTTTAGCAATTTCTCCCTTCTACAATGCCCCCCTTTTTACGCTAAACGCGAACAATATTTCTAATAGGCCTATACCGGTACCCCTTTTTGATGGAAACGCATAAATCATGACTGCAAAGTGCGCTAAACCGAATAATGAAACTGGGATTCGTAAATGAACTGAATATTGAAACTACGATGATTTAAACATGTGATTGGTGAATAAAGAGCACCATTTTTTTTTTAATTTCGCGAACAAGTATATGAAAAATTGCCCTTTTTTTAAAATTGTATCTGCAATCTGCAAATACCCCCTAATTTCGCGAAATTTCCGATGAGCATGAGTAGTATTTGAGTACCCGCGGATACACGGAGTGCCGGAACCAGGTTATCTTCACCCCCTTCTCTCGATCGTCCACATTATCATCATCATCATCATGATCATATTCATCTCAATCGCATTCATCATCATCATCATCATCATCATCATATTGTTCATCATCATCATCATCATCATCATCATCATCATCATCATCATCATCATCATCATCATCATCATCATCATCATCATCATCATCATCATCATCATCAACATCATCATTAATATCACTAACATCATCAACATTGTCGACATACGTTAATGATTGATGGTGTCTAACTAGATCCAACATGGAAAACGTACATACTGTCTATACAGATTGTGATTAATTATATTATTACAAAATATAAATCGAAGAATGCATTATGATTACGGTCTACATCACGTGATAATCGCAGACCCTATTTTGTTAATAACTATGAAATAAGACCACACGGATGAAATAGATTTAGAATATTATATAAATGACTCATAAAATATATATTCTACCATAGTATACAAAGTCAGAACAGTTTGATTTAACATTATTAAATCAGCTTTAACATGTTTAAGATGTGAATATTGGCTACGTTCATGTAATAAACGACAAAACAGCTCGCAAAACTGTCAAAAGAAACAATTTCAATGGGTTTGCCTAAAAGTCGCTATTATGTCAAAAGTGTTGGAGCTGTTGGCCGCACATATATCCTGAGATACCAAAATGCCGAGAATATAATTGGGTTTCGTTTTGCCCAACAGTTCGAAAATGGTATGGTTTTGAGTTGTGCCAGATAATTCATTTTATGATGTGCTTATAGCACCAGCAAGACACTAAATTAATTTAAACATTAATTTAGAGATGGAGAAACCAACAAAAGAGAATAAAAAATAATACCTTTCAGCACGGTATTGCTAGTCTGGTTGATATATGGCCACCCAGTAATCCATTGGGCTATTCCAGAAAATAATCGCACACCCCCTATAGAGGAGGAACTTTTCAATCAAAGAAATGTCCGGATTTCCAAGTCTGCTTTCTGAAAACGACTGGAATTCCAGTTGCCTCTGTTACCTGAAAAAAGCTTGGAAATCCAGTTAAATGAAGGAAAAATCACGGAAGTGTCCAAAATGAGCTATCAAATTCAGGATGTCTGATTTTGAACTATATTTCTGCCGGATTTTTTTGCCTTTGGGCACTTTAAAAGTCTGGATTTCCAACAGTCACGACTGCAAAAAAAGTCCGGAAATCCGAACTCCTCTATAGGGGTGTGCATCTATAACCCAATTTGTCGTATACAGGGCGTGAATTTAGAAAAATCATCACAAAAAGTTTCAAACAATGGTTGTTTAACTTAGTAAAAATAAACTCCTATACGAAACTTATTTTTCATATGTACATGTACTTTATACTGATGAGTTCCGAAAAAATACTGTTACATGTCGTATTACAAAAATAAAGGCCTAACCCGGACATAAAACTATTCAAAATGTCATGGTTTCCATTCAAGATTATTTTCCTCTTCTCATGATCAGCCATAAGAGACTATCAGCCATGATGCATTTACGATGGCAGGTCAATTTATCCCGATCATCATATATCTTTAGGTTTACTCATATTGACAAACCCAGATTACTATAATTGACCAACCATTATTGTATTATACCGACTATATTTATCATAGAGGGCGACATAACAATTATGTTTTATTTTTTATTTTGCATAAAGCCATTTTTCACTTTGGCAAAAAAAAAAAAGTTGTTTGTTTGTCCGCCCGCTCCTCAGATTAAGGCCTGACCAATATTTTTTTTTTCTTCAATTTTTTTTAAAAATAAAAATAAGTAAAATTCAATTTGTTTTTTAGATTTGGAGTATCTCTGGACCTAACTAATGCTAATTGCTAAGATCTTTCATGGTTGAAAATAAAAAAAGCCCCCAAAAAACATTTTGTGTCTTCAATATGCAAAGTTATAACTTGTGTTCATGTCACAGTCTATTATTTTTAGTGACTTCAAAATACATTGGATTTGAAATCATTAAAGACTATGACATGAACACAAATTATAACTTTAAATGTAAGAAACAAAATGTTTTTTTTTTTAAGTCACCATGAATAATTGTAGCATTTACCTCTAACTAGGTCCAGGAATATGCCAAATCCAAAAACAAAAAAAACAAAAAAAAATCCGGCCGCCCGCACGTCCTCTTTCAAAGCTGTGGAGGACAAACAAACAATTATTTTTTTTGGCCTTATAGTCGATACTCACGCTCGCCGAATCGAACTGAATCGCGGAATGCTGGTTTCATAATTTCATGCTGTTTGCCGCGAAGTTGATGACGATTTTGCTTCACTGTGCCGTCACACCAGACACGCTAGCTGTGTAGTATCGGCCTTGAGTATCGATCCCAGCCGACTTGTGCTTCTTCGTTACTACGGTTTGTTTAGTGACGGAAGAACACAAAACGGCTGGGACTCTGAGCGGCAAGCCGATATATCGATCACTCCACCCGCGCTTTGTGCATTATGAAGCGTAACGCCGCTCAGCCGCGGCAAGCGGCAGAGAGTATGAAACCATCATTTAGGGATTTCCCGTTTATATAGGGCTGTTTATAGTAATCTGGGTATTCGGCAATATGCTGAGATCGCCATCTACCGTATATACCGTGCATGTTCATTATCTGCCCATGTAACACTACAACATAGAACAGGTGCTACAAGTCTGACGCTAGTGGTCACTACCAGTGGCGTAACCAGAGTGGGGCAGAGGGATTGTGCTACAAAGAGTCTCGTACCATAGGGTCTATATGCTCGCACGGCGCTGCCTTTCGAACTGTACCCTATCAATCTATGATAGTTTAGTTACCGCTACTCACGGATCCAGATTCAGCATCGGTATGAAGCCCCGGTATGTAGCGTTTTACATTAAGTTGTACGGCAACCCATGCTCTCTTAATCTCTGATACTAGAATATTGCCATAAAAAGAATATTGCTTTGGCAATATTGTTAGATTCATCTCGTACGAGTTATAGTCATTCATTTAGTCCTCTTAATACAGCATATCTGATCTGTCGTTAGATGCAGCGTGGACTGCGTAAGCAGGATGCGGTGGAGCATCGACAGTTTGTGCCAGGCGTACCGATCCATAATCCCGCCTTCCATACCCTATATCTCCTTCAACGATCACAGAAGTAGCAGGACCATCAGCCGCTGGGACTGGATGGGTCTGGACCACTGTCACCGGTCGTGCGTCAGCTTCGTAGAACTCTCTATTATATGCTCTCCCATCAGCCTCCACGAATTCCGTACGATAAGATGCTGGTACTCCTGATCGTACTGACGCGGCAGATGTAGATGGGACGGCATGAGAAAGCACATACTCACGCCTCGTACCTTGCTGTTGCTCCGCAGCATATCCCGCACCTTGAACCACGTAATCTCGCCTGTACTCACGATCTCGTCTTTTACTACTACTGCGATGATCAGCACCACTAAAGCGGAACTGTTCTTTATTAACAGGGTAACGATGTGATTTACGCTCTCGTCGAACATGCACAGTACTGTCGTCATCGTCGTCGTCTTCGTATGCAAATATATATCGAGTCGAACTAGCTTCTCCAGATGTAGATGCTCTGCCTCTAGCCGGTTTCATTCGCTGGCCTTGGAAATTATACAACGGTAGACTTCGAGGCTGATCTTCGACGAGTATTTCTGTGATAGAAAAGTTACGAGAATCGTAGTGTTATTAAGATGGCGTTTCCTTCCTGAAATTATCAGGACAAAGACATAAAAGGACTTTATTGACCACATGGTATAATTCTTAACGGATTGATTTCTCTTTTCTGTCACGAATCTGACAACAAAAGAACGTCTAAGTGGCAGACCAAAGATCTATGGGAAATAAGACAAAAATGTCTTGACTAGCAAAGTGTCTTCATCCATTGCCATCGTTGACCAACTTTACTAGTGCTTCATATATTGGCTATAAACATGATTAAGAAGATGGCAAACTGAAACAGTAATAGTTGTTCAACAATTTTGCTAAAAACAGTTGTTCAATAGTATAAAAGACATTCTTCTTGTCCATGCAGATATTACAAAGAATAGCACTGGACCACAGTGATTATTCTTGATTGGAAAGTCCTCTGGCCGGCTTTGCAGCTGTTCAATTCAAATACTGCGATAGACGAGCAATCATTTCCAATGGCATTTCTCAATGACCCACATTAAACAAGCAAAACCCAAATTTTGACCTCAAGTTTATGGAACATTAATTAAGTACCCAACATATCCAAAGGTCATTCTTTGAGTGTAGGAGCATTATTGGGGCTCGAGATTGTCAAGTTTAAGATCCTAGTGAGAGGGATTGTGGGCTAACTTTACCTCTGCATGGAAGTCAGTCTAACATTAGCAATACAAACCTTTGACATTAGCCCTGTATCTGCTAGGTCGTTGCTGTACAAGAGCCGCTTCTACAGCTTGTTGCACCGCAGGATCCGTTATTCCCGTTGTTGCTGACGTCACCGTACCACCTTTCTGCCATTCTGCGTAGCAATTCCTGAAGGCGTCATCGAAGTCTTTTGTCAGACGATCCACATCGTGGACATGTCGGCAATAAAAGACGTGACACATGTAGCCAGTTTCTGCGCGAGCCACGAATGTGAAGATACGTGGATAACGGTTATCGGAGGCGCAGAATGTGATAGCGTCTAAGGGAACATTTTGTATGTGTACTTCATCTACAAGGAGTAAAATAAAGAAAAGAAATGATGTCACTTTTAGTATTACAATCTGTAATTGAATATGCAACCACAGACCCTAGAAACCCTGGAAGTGAAAGAATATCTGCATGATTTCGAAATCGAAAGGACTGTAGCTTTATAGCTTTTATAATCATGATAACAAGGATTCTCTCGGCATCCGCGCAAGCTCAACCTGTAAATCATTCATGCCAAACATCTTGAACATACACACAATATCTGAATGGGATTTATGTCGTTATTGTTATAATATTTCTAATTTTCTATCTTTTCTCCAGTAAATCAGTAATAATGTTTGATATGTTCACATAATTGCAGACATGTATTCTATAGTCAAAATGTGGTTTGGCAACATTGTTCAAAACACTGAAAGAGGGGCGTATGCTGATATCTTGGCGTCGTAGATGGTATATGATGGAAAGGTGATGGATGCAATGTGGAGAGTAATACGATTACGTGTAACTAACTCTCTAAACTATGGAGGCTGATATTTAACAGCAGACGGTTGATGTTTCACAACTTTAAACTCGGTGCCCTAAATTAAATGTTTAGCGAGAGAAGCCTGGAACATGTCAGTGGACTATGTGTATACTTCGTAGACGTTGAGAAAGCTTTTGATAAGGTTGAGCTAGATGAACCTGTTAGACATCTTGAATATGATTATACAATAGCTATGCCTGACAAGTATATAGCAGTCTTAGCAGAGGTAAGATTTGGCTGTGCATGCATGTGACGGATGTGAAGCTTGGACCCTGAAGAAGGCAGACAGCAAAAAAGATCACAGCTTTTGAGCTAATGGTATATGGTATATGATCTTGCACGTCACTTGGCAAGACAAGCACACTAACCATGCTAACGAATGGGTCCTTGCACAGTTTGGTCCAAAAGAAAGACTCCTGATAACTTTGTGAGAAAACACAAGTTATGCGGGGACGAGTGCGTCAAGGATGTCCTCTGAGGCTTGTCACTATAGTAGTACTCTTCTCAATTCATGTGGAGACGATGATGTAGATGCAATGGAAAGAGTAGAGGAGAGCAGGTCCCCGTGAGCAGGTCGGTGTATCCGTTGGAAGGGAATTAATAACTGAAGGGTGTTCGATTTACAGATGACCAAGCAATGGCGCGCGGTATAAAGTACCGACGCACGTCTACAAAGATTGACAGAAACATCAAATGGATATGAAAATCCATGTACAGAAGATCTAAGTGATCATTCAATAAAGCAAAGGAGGTGTGATCATGTGATAGACAAGAGGTGGAACATATTAACAGATTAATCATTTCAAATACCTGGGTAGTGTGCTGGGGAAGTAGCCAGACAGAAATAAAGCTATGTAGCGTACATGTTAAACATGGAAATATAGTTAAAATTTACATTCAATATGAATAAAGTTCTCCTTTCCAAAAACGGAAGATAAGAAGATAAAGAAGATAACCGTTAAGTCAATGGTCCAGAGTGTGGCTTTGCATATGGAGTTGAGACAATGGACACAGCAGAAAGAAGGTATGTAAAGCGAGGATATGATGGGAAGATTTTGAAATGTGGATGCGAAGAAAAACAAATAGTAGCAAAGACCATGAAGACCATCAAAGAGACAATTTAGGAGGTTAGTGATGTGGGAGAGAGATATCAAGAATAAGTATTATTGGAGCAGAGAAAAGAATGGACACATATACGAGTATTGAGGACTCCGAAAGTTCCCTATAAATAACTATTATGAGATAGAAGGACACGTGAAAGGGAAGACACCCTGCAGTACCAAGAGTCAAGGAGACGATTGCATAGTAATTATTTCATTGTCAGTTATTGTCTTTCAGCAATACAGATCGAAATATCGTATATTTCAATTTAGCAATAATAAAAATGTTCAGCAATATGGTTTTTTTTTTATGTTGGTACACACAAATGAAACCAAGCATTAGCATACATTTAATATCATGTTTATATCAAATCAATTCTTCTGTAAATGACCTTTTAATCAAGCTGTGTACATGTATGGTTTCATACACCATACAATCATGGGCGTATAACAAGGAGAGATTCCATAATAAAGTTTGTTTGGCACCCGATGCACGCTCACCAAAGGTAAACTTATTGTTTGCGAGAACTGATCCGGAGACGCCTTTCTGTGTCTTTTGAACCTGAACGGCTTTCTACAACAGGTAGAGCAACTTACTACAAGCAGCAGAAGGGCATGTCTGACCTTGCTGAATAATTTTGATTGACGTCATGGTATACAAGTATGACTAATATAAGTATAACACAATCGCTTTCAAAATATATTGAAACTTGTGATCCTAGTAAAGCATGTGTACCCGGGCATGTGTAATATGCTTCATGTTCAATAACTAATAATTATAGCAACTTGATTTTATCTTCTAGCTTTATGATATTTTATTTGATATTCAATACTATTATTACTGTATAAGACCACCTCAATTTTTGCATACTTATTAGAACTCAAATGCATGAACACAATAACTTATTAGCTTTCATATTTTCCCGACAAAATAATGTTCCTGGATCATTCGGTGGAATAAAACCGAAATATTGAATTACTGAACGTTTTGTATTCTTCTATAAATAGTAGCAATGTATGTGTAAGTGAGCCGGGGAGTGAGCGGTGTTTGAATGCATCGCACAATCTGAGACTATTTATAGTCTCAGGTGCACAATGTAGACTTTCCTGTCTTTGCATTAACACGAATTATGATAACATCAATACGTACCTGCATTAATTTGATACCAAAAATCTGGTATAAACGATAGAATGGGTGGGTGGGTGTGCGAGTTGGGGAGGTGGGGTGTGTTGATGGTGGTGCATATGGGGTGTGTTGGTGGTGATCATGATGGTGTGTTTCTGTGTGGGAGCTTGTGCATGGGGGAGGGTGTCAGTGCATCTGTTTTCGCATTCATGATTCTGAAAACTTATAATTTACTGGCAATGGAACATTGATTGCCAGGGGAATAAATTAACTAGGGAATTATGACGTATCTCGATTCCAGAGATTAGCATAAAATTTGCTCGCGGTGGCCTGAGATGTCCCGATGACTCTATCCGGGATCACCTGATGACCCGTATCTTATTAAGGTCACTTGACATTTTGAGCTCATCATCATAACAACCTCTCTTCAAATCTGTCATCATCTGTCAACTACGCCCTTTTTTAATGTTTTTATTTTAATATGAGGTAATTATCATTTATAAGGCAGATTTATTTTGGACTCATTAACATTATGGGTTCGGATACGATTTAGTAGAACAAATTTATTCCAAATTTAAGTTAATGGCAAAATGCATTTAGTGCGTGGCTCGATTAAAATAGAAAGTGCACAGATTATATTGCCTGAAGAAAAGGGTAAATTGTTTTGACGGCTCATAGATTTTAAAATCTATGGGCGGCTAAAGTTAAAGTTATCTAGGCCTATATCATTTTGTAACAAGAGTAAAACAAAATGTCATGTAATATAATTACAATGTATTTAAATATTTTATATTCATGTATCAAATCATGGACGTACGTCCATGATCAAATGCATTTGAGGAAAACCATTTTAACAAAGATCATGACATTATAAGACTATATTATAATGCCCACACAGGGTCAGTGTTTCAGAATAAAACTGCTTGTCATATATTTGCAGACGAATAAATTCCTGATCAAATAAGATGTATGCATTGTCGTGATTATGATGCAAATTCTTTGTCAAAACTATTGCATAATAATGGTATTTTGTCAAGAAAAGCCTTGTTGATTTAAGTCTATAATCTTGCACGAGTGATCAGAAATCAATTCAATTGTATTTGAACAATTACATGAATTATGTTAACATAACGGTAAGAAAAACTAAACCGTTATGCCTGTAGCAAGGTGACAGGTCTTTGATGGTACCCAATCGAGATGGAGAGGAAAATGAACAGAAATATCAAGAAAATAAAGAACCCTCCAACCTGTTGACCTACCGATATGAGGAAAATAATGTATCATCTCATTCAAATTGAAATTGAGACATGGGAAAAATGTAGTAGAGGGAACTTCTTAATGGTAGAAATAAAAGCGTTTATGAGAAAGAATTATTTTCAATTCAATGGACATTCAACCGGACATTCAACATGTTCAAAGATCCGTCAATATCAAACTATACATAAATCCCCACACATATCCTTATTTTGCCATTTTAGAATATTGTGGTAATAACTAATCGCCACAATGGTAAAGCTAAAATACTGCTTTTTCATGTCTCGAGAGACCATATTTAAAACCAGTGTCAAGATTGTTCGGTATTAATAAATAATATTTGGCAAACAACCTTTCAGTTTTCTTGGGAAGGGTACTTCCCTAATTTATCAGGTTATTTTGGTTCGCAACGGATCTCCGAAAAGGGAAGAAAACAAAGATTAATACACGAAAAGGATACCTTATTAAACATATACATTGAGCAACACGGATGTACAATGTTATTCTACATGGTATAATGTGACAATAAAATTGAAAGACAATAGATTAGGAATAGGATGCGCAGCGCGGGGAATGTGTGGATATCAAAGTTATTGAATATTTCAAACAATATTTACCATTTTCAAGTTCTTCCAATTCCAATATTTGACTTTTGATCCTGATGAGATATCTCCTTGGTTGAACTTCTGTATTTTTGTAGTACTCTATTAATGAATCCACCACACTCCCTACCATTTCTGGCTGTGGTTCTGCAGCCCCCATAGATTTGGACCCTAAAAAGCGGCATCTGTAACCCCAGGCTCCATCGCGGTAACCATCCCTATCCCGATCAAATCCAGGGTTAGGGCCAGACACTGTTGAAGGGGCCCCTCTTGTTGATCCCCTAATGTCATAGTGTGGATGACGATGAGCCCCTGGAGGCGCACCTGGTGGGGGTGGTGGTGGTGGTTGCCCTCCGTATGTATGATGTGTTGAGCCTGGTGGTGGTGGTGGTTGCCCTCCGTATGTATGATGTGTTGAGCCTGGTGGTGGTGGTGGTGGTCCTCCGTATGTATGATGAGTTGGGCCTTGTGGGGGTGGTGGTGGTGGTCCTCCGTATGGATGATGTGTTGGGCCTGGTGGTGGCCCTCCACCAGCATGATGATATGATGGTCCAGCTGATCGATAGTCCTGCGTGTACATCATTTTGAAGTGTACGGGTTGAGTACGAAATCAACTAATAATTCTGAGAGTATAATTTCTTCAATAAAATTGAGTACATCTATCTAAAGATTAACTCTCGTACGCCACTTCCTGGTCCAAGAAATCAACGCTGCTGAACACAACAGAAGAGTGAAAGGTAAGAACAATTGACTCGAACAGACGACCACGTTAAAATAAATCCCGACGAAATAATCAGACTATCCTGGTAGAAAATACCATCAAGATGGTGATATCCCTGTAATTTCAAGTTGTTTCAGCCATATTTTTGGTCGCGGTACAATGCAATTCACCTGCACAAGATTTGGTCATGTTATATGCACTTGTTTAACTTTCTGGCAAATGGTTGAATCAAGTGTACTTTCCCTATTGTTATCATGCCACTCTGCCAATAAGAATGCGGCTTCACCACGTTATTACACTTCGACTATTGATGAGTATTCATGCATTAAAAACTGCCCAAGGTTTTTTAATATCGATGGTTTCTATTTTATCAATATATATGCACTGTTCTGCGTTATGGAATTAACTACCGTGAAGCGCTTTACAGGTAAATTTGTCTACTACACGGAACCCGCCTTGGTGCAGTTCGTATATGAAGTGGGCGCAGCCAAACAATGGAACGCATTGTTCGCAACTTGTTGCCAATTTGTAATTGCGAGCCCAAATTCTGATGCAAACATTTCATCTCCTGTTCATGGTGCTGGTTATGTATTCAAGTAGTGAATAATGGAAATAAACACAATTTTCTGCCTTCTTTTTTTTAAGATACAACTTCTTTTTGCAAATATTTTGTGTACCAATTCTAAGCCCTGCTCTAAGGACACACCCAGGTCTAGTACTAGTCTTGCAAGCAAGTTCATCTTTATTGACAAACTCGGCATGATAATATCTACACATCTCCTGTCCAGCCACTAATTAGTATCTTGTCCCAGCCACTAATTGGTATCCAATATACTGCGCCAATAAAGTATCCTTACACTTGGAAAAATAATCACAATTTCCAAACTGAACAATATTGGGGTAAATTTGTTTTTTAATAGATGCACTAATTAATCCTGCACATTATGACACCACATTGAATCTAATGTGACTTTAAGAAGCAAAGTTACAAGCATTTGATTAGACGAAGGTCCCGTTTAAAAGTGAAAAACTGGTCTATTCAAAACTCCACAGACTAGACATCTGGTTTGAGAGTGGTGAATGGCTAATTTATGCGTTTGGCTTTAATTTAAAACAAAAGGAACAAAAGAAAACTGAAACAAAAGAACTGACAAATAAAATGAAAGTTGTGAAAAGTACAGAGAAGTAAAAACTGAAATCTTTGTGCGCCTTGTATTGGCCAATTTGTCACTTTTAAAACTGGACCTTCGTCTATTCAATTGCTTATAACTTTACTTCGAGGTCACATTGGATTCAATGCGGTGTCATAATGTGCAGGATTTACCCCAATATTGTTCAGTTTTGAAATTGTGATTATTTTTCCAAGTGTAAGGATACTTTATTGGCGCAGTATAGTAATACGCCACTCGAATATCATGCATATGGGCTGCATGATATTTACGTTTTATCCCAGTTTCTGACCGGCCAGATGTGGGCATTATTTGGGGAAAATTAAATTTAAAAAACTGTACAAATATTAAGAAAGAAAGAAGAAAGAAAATAAATACAGAAATAATAAAACAAATAACAATAGATAAAAGCAGGAAAGAAAAGTCAGAAAGAGAAACGAAGACAAAGAAAAGACAAGACAAATATATAAGGAAGCACAGAAAAGACAGGCAGATAAACATACACAAAGAGGACAGAAAAAGACAAAAACAGACAGAAAAAGAAAAGACAGACACATAAACAACCAGCCCAGAAACAGAAGACGGACATAAACAGCATACAAAAAGAAAGACAGACATACACAGGGAAGACAAAGACATAGGTTAAGGGATCCAAAATGAGCGTTTATTGCGTTTCGACAGTATTTTTTGTGGGACATGAGAGCACCTCAGACCTATCGAATTGCATTCTGAATACGAAGCATGTCTTTCTGATATCAAATAATTTTCATTTTTTAAATCACAAATTTTATGACAAATTATAAAAATTTGATATTTTTCAAATTTTTGATATATAACAGTCCTCGAAGTAAATTATATAAATCTAATGATATATTCTTAAAGTGTATGTAGCAGGGAGGAAAAGCCGACGGTCAATTGAAAATTTTGACCTTTCATATTGAAGATATGGATTTTTTCCCAAAAGATTTTTTTGGTGTTTTGGGGAAAAAAATCCATATCTTCAATACTGAAAGGTCAAAATTTTCAATTGATCGTCGGCTTTTCATCCCACCAACATACACTTTAAGTATAAATCATCAGATTTATAAAGTTTACTTTAAGTACTGTTAAATATCAAAAATATCAATTTTTAATGATTTGCCATAAAATGTGTATCAAATTGCGAATTTCAAAAATCAAAATTATTTGATATCAGAATGACATTCTTCGTATTCAGAATGCAATTCGATATGTCTGATGTGCTCCAATGTCCCAAAATAAATACTGTCCAAACGTTCATACCCCAGCCCTTAAGGAAGAGAGCACAGAAAAAAGACAGAGTACAGAAAAAGAAAGAAAAGACACACAAAGAGCAACACAAAGACACACAAAAAGAAAAAAAAGGCAAAAGACAAACGAAGAGAGCACAGAAAAAGGAAGAAAATACAGACATAAATAAGTGCAAAGAAAAGCAAGACATAAATACCACAGAGAAGCAAGAAAAGACAAAGACAGGCATAAACGAAGAGCATAGAAAATATAAAGAGGGAGGAAAGAGAGAAACAAGTAACAATTCAATAAACACTTTTCAAATCAATATTTTGGTCAGGTTACCTTGTATTTTATTCGGTACAAAAATGACACAAACTTCCTTTGTTTTTTAAATGTTTTGAGTACACAAAACTTCCATCTCAGATCTTACACACACGCATTTTCATAGTTATTCAACAAGCTCTTAAACTGGGTTAAATCAAGTTAAATGTACAAATATAATCCGTGTTAAGACACATTACACTTACACTGTTATCTTAGACAGGGTTAAAAATGAAACCTAACCCAGATTAAGAAACAAATTACATGATTCCTCAAAATGGGCATAAATATTAACACAACCCAGGTTAAGACAATATGTTAACTTATAGATCATCTTAACCTGGGTTATATATAAAGCACATGAGTAAACCAAGTTAAACATATCTTGGCAGCACAAGAAAATGAGCAATTCTTAAAAGATTGCACTTTGTAAAAAAAATAACAGCATACTTATTAGAATGTTTCTTCTTTCATCTTATTTTCAAATCAACTGTTCAGACTTAACTCGGTGTCTATATGAACTTGTACAACAATATGCACCGCACGGATGTGCACTGATCCATTATTTCACTTTCTGATCCGATGTGAAACTTAAATCTGGCCTAGATTGGTACTGACCCACTTAACTAGAAATCACATGACTTGTGGCTACCAACTCTATACATTGACTCAGGTTTCACATCAAAATCAGTTTGTTACTAACATTTCTAACAATGTGATTATATTAAAATATTAATTTCGATAACTTCTAGAGGTATTCCATGCCACTCAATGTGGATGTGGATATAAAATCGTTGAGAGAATGCAAAAACCTTGTACACTGCAATGAAATACATGTACAAAGAAACTTACCAAGTTCTTGCATTTTAACAATGAAATAGAATTGTGCACTTTTGATTTTGTTTGTGTTATAAAACATTACATGAATTAGCCTTGCATTGTAACAACTTCATTTAGGATCTATACACAAACTGTATATATCGGGGGATTTGTGCAACAAAGCCATATCTCCATTAACTTCTCTTGGTAATGCTGTGTATGAATGAGTATGAGTAATATTACCCTGGGGAAATAATGAACATGAGGCCTTGCTGCACTAAGTCCTTGACACGTGTATGCTTCCTCAATAGGACTCTTTACATCAGGCTGTTTGCTTGCTTACACATTCTGTCTTTTTGTCAACACTACAGGCAGTTACAAAACAAATATGTTTGGTCAAAATGGTGAATTTTTATGACATCAAACTTCCTTTAATAATGAATCCTGTAAATAACCAGAGTATTTCAAGTATGACTAAACTACATAATGGCAGGTACCTCCTTTCACTTTTAAATTGAAACTAAACTAGTGAAAGGAAGCATGATATCACAAATATGTATACAATACATCTTTTTGACAAAAACAAGTAATAAAGTACATTGTATTTTTGACATCACCAAACATTATCAATGACATTTTAAACACCTACACAAACAGCCTGCCAAAATTCTATATACTACTGTAGTATAAAACACCACAAAAAGGTGTTGGGTTGGAACCAGTAACACTTGACTTTGGCAGGCTGTTTTTGTACACTCACATTGGTGAGCCATTGCTTTCTATAGTCTGTCCAGTAACAAGGTTAATGGATGGAGTCATGTTATACTGGATAGACTATAGTTAATATCAATGAGTTTTGGGATCGAGCATTGGGGTATTCAGTTTAAATCCATACACCCCTATGGAAAACATGGCCGTAATCTCTCACACAGGGAGTGTGAATTTCAAACAGGGTTACCTGAATGGGTGACTCCATTTAAAAGTCACACTCCCTGTGTGAGAGATTAAGGCAATGTTTTCCATAGGGGTGTATGGATTTCAACTGGAATAGCTCATTTGGGTAGTCATGCAATACCCATCACAAAAATCATCCACCAAAATTTGAATTGGATTTCTTTCTTTGTTTTATAAAGCAACTAGGTAAAAGATAGTTGTGACAATTAAACTTTGTTAAGAAAAATGTCTTCTGTATACCTAGTAATTACTATACACTTATAAAGTGGTACAGAATGAAAATATAGTAATTAATCTTCTCAGTAAAATATGTTCAGCAAAGACCACATCCTTGTTGCTGAGATTAATGGCATGGACAGCAGACATTTCATTTGGCTACAATACTGTATAGCAGAATATTTGTGTGGTATCAGTTTTTACCGTATTCATTCCAATACGCGCACATTGTGCTTAACAAAGTTCTTTTTGGGTGAGCGCTTATGTTTTACCAAATTTTTCTGTAAGGGGTGTTTAATATATTAGAGACAAATTTATGTACGTTATAAATACAGAAAATGTAACTAAATATTGCAAGTTTACACTGGACTTCTAATCTCCCAGCTATTTCACTGTATCGACATCTATCCGTCACTTACCATTAGTGGTACCCTTTAGCAAATTGACAATACCCTGGGTGGGCACTTATTGGGGCATGGGCGCTTATTGGAATGAATACGGTAGTACATTTTTATAACAAATAGTTATGCCCGCTTTAAATTTGCAGTTCAGAAATCAAATGTGAAAAGTACTAACAAAACCTGACAAAAAATGTCCTACTTTACAGTATGATTTTCTCCTGCTAAATGCTGAAATAAGCCCTACAATTTGATAAAGGAGATTGTCAACTAAGGGTCACCTCTGAACCAGGTTAACAGGTGTGATAATGAGATGACCCAGAGGCTGACAACCTCCATATGAAGTTGGTGACATTGCCAAGTATGATCAAACCTTGTTTTGGTCTGTTGCATACTTTTATTCAAATCATACTTATTTCGAACATTTAGCATGTACCTTGTTTCATTATCATACATATTTTGATTTTTTATAGCTAGCATGTACCTTGTTCACAAATAAGTATGATACTTTGAAATGATCATAAAAATAATACATGTTTTGGGTCATCAATTTGCTCAAAATTCATCATACAAGTTTGGGCTGTAACTTAGACCACACCAAGTAAACTTAGTATGATTATAATCACCTACTATTGATCAGGAAAGCAATAGAAAAACTATCCCCTGGAATTCTACACCTTGAATATCATTTCAAACATTACAAGGCTTTGGATAATAGCGTTCAACAGTCATCACTTTTGTAACATATTTGTGTCTAGTCACAATGTGTGGTGGCAACTGCTTTTACTACTAATAAACACATGCCTTGTAAGCTTTGAAATAATACTGACCGACTGTATAAAACAAACTTCATACTAAATTGAAATACTACATGAAGCTACCGAACGGTTGCAGCTTTGGTGATTCCATACACCTAGCAGCTGCAGCTTGGAGCTTGTGTCAGCTGGTCAAACTGATTAATAGAACGCCGATGTTGAAGTTTGTTTAATACAGTCGGTATTAATCTATACGAGTAAAACAATTTATCATCTGAAGCAATTACAACCTTGCTTCATAACTAGATTGGTTTTTCCACATAAATCAGTCGCCATTACAGCCAACACTTGAAATACTGTGTCATGAACCTCTAAGAAAACAAAAAACTGTGAAAAATTGAAAATTGTTTAATAACTCCTTCAATAACCTTTACAAATAATTATACAAGAGGTATATTGCTACTGGAATTTTACTGTAGCTCCTCCATTTTCTTTTACAAATTTTGTGCTGCTTACAACTTCTGTGTCACGGAATTTAAGACATTTGAATCTTAGTTATAGTTACTCTTTAACTATATAATGAAACACTTTTGTTTCAATTGAGCGGCTGATATAACGGTAACCCGACTTCACATATAGCAAAAAATTAAGTTTTTACATTAACATCGACTGAGAGAAACTGGCACACATTTAAACTCTGTTGTCCCATTAACATTGCTAAGTACTCTCCTCTTTCATTTTAAAGTGCTCAATAAATTATTTTAATAAAGTAGCCAAGCTTCAACACATGGAGCTTACTCATCCCCATAAGTAAATGAAGAAAGTGAAAGAGAAACAGAGAGATAAAAAAAAATCAAATCTCTTCTAGAAATAGTTCATTACTTATGGGGAGGAGCATATTGATATGTACCATCATCTGATGAAAGATATCAACAAGTTTAAGTTTAGTTTTACATTAATAACAAAATGCATTTCTTTGGCTAAGTTTGGAACGATATATAGTATACATAAACTGAAAGGTAATAGATCGGTAAAAAACTATTACTTCTCAGTCTTTATTTTTCATCTCTTCCATTCAGTTTTATTTCTCTCTTTGAAATGTAACAATTTCTCAACTCATTTTTACTCGGTTGTTGGAAGGACTTCTGATGCAGATTTACGTCTCCTGAACCCACACACAATAAATAAGTACCTCGCAATTAGTGTTAACAATGCCTTGACAGTGAGTTGCTGGTTTTTAATGACCACTTGGTTTAAATGGGTGATTAAAGAGTTAACCAGTGGCAATAATAACTATTAACTCGCTGTCATGGAAGATACACAAATTAACGAGGGAAACAATGGTTAATATGCTTCACTTATGCAAGCACACATTGCATTGCACTAAAACATGAGGTACAGTACTAGTCTAATAGCTGCCCTGACGATACAATTAAAAAAAGAACGGCTCCTCTACTTTTCTTTCTTCACACGAGACTCAGGTTGAACTTTCATTATGGTACAATATCCAAAATTGTTTAAAAATATATATTCTTCTATAAACAGGTGTAAGAAGTAATGTGGGTGTGTGTTTGCATGTGTGTTTATGTTGGTTATGTGTGCATGTATTCTGTGATTATGTATCTTTTGATGCAGCATTTGGGCAGCTATTTGAGCAGACTTTTAAAACTTCACACGCAGAGTGCATATTATTATTACTATGAATACCTGGTTACTTGCACAGTATCTATCAAATAAACTCAAGTTTAATTCACAGGGAAAAAAATAAATAAAATATGTTGCTAATTCTCCCCACTGCCACAGTTTGAAGCAATCAATTTCTAAACACACTTCAGTAAGATACCCTAGAAACACTAACACTCAAGAAAAAAAAAAGCTTAACCCAAAAAAAAAAAACATTTCTCAGTCTCATATTTATGGGAAATAACACACTTCCTTCCTCATTGTTATGATAGTGAAAATTTGTACATGTAATCATTTGTAGATATATTTTTGCTCATGTTTATAGCTAGCATATAAAAAAACAGTTAAGATAACAACTTGAACTAACTTCCTCCAAAATCAGTACTATCATACTTCTGCATGGAACAATTGTTCTTTGGAACTGGCAGTTGGGAAAGCCTTTAAAATAAATAATAGTAACAATACAAACAAAAATATTCAAATACTGTTAATCTTAACTTTCTTCCCTGTTATCAGTATGTACATGTAAATTCACTACAAAATTGCTGCTTTTTTTCCTTCAGTATGTTAATCTATAGTTATAAAAAAATTCTATTGGAACTTTCACATCTGATTTAACATTTTGCTTTATTTCTCCCGTATATGTTAACGCCAATACAAGTATGGCAAGTAAGTTGTAACAACTTGATACACTTGCATCAATGTTTGTTTGTGTATATATATACAAATTGCTAGCACAAACTATAACTAATTATCAGTAATTGAAAATGGCGAGTATCACTTATAGTAATCCATGTGACCTCATCTCTAAAAATTGTGAACACGCAAATATTTAAAAAAAAATGAATGAACTAATGATCCCCTTCATCACACACTTCTTAATCATGTAAGTCTCCCAGTTTGTTATGATACTATGATGATTGCTTTGAGTGCAAAAAGGTCAACTGCATGTGCTTCTTGGTGCACAAAGGGGATAACTGTTATGGTTAAACAATGGTATTTAACCCTTGTGTAATCCAGGCAGCACATGCGGTTAGCCTTTGTGTTCTACAATATTATCCTTTCTAGGTTATTTTTTAACCTTTCAAAAAATGTGATTTAACCTACAAAAAATCCAAGTAATGATTTGGACTAATACTTATTTTCACAAATTTGATTAAGTTTCCCATTTTGTTCCTAGCATTTTACCGGCAGTGGGAAGGAAATTTAGTACATGATGTGCTGTGCCCAGCATTATTTATCATCCTCTTTCCTACAATAACAATATTTCCTACTCACAGGAAAGCAAAAAACAAATCAATGAAGAACACTATTCAAAAAATATATATATCATAAACTGGTGAAATTACAAGCAACTTTGATTTTGTCCAATTCACAAAATCAAAATCACTAGATACAGATGAAACAAGAATTGGGTACATTTTCTAGAAATATTTTCCAGTTATTAAACTATCTTAAGGCACATTCTGAATTTCCCAAATGTCTGAATCATTTTTTTAAAGAAAAAAAACCAATATTTTCCAAATCTTTTGCAACCTTCCATGGAAAATACTCCTGTTTAACTTGTCTCAAATAGTACAAAACAAAAGAATTGTCTTCACATGTATTTATTTTATAAAAAAATCTCTGTGATGCAACAAGTAATGAATCTAAAATGCGCTACACATAAAAGAATACTGGAGACTCTCCCAAATCTACTAATATAAGCATACATTACATAATGGTATACAGGTCATAAACCTCCTATGGCAACAAGCCAACATAATGTCATGAAATTACTTAGCCAGCTGGTTAGGGCATAGCTGTGTGCTAATAAATCATAAAAAATCTAGACTTTTACATATGTGAAATGCTATGCATAAATATATATAAAGGAAGGAAGTATTCTGACACCATCCCTTGGGTAAAAAAACAAACAAACACACCTATAGTCTAATGACGCTTAATTTTGCAAATAAAAATTGAACAATAATGACATCCATCATAGTAATTTTGGATTGCAAAAACAAACATCTAATAAGATTTCTTCTTTTCTTCACAATAAATCCTCAATGTCTCAACAAAAAAAAAGTAATACTTCTAATGATGGTTTAGCATGTCAGTTAACTATGTCAACTATCAAAATTGCACGTAGGTGAATAAGATTCACGCTCATTATGAAATGGTTAAATGAGAATAAATAGTACCTGTATCATTCTTTACACACTCCTTGAGACACATCTAGAAATTGTATTTCAAGTCATTCCTCCATGTTATGGAAATGCCCTAAGGTTAACCAAAAACACTACTCCATATAGTTACACAAAGGCACAAGCAGTCTATTTAAAAGTAGAAAAATACAAAGTTTTGCTCTTTCTCTCAAAAGAACAACAAAAAAGCCTAGATGTGAATTTTTATGTATTACTAGTAAAAATAATGTAGTATTAAAGAGTAACAGAGGGAAAATATATAGGGGGGGAGACGGAGTAAAGAAACGGAAACATTTCGAGTGCCGAGTGTTTCCTATTTATGAAACAAAAAAAAACCCTACCAAATAATGACGGAACTAAATACTCAATGACCAGCATCTGACATACAAATAAGTGTTATTCCCTCCAATGATTACAAAACACTAAGCTTTAAAAGTTAACTTCTTATTTACAGATAATCATTCAAGTGAACCATCCTGTTCTCCTTAAATATTTCATAGTACAAATCTTCCTAGCTGTTTGAGTATACAAAGAACAATATGTTTATTGCTCTATGCAATGCAAATAGAAAACGTTCTGTATTTAAATATATATAAAGCACAACATATTTACAAAAGGGATTTGTGCGTCCTGTTAGCTTAATTATTATAAATTCACAGTAACCTTGTGTTAAAACTTGCTTTGAATTCAGTGCTAGTTCATAACATATCTGCCTAACTAATGCAGCATCTATGTAAATACCCCCTTTCTTCATCTTGCCTAAGATTCCACAATTATATTTCAACCCAAGTTAAGCTCAGATTTTTTCTAGTTTCCAATCTGTGCTAATCCTGATTAAAGAGTGAAACTTGCACTACTTCTGTAAGTTAATCCAAGTTAAGCTCCTGTGCCTTGATTCCAAGCATTGCTCAATACTTGAGTTCAGAGTTTCTTGCTATGCTTCTCATGGGTTTAAACTTGGTTAAATGGGCTAGTCCAGTTAAAATCCATACACCACCTATAGAAGACATGACCTTAATCTCCTACATATGGCTGTAGATTTCAATTGGAGTCACCAATTCAGGTAAATCCACTTGAACACTCCCTGTGTGGGAGATTAAGGCCATGTCTTCCATAGGGGTGTATGGATTATGGGATAGCCCAATACTTCTTGGCAATCTTGGATATTGCTATCCATATTAAAGAAAACAAATAAACCTGTTAATAGAGGTTCAGAACAGGTTTATAATTTGTATAGGCTAAAATGTTCCGGTCCCTACATGATGCATATACACACATCCTTTATGTTTTGTAGTGTACACTGTATGGTACACAGTACACTGCACATGAGGCTTTTAAAGCCCAACAAAATGCTACCTACAACAAGTTTATGCTAATAATACAAAAACACAATGAGATTTATAATATCAGTAGTTGTATATAATATCAATAAGTTTGTTAGTATATCCTGCTTTACCCCGAAAACGGAAGGAGAGCTCCAGCTTTTTTATCACAGAGATTCATAATATCAAGACAATTCATCAAACTTCACCTAAATAATAATAGTAACTTATATGAAATTGAACCTGGGAAGTAATAGACAATTTCATTGTAAGCCTGTTGTACACCAATGGCCATTATATGAAGCCATTTTCTTTAAATATAGAGTTAATAGGAGACCACTGCATCAAGTCACACTGTGGGTCTAACTTAACACAACAGAAGAGATCAAGTTTATGTCCATTTGAACATTTGATACAGTTAATGTTGTATTCAGTAAAAAAGACCAACTTTTTTTTTTATTAAACAATAAGATTTGAGCGCAGCCCAAAAGGCTGTGCAGTAAAACAGACCTGTGCCTCGCATAAAAGGCAATTTTAACCACTTAACGAGGCATCCATTAATTTTGTCGTACTAATCAAAAATGGTCTTTAATTGAAAATAATTAACCAATCAGTACACTGGATGTAGTTGCACACTGTGCTTTGATAAAATGTTTTCAGTTAAATGCCTATTAGCGGTTAAATAAAATAATACAAGTTTGTGCGGCAGACAAGCTATACTTAGGGAAAAAAACAAATTTCATTTCTGAAATTTGTTTGATTCCACCGTACTATATATCAAAATGCCATACAATAATATGAAATTTTGATATATATACAAGTGAAAAAAAGTTTAAAAAATTGTGTTGCCACAACTGGCTAAGTACTTGCTATTATTTAACTTGGAAAAAGAATGAACCATACTGATGGCTTCTATAAAATTGAGAAACCGTAACAAATTAATTTCATTGGAATGATATGCTGCTTATGAAAATTCCAATGAGTAAAAAAAGTAAACAAATTTGAATTTATGGCTTGCCAGCCATTGCAGATTAAAGAATAGTTAAGTTTCCTTTATAGATTTAAAAGTTTGCAAAAAGGCACAAACTTATTACACATGTAAAAATTGGTGTGGCAGGCAACAAGTCCACCATGACTGCAGCTGTATGTCACAAAAGCTACAACATATTCATTCCATTAAGAACTAATTATAATGAATACACCTTTTATTGCGTTAAACACCGCCTGCCAAGCCTACTATTCACCAATAATATGTATATTGTCTTTTCACTTCATTGTGTTGTAACAATAAATTTTATATATATTAAAAAAAAGTCGCTACTTTGTTCTGTGAAAAACATCGGCAAAATGACACTCACGAAGATTGTCATTTGTCTTATAAATTTTTTGGCTTGCTTACTTTTGTTTCTTTTCCCTCACCTGGCTTTTTTATTATTTTCCCTGCCAAATATATGAGAGAGAGTTCATCCCCACGTTAAACGGGGATGCTACTTCACCATTTTATTTAGTGGAGGAGAGTTCTCTACAACAAACACATGGAACAACAGAACCAACCATGCAACAGTTAATACGATACAAAATAATGACCATATTGTTCTGGCTGGATAACAAGTGCAAAAAGGTGCCAGAAGTAATGTGATATTTTTTTTCACCTAACTCACATTTAAACTATTCACTAATTTATGACAATAAATTTCTTCTTTTATAGTCATATATAATAATTGTTAATTGGTAATCAACTACAGCTGCCCCCATTTTGTTCCTTTAATACATAATAATAGTAACATATTTTACAACAAACATATGATTTGCAGAGCATGCATTTTGCTTCATTTACATACAGCAAAAGCCACCTGCATCATTGCACCCAAGTCAGATGCGTATTATAGACATAGCGCTTGAAAAGGGCAAAAATTACACTCTACTCGCAAAAAGATCATAATACTTTGACAAAACTTTTAGTTATCAATTATGACGTTTTGATTTTCATGATAGTTGCATTCTGGATTGATTTATTCATTTTAATTATCATAATCAGAATCATTTTGTTGAAATTTTGATATGTAATTAGCAAATTTTGTGTATCACATAATTTAAGTGATCTAATCTACAACAGAACATCAACAAATAATTACAAAAATAAGATTGGATTGTTAACGAGTAGAGTGTTACCTATCATCAATATACAAAGATTATTACACCAGCTTTCAAGAATGATTGATTATCAAGTTTTTGAATCACTACAATACACAATACCTACTAACATCATTTAAGTAGTGAACAAGTTTACAGTTTTGAACTTGGAAGAGACACCTCCACTCAAGTTACCAAATAATCATCTTCTATCCGATGGATTATTTTTTCCACCAATAATTCTAAATATATGAATAATCCAATCATGTATTTCATACTCTAACCCTCAAAAAACTACTTTAATTTACACCCCAAAAGCTATAAAAATGTCAATAATGAAACGAAAGAAATTCAGTACACATGTTAATTTTACAAACCTTAAACCTACATGGGGCAGCAATTAACTAACACTAGAACACAACAAAAATATCAACAATGCTCGCTTAGAACAATTTCTTGTATTCCTTTTTATGGACTTGCTTATTCAGCGTCAAAATCCAGATGATTGACCTGTGCTCATGTCAAAGGTTACCTACGATTGTATGAAGATAAAGGTAATGGTGAATGGAATTTAGCTGCTTCCCCACCAGTCTTGTCCACTTCCACCCTGCTGGTAATTGCCGCCACCACCACCGCCATAGCTACCGCCAGTATCCTGGATTGTACTGCGGGAGTTGGGAAACCGTGACGTGGGCATGTTGGGTGCATGCCCCTGAATCCGCCACGATTAGGGCGGGGTTGCTGACGGTAATCACGCGAGCCAAAACCGCCTTGGTACCTGCGAGGAGGGAGGAATGAAACATAATTGACTGTTCTTATTCTGGTTCTCCAGTCACATGAGCTGGAATTGATTTTACCATATTTGATATAGATGGGAGATGATTATATGTTGATGCAGCCAAAATCATGGTATGTATTAAATCATGGGCAGTTCATGTCTCTTTTTTTAAAGCCAGGAAGTAATCCTTTGACTAACAAGTCTACCTCTATTTATATTCTCTTTAGTAAGCGCCTCCATAGCTTCCACCATAGCTACCACCATATTGGGCGGTGTATGTGGGCATGGAGTAAGGAAAGGGAGGGGGCGCTTGTCCTTGCAGTGTTGCCCCTTGTTGCTGGCGGTTCTGCTGACGATAATCACGGGAGCCAAAACCGCCGCGGAACCTAGGAGAGGGATGAAAGAGAAAATGGCACTTTTATGATGAATGACAGGTTTAGCATAATCAACGACCTTTTGCTAGTGGGGTTGACCTTTCATGTGGTAGCATGAATACAATACGATACTTGTATCACAAATCTTTGTGCATGATATTGGAGGACATATTGCCTGTACCTTTGTAGTAATGCTTTCCTCTGAAAAAGTTCAACCATTTTGCTTCAGGTCAATATAATACGGAAGAATTAGCATAGAGAAACAAGATATTTCTGCTTTTGACTTTGACACCAGAAAATTATCACACCAACATGAAAATGAGCAACAGCACTTCGCTGCACTACATAACTAATCTTTGACTTTTGCTATAAACTGTTCTTTTCATTTGGGAATGGAACATTTTGTTCCCACTGTCTTTGCTCAAGTATTAAAGCAATGCCCTCTTAGACACATAGTTATTGCTCTGACAAAAATGATTGAAGTACTGCTTTTAATTTCTATGTAAGCCCTGATCTGATCCATCACAAACATACTAGCAAGTAATGCCATAAGAAAAGTGCTCACAGGGCAAAATGGAGGTCCCATGTGTGGACTAGAAGGGGATTCACTGCACACCAGAGTAGAGTTGCTGAATGTCAATAATTCTGCCAAGGAAGGGACCAGCAGTAGCATATCATCCACATCTGGTGCCTATTTTAATACCCCATAAAACTTATACATGAATTCTAGGGTGTTTGTTAATCCAACTTCTACTGGTAACTTTTTGGTTATATTTGAGCACTATATCTCCAACTTTCAAGGAGCAGTTTGGGTAGAAGGGCAATGTGCCCTGCTAAAAAGAAGGGAGTACTGGGTTCTATGGAATTCCACAAGGTTAGGATTAATAATAAGACAAATAAATTTTCTCCCACTGTAGGGTCCTTATCGGAACGTTCAACTTACTGGTTGGTATTGAAGAAATTTCACTTTGAACAGAGAGAGAGAGAGAGAGAGAGGCTGCATACCTTTAACCAAATATTGTCCCTACCTAATGAATGAATGATTAATTACAAAGTCAACAATTATGATACTGACCTCTGACGACCACCACGTCGGCCACCGGATCCTCCAAGTTGCTTAGCCTCAAATGCCATGGATTCCAGCCAAGAAGGCAGCTCCATCTTATTCTCCATCATCAGCTCAGCAAGATCACGAGCTATGTTACGATTCTTGTCATTGAAGAATGATGTTGCCAGACCTATCAAGAAATACAAAAATATCAAATTTAAATTTTGCTGTTCATTTTGATTTAGCATGAAGATTTGACAATTGAAACTAAGCCTGATTAGGAATATGACTTCTGAAAGATGATTGTTTTATTACAAAATACAGGCATGGGACTACGCATTTATGAAAAAGTCTGGAAAAGCACGTAAAATTGGCCAAAAACACCTGAAAATACATAAAACTGCGGGAATTTTGACATCAAAAAAGACTGGTTCCAGTGTTTCCACTGGAAAATCCCATGCCTGAAAATATGTTGCAAGTATATGGATATTATCTGACATGACATGACTTGTTATGGACTATCAACACTTACCCAGGTTACCCACTCTGCCGGTACGGCCAATACGATGCACATACTCCTCAATATCAGAGGGCAGATCAAAGTTGATGACATGTTTCACGTTTGGAATATCCAAACCACGAGCAGCAACCTGTAAAACAAAAGTGAGAACATTAATTAACAAGCCGTCTTTCACACGAACAGTCCAGAGAGTTTGCTGCCTTATAAAGTCTGGTTGTTCCAGACACAACATAGCAAGTTACAAAAAGTAAGTTCCAGTATTGGATTTATTTCCAAAATTAAGTATATATTGTGAATCCATTTTATGAAAACCATCTTAAGAATTGGAATTGCAGCAACTGTTTCCTTTTAAGCTCAAACTCTGGCAAGCAACAATTGTATTGTTCACATTTTACAGGGGGAGTCTAAGAAACAACAAAGAGAACATAATATTTGAACAACATGATTCCAGTTCAGATTAAACAACAACAACTTACGGCAGTAGCCACAAGAATTGGATTGCGGCCAAGCGGAAGGTCCGCATAGGCTTCCTCACGCCACGCTGAGAACGGTCACCATGGATACTGGTTGCTGGGTAGCCTTCTGAATACAGGAAATCTTCCAAATTGTCAGCACCTTTCTTGGTTTCCACAAACACAAGGGTGAGAGATTCCGGACCTGAAATTTGTATTTTAAATAAATTTAAATCAAGTCCAATTTGTCTCAAATCATGGGACATGCTAATTCTTTTCATTATCCTATTTCAGAGACTTATGTTGTAAGGGTAATTACAGGCCTTGTCTTTCTGAGGCATGCCCCAGTGCAAATGCACATATCACACACCTAAACCGATCATAAGTGCGCTTTGTAGTACATCTAATGAGGAAAGTAAACTTATAGATCACTGGAATGCGATAGAAATCTCACACCTACAGAGCATTTAAATATCTTAAGAAGTGTGATCTGCATTATGCCTGGAATTTTCAAAAAGACAAACCCCATAATTAGAGGCATACAACTCCTACAGGATGTAACAATAAGTTACCAACTTTTATTTGAACCCTGTCATTTTTTTAAAACCAATTTTTAAATGAACTTAAATTGAGTTGTTTGTTAGGCTGACTCGATTTGTCATTACTAGTAACCTAAATTTCAAACATGTTTGTTTTCCAGGGTTCAATTCAGGGTCAGTATGATTGTGATTGGTCTAATTGTGTGTGTGAATGGAGACTAATTCACAACTGGGACTAGTAAGTAGAATTTGCTGTGATATGCTTACCTGTGCAAGCTACTACAGCGTTATCACATTTATGCCTAACTGTTTAATAAAACCGTTACAAGCCCGCACAATACTCTCCCCTCCCTTTAAAATAAAATGTGTCCATTTCATTTTACTGCATGTTTACATACATTTCAAAAAAATAAATTGTCAAACCCGCATAACATTAAAATTGGGACTTCTGGCTACATGAGTGATTCGCTAACTTAAAAACATAGTAAAATATTGAATGTTTATCAATTAACTCACAATCAATCAACATTAAGTGACTGAAATATTCATTCCTCTTCATTGTGTGTCACATTTGCACATGTGTGATTGCTGGCAATTGTTTCATAAAACATCTACTTGAAACATTTCATAATTTATCCACACACAAAAATTTCCATACATATTCAATGAAAGAAATATCTATATCCAAATTAGCAACAAATAGAGTAGATTGTGTGCTACTGTTACATGACATGTACCCAATTTGACTTGTAAATTTGCACTATTTCCTTCAGTTGTAGTTAACCATCTTTCCTTCTGTAAATGGACTTGATCTAAATTGTATATCTTTGTAAAATGTCATAATTATATTAAACCGAACTTTAATGATGAGCTTTTTACGCCAAAGGTTCAATTCAAGAAGACAGCCGAGTAATATTCAAAAGAGAATTGCCCATGAATGATAGCAGCCATACTGTACTAAATGCATGATGGATGAAATGACACATGCCCTTTTTTCAAGTGTGTTCTAATTTACTTGAAGAAAATAATTTGAGTCAAAATCAATAACAGGGTCAATTTTTATATCACAACTTAAATATGCTACAAAAATACTGATAAGTTGATCTCACGTTTTGGTTGTTGAAATTAAATGACCGCATATCCCCCAAGATTAATTAGCAATAGCATCCCATTGCACCAAATTCTGTGGTCATAAATACTGTTTATTCGTAAGGATAAAAAAATAAATTGTTTGGTTGCCCTTCCAAGACAAAAATTTGGAGGGTCGATAGGTTGATCTTTTGTAGGTTTCTTTAAAAAAAACTGATAGAAAACAAAAACAAAAATAATAATACCCCGACCCAAGATTTCTAATATTTTTGGTAAAATATGGTCTGAGTAATTCATTTCACAGAACCAAACAACCTGAACCACAGGTGATTTCTAATCACAATTATTTCAATGCACACAGAATAATGTTTAATATTACCATATTTATGACCTCAAGACAAGTGAGCATTTCATAATACTTTCATAAATAAGAAATTAAGAAATCTAAGGTAACAAATAAATATAAAATAAATAAACTATTAATTAATTAATAATATTATATGCGATGTGATCTGAGAAAACCCTTCACCTTTTAATTTTTCAGTTTCGTAGATAAAAAACCCATACAAATTTAGAACACTTTTTAGAACTGTTTAATTTTAGTTATGAGCAAAGAAGGACTGGAAAAAAACAAAAAAAACAATTAAGAGTGCCAACCTTTATATTATTATCTTTGTAAAACAAAATAGGATAATGCGACATGTGAATGGTTTCACAGATCACATTGCATATTATTTCAATAACCAGAAAAAAATGCATTATTTAAAGCCACCAGACACAAATGATAATGCAAATACAACAAGGTTGTTACTAGCTAATGCATTGCATTATGGTAATCATCAATTAGGACAATTTAAGTGCAATCATTTGTTTTGAAAGGTATTCTGAGAACAGGCAATTAATTACGTGTCGAACTTGGGCCATTTCAGTTGAAATGCATACACCCCCAATGGAAGATATGACCTTAATCTTTCACATAGGAGTAGGTAGATTTCAAATGGAATCACCCATCTGGTAACCTTTTTAAAATTCACACAACCTGTGTGGAAGATTAAGGTCATGTCTTCTACGGGGGCGGGCGTATGGATTTCAACTGAATAGTCCATTATCATTATTTATGCACAACAAATAATGACCATCGATAGGACGACAAAAAAATTGCGTTGGAGCCTGCAATGATTTTCAAATAAGTTTGAGATGCTCAGCTCAAAGCTTACATTCTTATACACATCATGAAATATTTTCAAAAAATTTTCCTACAAAATTCTTTTGTCAATACAAAGTGGAAAAAATTAAATTGGCAAATTTCTTGGAGACAAATGTGCACTGCAAAAATGAACGCACAAACATTATCCTGACATTTTGTCTATTTGGTTTGGTAAGAATGGGCAAACTGGCTTTTTGATAGGCCTACTTGGCATTTAAATTGCCAGCATGTGCTTCTAGGCCATATATATTCAATGAAAAGTAACTAGTAAGTAACAGATGTAGGTTCTGCAGAGTAGCCCACAATAGCCCCAGTAAGACTACTGTATTGTTTGTAATAAACGCTCCCCCTCTAATAAACGCCCCTCCAATATTTCCATGAAAAATTGACAAAAATGCAAATATTTCCATGTCATATCATGTGAGTAAGCTTAAACTTGCAACAGTCATGCAATGACGATCGCTAAATTGCATGTGACAAAACCTATTAAGACTCAAACTTCAATCATTTCATTGCCCAATTATGGTATAATTTCACCAGATTCTTGCTTGATGATGCACTATCGGGTGTAATTTTGTTGTATTTACCACAAAAATATAATTTTCCACTGCGCGGCGCCATGGAAATAGCATTATCATAGTCGTAAATCCCTCCTTTCTACAGGAGCACCATCGGGAAATTGAACAAATCATTGACAATTCACTTCCAATAAACGCCCCCCTTTTGGAAAAAATGCAACCCCGCCAGGGCATTTATTACAAACAATACGGTATTGGTTATCCCCTGTTCGCTTACAAAATACAGGAAAATATCTACAGTCTGCTTCCATATTCCATGAAGCCGAAGGCTGAATGGAATACGGCACCAGACTGTAGATACTTTTTCCGAATTTGTGAGAACAAAACAGGGGTAATGATTTTATCCTTTAGTGAACATGAAATGTATTCAATTCTATTACCTTCCAACGTACGTGTTTTTATTAAGAGTTAAGTTTGATTTACCAAAAAAATGTAGACTAATCTCTTCCCTGGCTTTTTAATAACAGTACAGCTCACATTGTAGTCATGCAGCACATGAAGTTTGCGTGCGGCATAGGATATCGTGTGTGTTATGTTACGCAGGTAATATGGACATTATTACCTGCCAGAGTTGTGACATAAATATTAATGAAGAGTACACAAGAGATACAGATTTTTATCCAGGTGGTGTTTGACCAATGAGAACACTAATTCATGTCAACTAAAGGATAAAGCAATGTATTGAATACTTGGGCATATATTATGACTGCAATACACACCAAAGCTAGCAGGTTCGTTTGAAAAGCGTTTGATGATTATGAAAAATTAGTTAATTTTTATGAGTGTCTTAAGGGATCCAAAATGAGCGTTTATTATGTTTCGACAGTATTTTTTGTGGGACATGAGAGCACCTCAGACCTATCGAATTGCATTCTGAATACTGAAGCATGTCTTTCTGATATCAAATAATTTTCATTTTTAAAATCACAATATAATACAAATTTTATGACAAATTATAAAAAATTGATATTTTTTAAATTTTTGATATATAACAGTCCTCGAAGTAAATAATATAAATCTAATGATATATTCTTAAAGTGTATGTAGCAGGGAGGAAAAGCCGACGGTCAATTGAAAATTTTGACCTTTCATATTGAAGATATGGATTTTTTTCCCAAAAAGACCTGATTTTTTTTGGTGTTTTGGAAAAAAAAAATCCATATCTTCAATACGAAAGGTCAAAATTTTCAATTGATCGTCGGCTTTTCATCCCACCTACATACACTTAAAGTATAAATCAGCAGATTTATAAAGTTTACTTCAAGTACTGTTAAATATCAAAAATATCAATTTTAATGATTTGCCATAAAATGTGTATTAAATTGCTAATTTCAAAAATCAAAATTATTTGATATCAGAATGATATTCATCGTATTCAGAATGCAATTCGATATGTCTGATGTGCTCCAATGTCCCAAAATAAATACTGTCCAAACGTTCATACCCCAGCCCTTAATGAGTTTGTGACTACAAAACTATTGCTATTGTAAACCCAAGTTAAGAACCCATTGCAAATGTTGCATAAATGACATAAACCAATTTCCTCCATCACTTCTTAAGTTCTAAACTTGCCCATGTTCTCAGGCAACATCCTTGCTAATTGCAATAATTTCATAGCAAACAAGTGACAAAAAATAGGGATGGCAAATTACGGCATCCCAAATAGGTTATCCGAAGATATGGGTATAATATTCATCGCAAGACTTTTTTTTCAATTTTCAGCCTATTTTACAAGTTCACCTCAAATGACCTTTGACATCAGTGTGTGATCTTGAACATTGTTGCTACATGAGAGTGCCCATAATGCAGCTATGGCCCAAGTTTGATATAAAATTAGATCTATGGAGCCCATATTTATTTTTGAAACTCATAGCAAGACCAAATATTGGGTGTAAAGCATCCAATATTTTCACACACCTGGATTCATCAAAACATAATAATGGTTGCAATTGGATTTGAAACAGGTTGTGAGACCAGATTATTCATTTTCAGTCTATTTAAAAAGTTGATCTCAAATGACCTGTGACTGTGAACTGTTCATATAAGAGCAAATTGTAACCAAAAGTTTAACATAATAAGCCACAGAACTTTCCCTTCATTGAGGCCTCAATTAGACCTTAACCGTCCTGTGTGCTACAAAATACTACCACACTGGCAAGTAATCATCCGAGCACACATACCCCCTCCAAAAAAATTCAGTGGACGGGCACTGTACACCCTTGTGACTGTTCAAATGAGACCAAATTTGAACATATTGTTGACACACATACATTTTTGTACACTGACACACAACTCATCCTGCTACATGTATAAGGTCTCTCCTTCGGATGACCTAAACCACAGCAACGCCAAATAGTAATTAATTATAATAATATAATAATAAAAATAATAAAATAATAATAATAATAAAATAATATAATAATTAATAATAATATAATAATTATATAAAAAAAAAACCATAAAAAAGAAGGTAATAAAATATTGTTAAGTAAAAAGATATTGTCTGTCAGATAATTCTACTTGTTTGACCCTACTTGATACCTGCAGAAGCGTTAAGCAGATCCAGAAGGAAGGAGCGTTTGTCGCCCTCCTCCACCCAGACAACTTTCTGAGTGATGTTGGAACTTGTGCTGCCCACACGGCCAACCGCGAGGAACATGTAGTTCTCCAAGAAATCACGTGCCAGAACCTATGACACAAAACAAGAGCCAACACTCATGAGTGTCAGAGCTTTTAGATTACAAAGGTTTTACCCCAATTATTGTCTAACCTGCAGCGGCGTTGATCAAATCCAAGAGGAACGAGCGCTTGTCGTTTTCTTCCACCCAGACGACCTTCTGGGTGATATTGCCGCTGGCGCTTCCCACGCGACCCACCGCCAAGAAGATGTAGTTCTCCAGGAAGTCACGCGCCAGCACCTATAGGAATTGGGGAAGGCAATGGGTATATAATGTAATGTGATTTTTGGTTGACTTTTCAAGGTGCTTGATTTAACCAAGCTGAGATACATAAAGAACAAATCACATTAGACACAAATCAAAAACACAGACTCAGATGCACAAACATCTGTGTAATTGAACAATTTTGAGCAATTCCATAATGATTATGCATTCTTCCCCAATGATATAAACACAGGCACGGCAGGATTTTTAACACTTTTTAAAATCATTTCAAAATTTCTTGCATTTTATTGAAAGAGTTGAAAAGAATCGTTATTACAAAACGAAGAGTTTCTTTAATTAATTTACAAAGGGATGGACACAAGGCAATGAAACAGGTCGACAAATTCGGAAGTACAAGATCAACAACAAGTAGGGGCCTATGGTATACAGAATGAATACATGCACGTCATGCTTGAACTTGCTGCCATTTGTTGGGTCCTTTTAAATGATGAGATGTGTACAAAAAGCTGTATACATAGATTAGGTGAGCTTGGTTAGAACTGTTGATGTAGTAACAGTAAAGTAAAGTCACCGAGTCAATGAGGCGTAGTTTGTTTGTACAGCTGTCATGAAACATGGGAGATTGTTTTGTTTGATGTACAGGAGATTGATTGATGTCTGAGCATGCATAGAAGCTAATTGGGAAAGGGCCCATTATTTATATTTCACTGCATTCTTTGGGCAGTTCATAGTGTTTTAATCATAGATTGAAGTGCTACAGATAGGCCATGAGAGCCGATCGTGTGATCGACCACGTCTAACAAATCACACACACCTTGCATGCCTTTGGGTTTACACGATAAAGGCGTTTATGCAGAAGACTGTAAAAATATGCAGCATGTGTGTAGTAGTGTATCACACTTCATAGAACAATTGGCCCTCATTTTCAGATGATTCATCTGTAGTTTTAATCTACGGTTGTAATACTACTACTACTCCTAACTTAACAGTAGAATATTTTTACAAATTACTCCTACCACATGCTTTGGGACTTGAAAAACTATACCTGAATCTCCTTGGGGAATGTGGCGCTAAACATGAGGGTCTGACGTTCTCCAACTTTTGGCATCTTATCCTGTTCCACTATGCGACGGATCTGTGGTTCGAAACCCATGTCAAGCATACGATCAGCCTCGTCAAGAATCAAGTAACTGAAAGTTTAAAAGAGAATTCAAAATAAACTTAATCAGAATGTGTACATGCTTCCTTTGCCTTCTGCAAACAAATATTATGAGGACAAGTAAAGTAAAAAAAAAGTTTGTTCCAAGAAACCCTGAGCAAATGAATACGGGAAAATATTTATAAATGGTAAAATAGACTCCCTAGCTAAACAATCATGAAGAGCCTTTTACATAATAAACAATGTTATGTAAAAGTTAAAGGCTTTATGGAGGAACACAAAATAATCAGGTCTATTTAATGTAATTTTATATTCTATAGACTTTTGCTACAATTGTCACTGGCTGTTGATGGGATGAACATTTATATCACATATCATAAAATAAGCAAAGTGAAGTCAAGAAGGGCATCACATGATTATATTTCTATGCTGTCTAGTTTAATTGTAACACTTTGGGTTATTAACCATTCTTTCCTTCTTACCTTATGTGGTCAACGCCTATACGTCCACGCTCCATCATGTCTACAAGACGTCCTGGAGTTGCCACCAACAAATGGCAGCCTTTCTCAAGATCACGCATCTGGGATCCGATGTCTGCTCCACCGTAGACAACACAGGGGCGTACCCGGGAGCGGTAGGAGAACTATTGTTTGAATTTAAAAAAGGAAAAAATTATATTATTGAATTCCAAAGAACATCAAGTCAAGTTGTCTAACATTTATTAACGCTAGTCAAAAATTCAATACTATTTTGGAGGAAAGAATCAAAGTAAAATCAATGCATGACAGACAGATGATATAGGGAACAAAATATGGTTCCTACATACCTTGCGAGCTTCATCATAAATCTGTGAGGCCAACTCACGAGTCGGAGCCAAGATCAGGGCTAGCGGGTACTGTTTACGACGGTATCCACCCTGGAAAGAAAAAAATAATGTTCCAAGCAATGATGCTGCATCCACTATAACCATATTTTGGCCTTCAATTTCCCCATTGAAAATCCCAATTAATTAATTATTCACAAATTCAGTATCAATGCCACAGACTACAAAAACATGTACATTGTACCTTCCCAATGATGCTTTCCAGTGTGGTCTTAAATAAATTTCATTGGGAGGTTGAAAATGTCAATTAGGGGTCAAAAATTTGAACACAAATAGGGGCAAGTGAGGGGATTCGAGGCTTATTGGGGATGAACCGCTCTCCCCTCCCAATTGGCTGCACAGAGCAACCTAATGTTTTGTCAAGAATAAATAAAATTCAAAATGCACATAAACCACATTGGAATAGCACAGCACAGATTGTATTTTGTTGTAAACTTGTAGTCTCATCTGTATCTTTCTTGTACTGTACCATGGTCAATGAGGTCATTACAATGGAGTTTTCTGTTAGTTGTCTCTTTGTCCATCTGTACATAACTAGTGCATTTTGTATCCATTATACTGTGCATCATTATTTCCAATATGCTCGATATTCAAAACTATGTTGACACTTTTAATCATGTTGACGAGATGTTGACATATTGCATATCGATGACAGCCTCCCTCCATGCAACTCATTTTTACTCTACTACATTGGACAATTCTATTAATCTCAAGGCAGGAGTTACTTACAACATTTTCTTTGTATGGACCTCCTTCAAAGATCTGTGATAGGACAGGCACAAGGAAAGCGGCAGTTTTACCCGATCCTGCACAGGAAAAAAAGACATTTAATCAACAGGTTTTATCACAAACACTAGAAATTGAAGTTACCAACCTGGCCTGATCAAAACATGACAGCAAAAATACAAATTTCTAAATTATCATACAGTGTCAGCAAGTTTGCATTCACATAATTTGTTATTGACAATAAAATATTTACATAAATCTTTAAAATCTCATCAGAAAAATAAGAATTAAACAAATATCTACATCAAAATGTGATGCGATATACCAGCTATCGTTCTCATGTTCTGTACGGTACTGCGTCTGAAAGTTGCTAAAATTTACTTCACATCCTGAAAAGGGAGTTCCCCCATTTCTTTTTGCATACTTTAATTTGAAGACCAATGTTCGATTAGCACTCGAATCATCTATCATATTGTTTGTGCGTTTTCTTCACTTTTGAGAAATTGCCTTGGTGCCCTTCTCAAATTAAATGTTCAAGTTGCCATGATGCGCTTTTGAAATATTACGAATTGCCGTGCTGCCTTGCCATTTCAATTAAAATCCAAGGCAATTATCAATTTGCCCTAAAAAAGTTGCTGTGCCCCTTCAGATCTTTAATTTGAGGGCTGAGTTATCACCTGTCATGTGGACGCAGTACGAAAAAATAAATAGAGAATACTACTTGATATCTGTGAAACAGCCATCTTTTTCACTCAAAATATTGGCCATTTCTTATCTATTTTCAACAAAATGCACTGCCAGATGTTATCTTTTTCCTAATATTTTGCCATCTTTTCTTGTCATTTGCTTTCAGGGGCCATGAATTGTTTACTATAGCCAAAATAACAATTTCTTGATCATGAGAGGATGTACCTTCTGCGTCAGCATACTTTTCATAGAATAACACGATCTCGCGACCTGCATGACCGAACCTTGACTTTGCCTAGCAACGACCGTGTGATTGGTCAATTCTCAAAAGCTGTGTTTGTGCCGTAAGCGCCGGTATTTGCGTAGTACGCTCAGCGCAAATAACTGTGCGTACCCAAGTTGGCTCTCATGATCGAGAATTTAATATTTTAGCTATAGTGATGTACATTTGTCGATCGTGCTGGGGACCACTATCTTGAATTTTAGCGATAGTGTTTCTAGTAGCATATATTTTCAATATTTGTAATTTTCCTAAAATCATCAAAAAAAGAGTCCTGGTAAGCCCAAATTTAGTCTTGGCAGTAAAGCTGTTAATTTCACCTTTCGATACTTACCTGTCTGTGCACAGGCCATAAGATCTCTTTTGCCCTTAATGATAGGAATGGCATACTTCTGCACAGGTGTTGGGTGTAGATAAGAACTCAATGCGATGTTGGCATTGATGATCTCACCAAGATCAATGTCGGTGAACTGTCAACAAAAACAAGCAAAAGATTACACATACAAATAGATCATATGTTAAGTTACCGATTTTTTAAATTTTTACTATGTACAAAACAGAAAGTACTGCCCACCACTGACTATTAAATTGAGTTACGAGTGAAAAAAATTAATGTATGCCTGGACTGGAGTGCTGCATTTGGGATTGCTAAGTACAAACCCACACATATATGCTGTACACCAATATTTCTTAAGCATTGCGGTATAGGATTTATAGTGGTAGGATTTATACTTATTAGGTCAAGGTCTTATAAGTGAACTATTGCATGACATACTCTTTATAAGCACATGATGTGCACATTTTATGGGGAAACAACCTATTTTTTATACAGTTGTGCCAATTCCCCTGTATCTCCATAACCGTTTGCTGAAGTCAGTGAAACCAACTGGCAACTCTAGTAGACGATCTTCTAGAAACACGGATCTCAGCATCTCACACACCATTACACACTGAGGAAGGAACCAGTTGGTTCTGAAATTATCTGGGAAAATAACCTGGTGAGTGCAGTTGAATGTTATAATCTTTCTACTTCTATTTTTTTTCACTAGAATCCCAGCCGGAGTCAGAGTCTGCACATCCGAATCCTTCAGAGTCCTATATCACTGATTATTTATCACAAATCCTTCTGATGCAAGAAACATGAAATATAAAACTTAAATATATTGTTGTTTTATAAATATGGTTTTTATTTTAAACTTACATCTGTGATATGTTCAGGGCAATCATTTCCGGTGGCTTCTACAGGAATATCTTCATACTTGTTAAAGTTAATTCCAGTATTCATTCCTGAAAACAGCTCCCTGCAAACAACAATATATATATCAAAACATTAGTTCACATATCAAGGGCTCTAGTTTTGTCTCAATTTTATTTAGGCCCTTTTAACATATTATTTGAATTAAGTAAAAAGAATGAGAATAAGTTGGTCTGGGTTTCATCTTTTTAATTTTTTTTCCCTTAAGGAGACTAAATGACCCTAAAGAAATAACAGAAAGCTTGATGGATCTGAAAAAAATCTTTGCTAACATAAATTATTTTGAAAATGTGAATTTTTTTGAAAACCTTTCAGTCAAAATCAATCCATTTTGGCTAAAAAGTGGCTACTTTTAATTTAATACCTAGCTAAAAAATTTGAATTCCAAAAACGCAAACTCTGAATTGGTCAAACCCACAGAACAGGGTTTTTCTTCGTCGCCTCAAGATATTATACATTTAGCCAGTGCTGTGCATGAATCATCTCATAACATGCAATACTTTAAATGTTGGTGTGTCGGTAAATACTGTATTACAGCGCTTAGAAGGAGGTTAGGGTTAGGGTTGTACATACAAACCTGACCTGCTTCTAAGAGCTGTAAAACAACTTCTGTACATGTATTTTGGCCTTGTTGTTCAAAATAATGTTATTGTATGAAATGAAAAATGCTACTTCATTCTCTAAATAATGTTACACAATCAATCAAGTTGTATATCCTGTCAGTACATATACTTACTCTTCCACATGTTTGTTAGAAGATAGTGGCTTGGACCAATCTTCATTTGACACATCTTTGACATCCTCACGGCCAGCTCCTCTATTACAGTTGTATCCACCTTCTCCATCCAACCAACGCCTTCTCTGATCACCACCCTGCTGCTGTTGGTTGCCCGATGTCCAGAATTGCTCATTGGTGCCTGGACCCCATCCATCTAAACGGCTGTTGCCAGTATTGTTGTAATTGCCGCCGCCGCCGCCGCCACCACCACGACTGTAACCACCCCCTTGGTTGTTGTATCCTCCTCCTCCTCCACCACCACGGCTATACCCCTGGTTGTTGTAGCCGTTTCTATCTGGCGGTCCACCACGGCTGTTGTAACCCCCCCTGTCCTGATAGCCACCACCGCCTTGGTTGCGATCAAATCCGCCTTGGTTGCGATCATATCCCCCACCTTGACGGTTGTTGTATCCTCCACGGTAGCCGCCGCCGCCGCCGCCACGACCACCACCACCACCACCACCACCACCACCTCCTCCTCCGCCTCGGCTGAAACTGTTGTATTCGTTGTTTTGAGGGCGGTTGTTGTAACCCCCTTGGCCTTGGTACCCTGTTACTGGTGCTCCTAGAATAAAGAATTGATTGATATTTATGTTATATAATTAATCAAATTTCTTTTTCTTTTACTAATTAGTCACACAGAAGTCTTTTGGGCTTAGAAAACAACCAAAATCTGTAAATACACATGAGCTGCTTGTTGTTGTGATGTTAAACATGCATCAACAGCATCACCCCATCTCAGTAGACCAATCACAGGTCTCACTCTCTGCTCAAGTGATGCTGATTAAATTTGCACATTTCATAGATGTTTGGGGTAAGGATGAACTTTTTATAGAACTAGAAATGTCATGTTTAGAACTTTATATAACATAATTTAATTATCACATTGAAAAATTTTTTTGATCATGCATGGATAACATAATTACTTTGTAAGATATGCTTTGTTTAAAACTTGAAACATCATCCTTAGCATTTCACTGCAATGATTTTTTCAACAAACAACATTTGTAATATAACGGAATGCATACCACTGATAACACCTAGAACACATGTCAACAAACAAACCACAAACAAACAATAAGCACTATTCTAGCTTTCATTACTAAGTTAACATAAAGGGCTTTGTTTTCTTTTTTTAAATATTTCATTCAAAAACATGTACTGTCATCGACATAATGACGACCTTTAGTTCTCTTTAAAATGACAAATATCCCCCGACAAAACTAGGTATCAAAACACGGTAAAAGCAATTCTAATAAGCTCTCTACAGCTAAAACTAAGAGGTATCGGTACCATCACTGTGATGGAAATGAGACAATGAGAAATGCTGTTAATTTCCCTTAAACAGTGTCTGATAATTATTTATATCAATAAATACAAACTGCATAATTGCTGTAATCCATGTACTGCTGATTCAAGCCTGTGCAATCTGTTCACATGTCTCTTGTCATCAATGTGTACTCAGGAGTAGCGCTAGAACTAAACACTCCAGTGTCCGCAGGGACCCCCAAACTTGCAAAAAATTAAAAAGTAGGGGGTCTGGAGTAGAGTTTGGCGAATCCGAGTTGCACAATTGCAGCATAAATAGTATGTTTGCAATAGCGCTAGATTGAAAAACTGGGGGTCTGCAGGGACCCCTGAACTTGCAGAAAATTTAAAAACAGGGGGTCCGAACTCTATTGTGGTGGGCTCGGGACCCCAAAAAGCGACCTAGCGCTACCCCTGTACAGTAACTTATTGCAATCTTTTAAAATCTGAATTGACATTTAAAAAATTGCAATGACAGCACTAAAGATAAACTATTTATTCATACACATGAAGTTGGGCAATTCATGCACAATGGTACCAGTTTATCCATGTGAATGCCTTTGTTATCTTAAAATTATGCATTTCATAAAAACTTGTACTTGTAGGCCAATGCCATTTTTATTATAGAACTGTAACAATATACCTATAATTTGTATTTACCTCTGAAATGCTGGGACACACACAGATGACGACATGACTATTTTTTGAGACAAAAAGCAAGCAACCCTTTTTTGATCTTTCTAAAAGCACACCATTGTCCACCACAAACACCAACAGTGACTTAAAAACCTACCCTTGTTATATTGACCACCGGGAAACTGTTGTGGTGGGGAAGTGGCGTAGTTGTAAACACCGCCGCCGCCCCCACGGTTGTAGTTTTGGTAGCCTCCTACAATGAAAGGACAGGGCGTTCAGGGGTGGCGCTAAGGGTATGACGTTCAGGGACGACGTGGGGGCATTTTCTTAGTAATTGAAAAGATTTGGATGATGTGGAACCAACCACATGTACTTCTTGTGCTGTTCATTGCAAAAATATATACACTAAACACACAAATTTCCCCAATTGTTACTTAACGCCATCCCATGAAAGCACTACATGAAGCAAATTATGTTACCATGGTTATTGTTATATTATTTAATTCATCAACTCACTTCATCAATCATCATGATCTATTTAAACAAACGGAAACAAATTTTACAGCACAGTGTGTAACATTTCTTAAAACTAATCATGGTCTTAAATACCAACCTGAACAATGCTGGCAATATGTATACAAATGTACGTACGTACTAAATGTCAATCCTCCGTATTCCAAGCTATAGTGCTGGTATGTTATGTTAGCAACATTTTGTTTCATTTGATATATTTTTAAGATAACAGTCACACAGGATGTTTAGCTAGCTATCAGGAAAAATGCTGCAAATGCTGCATGGATAGACCTCAATAATAAACATGTTTGCTTCCTTACAGTTTCTGTACTCCAAGTCCGATGATTTAAGATGCAATTTTCTATTATTATTTTTTCAAATTATGTGTCAGGATTTCTTACAAAATATTCTTCAAGTCTCACAATTTATGATCAAATTAGGTGCAAAGAGATCACAAGAAAAATATAAAGTTCACTTTCATTGCATTTCAAAATTGATCTATTGTCACTCGTAATTAACCAACTGCTCATAAAGGAAAATATGTATAGAAATCAGCCTTTTTGGATTTCTCAATGAAAAAGCGAAACACAGTAAGTTCTCTCTCAAAAAGAAATGTGTATACCATGCAGGTACCGGTACATTATCAATTTTAATTCTCACAAACCCAGGTTTAGGAGAATCGTTGGGAGAATTCATGTGTGATCCACACCAAATAGGAATCCCTGCCAAAGACTTAAATACTTACCTCGTTGTCCGCCACCTCCTCCACCACCACTACTTCGCATGTGAGGAGGAATGTAACGTTTTGCTGCAAAAAAGGTTGTAGAGTAAACATGATAAGCACGCCTACATTATGAGATCTTTTTAGGGGAAACATTAATTTTAAAAGTACCACTTGACACGCTTTCTGAGGTCAATGTAACTTTTAAGTTTAATTTAAACCAGACTTATAAATGCTGTAAAAGTTATTACACGATCATGCAGTTACCTCAGTTTCCAAGGAGTGATTTTGTGAAAACAAACTCATCTGATTGGCAACCAGCTTCTTGCATTATGTTTTTTATATAACCCTCTTCTGGGTACTTAATTAAAAATAAACTTCACAAAATAAAAAAAAAAGTTCCAAATTGAGAAGTCATGCATCGAGTGTGAAGTGATAAACAATCACTGATTGGCTTATCAACAATCATGGCAAAAGACGGTTGACGATTGGTCATCGAGTGGGGGCCCCAAGGGGCTGAGACTTTGCCTCTTCTAGGAACTCAATGATCATCATCGCGTAAACTCTTAAGATTTACAAAATTTATATTAGTTCATTTTCAGTTAATTATTTTTCAGTTAAAATTGGTTGGCGCTACATGAACGGAATGCACTTACCATCTGTTCTTCCTCCACCTCCGGCAGGGGAAGCATTCAAGTCTAGACCAGCAAACTAGAAGAGAAGTGACAATTAAAATTAGATGTGATATTATTTATAACTTAAAAAAGATTGTGGATGATTCATGATTGATTACAATATTGATCGAAAAATAATAAAATATACTAAATTATTTTAAGTGTTGTTCATATTCATATTTTATTAACATTTATCAAAAGGTGACCTGAAGGTCAAATTACATGATAAATTTACAAAGATAAAAACAACAAACATTCAAAATTTTTTAAAGAATGACATCTATAAAACACACAAAATGATATAAAATTTCATTTACAAAAAGTAATATTGCACTTTTAAAATAGTATTGATTAATATTAAAAAGAAAAGGAAAGAAAAACATTGCATAATACACTTCAGAAATGGGGGATTGCACGGCCAGTGTGCATGCAGGATTCAATGACTCAATGAGTACATGTATATCTGGTTCCATACATGGTCAGCAGGTGTAATTCCGCGTGAATTGAGACATCCGAGCAGGTCAAACACAGAGGACTAGCCTACATCCCGTATCCTACTACATTGTATCACTCAAACAAGCAAATCTCTTCACGAATTCACTCACCTTGCGATCCTACATTATCAGTTGAAACAAACATCTAAGTTTCCAAAAACAACTTTGTCATTCCTCAAAACTACAAGTAACTTATAATGTCAACCAAAAGAACGCACAAGTCGAGTTCAGTTGACCAAAATGGCATCTCCTGCCTCCTGTCACCTCAGATATGACGTCAGTATCACAATCGGTGGATCGGATTGGTTGAAATCAACGCCACGTTTTTGACCTTACAGGGGTCAGAGATATGCATATTCATGTATAATGAAAACAGCGATGCGGATGATAGTATCATCACCGGGACTGAAAAATGCGACATTTTCGATGTTTGTACCGGGGAATTTCAGACACAGAGACTCCGCGGAGATTTCTACAAATTCGTCCAAAGGTAACCAAAGGGTTGGGGATCGCATTTTTAACTATCACTAAATGTTTCGGAATTGAGGTCGGCTAAAAAGTAGACCGTTTCGGGGACTGTAATTGGTGTAGATGTCACATTTTGATCAGTGAGCGATAAGTGACCAATTTCATGTTCAGCACAAGTGTTTATCCTTAATTACTCAGGGTACTCAATGAGCACATGAATAAAGAAAAATTACACATTACTTGTTTAGCAGGTTCACAAAGTATGGAATGGGACTATTTTGGAAGCGGGAGGTTCTGAATCGCAGTTAGGTGAATTTATATGTCTGCGCATTGCGAAGGTTGCAACCATGAGCGCTTGCCTAGATGGAAGAATGTCATGTAGTAATGTGCGTGATTAATTGCAATGCGCTCAAACTAGTAGGTCTACGCGGTGCGGCGCGCTATGTCCGCAGATTTGCGTAGCGCCATGATTGCGAATGTATTTTATTATTGGAATTCACTTTTGAATGTGACGGCAAAGTGAAACAGGCCTCTTCAATAATGTCCGACCGTGATGTCGTAAAACTATTTATTCGAAAAGAGGAGATGGAGAGATGGAGAGAGGAATAAAGGACTCTAAGTCTAAGAATTATTGTAAACTTCAGCTTGATGGTGTGATAATTGTGTGATTTCATAGTTTTATTAAGAAGAGAAGCCGGCAGCGAACGTAACATGGTGGCAGCGGAAAAAGTAAATCTACAGGTACGCCATTTCCAAGAAATAGCCTAAGAAAGACTCAAAGAAATCACCAAGAAAACATCAACAAAGTTTTAGAAGAAAGAAACTGGAAAATCGCCAAAGAAAACATCAACAAAGATTTCGAAGAACGATACTTGTAAATCGACAACGGTATCAATTCAAAGTCGGTAAAGACTAGTTCAACTTTGAAGAAGAAACCTTCAGTGAGTTAGCCCTAAGAAGAAAGAAGAGGACGCAGAACTGCTGTTGAACAAGAAGAAAGAAGAGTACGCAGACCTGCTGTTGAACAAGAAGAAAGAAGAGATCGCATAACTGATTAACGGTTGGATTGGAAGCCCGGATTGGAAGAAGAGAGCGTCACTCGCAGATAGCTTCGTGACTGCATCAGCATCAATTCCGTTCCAATACCAGAATTGTGAGATTTGATGCACATCAATGCATTTTCATCGTTGGAATATATTGCTGATTTGTGTTCTTCTGGAAAAAGACAGGTGAATCGTGTTTTCATCAGTGGCAGTGTTGTCTACATGATCTTTGCATCGTTGTGGCAGATTGATGTGGAAAATGGATTACGAGAGGCTGTCTTCAGGTTCTAGCCTGCTTGGATTCCTTGCTAAATGACCAGACATTTGGTATGATATTTTGACTGTTGGCCTTTTTACTTGAAGACAATCAAGAGATGTTCATATTTTCACAGATGAAAATAATCAGTAAAATATTATAAAATTTAAATGAGGATTGTGCGATAGTGAAGCAAGTATTATAAATATTGCAAATGTAATGTGCACAAATGAAAGGTACGATAAAACGAAATGTGTATGCACATATCAAAATTAAATGTTGCATACATCATGTTTAGTAGAGATGTAGGCCTAAGCTTACATAATGCACGTCAATCTTTTTGTGGCATTCAAAAATGTTTGTTGTGTAAAGTATAATTGCATTTATAAAAAATAAACAGCAATGAAACATTATATTGTTTTAATTTAGTATTATCATGCACATGGACAAATGTGTGCATTATTTCACATGCAAAAACTTCGAGCCAGAGTACAAAAATGTGTGTAAGATTTTTTATTGGATTGTTGTAATAAGCGGACAGCGCTTTGGGATTGCAGCAGTAGTCGCAAGTCAATCGAGTCGACATTTCTTTTAAAATTGAAATGAAGGGATAAAGTATTATAATATGGTCGTCAAAAAAATAAGATTTTATCACAAAATGTGTGTTATTGATTTGGATTTCATGATGAATTTAAATTTCTGGACAAGCGTTTGGTATTGCAGCTATAGTGCGCAATTAGTCAGGCGGCATTTCCATAAAAACATGGACATGTATAACTTAATTCATTATGTTCTGGAGAAATGGAAACTAGTGTGAGATTTTCATTGGAGACGAAATTTATAACATAAATTTTATTTGTATTTATGGCAAATGTACGTTTGGAGAATATTTTATAAAATGAATTAAAACGTGCATTAAAAAATTGTATGCATGGCCACGCGTTTTCTCGCCACCCAAAAATGGTGGTTTTGTTACGCTTTTCCAAATCGAGACTCGTTCAAATTGTTATATCTCTGCTTAAACAAAAGGTATTGTAGTGTGTTTGGTGTCTTTTTGTAGCTAAATGAGTGACCTAACAGACCTCCAAAGGAGAATTGTTTATCAGCTAAGATAGTGGAGTTATAATTTTTTGAGTTCAGAATGACCGAGGTGGTTGTTGTGGTGGTGGCGGTGGCGGTATGTACAAAGTCTATGAGAAATATAGATTTTGTGTGTGCACGTTGAATCAACTGATCATATCTTTGCATCCATATGGGCTACAGGCATGGTTAAGAGCTCTTGTGAAAGGTTATTATTATGCTAATTGTTTTTAATCATTTTGAACTCTTTATGATTGGTTTAGTCTATAAAATACAAACTTTTACGTACAAAACTACCCGTTTTCATATTAAACACTGTAGTAAGCAATGCGGATGTCTTCAAAATCTAAAAGTTGCTGTAAATATTTAATTACTTATCCTATCATAGTCAAAGTATACATTTTCTGAGAGGAAATTTGATGAGGAATCTAAATATGGACTTACTTTTTCTCTATGGGTTAGGGGTAAAATGTTTTAGCTCAAAATATGTTGAATTGTAAAAAAATTTGAACATATTTTGGGACACCCTGTATTCTGAGATTACCAAACAGCTGTGATTTTTTTTTTTTTTTTTTCCGTAGGATCCCCCTAACCTCTAACCAAATCAATGTTGTTTACTTTCAATTTATAACTGCAAGTTAGTAATAAGCAATGCATTAAGTGACCAATTTTTTATTTGGAATTTTTTTATTCCACCCTGTATAACTTCAAGGTCACCCTGTACAATGAGTTGAAATGTGTATATTTGAATTGCTTATGCCTTCAGCTTTTCAAAAATGTATACTTTTGCTAGTTTAGGGTTGATAGTTGTGTAGATATTCTAATTTGAAACTTGATTGGTGTAAAAATTCATAATATTTGTGATGTAACGCTAAGGGTGGCGAGTTCAAAACACACGACCGCATGAAATTATATTTATGCACACAAAAGAGGTAAATTTAACACAATTTAAATGTGCACTTTTAAGATGATTGACACAATCATATAGGAGTTCGGGGAGTGTCATGTAGTAATGTGCGTGATTAATTGCAATGCGCTCAAACTAGTAGGTCTACGCGGCGCGGCGCGCTATGTCCGCAGATTTGCGTAGCGCCATGATTGCGAATGTATTTTATTATTGGAATTCACTTTTGAATGTGACGGCAAAGTGAAACAGGCCTCTTCAATAATGTCCGACCGTGATGTCGTAAAACTATTTATTTGAAAAGGAGAGATGGAGAGAGGAATAAAGGACTCTAAGTCTAAGAATTATTGTAAACTTCAGCTTGATGGTGTGATAATTGTGTGATTTCATAGTTTTACTAAGAGTAAGAGGAGAAGCCGGCAAGCACGTAACATGGTGGCAGCGAACGTAACAAAGAAGAAGATCTTTGCTTTTGGTACGGACTGAGTCGGCAGGCCCTTCGGCTATAAACCTTCGACAATCAATGACAATGTAAATGATCTTCTCTTCTATCTGACAAGGTCAGTCAAGGTTGCAAGCTTGCACATGTGCACTGCCTCAGCATGAGGTAAATCTCTGGCCTAAAATGATTCCTGCATGCACGTCTTTGGAGTTGTTCAAGTGACTTTGTCTGATTTGTTCTGTGTTGTTTTAATTTAAGTACCGGTGCAGTAGTCCATTTTAAAAATCGCTCTTCTCGACTTCTGTTCATTTACTTAAATCACTCATGCACTGACTTACGCACATTGCCCATCATTTTCTAGTTCATGTCCATCATTCATGAACTTGATTGAAGACATGAATGATTCATGCCATCTTCAAAACAATAAGCCAGTTCGCAATTTCAGAATCATGATGCATTGTGGGTAATATTTGCCGATTTTTTGGAGATAAACACGAGGAGGCTGCAGTGCATTTCCAATGGCGGCGAACTTTGCACTTCCTTCAAAAACATATTTTTGTAAAACATTTTTATTCATTCCTACATATGTTAATATTTCCTGTGAAATACAAATATAAATTTCCTCATGAAGACCAAACTGTCAGCGAAATTCCAGTACAAAACGTTTTTTCCCTACGGAAGTTACGTCAAAGTTCACCCCATTGAAAATGTACAGTAGCCTCGTTGTGTTTATCGCTATATTTATTTGGCGACTTTGTTTCTGCACATGCGCAGTTGTAATTGCGAAAGGGCTTATTTCCTGGCCTTGCTTGAAATTATCAAATTTTTACTGATTGGCATTGCTTAAATTTATTTAATTAGGTCCGTTTTTAAATTAAAATCTTCTCTTCTCTGTTCATTTACTTAAATATTACTAGCATTTCTATTTTCTGATAAAATGACTTAGCATCTAGTCCCACCACATGCGGTTGAACAGCACAATGTCATACTGCATGTACACGTACATGAACATGTGCAATTAAATGGCAATACCATACCATGATGCGTGATCACTTTGTCTTTCGAAACCAACAAGGACTACAATTTTAATTTACGTATTTTTGACACTTAAAATATATAAACACGTTTCAATTTAAAGCAATCAAAAATATACAAACCTGCTGCTCTAGACCCGGTCCATTATGGCTGGTCCCATTACTCATAACTACAGAAATTTGAGGGAATTTCTACGGTAAAATTGTGGTATGTTTTGTCCAGGAAAAGAAAAGTTAGCGAGCCCCGACAGGAAGACAGCCTTGTTCGATTTGATTATAAATTCTAATTTAAGTCAAGACAAAAAATATTCTAAAAACAATTTTGTACAATATATCAATAAATTTATGAGTATCTAAATATTATTTTGCATAATTTTAGCCTAAAATATGAGGAATTTTATAATTTTCTCCCATATATATGTTTTTATCCTGTTGACCTTTGACCGTCCTTAAGTCCTTTTCGATCGTGGATCCAATCCGAAGTGGAATTGTGAGTGCCAAATGCCAAACAAAATCTACGTAATTCGTTATAATCCCTCATTTAAATCTGTAATAAAATCTGATTATAGTTTACGAAGGTTCGACCCACCATTACTGAATAATATTTTGGAAAACCTCCTACCAGATACAATTATGAATTAAGTTTAAAAACGGAACATGTAAACATGAAACGATACCCATGAAACACATAGATATGGCACTGCCATTGCCACTCATGCACAGCACTCATCGTCTCATGCACTGCATACAGGCTCCGGGATGTAGGCCTTACAATGTATTATCAGATTATGATCATGATAAATATGATCATGATAAATAACATATCATGATAAATGACATGGATATGATGTCATGGTATGGTCATGGATAAATAAAATAAGGACAAAAAGTCCATGCTCTGCCTCTGGCTGGGCCAAGGGCAAGGCTTACCTTAGTTAACTTGTCTTGGGGGCTGTCATTTTCTTTGGAAGGGGGTCATACTGTCTGGGGGGGGGTCATAGAATTTTAAACCCAAAAATAGGGGGGGTGGGAACAAATGTTTCCGAAAATAATATGGGGGTCTAGGTCCTGGGACACTCCAAAGACGAAAAAATAAATAACTTACAAAAAAAAAATTTTAATTTCTGAAATTTTTCGAAAATTTGGGGGTGGGACTTTACTCGAAGGTGGGACTATACTCGCGTCAGTACGGTAGTTAAGGGCTGGTGACAAAAAATATCAAGTTTAATGTCGCCAAATTCACCAATGTCGAAGCATGTTGCAGACCTGCCAACTGTCCTTCATTTTAAGGGACTGTCCCTCATTTGGGGTTTACCAAACTGAGTGAAAATGAGTGACCGTCCTGTTTTCTAAAAATTTCAGTGATGGCAAATTTAAATGTAAGAACAGCAGAAAATGTTACTTTGAAATTTGCTATAGCATTCTCTTGTGATAAATTCATACCTGCAAAACCTTCTCTGAATTCTGAAAGTATTGCACACCTCAAGTGTTTGAACCTGGTTTGTGTACACGTACAAGCTTTTGGTCTCAACTCAACTTTGGTAGGTTGGCAGGTCTGAATTGTTGCTCTATTCAGCACTTATCCCTGACTGGCCATGTAGCAGTTTCAGACAATAGCTACGGAATTATAATTTATTATATCAGGTTATCGGCCATTGACCATTTCAGATTTCACCATGGGTCGAGTGATCCGCGGACAACGTAAGGGTGCAGGTAGTGTTTTCAAGTCCCATTGCCATCACAGGAAAGGGCCAGCGCAGCTCCGTGTTCTGGACTACTCTGAACGCCATGGGTACATCAAAGGAATTGTAAAGGTAATTTAAGTACTATTGATTGACTTGGTTAAAACTCAGGTTTTTTATTTATAAATATAAAAAACAGATAATTGCTTAAAACAAAAGTAGTTTTGAAACTTTCAACAAGAAACTAATGAAGGAAAATTTTCATTGACCTTGCAGTTATTTTTGGTAACAATATGTTACCATCCTTGGGCAATATTTGAAAAAGTATGCAAAATTTATATTTTCTTCAAGGGTATATATTTGTAAGAAATACCTGTGAAATCTAGTCATTTTTGAAATGGGAAATATGTATTGAATAGACAAGAGGAAAGTAAGTGTCATTCTTACCGTGGAATTGCCCAGTTTCATACGTATAGATCCTGTACATAATGATAGAGGATCGTACATAGTAAAGTCGCTGGATGGGCGCTTATAGGGGCATGGGTGGTTAATGGAACGAATACGGTTAGTTAGTGATTTTATCAAGTTTGAAAAGTTCCTACCAGAATATTTATTGTTTTCATTCATTTTAGGACATTATTCATGATCCTGGTCGTGGTGCCCCACTGGCCAGGATTGTTTTTCGTGATCCACTGCGTTACAAGAAGCGCACAGAGTTGATGGTTGCTGCCGGGGAATGTACACAGGACAGTTCATCTATTGTGGAAAGAAAGGTGAGGTTTAAGACATGACATTATTGGTCGGTCAGTAAATTGGTTTCTGATAAAAAAATAAGGATCTTGATTAAAATATCCAAGTAGCACTGTAGCAGAGTGAAAGGCAATACAAGTGACGGGATCGTATTGTAGATGCTTTTTAAGCAATTCAAAATTCAAAATGGCTTTGCAGGTTCAGAGGCTTCGCAATATGAAAAGAAAACATGTTTGTTTAAGCTTCACCTTTGGCCTTATACAATAGCTGTAAGATCTATCTACAGTTCTGAATATTCATTTTTTTTTTTAATTTAAAGCTGGATACATAAATGTATGATTTCTTTAAAATTTAAAATTTGTTTTTTACCCAAAGAAGCTAAAATAATAATAACTGTCACTGTCAGGAAGGATTTCTGTCCATTTTAAGGGGAAATAATTTAGGTGCAAGTTGGGACATGGTAATCATTACTTACAGGTATAGCAAGAAATACGAAATGCCAATTATCTATTACCTTCTTCTTCAGCTACTTTGAACATTGGCAATGTTCTCCCAGTGGGCACAATGCCTGAAGGTACCATCATCTGTGGGCTAGAGGAGAAGACCGGTGACAGGGGACGACTTGCCCGTGCATCTGGCAACTATGCTACAGTGATTGCCCACAATCTAGAGACAAAGAAAACCAGAGTTAAGCTCCCATCTGGAGCCAAGAAAGTCATTCCCTCAACAAACAGGGCCATGGTTGGTAAGTTAACACTGAATTTACACTTAATAGCTTTGCAATAGCGAAGTGTTGCTCTTGAAAAGTAACAACGCTCTGAAATAGCATTGTATTTTTGAGACTGGCAGTTCGAAAGCAATGCATCACTCTTCAATTTTGCATAATACTAAATGGCCGAGTGATCAAAGTGAAGGTCACATTTGCAAATGACAGCTTTTTGCAAATTAGATAAATAATTTGCATGTAATCTGCATATACATGTAGTGTATTTTTATGACATCCCATGGTGATTTTTGTTGCTTTGAATTGATTTTCTTTTGTAAGATGATGATTGAGAATACAACATTCTATTTTCCCATTCTCTTGCAGGTATTGTAGCAGGTGGTGGTCGTATTGACAAACCCATGCTGAAGGCAGGCAGAGCTTACCATAAATACAAAGTGAAGCGTAACTGCTGGCCTCGTGTGCGTGGTGTTGCTATGAACCCAGTAGACCATCCACACGGTGGTGGTAACCATCAACATATTGGTAAACCATCAACAGTCAGGAGAGACAGATCAGCTGGTCGCAAGGTATGTACCATATTGTTATTATTTTCAAACCAAACTTACTTTTTAAAATGGCAAGGACTCTAAATTGGGGTTCCAAAGCAGTGGGTCACAGCCCCATTTGGGTCACTTGTTCAAAACATGTGTCGTAAGATTTACTAGGAATAATTAGCGCTCTATGCAATGCATGATCATTTTTGACTTGTGTTGAATGGTTGTTGCAAGCCTTCTATAAAAGGTTTGGATCTTCTGCTCTAAACAGCGCCATTCATTGGGTTTGAAATTTTCTCGATTTGGTTCCGTTCTGGTTTCAAACTACAATTCTAAATGATCACAACATGCAGTCTGTGGGTTGCAAACCAAGCATGAACCAGTAACAAAGGTATGACCGTACGACATATTCACTATGATGGCAAATGACAAAACCTGAAGATCAGTTGAAAATTTAAGGTAGCAATTTAAAGAGAGCTTTAAATTAGAATAGGTATAACATGTTATGTAATTTGAAGAATAATCCAATAAAATGGAAAGATAGGGGAAGGGAGGAATCAAATCCAGTAAAGATGAAATATCAGCTGTGAGCTTCTTTGGTACCAAACTCAAGTTTAAGGGATCTAAAATGAGCGTTTATTATGTTTCGACAGTATTTTTGTGGGACATGAGAGCACCTCAGACCTATCGAATTGCATTCTGAATACGAAGCATGTCTTTCTGATATCAAATAATTTTCTTTTTTTGAAAATCACAATATAATACAAATTTTATGACAAATTATAAAAATTTGATATTTTTCAAATTTGTGATATATAACAGTCCTCGAAGTAAATTATATAAATCTAATGACATATTCTTAAAGTGTATGTAGCAGGGAGGAAAAGCCGACGGTCAATTGAAAATTTTGACCTTTCATATTGAAGTTATGGATTTTTTTCCCAAAAAGACCTAATTTTTTTTGGTGTTTTGGGGAAAAAAATCCATATCTTCAATAGTAAAGGTCAAAATTTTCAATTGATCGTCGATTTTCATCCCACCTACATACACTTTAAGTATAAATCACCAGATTTATAAAGTTTACTTCAAGTACTGTTAAATATCAAAAATATCAATTTTAATGATTTGCCATAAAATGTGTATTAAATTCAATTTCAAAAAATCAAAATTATTTGATATCAGAATGACATTCTTCAGATTCAGAATGCAATTCGATATGTCTGATGTGCTCTAATGTCCCACAATAAATACTGTCCAAACGTTCATACCCCAGCCCTTAATTGAAGTTGTTGTTCTGGAAATGAGTGGAAAATTATACAGTGACAGCTTAGCAAAGTTAAAAAGTTTGTTGAAGTCTTTAAAAAGCTTGACACTGCAAGTCAAAAGAGCTTGATGCACTGCAATTTTATATTTACTAGCTGTCTCCTGTCTTTAGCAATTCATATATTAATTATTTGCTATTACAGTGGCAACTCGTTAACACAAACCCTCTTAACATGAAGTTCCTGATAACAGGAAGTATGTTTTACATTCCCAAGCGTACATTTCACATGTTTAGAACTGGAATTTACTGGATAACACGAACTCCTGATAACAAGAAGTAAAATTTGAATTCCGCACAACTTAGTGTTAATGAGTTTCCACTGTATTAGAGTTAAACTTTGTTTTTCCACAACAAGAGTTTTTCAATCACAAAATATTGTCTTCCATTCATTTTCAGGTCGGTTTGATTGCTGCTCGCCGTACTGGTCTTCTGCGTGGTACCAAGAAGGTCAAGGACACAGAATAGACAGAGTAGACCCTATATGAAAGACTTTAATAACACTCATCAAACTCGCACCAGGTTACTCATTCAAACTCACCACTTATCAAAGCCAATTTGCTCTAAACATCATTCCAAAAGCAACTACAGTAGTTGTTCTGCTAATTTCAATCGGTTGGTACTGCTAATTACATTGGAAAATACCTGGTTCTGAGACATCTAAGAATGATGCTCTGATTATTCAGGGGATGAATTGTCATGTTTAGAGCAGATTGGTTTGGTGCAAGATAACTGATTGCAAACTCTACACAAAAATATACAGTCATATCGGAAATAAAAAAATACAAATGTGGCAATAATAATGCCAAAAACAAGATGCAGTTTTGTGTGTTGTGTTTTAATGGATGTGTATGATTTGACTGCTGCCAGCAGAAACTACCCATTTTGTTTTTGTCTTGTCTGAAAGGAGGAAACTATTTTATAATTTACTTTTCTGGATGTATCAGGGTTGCTTTTTTTTTTTAAATCACTGATTCAAATCAAAATTTTTGATAAATTTAAGTTATTTCTTAAATTGACTGTTTTACTTTAAAACTAATGCTTCTACAACTTTTGGATATAATTATTAAGGTGGTACTACACCCCTGATTAATTTTGTGACTGATTTTGTATTTTCTCAAAAAATAACTACACACTGGTAACAAAAGTTATGTATATAGGGCAAGGAATCCAATTACAAGTGGTTTGTTATACAAATGTTAAGAAATAAGGTACATTCTAGCGGTACCTCTTTTATTATAAATAACATACCGCTTGTCTTGAGTCACTGAAATTCCAGTGTAGTAACTGGATTCCTTGCCCCTATAATATACATAACTTTTGTTCCAGTGTGTTATTATTTTTTGAGAAAAAATGCAAAAAATTTATCAAGGGGTGAAGTACCACCTTAACATACCTCTATTTATCTATTTCTAAAATTAATCTTTTTCAAGGTGCACCCCACCCCCTGGCGATCCCTAAAAAAAAGGAGGGGAGGGAGGGAGAGAAGAGAGGGGGAGAAAGGGGATGCAAACTAAATTCAGTTCGTAATATAGGCCCTGTTTGGCAGGTATATTGGGCCTACAATGATGTTGGTCAGGCGCGTTGAGGTGATGTGGACATAGAACTAATGATTTTGCAAGATCGACAGAATAAATGCGCATCCCATCGCCCCTCTGTACCGCTCCATTCATCAGCAGTGTAGATAAGCCATGGGCATAGGCGTAGATCCCAGGGGTGATGGGGGATGAATCCCTAGTATATTGATAGGGGGATGGTCCATACAATCACCCCCATGTGGACACCTGTATGTGGGTTTTCAAATAAAAAAGTGCCAATTTTTGCGCGCTTCGGGCGAATTTATTCCACTTTTGTACCACACTTCACCAGTTTAGTTTCAATATTTTTGCGCGCGCATTTGTAGCACAATCTGGTTTTGTCACCAAAAGGTGCTGGATTTCCTATACTTCAAGAAATATTTACAACCCCATCCCCCATTATTAAAAGGAAATCTACGCCATAGGGCATGGTGGCAAGTCAGTCCCTTCCCACTGCTCAGTCGGCAGAAATGTTATGACAAAATTTACTATTCCTTTTTGTCTATTTTAGACCCCATTTTGGAATTTTAGCATCAAAATAGCAAATTTTCACGCACGTTATCAAAGTTTCGTGCACTTTCCCCGGTATTAAAAAGGAATTCGGGGGACAACTTGGAGTTACAGTGTGTGGGGAGGGGTGCCTTTTATCCGAAGAGCCAGGGGTGGCAATCATGTTGTGCACGGGGGCCAGCAATCCTGCCATATACCAGCAAAATTTATTTCTCGACACCCCCATGAGAAAATGTTCTAGCGATGGCCCTGTTCTGAATACGAAGAACGACCTGATATCAAATTGTGTAGATTGTTAAATTCGCGATAAAATACAAATTTTATGGCAAATTATTAAAAATTGATATTTACAGGGGTGCGAGTCTGGATTTTTTGTGCCTGATATTTACGCAATTTTAAAGATTTTCAATCCCTTTGGGGTATTTTTGCCAAATTTCACTCTTTTTTTTTTTTTTTTTTTACTATTTTCTGGATATTTTTATTTTTTTCTGGATATTTCACAAGCTTTGAATCACACCCCTGATTTCAACAATCCACGAAGTTTATCATTTTAATGCTATTTCCTTGAAGTGTATGTACCTGGGAGGAAAAGCTGATGATCATTTGAAAATTTTTCGTATTAGAAATATACATTTTTTCCCAAAAAGGACTTTGGGGGAAAATGTGTAGGCTACATATCTTAAATACGAAATGTCAAAATTTTCAAATGATCGTCGGCTTTCTCCCAGCTACATTCTTTTTTTAAGTCATATCAGTAGATTTATAAATTTTACTTTGAGGACTGTTAAATGTGAAAAAAAAGTATTAATTTTTAATAATTTGTCATAAAATGTGCTTCCCCAATTTCAAAAAGTCAAAATTACTTGACATCAGAGGGACATTCCAGGTATTTAGGAAGCAATTCGATATGTTTGATGTGCACCCATGTCCCACAAAAATGCTGCAAACGTTGCTATCCGATCCCTTAAATGTTTTGATCATTGACGGTCGTGCTTGTTCCTGTGATTTTGGTGGAAGTCATAATAGAAAAAAGCCGTAGTGATTAATTGGAAAACTACAGGCCTACTCATGGTTTGAGGATATGAAGTTGCTGTTGTACTTGTAACACCACATACAGTAACAAGAGGCTAACTTTTTATTTCTTAATTTATTGGAATATAATACGACATACATAATATAATATATAATAATATACAGTAATATAATACAGATCTAAAAAAAATAATTATGACAAAATCGTGCATCACAGGATCAGTAAGTGCACCAATGGTTTGAGGCAGCTTCCATAGGTATGGTACAAAGTAATTAACATAATTATACTCCTCAAAGTAATTAAAGGATCAAAAAATGACATTCAACATTTTTCAAAAACAAAATTGTCTTTGAAGAAGTTTCAAGTTCCAGATGAAACAGCCAGGACTAGGCGTTTTACAGTGTTTAGTAGAGCATGGACAAGGTCAGATAATATAAAAAGATATTTCGATTAGGTTGATCAAGATAATCTGGATGAAATTTTTTAATCCTTTAACATGTTTAATTCACGGTAAGAAGTCGCCAGTATTCTTTTATTACATACGTATTGTTATCATTGAGTCGTCTGAAGGGGAGACATTCCCAGCAAGCATAAAACGTTTTTCACATTTTGGTTAACATTTGTACAGTTTTTGGTCCTTTCAATTCATAACTCAATATTTTGGTATGGTCTCAATGTTTATCGTATAAAAATTCGCACAAAGAAAAGTTTGCCAAATCTGTGACCAGAGTAAATTGTGGGATAGAATTTTACGACGGGAGTTATTAGAGAGCTTGCGAAATGACGTTACGTTAACTTTAACTTTAACTTCTAGAGGATTAAAGAGGATTATGTATTCAAACCCATCTTGGTTTTGAATACATAATCCTCTATAATCCTCTAGAAGTTAAAGTTAAAGTTAACGTAACGTCATTTCGCAAGCTCTCTAATAACAATTAGCACGATCCCGGGAGCCTGATTAATAAGTTTTTAGCGGGTTCGCCGTCGGACAAGTTTAAGGAACTGTCAAGCTTTCGTCAGGAGTAGTTCTGATTTCTTCAGGACAAAGTAGGCCTACCTAAAAATGAGATATGCAGGCCGCCCCTGATGTAAAGTGGCTCTGAAAAGAGCCGTTCACTGATTTTAGACCATCCCTTGTCAACCGAGAACAAGCAGACCTCACCTGTCTTCTGATGCAACTGCAGAGTTAGCAAGAAAATATACTGCGCCAAATAAGTATCCTTACACTTGGAAAAATAATCATAATTTCAGAACTGAACCATATTGGGGAAATTTGTTTTTAAATAGATGCGCTATCCAATTCTGCACATTTTGACACCACATAGAATCCAATTGTGACCTCAAAAAGTAAAGTTACAAGCAATTGAATAGACGAAGGTCCAGATTTAAAAGTGACAAAGTGTCCTATACAAGGCGCAAAAAGATTCCAACAAGCTCAACAAAGAGATAACACAGTTTCTTCAATGAAGCATTGTTTAAAGCAGTTTTTATTTCAGTTTTTACTTCTCTGTACTTTTCATAACTTTCATTTTATTTATCAGCTCTTTTGTTTCAGTGTTCTTTTGTTACTTTTGTTTTAAATGAAAGGCATGCACAAATTAGCCATTCACCACTCTCAAACCAGATGTCTAGTCCGTGGAATTTTGAATAGACCAGTTTGTCACTTTTAAAACTGGACCTTCGTCTAATCAAATGCTTGTAACTTTGCTTCTGGAAGTCACATTGGATTCAATGGGGTGTCATAATGTTCCGGATTAGATAGTGCATCTATTAAAAACACAAATTTACCCCCAATATGGTTCAGTTGTGAAACTGTGATTATTTTTCCAAGTGTAAGGATACTTTTCTGGCGCGGTATAGGTTGTCCGTATACCTCTTATGTGATTATTAAATAAATAGACTACCGCCTATAAATAAATAAACTACCGCCTAGCCTGGCCTTTTCAGAGCCATCAGCATAGGTAAGGGACGGCCTACGTGTCTCATTCTTATACGTTGTCCTGAAGAAGTCAGAGCTATACTCCTGACGAGAGCTTGACAGTTATAAACTTGTCCGACAGCGAAACCGCTGAAAGACTTATTTAATTATTCTTTAAAAAAAGAGGAATTGATTGGTGAAATTTTTGCTGCATTGCCGATCGAGATAGCAAACATACTAGGTATTAGGTCTAGGTAGTGCTAAGTATTCCTTATTTATGATAAAAAGAACCCCATTTCAAATGATTTTTGTTAATTTTAAGCAACGGAACTCCAAATAAAATTTTTGTTCGTAATTCCTTTTCAGTATAGGCCTATGTTGTAGGTAGTTCAAACTAAATTGTCAGAATCCTCGTGTCAAATTAATAGCAATATTTTGGTGTGGATTTTAACCAAATGTGTGGTTATACCAATTTTGACCCCCGTGTAAGCTCGTGTAAACTGTGACATCTGAAAACTTATAGGCCTATGTGCATAACTGGCTACTAGCATTGTGAATGAAACGTGCTGGTGCAGCACTTAAACATTTAACTTAAACATGCAAGTGCGAGGGCTTTCAGCTAGACTTCTCCAGGAGACTTCTCCATAGTCCATTTGCCCATCATGCATAATTGCAGTCTATATACATGTAGTTCACTTAGTTGTGCTTGATTTAAATTGATTTACCCGTTTTGTTTAAGCTTGTTTACTTGGGGACCGTACGGTCACTGAAAATCTGACCACAAGTATATGCTTATATTTTGTGACAAATTTAAGACTGGCAAGATAATAAAACTGGTTCGGCACATTTTATAAATCGTACATTGAACCAGAAGATATTTCTCATCTTCTCTGATTGAACAAGACAAAATTATTTTACTGTCTTTGTCACATAAGAAAATATACATGGTCTATGTAAATTTTAATTAGTATACAACTTAGATGTTGTTCACTCCTTATACTACATCCTGTTTCTCAGAACTTGACTTTGTAGGCATTTTCTGACCCATGCCTTCCCAGTATGAAGATGTGAAAAGTCCTTTACTTTTTGCTGTTCTTGTTACGAAGTTTCCGGCCACCATACTACCGAAGTGTGTTACTCCACCATTACGACCGAGAGGCACAAATATCACATCAAGGTCTGTAAAAGGATATAAAATCACACAGGGTTAATCTTGCATGTTTTTGACTGAGAAAAGCGGTATGCAAAACCACAGATTATAGAACAGTGGTTGTGGGCGCCCAGGACAAGGATACAGAATGGCGCCCGATTTTGTAAAAATATTGTTTACCGACTGAAATTGTTTGTTTGCCCATTTTTTTGCCCAGGGCACTCGATAATCGTTAGGCTGTTTTGTTTGACTGAGTGATTGGCGCGTGGATTGGCGTTTAACCATGAATTTGTATTCGGTTGCAATTTTGTGGGCGATGAGCGTCGAGCGCGAAGCCAGAGCGAGGGGAGGCCTGCCCCTGAGGCTCTCGCTACGCTCCTGAGTCTGTCTGTAACACTCTAGCTCTTGATCAGAGCCCTCGCAGTACCTTAGAAGATCCAGAGATCCCCAAGTAAAATAAACCCAAGCAAGTGACTAGTATTAGTAAAGAAAATGTATATAGGCCAATCCATTCTGTAAAAAATTAATACCACTCCCATGCATCACCCAGCAGTACATGTATTTGTACAGAGCTTGCCGAAGGCAAGCTTCACTATAGGCAAGTCACCAACAAGTAAAGTAGGACCACTTACAGATCACTGTCTACCTGAGATATTGGACTACCCCACCCACCAACCGCGAAAGTCCAGTGACCGACGCGCAGTGTCAGAGGGCATATGGCATGGTTTTTTCATTTTTTCTTTCAATTGGATGGAAAATAGGTTGGCTTTGGAGCAAAGCTATAACACTCATGATTATTCGGCTTTCGCGTAGTTCAAATTTCGGGTTTTAGTTTGGTGCTGCATGTTCTGATCGGATATCGGTCTTGGTCCTCTTGAATGATGTTAACTTTGTATGCATGAGAGCACACTCGGTGTTTTATAGAGCAATCGCCGAAAAATAGATCAGTGTAGGCCTAGATAACTTACCAATGCTGTATTTTTTTAAACCACATTTCCCGTCTGCCTGGATTTGGAGATTTTTTGCAACAATTTCAGCTTGACAACCAGCCTTGAATGCCATCTTAGCCTGACTATCTGCAGTAGAGCAGTCGCCGATAGCAAAGACATCTGTGTAACCTTCAACACGAAGAAATTCGTCAACTTTCAGGCACCCGATTTCATCAAGTTTGCCACCTAGAAAAACATGTACAAGCATGATAAGAATAATAAATGAAAGTATTATCAGGCATGAACGTTTTCAGGTTTGTTGCCCAAATTTTACGTAATTGTATTCATTTTCAGCCCGCTTTTAGGTCTTTTGTGCCATTGCACGCTATCTTTCAGGTTTTTTTTTTTACAATGCTCGGGTGGGTTTTTTTTCCAGTTTTTTTTAATAGTTTATTCTCATGCGGCCATGCGTTTTGAGTTGGGCCAGTAAATAGGTGGATATGTTACATGCGCCTAAGTGGTACACCCTGTGTCATTTTAAAGTGCATTTTTGGATTCCTTGGGTCATTTGCAGCAAGAAAATGTATACTTTTATATATGTTGGGTATAATATGTGAAAGATATGGATATCTAAATGAAAAAAACATGCAATTTTCATCTCGTGAAAACATGTAACGCATTACCGGCCCAACTCAAAACGCATGGCCATGCCTGTATATTTTCAAACATCTGTAACTGTAACTTTATAGTTTAACTTTAAATTTACAGTGGCATAACCAGCGGGATGCCCCCGATTTCAAGTCCAGTTACACCACTGGTAAAATAAGATTCTTTCTATTTATTTTATTATTGATAATGCTTCGGAATAAGCAGATGAATTTCTATGCTCTTACTGAATGCCTCGGAATAAGCTGATGAATTTGTCTTTAGACCGATACAAGCAAACACCAGATCAGCTTCCAACTGTGACCCCTTGTCCGTCTGTACTGTGCATCTTGCAGAACCGTCTGTGGGTAGATCATCCAGGTTGGTAACTCTATGTTCTGTGGACGACATGAATATTTCAAAGACAACAAGACAAAAGACAACATGTGTTTTCTATCATCACTGTAATGCCAGGATACTCTATAGTTTTACGTTTTCCCGTTGTGAAAATCGCAGCTGCAATTTTGCTTCGGCAATAGGGAACAAAGTCAACAAAGCCATTTTGCAGCCGAAATAACGCAAACCTATCCACACTTAGATTGTAGGTCCTAACATCCACCATTTATCTGTGCAGCTCCCCAAATTCTATTAGGTGAAGGAAGTTTTTTGAAAGCAGGAGGAAACTGGAGATCCCGGAGAAAACCTGCGAGAGCGAGCATGGAATCGGGATAACCCGTGAGTCCTTGGGCCGCGCCGGGGCTTGAACCCGGGACCTCAGTGGTGCAAAGCGATCGAGGGAACTACCACTGCGCTAACTCACCCTCCACTTCGAGGCTTTGTGTTCCCCTGAACGTTTTCGGTATGTAACAACGACAGACGCCTGGCCAGTGACAAATAAGCCGCTACAAGCAACGGAAAAATATAACCTTACATGCCTGCTCATTCGTAAATGTCTCGTTTTTCCCTTTTCTGGTAGCTCAACAACTTCACAAGCCAGAACTGAAAGCTAAGTTTGCAATCATTCAGTCAATTGATTGGTGCATACTTACCGAACAGAATTTCCACTCCCATTGCCTCGAGTTCGTCACGCAGCCTTTTCTTAAACTTGTCGTTGAAGTTTCCATTGTCAATCAGCGACGATTTTGAATGAATGAGTGTTATCTTTTTGTCTTTTGTGTCAGTTGCGATTTCACCAGCTAATTCTACACCAACTGGGCCTCCGCCAATGATGACGATATCTTTAGCAGCGTTGATCTGAAACGAAAAGTAAGATCAAGTGCAATGATAACATCGTCCTGATTCCCGAAATCGGTTTATGGTCAATAATACCAACATTCACCTTCATTTGTGGCTCAAATAGTCTGAAATTGAAAAAACTTTCGCACACCACATCATGCATAATCTGAGACTATTCGTCTCAGGACTAATATACCTGAAAAAAAAACACCCGGCACAAAATAATTTATGCTCGTGCGACCTAAATTTATGGTGGATTTGGACAAATGCCGTGTTTCGTACATGGGAAATAATTATTTACCTTGTCAACAAAACTGTTGTACGTCTCTATGGCTTGCGTTGTATCATTTACAGAAGGATCGACTCTGGCGGGAAAAGCACCGGAACTTCCAGTAGCCAATACTAAATAGTCGTAACTGATTTCGTCCCCCGTCTCGAGTACCACTTTTTTGGCTTTTGCATCAACACTAACCACCGTGCCTTTCTTAAAGCTCTCGCCATATGTTGGTGCATATGGGATGAAAATCATATTAGCGTACCCTTCAAAGATAGAAAAAACATGATAAGGATAAAACAGAGGCAACAGATGACACACCGGGACGACAGAAAACAGTGTCGTGCTTAAGGGGGGGGGGGGGGACTCAAAGAAAAAAAAAGAAAAGAAACGTTCCTTGATCTCAGTACTGTAAAAATACGCATGTTCGGTAAAAGTGGTATAAAAATTATTGTGTAAAATTGCCAATTTTGGCGACCCCAGTGTTTAACAACTAAAAATGTTTGTTTGCGTGCTCATTAAAAAAAAATGCTCACTGGGGCAGTCTGGGCAAAATCTTTTATTCCCCCCCATCCCCGAAAAAACGTTTAGTAGGCCCTACAGTAGGCATATAAACAAGTAAACTTAGTATCAGTAAAATAGGAAAAGTGAGTGAGTGAGTCTATTAAAGGAGGATTTCGTGATCCTATAGCATCCTCGTTTTATGACATTTTTCAGTAGATATCCACGAAAAAATCCCCCAAATTAAAATTGATTCCGATTTTACGTTTGCGAGTTATTCATGATTACACTGCTCTATCGGCCAACTGTTGTATATCGTTCTGGTATATCAGAGCAAAATTCAAATAAAAGTTGTTGGGGGGGGATGATGAAATGCCCTTTTAATATATCTGACTAATCGACCAACTATTATAAAAAACTTAAATTTTCATAAACATGATAAACAGGTTATAAGGCAAAATAATAATCTGTCTCAGAAGACCTTGTTTTTCTTTCAGGTTTTGGAGGTTTCAATTTGGGTGTTGTTGTTTTTTGTCATCAGAATAAGAATTTTGAAAATGTGGCCGCGAATCGACAAAAAGAGTGAACAAAAAATGTAAAAAGATTATACTATTTAAAATAAAAAATGTGAGACAAACCTTTTGCCTAATAGTAATAACACGTCAGATTATATACATACCCTTTTCCACAACAGCTCTGAGTGCACCAACAGAATGATGAAAACTGTCCTTAGGATCAATCAACGTGAACTTGCATTTCCTTTCTTCAGATAGTTGGCCAAGGCAGTGCCTCCATATCCTCCACCTACAATCACCACGTGCTTGTCTTGCAAATTTGAACTAGATCCTCCCATTATGTATAGCGAAGATTATAATACCTTTGAATTCAAGTACAAAATGCCTGACATTAAAACAAAACAGTATCTCAAGTAGTAAATATGCCTCAATGCGCATAAAACTTGCGTGCGTTAACATGGTCAGGTGTTTTTTTGCATGGCCAAAGGAGGAAAGCACACGTGGGAGGAAAGGTAAGCGATTTGGCGGACTAATTATTGCACAACCACTAAGTGGATGTAACTTTGGATGTAGGCCTATACGGTACATAATTATGTGAATCAAAGAAGCATATTTGTGTTGTTTAAAGCCATATGTAGCGTGTACGATCTTTTTTTTTGGGGGGGGGCATATTAATTATAATGATGTTCCAACTTTAATACACGTTGGATTCAGCCATTCATTGTGTTTTAGAACAGCAGAACAGGTTTGAATTAAAGTAGGCCTAAGTCATGCAACACAATTAAGCGGCTAAGTGAGTTTTCTTCATTGGTTTGGCTTAAAATGATCAGAACACTTTCCTGACGACAGTTGTTAGGGCCTACTAATAATATTTTATATCAAGTTGGCAAAGAGTAACCAAATTAAAATTTGACCGAAATCGTCTATTAAGGTGATGCTACACCCCTTGATAAATTTGTGACCATTTTTGCATTTTTCTCAAAAACTAATAACACACTGGTAACAAAAAGTTATGTATATTATAGGGGCAAGGAATCCAGTTACTACACTGGAATTTCAGTGACTCAAGACAAGTAGTTATTGATCAAATATTGGTTTTCCCTCCTTTTTGACTGTAACTCCACAACTGTTGTATGTGCTGAAATAGACTTTCCAGTGCAGTAATTGTAGTCCTTGCCCCTATAATATACATATCTTACTTGTCACCAATGCGCTATAATTTTTGAGAGAAATGCAAAAATAGGCACAAAATTGGTCAGGGGTGTAGTAGGCCTACCACCTTAAGGCAACAAAATATGGTTACTACAAAATGGTTTTCTCTCGACTGCATAACTTTAAAGAGGAAGCCCCGCCAGAGCAGTTCAACTGGGGTGAACCAAACCTGCCTGGTTATCAAATTGATCAGTGACAAGGATATCTCTGAATTTGACAGGTGTCAATTGAGGCAATAACATTAAAAGATCAATTAGCATATCAGATATAACCTTGTCACTGATTGATTTGATAACCAGGAAGGTTTGGACTTTGGTTTATCCCAGAGGAACTGGTCTGGTGGGCTTTCTCTTTAAGACACACCCTGTTAGTGTAGTCCACCATGCACCACCACCACCATAGGCCTAGTTATACCTATGTCTTCTAAAAATTAATTTTGCGAGTGCACGCTGTAAACGGAAAGCTTACACTGTATGCTTGGTTGGTCTGGGCACTGAATACACTGTCGCTTAAAAATACATGTAGTATCACAGTAACACTGCGAGAATTATACAGTTTGTACAATATCTAATGTGCCTGCATTATTATGGTGTATAAATTATTCATATGGAAAATCACTTTCACTGTATCCGTCAACGAGCGTTTTTATTAAAATACTAGTGTTGCAAGGTGTGTGCCACCGATTGATCATTGCTAATAATTTTATACGGAAATATTACAAGAATATAGTCAAATATTACTTACCTGTATCCAGTAATCATATATCATGTATAACCAATATAGCTTCGAAATTGAAATGCCACTTTGCTCTTGGTTACCGCTATTTATGATGATTTATTAAAAATAAAAATATATTATTATACCTTTTCGTAACAACCATGTGATGCTGACGATTCTAAATTTTAAAAAAATCCTTGAGAATAATACAACAGAGAAGTCATGCGTGCTATCGCATTACGTGCGTGTAATACAAGCGTACACGTATATGAAAAATATGACTGTGCAGATTTCTAGTGGCATGACGTACAGAGCAGGGACAAAAGATAAGAGATTTTATAGATATTCGTTATTATTTTCAGGCCCGTACGCAGGATTTCATTTGGAGGGGGAGGCTGATTTTGAAAAAGTGGACTTTTTCCAGGGGGGGGGGCGATTTTGTGAAAAGTGGACAAAATTTGGACCTTTTGTCCAAAAAAGCGTAAAAAACCCGATTCTGAAATTTTGTATACTTTTTGATCCCCCCTAAAAAAGGGTGGATTTTTTTGATCCCCCCTTTTTGTGGTCTAAAATTTTGTTGATCCCCCCTTTATGTCCTAAAAAAGAAACCAAAAATATACATCATTAACAGTGGTATAGATTTCTTTTTGTCTTTTTGACATTGGGGTTTAGTTGGAGAAAATTTGTTGAAGTCCAGTGAATCCAGCACCTTTTGCCAACAAAATAAGTTTATGGTACGAAGCCCGCAAAAAATTGCCATATTGAAGCTAAACTGGTGAAATATAGTACAAAACCGGAATTGATTTGCGCGAAGCGCAAACAAATTGCCACTTGACCAAATATGGGTTAATTAGAAACCCAGGCGTCAACATTGGGGGGATGATTGTATGGACCAGCCCCCTATCAAAATATTGGGGAGAATATCCCCCAAGATCTACCCCTATGGTCATTAACTCACTAGCTAAAAATTACCGTTTTGAGTTATTACCGGTACTCATTGGAGTCAAAGTGTTACACCCAAATTGTAAAGTGCGCACATTTTGTTGATTTGTAACTTGAGATTACAAAATTGAATACTTAACATTCATGCGCGCTGGAATGTACATGCCTTCTCGTACATTTACCCCGGAATTTTACCCTCAAATTTTTTTGGCCCCCCCCCCCTATTAAGGACTGAATTTTTTTGCCCCCCCCCCCCCTTTGTAGGACCCAAAAATATTTTGTTTTGATCCCCCCCACCAAAGTATTTACGAACACTCCCTAAAGTGCAAGTGTTGTATTAAAGTAATTGATAGGCCTATGTGGATATTGATATTGGGTCAGCCCATCCAGCATGGTTTAAGTGGGCGAGGGTAAAGGTTTGTTGACAACCACATAAACACAATTATTTACTTTGTTGCACAATAACAAACATGGTCACGGCCAACAATAAGCTTTTTGAACAATTTTATTAAATTAGGGATTCAATCATGTTTCACCGTTATTGGTTTTTTTTTTGGTTTTTATTTTTTATATTTTTTTCCTTCCTGTTCCTGATAATCTATACTATATAAGTGCCATTTTAAATTTTGGTCATCTTCTTCATTTTAACATTTCTTTATAGCTTTGCATTGGGCCTATTGGCTATTTTTTTCTAAGCGCGCAAATTATAGCCGTTTTGCCCCGGATTTTGCACTGAATCCTCATATTGCCGTACTGAATCATCATCTAGAACGCGTGTTAGGTAATGTTTTTTGGAACATTATTATTTTGCATGTTTTTTGCTTTGCTTGCTATCTTCTGTAGATAGCATTTAGGGCCTACAAAGAAAATGATTAATACCTCTATTTAAGGGTATACGAGGTATCGTTGGTCGAAGCAGCCAAATTTATTGTTGTTAATGAGTTATGTACGTTTTACAAAAGTGTTGTTGTTCAGCCCTCTTTACAACATAACTCAAGAACCACAGGACCTAACTTATGTTTCTTTAGTACATAGGCCTATTTCTATAGAGGTTATCCACTTCACTCATGTGTGACTTCTAAGAAAAGGCGCTGGTTCCCGTAGTATTCCTCATTCAAACTAATTCAATGCACGACCTCGGAGTTACCTGCACGAATTTGGCGGGTTAGTTTGAAACAGTCATGGTTGCACATGCAGGTACTTCTTTTGAAAGTCCTAAACAAGGTATAGCAGTCGTTGATAGGATATGCAGCTTATAGAACACGGATACCCTCTATTGTCTCTACCCTTAAAACGTTGCCAACTCAAGAAAATTCGATTTGTTGTCAGTTTTTGTTTTCAATACACTGACTGGCGAAACCAGGGTATATAGCGACCGATTCTTCGGTTTTGCTCAAAACGATACACTTAATATGCTTCCATACACGCATTCCACTCTCATTCTGCACTAGCCTACAGTCTTCTCTCTCCACGCATATGTCGTAGGTTATTTTTCCTTTCAAAAACTTCGCTGTACCGATTTTTATAATTATAAAATCAGTGGCGTAGCGTGGGTCATCATATGGGGGGCAAGCAGTTTTACGGCAATTTTCCTGTGGGATTTAAAACAAATTCAGATCGATTGGGGGCATGTGCTCCTATGACGCTACGCCACTGTATAAAATCTAAGATGGCAGCATCCGAACCAAGCTTGTTTGACGATGAATCTCTTTTTGACGACAATGGTGTTCTCAAAAGCGGTCAACCTTCTTATTCGTCTCAGGTAGGCCTATAAATCGCCTAGATCTTCAGCTCAACCGCTACCTGGAAAAATTAACACGTGAAAACTTCCGTCTGATGAGATACCAATCTGATCGCGTTCGCGAAATTGTGATCAACCGGGATAAAGTCAAGGCTTTTCTTGACTATATAGAATATACGTCTAACGTCTTAATCATTATCAACAGCAAATCCGTCCGAAATAGATAGCTATAGATTGCACCATGTCTTCCTCTTCTTCCAGTTTCTACACCTTTCCCTCATGCATTGCACGAGGATTGGAAAGCTACTACCAGCAAGTATGAAAAGAAACTGCACAAGAAAGTTATCAGTTTCAGTTTCAGTTTCAGTTTATTTCACCTTTAAATAATTTTTACAGAGTAAAGCAAAATCATATGGTAGGAAACCAAACAGAGCAGAGCTCGACAATTTTAGCCACCCTTTACAATATTAAGTTAAACATTCAGGACGAAACACAATCAAAGACGTATGAGGACATAATTATGTGCAGACAAAGACCGGACAGGACACGTGAGACAGACAATGTTGGCTATGGTTTAAGATTACCTATTATACATAATAGTAATAATACTTTTAAAATTACATGATGAAACATTACCCAAACTAACGAGATTATTTATAACGAGATAATAACTCAGATTTGTACTTATTTTTGAAGCTTGTCAGAGTAAGTGAATTTTTGGTATTTAAACTAATATTGTTCCATAGTATAGGCCCTTGTCGTCTAACAGTGTTACGGGCTAAATCATTTTTCAAATGATGAGCTCTATACATTTCCGATGACCTAGTATTATATGCATGGATCGTACTAGCTTTAATAAAATAATTTGAAAAAATATCTGGTAAAAGATCATTATAAAATTTATACATGAAAATTGCTTTCTGCAGTTTGTGGATACCATAGACTGTGAGACTATTTAATGAAGCAAAAAGGGGCGGAGTGTGGGCAAGAAAGTGAGAATTTGAACACAATCGAATTATTCGCTTTTGCTTAATGTGAATTTTGTTTAAGTTACAGTTATTTAGATCATCCCAAATAATATTACAATAATTAATGTGTGGCAAAACCAAACTTATATATAATGTAAACAATGTTTTTAAAGGTAGGACATGTTTGAGCCGAAATAAAATACCAGAATATTTGGACACAATATTAGCTATATATGTTGTGTGGTGGTTCCAAGTAAGGGACTCATCCAGTGTGATTCCAAGGAATTTAATAGAAGAAACCTTTGAAATTGATACATTGTCAACATATATGGCCGAGTTGTGATATCTTCGATTGCTAAATCTGTTTTTAAAAATAAGATATTTTGTTTTATTTATGTTGAGTGATAATTTATTTGCCTTAAGCCAGTTGCAAATGTTACATAATTCTTGATTTATTGTGTTGATAAGATAGGTAAAGTCTTTATGGAAAGCCAAGAGATTAGTGTCATCTGCGAAAATTATAAATTTGAAAAACTTTGAGGCGTAAACAATATCGTTCAAATATAGGATGAAAAGTAAAGGACCTAAAATTGAGCCTTGAGGAACGCCGCAAGTTGAATGAATTAATGATGATTTAACGTTATTAAATGAAACATATTGTGGCCTATTCATGAGGTAGTTCCTGAACCACTCGAAGGCAACGCCGCGTACACCGTAGTGAGTTAGTTTGGATAGAAGAATGTCATGGTTTAGCGTGTCAAATGCCTTCGAGAGGTCCAGGAAGATACCAACACTGTGCTGATTGTTATCTAAGTCAGTGACAATTTTGTTGTATGCATCCATAATAGCCATAAAAGAAGAATGTTTTGGGCGAAAACCAAATTGAGATTGATGCAAAATATTTAAACTTGAAATAAAACCATATAATCTAGTGTGCACAACTCGCTCAAGAATTTTCGAAAAAACAGGGAGGACGGATATTGGCCTATAATTGCAAAATTTGTGCCGGTCATCGTTCTTGAAAATAGGAATAACTTTGGCCATTTTAACTGATTTGGGACAATGCCGGTGGTTAATGACAAATTAATTATATGAGAAAGAGGAGAAGCTATGATTGTGCGTACGTATTTAACAATATCGGGTTGTATTTCATCAAAGCCACTACTTTTACCCGATTTGAATGAACGGCAGATATCTATTATTTCCTCTGGGTCAGTTGGAGTAAAAAACAGAGAATTAGGCCTATTTGGGGAATTAATATTGTGCAGAAAAGTATGAAAATTTGCACCAGGAGTCTGGATTTTGCGAGCTAGGTTAGGACCAACATTAGCAAAATAAGAATTGAATTTATTTGCTATTATGTTTTGATCTATTATTTGCTCCTGGTGAGCATTATCATCATAGAAAAATGACGGTAGGGGTGTTTATTATTGCGACCGAGAATATCATTTAGGGTATTCCAAATAAGTTTAGTGTTATGTTTGCAATTTTCGAGTTTGTTCGCATAATGATTCTTTTTGGCGGTTCGTATAAGGGTAGTAAGTTTGTTGCGGTAAGAAATATAAGCATTTTTATTGCTTGGTGAAGGATGACCAATATATTTTCTATACAGCTTTTCTTTCCTATGAATTGATTTGAGAATTAAAGATGTGATCCATGGTTTACGTGGTATATGCCGGTTACGTGAATTTCTAGTACCACGTGCCTTAACGGGAAAATGAGTGTTATAAATACGAAGGAATTTACTAACAAATGCTTCGTACGACCCATCAGCAGATGTCATATCAGTGACAAACTTCCAATCAATCAATTTCAAATGATTATAAAAATGTTCAATCGAACTTTGGTTATAAGTGCGAGTAGTGCCGATGTGTGGTTGAATAAAACGAAGTGGCATTGATTTTGTACATTGGAAGATTGGAAAATGGTCAGTTAGACCCACTACACACACACCTGATTTGATTTGATGGGTAAGAACATTCGTACAAATATTATCAATCAAAGTTGCAGTAGTAGGTGTCACTCTGGTGGGTATATCAATTAATGGATACATACTATTATTATGAAATGTTTCCAGAAAATTATTAATAATATCATTTTCACTGTGTTGTAAAAGATCTAAATTGAAATCACCGGAAATATAACAATTTTTGTTTTCAGCAGAAATAGTGTTGAGGCTATGATCAAGATCGGTAATAAATAACTTAACCTCAGTTCTGTGTGCACGATAAATTGAACCAATAATTGTATTCTTGGTGGTGGGACTCAGGATTTCGACAAAAACCGATTCTGAATGTGGCAAATCAATGTCAGTTGTACTAAGTTTCAAATCATCTCTGATACGGTAAGAAAGTGAGCTGTGGACATAAATAGCCGCTCCACCACTTTTCCTCTCCTTTCTTGGGGCACTTAAAAGAATATAATTTTCAATATCAATTATCAATTATTGATATCAATTATCAATATCAAGCACCTTCCGAACGTCATAGACTGTATGGAAGAAAAAATCCACCTTGAGCGTGAATCGAGACTTCAGAACTTGAAAGAAAGCATACACCGATCCTTCTCAGAAACGCAGAGCAGAATTGTTTTTCCTTTGTTTCGTCAATAAGACGGAGCAGCCTCCATCATCCCCTGCAAGGCGTCCCTGTCAATCGTAGGGAGAACACTGACAATTCCAAGCCTGTAGACTTCTTCCGAGAAGCTAATTTTAAAACGGCTCTTTTCAGAGCCACCGATACTTCAAAAAAAGAGATAGGCCTAATGATGCTTTGTTTTATATACTCTACATACTGCAGTTACTGTCCGTTTTCCTATACACAATACACAGTGCTCTTACCATTGACGCGTGACCTCTACAAATAGCGTACGTTAGAAGTATGGGGATTTGCCTAGTTAACGTCGCTGTGTGAAAAATAACCGGCCAATATTAAAAGTAGGCCTACTCTTCTAAAATTCTAGAAAATATAGTTGTGTAACATGTCCTAAATTTTTAGGCTAATTTAGATGTTTGGAAATATTCGTACTTTTGGTGTTTTAGTGTATGTTATAGGTAATAGTACATTGCCTAGTTTACGTCGCTGTGTGAAAATAACCGGCCAATATTAAAAGTACTCTTCTAAAATTCTAGAAAATATAGTTTTGTAACATGTCCTAAATTTTTAGCTAATTTAGATGTTTGGAAATATGCGTACTTTGGTGCTTTAGGAAGGATATGTAAACGACAGATAACACCAAAAAATATGAAGAAATTATTTCCAAACCGTGTTAAGTCAACAATCATTATGTTGCTCATTTTCAAGAATGCTGGTTAACAAAAAGCAGACCATTGTCTCATTTCGTGAACAAAGGTCCACATACCATTGTTTCCTTGCGTTTCCTTTATAATCGGTTACCCAACTGAAGCTATAATACCAGCTCATTGCGATACCGCACATATAAAACAGACACATGTGCACAACCAGAGAAGATCTGATTTAATCAGTTGAGCTGTTTTCAATGAGTGTTATCTTGGTTTAATAGCTTTTAATGGGGTTTAAGTCCTGCAAAGTTCGTGGTGAATTCTACTGTAGACATGACTGCCTCATGATGCACTTTTGTAGTACTACTAGTAGTCTCCACCGTTATGATTATTTTAACCCAATTTCCGTAATTTGTTTAGATAATTTAATACTTTTTCTATAAATAAGTACTCCTCCAACCCCCAAATAATACAAATAAATACACTTTGCATCGTGTCTTTGCATTCCTGTTATCAGGGTCGTCTTTTATTCATATCACCTAATTTTTTTCTCACTCTCTTCCTTTCCCATAATATGCACACTATCTATATTGAATACCATCATACACTTATCTATTCTCACCAACATATATAATATTTGATCTTTCTTTCTTTGATTTTTATATCAAGCAATTGCATACGCAGCAAAGTAATGTAATTTTATCACACACACAATGTACGCTTTCCATTCCCTGTTATATCACTCATACATAAATTCTAGACAGTTCATTGGTTGCTTACCATTTATCATTTTTACTATCACCCTCTCCGTGTGATAGTCTTTATCATCATGTGCTCTGCCGTAGTGCGCCTGCGCCAAGCCGTGCGCTGACTCTTGGACTCGCCGATTTAGTTATGGGGTGGACCCCAAAATGTGAAGTATATCACGGCAAAACATGGTGTTATGTTGATGAAAAAATGTATTTCCTACCTTAAATAGTATTTTAGTAATAGAATTTATGCATGAGTGATATAAAACAAATATTAACTGTCTTAAATTCGTGTAATGGTCGAAATATAATCACTCGGTGAAAGATGTATTGTTCCATTCCACTCGCCGTTCCGGCTCGTGGAATGGAACAATCCATCTTTCACCTCGTGATTATATTTCGACCATCACACTCATAGACAGTTAATATTTGTATACTATTAACTACTGATTCATTTGCGCTTATTCTATAATACTTTTTCATGATAAAAACGGCCATTTCTTTTGAATTTCTCACTCTATATATATCTGAATATTTTTACTCTCATTATACTTAGTTATATCAGCTCTTACTGTGCCGTTTTTACACTTTATACTGTAATATCTCTCAATATTTGGAACCGCTTCAATGCATTATTTGATTATTTTCCATTTCTACTCTTTTTACATTTGGATCAAATCTCCATTTATCATTATTCTACCATCACTCTTATATTGGAAAGTCGTGCATTGTTGTCTCTAGGTAATCGTTGTAAGCAAACTTGCACCCTTATACGTTTTCATAACATTCAAAACTTAAAAACTTACTACAAAATATTATAACATAATGTTATTTAAGTGTTGACAAAATATTTGGCAAAAAATGTTTGTAAAATATATTTTACATTAACATTTTGACAACATTTGAGCATATTGTTGTAGTGTGTTTTTATACAAAACGTTTTCATGACCTTCATATAACCCGACATTTAAAGGGGCATTTCGTGATCCACAGCCTCATCCCCCACTTTTCTCAAAAAAAAAGTTGAGATTTTTATATCACTGGAAACCTCTGGCTACATAATGTTTATGTACAAAATATTTCTTGCAGATTAATTCGTTTTGCAAAGATATCGTGAAATTTGAATTTCGTGGGTGCACCAGAACGAAATTACAACGCATTGTCTATATGGAGCAGTGTAATACACATAATCATGCATAACTCGCGAACGCAAAATCGTAATCAACTGAAATGTTGGGAATAGGCTTTTTTCGTGGATATGTACTGAAAAATGTCATTAAAAGAGGATGCTATGATCACGAAATCCTCCTTTAATGTTATTAAAACGTTTTCACCAAAACCCAAGATATAACCCGTTTGTTTGCTGGGTTATAGAACGTCCTCGAACTTTTGCTTTGTTCCATAAATGAAGGGATTGATTCCTAATAGACATGCATGTACACATAGTGGTAGGCCTATCTTATACAATATGGGCTGAAATTGCATGGTTGGCAACAGGCAAGAAATTGTTGGCATGGCAAAAAGGATGGGCAATTATTTTTTTGCAGGTCGAGGGGCCGGGCAAGCGACGAGGGGTACAAACAATTTGTGGCACACCTTTGTTCCTCAGTACTTAAACTATTTTTCCATCCGATTGGCGCATGGCCAGAAAGATTAAAGGAAGTATCCGGCAATCACAACATCATGCTTTATATGTAAGAAAATAATTATCAAGCACGAATCACGTGGTTTTATTTAAAACAAACTCATAGTGACCATAAAAATGAATAAAAACATTCGGTACTCAACACGCGATATTCAAAATTCCCGGACGCCGAAATTGTCGAGTGCAATGACGTCCCAGTAATACAATGAAGGCTAACGACAGTTGAGTACAAATAACCATTACGTCATTGCACTTAGGCAATTTCGGCGCGGGAATTTTGAATATCGCGTGTTGAGAGCCGACCGTTTTTATTCGTTTTATTCGTTAATATAAGTTTGTTTTAAATAAAACCACGTGATTCGTGCTTGATAATTATTTTTCTAACATATAAGGCATAATGTTACGATTGCCGGAGACACACTTTAAGCTTGGGGAGGGGAGAGCGTGGCCCTTGGATCCGCCTGATATCTCGTCCGTATTGTGCTTATTGCTACTTAACGTTAGTTGGCATTTCCTGTCCCATATCACCCCAGTATCTAGATGTAAAAAGGTGTTTACTTTTCACTATTTTTGTTATCATGTTTCCAACCACAATACTATTGCCCATCTGAGCGACTCCACCATTACGACCAAGAGGCACAACTATCATGTTGATGGCTGCAGAAGATAAAAGCACAAAATAATAAAACTCATATGGCACTTGCAGGCTTAAAGTTTTGAAGTACACTTTATAACGATATAACAAGGTGTCATTACAAAAGGATTTCTGTAAAACCTATATAGTTTTTAAGTTTAAACAATAGTCTGCACAAATTGTGTTTATAACAATTCACTATGAACCAGTTGTCGGTGCCAGGATTGTTGGGGGAGGGGGCAGATAACTTACGTGGTTTATAGGTTTTAAGATGCTTTCCGTCTTCGTGGAGTTGGAGATTTTGAGCAACAACTTCAGCATGAACGGAAGCCTTGAATGCCAACTTAGCTTCACCATCTGCGGCAGAGCAGTCACCGATAGCAAAGACATCTGTGTAACCTTCAACACGAAGAAATTCGTCAACTTTCAGGCACCCGATTTCATCAAGCTTGTCACCTATAACATGTATTATAATAAGCATAATAAGGAAAATAAATGAAATATTATCAGGCATGTGAAATTTCAGGTTAAATCTGAAATCTGTGGAAATTATAGTGGCCTATGGAGCACCGTAATTCATGTAATTGCACATTGCACTCACAAATTCAATATCTGAATCAACCACAGAATTAAGGATTAAGAATCGGGACTCGACCGCCATCTTGATACAGGCATGGAGCAAAAATCAACTGAAATGTTGAAAATAAGCTTTTGTTGTGAATCACAGGTTCTGATATCTGCAATCAATCCAGGTCCGTGCAAACTGTGTAAGGACAGGGGCCCTAATGTCATAATTTGGTAAAATAATCTAACTCAAAGATAGACTTTTTACCTAAAAGGCTATGCTGAAAATGGTTGAAAAGCTTTAGTGTTCTTTTTTATCTCCAAATGTCCAGCTAATAAACAAGTATTTCAAGTTGAAAGGTTTTACCAAATTAGAGCTGAATATTTTGCAGCACAGCCTTAACTAGGTGAAAAGTATGTCTTTGAGTTAGATCATTTTACCAAAACTAGGTTATTAGAGCCCGTGCGTTATTAATATATAAATACTCAAACAGTGTAAAAGACCTAAGTAGTAAAGGTAGCTCTGGGGACATGTTGAATATTCATGAGTTCATGAATATGATGAGGAGGGTGTAGCTAATTAGTATATATGAAGGAGGGGGTGTGGCTAATTAGCATATATGAATATGAACGAGGCTGAATCAGCATATTCGTGAGATCACATATGCTAATTAGCCACGACCTCCTCATTAATATTCATGAGCTCATGAACATTTACCATGTCCCCATGTCTGCCTTTACTACATGTACTGACCTGTACAATTTTAAGATCTTTCATGAAAATGTATATCCAGGGCCGGATTTACCATAGGGCCAGATAGGCCCGGGCCCAGGGCCCCCAAATTTTGGGGGCCCCAAAAATTGCCCTGTGCAGTGTGCATCTTCCATTTTAGCCGAAAAACACCATGTTTTGGGCCAAAATAGCCTACAAAAATTGCAAAATTTGCGCGCGAGAAGCGCGCACTGGCCTCACATTCACCTTCAATTCGGACTAAAACAGTCTAAAAGTAGAATCTCAAAACTTTAGTGTATAATGCCTTCTACACGATGCGTTTGGGGCCTCCAAATTTTGGCCTGGCCCAGGGCCCCCAAAAAGGTAAATCCGGCTCTGTGTATACCCCCAGCAAACACAAAACGTTTTCGACATCATTCGCAAAAGGTTATAAAAGGTTGTCAGAAAACGTTTAAATGTCGGGTTATACAAAGGGTACAGTAATGGTATAAAACGTTTCACAACATTAAATAACATTTGTTGGTAATTTACTGCACAGCAAACACAGATGTTTTACAGAAAACATTTAAATGTCGGGTTATATAAAGGGTATAAAACGTTTTAATAACATTCCAAAAACATTTTTGAAAACTTGGTACAAATCATTCCAAACCGAATGTTATTTTGGGGTTGAAAAAATATTTTGCAAAAAATGTTTGGCCAAAATATTTACAATAACGTTTTTAAAATGTTTTCACGACCTTCATATAACCTGACATTTAAATGTTATTAAAACGTTTTGTTAAAAAACATTTTTAGAACATTTCTGTGTTCTGGGTGCAAATATTTTAACATAATGTTATTTAAGTGTTGACAAAATATTTGGCCAAAAATGTTTGCAAAAATAGTTTACAATGACATTTCGAAAACATTTTAAAAATATTGTTGTAGTGTGTTTTCACACAAAACGTTTTAAAACGATTTCATGACCTTTATATAACCCGACATTTTAATGTTATTAAAACGTTTTTACCTAAACCAAAACCCAAAATATAACTTATTTAAAACGTTTTAAAAACGTTTTTGTGTTTGCTGGGCCTTCAATACGACGGTCAAAATTTTCATTTGATGGTCGGCTTTCCTGTCAGCTACACAATATAGGCCTACTTTGCTCTCAGGTCTCACAAATATACTGCGCAACTGTGCAAATGTGAGTGACCGAGCCCTTCAATACATGCTAAACATAATTTTATATGCTCTTACTGAATGCTTCGGAATAAGCTGATGAATTTGTCTTTAGACCGATACAAGCAAACACCAGATCAGCTTCCACCTCTGATCCCTTGTCTGTCTTTACTGTACATCTCGCAGAACCGTCCGGTGGGAGCTCGGCCAGGTTGCTAACTTTCTGTTCTGTGGATGAGAGATGGTTTTGCATGATAAAGTATAAGAAGTGATGGAATCATTATGTGTAGCATGATAGCATCGGGTTGGTAAATTCTCAAAATGGTCTGCCAAACAATCGCTTACCTCCCCCACCTTTGGCCATGCCAAAAAGTCTTTGCCACCCCCTTTCGTCTTTCGATATGCCAAAAAACCTTTGCACCACACCCCCCCTTTTTTTTGACGTCCCGGCTCCTCCTTCCACTTTACACATTGTCAGCGGACATAGACTAGTTTAAGTGTTTATTAAGCGTTGCTCTGCTGTTTCTGCAGTATAGAAAATAGAATTCAGCAAACATTTGTCATGTAAGTGCAAGTTTTAATTTTTCAGTCCGTATTATTTTGGAGTGTACTTACCGAACAGAATTTCCACCCCTTTTGCTTGGAGTCCTTTACGCAGCCTTTTCTTGAACTTGTCGTTGAAGGTACCATTATTAATTAGAGCAGATCTTGAATGAATAATTGTTATCTTTTTATCCTTTTTGTCAGTTGCAATTTCACCAGCCAATTCTATGCCGACAGGACCTCCACCGATGATAACAATGTCTTTGGCAGCGTCGATCTGAAACGGAAAAGTTACAATATATTTTATCATAATTTATATAGAAACAGTGGCGGCACTCCGGGGGCTTGCACTCTTTGAAAAAAAAAGGAAAGTGTTGGGCTCTTGAACTTTACAAAGAACCCTTGCTTCCTGCAGGACCCTTGCTTTCTGAAGGTGCTCCTTACTACGTGACAACAAGGTTCTATATAATACACTTTCTGTTTCTCTTATTTTCTTAGATTTAATGGCGTAAAGGTTGGAGAGGACTTAGGATGCATGCATGTTTAACAACATGTATGTTTTAAAGCCTCAGATATATGATTTGGTCACAAAGGATTATGGAATTCGTAGATCCTGAGGCTTTCGCGCTTCCCATCTGGACCTAGGTTCTGTGATCGTGCTTGCATTTGATAATTAATTTCACGCGCTCTGTTGTGAGTCTGAAAAGCCTCTTTTCCCCTTTACTACTGTAGCCTCCATTCATTCATTTCATTCGGCTGCGAAGCAGGCGACTACCAATTTTCTCCATGTACTACGATTTGAAGCCTAAGTGGTAATGGCATCTGATAGTAAAAAGCTATAAAAGTCCTCAACAGTTTTTGTGCATAAGACATTAGGATGTGCTTTGCTTTGGGGGTGTAGAGGGCATACCTTCTGTGTTAGGCCTATATATATTCTGTCGTTACTGACATGGCCAGTGTGCTTGATGTATAACAGTACAACATGATGTAGCAAAAACGTAACGTTGATCTTCTTTTCCATGTCCAGTGATGTCAGTAGATATCACCCAGGACTCACAGCCACTAGAGCAATACTATAACACAAATGGTGTGGAAAGGCCTGACTTTTGCTGCAATGGCGATTGTTGGAGTTCTCCACAGACATGACAGATGCTCTAAATTCCGAAATGCATACCATGCAAGCGCCTTCCGTCGGTCGGGACAGGTCACTGGTGCAAGATATTTAAAATCGGTGACATACTTGATGGGTTCTCCATACTTGGAATGGTTGCTGAGGATTGCAGGTAATAGTCATGTACTCAGTTTTAGGAACATCGATATCCAAGGGTGTCAATCCGAAGTTGATTGGGGGGAGGAACACAGGTTTTGTTAAATATGACCGCAAAGCAGGCCTCTCGTAGCGCCTGTGCGACGCGGGGGGCTGAAACATTTTACAAGATGGGCGCCAAATGAATGCATTTGGTGTACACTTTTTACACTATTATTGGAAAATGTTATTTGGGAGAAAATGAAATATGTTCAATATTAAGACCCAATTGAAGGAATTTGCAGTTAATTTCTAGTGGTGTGCCTGGACATTTTTTGGGAGTTGGGTGGGGATGGGAGGCAGAGAAAAACATTGCCCAGTGAGCATTATTCCGGCCCGATATTACTAGGATAATATGCACTATTTTATACCCAAAGTAAGGTGTTTACCAAATGTGTACGTATTTAAAAGATTTAAGAACAAGGATTTGTTTAATTTGAGTTGGGGGGGGGGGCATCAAAAAGAACTTTAAGAAGGAACGTTTAGTCCCTGCTGATTTATTATTTTAGTCGGTTTCGTTATGTGTATCTGCGTCTTGTTCACTTTCTTCATTCCGTCATTTTCCTCAGTCTCCTGAAAGTCCTCTTTTTCCTTTCTGTCACTGGCGTACCAGATACCAGGGGTAAAACATCAGCAGGGTATATAGGCAAGGCTGTTTACCATGTTTACGGGGACAACTGCGCGTATTGTTCACGGGAAACTTGTTATACTATTTTAGCCCCCAATCAATTTGAATTTAAATATATAGATGATGAAGTGTGCGCGGAGCACTAAAAAAATTTCAATTTTTAGCCAAAAATCAAGGTATAATACAGAATATTGCCTGTATTTTTACAGTAAGCCTACTTAGACCAAGGAAGTATTTGCCGAAACGTTGGGGGCGGGGGATTTGATATTGTGTCCCCACATCTCAAAATGTGGAGGGGTCGACATGTCCTCCGTTCCCCCCTCCCCGGAATAGTAATGACATGATTGGCTAGGGACGTTCAAATCAGAGAAATTCGGTTTTTTGGGACGTTATGGTATCGATTAATTTGGAACGAGCACGTTCAAAATTAATATTATGTGGTGTTCAGCTCGTGACGTCCGATTTTGGGGCGTTCAGCTCATTTCGAACGAGCACGTTCGAAATTAATATTATGTGGCGATCAGATTCCAAAGACGTTCACTTGTTTCATCGATAGTAAATCGTCCCAATATTTTAGACGAACGAGTATTGACTAAAATAAAGAGAACACGTTAAAATAAGGTATGTACAATATTTTATTTTTACGATCCAATCATGAGAAAAACGCTACCAAAAAACGTGATAACGATTGACAAAGGAAGCTAAGCATAATTATTCACCTTGTCAACATAACTGTTGTACATCTCCATGGCTTCCGATGCATCTGTCACAGAAAGATCGATTTTCACAGGGAAAACACCGGAACTTCCAGTAGCCAATACTAAATAGTCGTAACTGATTTCGTCCCCCGTCTCGAGTACCACTTTCTTGGCTGTTGTATCAACACTAACGGCCTTGCCTTGCTTAAAGCTCTCACCAAATGTTGGTGCATATGGAATGAAAATCAAATTACTGTACCCTTCAAAGATAAAACAAAGACAATATTAAACTATAATTATGTGAAAAGAACCTCAGAACCTCTCAGCTATAGTGAGATAGAATGCCCTTTACGATTACCAAACTGGTTAAGCTCGATTTGATCTTCAATGTCCTTCATAAGCCATTCAATAATAAAAGACTCAGCAACCTTAGCAAATTGATCCGTCGGGGAAACAAGCCGTAGCTGGTTCCAAGTTGGCGGACTGCACTTAGGAATGGGAACCCGCGATGGCCTGCTTCCACTGTATTAAGGGGAACTACTCCTTCTCTAAAAGATGCATTTAATATTAAGTTATTGCTTAAAACATAAATTGTAACTACCATTGTGTACCAGTGTGTACATACCCTTTTCCACAACAGCCCTGAGTCCACCAATAGTATGATGAAAAGTCTCCCTAGGATCAATCAACGTGAACTTGCATTTCCCTTTCAGATGGTTGGCCAGGGTAATGCCTCCATATCCTCCACCTACAATCACCACGTGCTTGTCTTGCAATTTTGAACTACTAGATCCTCCCATGTCAAATAGCGAAGATGATTATCCACAACTTATTGAACCTATTGATGTAACATCAAGTACATAATTAAATTAAAGCATGAGATAAAATTATATTGCACATCCTTTTTGACATTAATATCAACATTGCAACACTAATTATGAATAAATCCTCTTTGACTTCAACATCAACGTTGATGTCTCCTCCCCTTAGGGGGTGTACAATAATTATTTGTCCCGGACTCCCGGTGGGAAAAAGGAGAGCACAATCAAGTTTTGAGAAGGCAAAAGGGGGAGGGAGAGCAATTTTCGCATTATGTGCAAAGGGGGCGACGATTCTTTGGCAGGCCGCGTGCGGGAAGCAATTTTTGGCAGGCTATTTTGCCCCCCCCCCCCCCGCCGCCGACTGATAATTTTAAGGGGCCTGTGCAATAATTATCTGCCCCGGGGCCAAAAAGAAGCATTTTGTTAGCAAGTCGAGCTGGGCAAGATATGGCAGGCGGAGACGGGGGACAAACATTTTTGGCAGCCATTTTGAAATTTTCCCCCGGACAGATAATTATTACACAGCTGCTAATTGCTTGTCCCTGGATCAATATTCCTATGTTGGTGTCATGGGTTGCATAAAGCATAACAAGTTCGAGAAGTATAACATATATAATTCCCGTCGATCATGCCACTGTTTTTTTCGAGAAGTATGTTGTGGTGATATCACACAGCCTTGCCGCACTCCCACTGTTGTGTGAAACCAGTCAGTTAGGTCGCCATTCACACGCATAGCACTGTGACATTCGCCGATGACATTGTCTTGCTGGCTGACTCTGCTAGTAACCGGCAGACTGCAGTGGACAACGTCTTTCGTAGCAGCTCGAACCTCAGACTGAAGATCAATATTGGTAAAACCGAAGTTCAACTTACCAGCAGCCAAAAAGACAACCTTAACATCAACATTAATGGCAAGAAAAGCACTAGGAGCAGTACAGAGACTTCGTAGCATATGGAATGCCAAGGACATTCAATAGGCCACCAAGATTGAACCACACAGAGTCCAGGTACTATCCATCCTAATGTATGGAGCCGAAACCTGGACCATCAAGAAAGAAGACGAAACCGCCTCCTAGTCTTTGAAATGATGTGCTTGAGAAAGATCATGGGTGTATCACTCCTGGACAGAATACGTAACACCATAATACGGGACACATTGGGACTGAAGCACACAGTCATTGACAAAATCACTAACCGTGAAATATGGATATCTAACTAGTTTGCCCCGCTCGACTACAAGAAACCACTAACCGCGCAATATGGATATCCAACTCAAAAAAACATCAATACCTACCAAAAAACGTAAAAAGGGGCCAAAGTTTAAAAAATCTTTCCTGTGTGGCTTTTCACCCCTTCACGATTTTTTCAAGTATATCATTTTCAAAAAAATGTCCGCTCTTTTTCTTTAGTAATTCTTTTTGCCGCACATTCTTCTTCCGCCGCCCCTTCGTTTTTGCCGCCCCCTGCTTTTACCGCGGGGGGCTCGCGCCCCCAAAGCCACCCCAAAATACACGCATGTATATGCAGCAGGTTGACAGGCAGTCGATTTGCTAAGTATATATAATACTCTACTACTGTTTATGAACACGCAATATAATAAAACATGAACCTGAATGTTTTTGATAATAGCCTACGTTATATTGCACCGCTTTCGAACAGTCTTAAACCTATAAGAGCACATTGTTGCATGTAAAAATTATAACCCGTTCTTCATGTTATTACGACTTTACTAAATGGGACCAAGTTTAAAAAAAAGGGTGAAAAGCCACACAGGAAAGATTTTTTTAAGCGTTGGCCCCTTTTTACGTTTTGAAACGTTTTTTGGTAGATATACAATGGACGAGAAATATAAGAGAAGAAATCTTGGCTTACCTTACTCGCAGTTTTGTCAACCCGGTCTTGGTGAGATGCTTACTAGTATGCCTATTGCAAATTGGGAAAATTCTGCATGCGATATGCGTATAAAGCCCACTCCCACAGTGCACATCAAAGCATAAAAAGACCCCGTTTTTAGGTTTTATTGCATTGTTTTCAGTTCAGTAAGCAAACCCAGTGACAATAGGCAAACGCAGTCATTGTAGTCGTATATTCTTTGTTTGTTTCTTTGTTTTATTCTCATTCTAAGACGGGTCCTCAATGGGTAACAGCAGTCTCGGTTCACTGCATGGAAGTGTTTCTAATTAAAATTAGCAAGTGCTGGATTTTTTACGTCGCCAAATTTGCGATTGAAAATTTCAACCAATCAGATACTTTTTTACATGCATAGAAAGATAAAAGACTCAACCAAAATGACTCCGCCAAATTAGATTATCGGATGGCGCACTTCAGAGGAGATAATTATGGCGTGAGAAACAAGTTGAAATCTGTACAGAACTGTACAGTAATTTCTCACGGTAATCGACCAAAGAAAGCCTAAACATGGCACTTTTAGCCCATTTTCCAAGTGTAAAGTATACAGGACTGACAAAGTCAAGCATTTTATGAAAATATTTATTGGTTAATAAATGCGTATCACTTGTTATGAGTGAAATTGTTACAAAATAATGTACCTGTACTGAGATTTTGATGCGTCTAATCAGAGAAGATCACGAATCAACATCTCAGTACAAGTGCATTATTTTGTACAATTTCTCGAGCAACAAGTAATATGCATTTATTGACATATACACAAGAAAAAAACACGTGCTTTTTGCTGTTGTTATAACAAAATTATCACTAAAAATGTTGGGAAATAGAACCAAAAAGGAAATGCATCAACCCTCCCGAAAAATGAACTAATCCTACACGACGCGAACGCGTGCGAAAGCGTATTACACGGAGTGCATGCACATTATACACAACCAATGCACTCATAGAGGGCACATGCATGGAAAAGTAAAGCTTTTACCTGGCTTTTACCATGTTTACCAATCTGTGACATTCCCTTCCGGAGTTATAAGCAAAAAGATTAAAGGTCACCATTTGATCTACACAGGGGTCAAAACCTGAAAAATGCTATTTTTATGACAATAGTCTCAAATTTTTCGTCTTCTATAAACAATTAAAGAAAAGAATAGTTTGCCATAGCTAGGATGTTTCGTTACCATGGTAACATGGTGACAAATGTGTCCATTGAATCATATAGACCTGACCAGTTTTTTTGCTACGTTACCATGGTTACCCATGTAAGGAAACATACACAATACAATCTATTATTTTTCTGCATGGACTTTCGATGATGAACAATTTGAGACTATTTAGTGCCATATCTCAAAATGCTCAATGCTGACAGAGGTCCAGTAAACTTGGTGGTCTTGAGAAGCAATATCCATCAAAATCAAAACTATGGACACCAAAACAAGCTGGGGGCAAAATTGTGTTTGGCAGCCGGACTACATGATCACATTCTTAATTTAGCACGCTAGTAGATGCCATTGTTAAGTAGCGATTGAGGGGGTGTAGGGGTGTGTGCCCAGCAAACACGAAAACGTTTTAAAAACATTTTAAATAAGTTATATTTTGGCTTTTGGTTTAGGTAAAAACGTTTTAATAACATTAAAATGTCGGGTTATAAAAAGGTCATGATAACGTTTTAAAACGTTTTGTATGAAAACACACTGCAACAATATTTTTTAATGTTTTCAAAAAATGTTATTTTAAACTATTTTTGCAAACATTTTTGCCAAATATTTTGTCAATACTTAAATAACATTATGTTAAAATATTTGAACCCAGCAAACACAGAAATGTTCTTAAAATGTTCTTTTCAAAACCTTTTAATAACATTTAAATGTCGGGTTATATAAAGGTCATGAAAACGTTATTAAAACGTTATTGGAAATATTTTGGGCAAACATTTTTCACAAAATATTTTTTCAACCCCAAAATAACATTATGTTTAGAATGTTTTGTATTAAGTTTTCAAGAATGTTTTTGGAATGTTATTAAAACGTTTTTATACCCTTTATATAACCCAACATTTAAACGTTTTCTGTCAAACATATTGTTTGCTGAGCAGTAGATTATCAAAAAATGTTTTTTAAAGTAAAGAAAAAGTTTTATACTCTTAATATACCCTTTATATAACCCGACATTTAAACGTTTTCTGACAACCATTTATAACCTTTTGCGAATGATGTCGAAAACGTTTTGTGTTTGCTGGGTGTGTCGGGGGGTGTATGTGAGGGGATACGCGATTAATTTGAAGATAACCGATAATTAATGATCAATCAGATTATTTATTAGATTCTAAAACCTAACATGCAAATGATGATCACAGACTCTCATACATGAGGGGAGGGGATATCGATAATCAATCAATCATCGATTACCGATAATCAATCAATCAATCATCGATTATTGATAATCAATCAATCATTTATCAATATTCATATATTTATATAATATAGTTTATAGGAAAATCTCTCTTGGTATAGGGGCCTATTTCAATATTAGGGATTTTGATTGTCAATTTTAAACTTTTTATATCAATCATCATGTCCGTGGATACGTGATACTCTATTTTGAAAGCCATCTGAGTTTCCATTTTGACATACGAATCAAAACAAAAACTAGAAGTGCAGTAGTCATGCGACCACAAAAACAGCCGTTTGACATTTGACCCTAGAGATAGACACACAAATTTGTAACCAACCCATAAGGCACTGGCTAAAGTCAATGCATGTGTGCAAGTAGCATCACTCTGCTATGTTGTTTGCTGCAGAAGAGGCATTTGTAGGTATTTCGTCTCTGACCGGAAGTGAACCTTCAAGAACCTTTGACCCCAACAGTGTATACTCAGAGGCCGTATGTCTCAATTTTGGCCCAGTGAAAATTATTTTTGTCTCACAAGAATTTGTAATGCTGTATTACAATTAGTGAATTTGGGGAATTACTGGGCCAAAATTGGGCCAATTTGGGAAGAAAATGTTTCATTTGGCGCACCCAATTTCCAGAGAGAGTAAACACTGGACCCCAATGTTGTAAACACCCTATAGACACTAACTCATACCACGGAAACTGGGCATGTTGCCTGTGGGGGTCGACACTAAGTCAGGTTTGTGTGTGCGTACTCAAAAATAGCGCAAATAGTGCGAGCGTACACAAAAGAAACATTGCGCGTGAGAGCGTTGTCGCAAGGTCTCAACGCTGTACCGGCGTCAGCTGAATTCAAGTAGGGGCCTACGCTTAGAGAGCACAGGCATGGAATATTCAAATATGTGAGTGGACGCGGCGAATCAGCCGTAAACTCGGCAAATTGTGTTCTGAGTTAAAGTGTAAAATGTATGTGAAGGTCGTATTCATAGGTGTATCAATTCGTTGCGACAAGTATCTTATCAAACGCTGTTTAAATCAATCAATAATACTACTGCTGAAGAGGATAATAAGCTTCTACCTATTTCTATAAAATAGTTCTTGTCTTTGTTTGCTTTGGCTAAATCCTGTTCAATTGGTAGATAACAAAGCATTGTATTTTTGTCTAGGTATGTATAATCAACAATGAACAATGAGAGGATATTTCTGTACCTCGTTGACTTGGGGATGATTTGAAATGACCGCCAATTATGACTGTTGGATATTTATTACCAGAAGTGTAGAAAAAGAGGCACATGTAGAACCGATAAAAAATACAATTTTGTCTAAGGAACAGAGTTCAACAAATCATAACCCCGCTTTTGGATATCGTTTGAAGTCAAATGATATACCATTTTAAAGCTTATGGTATATATTTTCTAAACACGAAATAAAACAAAATTGACCGGGGCCGACTTTACGGCTGATTCGCCGCGTCCAGTCACATATGTGTGTTATTAATCTAAGCATTGGCTAATGTCAATGCATGTGTGAAAGTGGTACCACCCTGCTAAGTTGTTTGTGGCAGAAGCAGCATTTTGAAATCACTTTGTCTCGGACCGAAAGTGACCCCTTAATGACCTTTGACCCCAAATCTGTACACACCCTAGAGACACCGACTAATACCAATGCATGTTGTGGTAGAATTTCGTCTTGGACCAGAAGTATCCCTTTACTGACCTTTGACCTAAATCTGTTAATACCCTAGAGACCCTAACTAATGCCAATGCATGTGTGTAAAATGGCGTCACCCTGCTATGTTGTTTGTGGTAGAAGATGCACATATATACCACATTTATATTGGCTAAACAATTTATGTGTGAACATACCGTTACTCTCCTATGTTTTTTCTTAGATAATAATTTTTGAAGGTATTTGGTTTTACTCCGGAAATAACCACTTAATGACCTTCGATCTCAAATATGTGAATACTTTACAGACACTGCTGGGTAAACAATAAATGTATGCAAGTGGCGTTACTGTCCAACGTAATTTGTGGAAGAAGTAGCATTTTGAGTTGAAATCACGTTTTTGACCCCTGTGACCCCTACGTGCCCTTTGACCCCACGGCTGCGTACTAGGCTAGACTCGCTGTGCTGGAAATATCTGTGTGCTCGGGTGTATCAAGGTGGAAACTGTGCGTAGATGCATTTATAAGAGAATCGTTTTTGTAGTCAAACCTTTTCATATGTTTTGCACATGTTTCACTTCGTGCGCATTTGTACCATAAACTTATTCTGTCGCTGGATTCCCTATACTTCAAGATGTTTTCCAACTCCACCCCCCCCCCCCACCTGTGTCCACGTGGCATGACTCTGCAATGTTATTTGTGGCAGAAGGGGCATTTTGAAGGTTTTTCGTCTTGGTCGGAAGTGAACCCTTAATGACCTTTGACCCTAAATTAAAAAATGCCACGTATACACTGAATATACTGTCAATGCGCTATGTTTTTCTTGGCTGATAACATTTTTGAAGGTATTTGGTTTTATACCGGAAGTGACTCCTTAAGGGTAGAGACAATAGAAATTTTTACCAAAGGAACATATTCTTGTTTATACCATGATATTGTTGTATCTCAATACTATCACAAGTTCAGCTGTGTAACTTACCTAAAAAGTGGTTCTTTTAATTAAAAATGCAATAAATAAAATCACTCTGCGCTTTTAGTACTGACCAGACTATAGTAATATTTTTAAATCACTCTGCGCTTTTAGTACTGACCAGACTATATTGTTTCCGATAGAAAACGCTTTACAATATTATGCAATACTAGCAGCTATTAATCATGCTTCAGTGGGCAAGTACCTCGAGCTTTAAATGGTATTGAAATTTGTCTTGTCCGGGGGGTCTTCCATAATAGCTCAGTGGCGTTATTTTCTAGGATGGCGAAGGTGACTGATGCGTAGTAGGCCTATGTAGGGCTGTAAAAAGCCTGTTCAGTAATTTCATCCGGAGAATGTAGAAATCCATGAATCAGCAAAATTTAGATTTTAGCACCTTGCCCAGCACCTTTGTTAGTTTCGATGTGCAAACATTAAGCCCTGTATTAAAGACAAAATAAGTTATTTTACATGAATCTGTAATTTCTGTACATAGTATGTAAAGAAATCAGATATTATTATTATATTCGGTATTTTATTTTTCACATATCGTGGCCAAACGGCCAAATTACATGTAAAATTACTTATTTGAACATACATATAAATATTAAAAATATTAAACACTTTAAGAAATTTTAAAATACATCAAAAATTGCATCTATAGGGAAAAAAGTATTAGATCAGAAAAGCATCATATTGCACGCAAATATTCATTTGACCAAAATACTATTGCACTATGAAAAACATCAAAATATACTAAAATCCAAAATATGTCAAACATATTATAACAGTACTGTTGTACCAGACTATAAAAAGCAATCATGGCATTGGCAATGAAGAACAATCCCAAGAGGAGATAACTGATTTAAAAGATTAACAAAATATAGGACAGGGCTCAGCATTTGAACGGGGCTTAAACTTTATCAATACTGCTGCTTTCCTCGGTTCTTGCCAAAACGTTTTAAAATATCTAATGACAATTTTAATGATTTATCCTTCACTTTTAGGCATTTTATATACAATTTAAATTTGTTTTACCATTTTATACTTTCGCTGGGATCACTGAATTAAGACCCCCCCTTTCGCTATCACCCAGATCACATGGTTTGTCATCCACCCCCCCACACACACACACACACCTTGTTTCCCATTGGATCTATCGTCATCCTGATTCAGACGCTTTTATTGTTTCATTTACAACTTATATTATATTTATCACTGATTATGTTGCCGAATAGTCTTTTGAAATTAGTAGGCGTCATTAGTAGATCTCATATAATTGAAGTGCTCCCCCGAATAGCAAGATAATGACAGGCTTATGCTTAGTTTTGACATGTAAGAATACAAAATGATTTCCTGAGTTCTTAATGGGGAGTTATAAGCTCCATTGCAAAGTGAAAGCAGAGCGAGGTGTGTGGATGTGAGGGGCATGCATGTGTTGTGTTTATGGCCCGGGTTTATGGGGAGGGGTGGGTTAGGCAATTAACAGCTGCCTGGTATCATTCAACATTTCTGATACTGTTACGGCTTGAAATTTGAAGGCAGCGGGACTTCAGATGCTCTCAGGAACAACTTTTACCACCTGATGAACAATCTCAAATGCTCTACTTTGCACCAACATGACAGTATAGATTAGGCCCATGAAAGTCAATTCCGAGTTTATCGTCCTTTTTTCAGGTGAGGTGACTTTTTCATTTTTCACTATTTCATCAGATTTCATTATTGACCTATAAAATGCGTGTTGATTTAAAGCCAAACTCATACATGTGATTTATAAACATGTTTTTATATGGGTAAGGACTAGGAAAGGTAGAAAAGAGCCTGGTTTTGCTTCCAAGTTATGAATATATGTTTTACAAACAAAAATATATGTTTCCAATTGCTAAAACTGGTGAAAACACTGATACTTTGGAAATAATGAATTATTTTGGCATTTTGAAAATTTGACACGGGTATTTTTGGTTTCCAAAAGTGACGCGGGCGGGGGACGATAAACTCGTAATCGACTTTCACGCGCCTTATAGGAAATATATTCCATAAGTTAATGGTTTTATAGTTTATTATTTCGGTTTACCAAAAGTCAAGAAATAATATCAGTAATAACTGTAAAAAATGGTTTTATGTCCATTTGAAGCCAAAATAATGGGATGAATTAAAAAAGATAAAACGCACTATATATTATATCTTGGAGCTGTGCATAGTGATAAACTAAAACAAAAACATATATAGAACTCACGATAATAAACTCTCTTTATTTCCCAATCATTTATCTAATGTAAATAACAAAGAGACGCTTATTATACGACAGACTGAGCACAGCTGTTGCACAATTGATCAAGATCCATAAACTTCTGAACACATTACAGTAGAATCAAGGACGTTGGTTCGAATCAATTGTTTCAAATCAATAGGACAGAATATGAATTCCAATACGCTTACGGCATTCTGTCGAAATCGGAAAGGACAGCATGACACGTTGTAACTAGATGTTAAAGTATGGCTGGTGGAGTAGACAGTTTTGCAATATTTTCGCCATTTTACAAAATACAAATATGCTCATAAGTTTGCCAATAGCAAAGATCAAGGATCTGGAATAAGTCATAGTCGAACCGGAATATATTGGCCAACTATGTTCTACGTTTGAGGTAAGTTCATAATGTTCTTCATAGCAAGAACAGAATAATCACTGGCAAAAATGCAACTTTTTACTAAAACGCCATATTCCGCGATAGTCCATATTTACATGACTTTGGCGAACACTTTTGATTCTAGTTTAAATTCTACCGATAGCACAGTCGATCTAATGTTATCTGCGGTTAGAGGACAGTTTAGAGAACTCTTTTTGCTGGTTGTTTGGTTAAAAAAAACCATAATTTTTAAAATATCGGGATTCAAGCAGGCGACCCGCATGGTGTGCAAAAGACGTTGCAAATTGTCAATGAAAGAGCTTATAAATTAAAATCACGGACATTAAGCTCCACAATAGGCATCTACATTCCAAGCGGAAACGCTTTTCAGAAATATACCCGTCTTTTTCAGCAATCGCTAAAACCTAAATATGCAATTCCAGGCGATTTGTAAAAAATAGCGTCAGCATATTTTACTATGAATTTGGGACACCGAAACAAATGCTTGCATTGGTGCCAGACCTATTATAATGATACGATAATTAGGCCCCCAATAATGGCTTTCATTTTAACCGTTATTTATTAAAGTGAGATTTTTACTTTTTGAGAAATTAATGAATTTATCGAAAAACTTTTCGGAGAACGCTACTTTAATGAACCCATCCCTTAATGGCCTTTGACCTCAAGTCAGTGTAATATTAATATACACTGGGTAATAGCAATGCATGTGTGCAAGTTGCGTCACCGTCCATCGTAATTTGTGGGAGAAGTAGCATTTTGAAGGTATTTCGTTTTATCCTGGAATTTACCCTTTAAGGACCTTGACCCCAAATAAAACAAGATATTCCTGAAAAAAATTGGTGTCAGTTTCAATTTACAATGTAATTATTATTTGAATGTAATGTTAAAGATGGAATTGCATGAGAAGTTTTGCACTGCAGCACTGACAGGAACATTTAGTGGTAGTTCATATATCATTAAATAATTATACACTTACATACGTGTTTTGGCGCAGCGTCAGCCTTCTATTCTAGCTAAAAACGTTTTTAAAACTAAAAAATATGCAAATGAGGTAGCTAATTTGCATATTTTGCGACAAAAATCACATGGGATCTTAAGACAGCCCCTTACCACCATCCCACCAAGTTAAATCTCTATACGCCTCACCAGTTCCAAAAAATGGCAAAAAGCCTTTTTTAAAATAAACAAATATGCAAATGAGGTGGCTAATTTGAATATCACGTGGGATTTTAAGACTGCCCCTTTACCACCACCCTACCACATCTATATACCCCCTACCAGTTCCGAAAAATGGCAAAAAGCGTTTTAAAAATAGAAAAAGGGAAATGAGGTGGCTGATTTGCATATTTTGTGACAAAAATAGCATCTGATCTTAAGACTGCTCTTAACCGTCACCCCACCAAATTACATTTCTATATGCCTCACCAGTTCCGAAAAATGGCCAAAAGCATTTCGACAAATAAAAAAATAGGCAAATGTGGTGACTAATTTGCATATCTTGCGACCAAAATCGCATCGGATCTTACGACTGCCGCCTACCACAACCTCATCAAGTTACATCCCTATACGCCTCACCAGTTCTTCGAAATGGCAAAATTAAATATGCAAATTAGCTACCTAATTTGCGCCAAAAAAGTCTTAGGGCAGCCACTTACCACCACCCTACCAAGTTACACCCCAATACACCTCACCAGCTCCGAGAAACTGCCGCTTACCACAACCTCATCAAGTTACATCCCTATAGGCCTACGCCTCACCAGTTCTTCGAAATGGCAAAAAAACCCACCAAAAACAATTTTGAAGTTAAATATGCAAATTAGCTACCTAATTTGCATATTTTGCGCCAAATATTGCATCAATTCTTAGGGCAGCCACTTACCACCACCCTACCAAGTTACACCCCAATACACCTCACCAGCTCCGAGAAACTAACCTGGAAGCCAAAGGCATTTAAAAACAAAGTTCACACAATACAAATGTATAAGACCCCATTATAGCATAAGGCAATTTACAAGTCATTTTAAATGATTTTAAATGTGACTTATAAAATTTGTCTATAACACAGGGAGATATAAAATGTATGGATTTAGGTACTTTTTGTTCAATTTTCACAGAAATTGAAGGATTTTGACCCATGTTTTTGTTTGTCTGTTTACCCCAGGGTCGCTGAAACAAAGAATTATATTAATTAAATCACCTAATTTATAATTAATAAAGGACAAAGAAAGATAAAAGCAAAAGTATGCTTCATTTAGTTAATAGTAAACATCCCTGTTGTGTACAAAAATAACTCTATACGACAATGCAAATGAGGATCAATTCATGGACGAAGTGCACAGGGAAATGTTGATTTCTCAGCGGATGGAACAGCCATTTTTTTTTCAGAGGGAGTATGTAAATTAAATGGAACAGCTATTTTGGGGCCATTATTTCAGAGGGAGTATGTAAATTAATGGAGCAGCCGCAATGCCAATGGGTATGTAATTTAACGAGAACAGTCTTAAATTGATATCGATATCAATATTGACGTCACAGATTCAAAACCTGTAGGAGAAGGTGTCAGTTCTTCAGGAACTGACACAAAAATGCCCATTATATATTTGGTAAACACAATCCATGTGTGAACATACCATCACTCTATTAATATTCAATTGGATTCTAAAAATAATGATCACGGACTCTCATGTTCAAAGGTGTAGGGGTGTAATGTGTACAGCATGTTGGTGCTAAGGACGTGAGATCGACAATTTGATTTTCCTATATCTTCTTTAGAGTATGTGCCGTTAATTTCAGGAATAAAGCAAGTGTGAAGTGTTAACAATTCCGCAACCCGAAAGATTAACTTTGACCGATACTTTTAGTTTTTTACAAACGTAATTCGAGTTTTGACCCCTACTCAAAATGAAAGGATTTTTGTTTCCTAGCAAACACGAAACGTTTTCGACAGTTTTCGATCCAGTTCTGACGTCACAAGTCAAGAGTCGTCAAATCGATCAACCAACTGGATCATTCTGCTGACGAAGGTAGTAGTGTAAGCAACCGAAAATTTCAGGTGAGCAACTTTATGTGTTTTGAACAAAAGTTCAATTTTTCATTTATTTGATTACCAACACAGATGAACTTTCATGATAGTTTAAGAAGTGATTACGGCAAGGATTGCCTAAACAACGTGAGACTCTTGGAATGGAACGGAAAGAAAACCGCACGTTTTCGGAACCATCTTTGCACTGCAAACACCAGAATATAACACCGGTGAGCTTACGACTGTCCAGTACGGTTAAAGGAAACAAAGCGAATAACTTTTTAAGACGCGCAGAGAGAGCCTTGTTAAAGGTCATATATGTGACCGTACAGCACGAATGAGCCGTAAATGTCCTCAATTGTATTCTGAGTTACAGTGTAAAATGGGCATGAAGGTCATATTCATAGGTATTTCAATTTGGTGCTACGTGTATCTCATTAAATGAGGTACACGTAGCACCAAATTGAGGTACCTATGAATACGACCTTCATGCCCATTTTACACTGTAACTCAGAATACAATTGAGGACATTTACGGCTCATTCGTGCTGTACGGTCACATATATTGCTCGGACAACATCATATCATTGGCAAGCTAATATTATGAGGACAATGAAAATGACTCCTTTTTTTTTTGAGAAAATAAGACGTTTAAAATTGATATTCCGCAAAAACCAACTTAAGCGATGAGTTCCTTCGAACGAGACATATTTGACCTAGAAAAAAGTTGACGTCATGAAATGACTGTGCCTGCTTTGCGAGAAAGGACTATAAACATTCTCAATGGACAGAACGTATACTGTAGTTGTTCACAGAAACAAAACTCTGAATTAAGTATTACAAATTTAATGGTTTTTAAACATATGGATAAAATCAGCCGCTTCTTTTTTTTATATATATTAGTAAATTGTGACATTACAATTCATATGTATATCAATATCATGAGAAATATTTGAGCTAAAAAATAAAAAATAATTTCAGCTTAGAATTTCAGCGTGATAAATCTGAGACTAGCATATAAACCGTGTTAAGTCCACAAACTCATGTATCTGATTTCCCTGTGCGATATTGCAATGCTATAGTTATTATAGTTTCAGTTGGATGAAATATTACAAAGCAAACACATAGTAACAATACCGTGTGACGCTTTGTTTCCCAAATGAGAACAATAGTCTGCATATTGTTATGCAGCATTGTTATGGTAAATAATAGTACAACTCATTGTTGCTAATGTCAAACTTGTCAAAGTGATCACACAAATGAGAGCTTCATCAGCCGCTGCCTTGAAAATTAATTTCGCATTAAATACGCATAAAAAATTGCAACGAGTGTCAACTTGTAATGTAATACTTATTCTCTTCGAATAGAGATAAACTTGTTTTTGCAATAGACCTGCCCTTTAAATGTTAGAGTCGGACAAATTGTTAATAAGATCAACAACCTAAACCGAGAAAAACAAAAATTAGAAAACATTGTCTTGAGTGAAAGTAGTGTGTTACCTGATGCGATCAAAGATGAATCACGTACTGTCGCAATTAAAAGAGCACGAAGTGTCAAAAGTACGTCAACAAAACAAATTCTCTCGCTTGTTGGAACATAAAAATGAGCTTAATTCAAAGAAATTGAATAATAACCTAGCATCGGAGTGTATTAGCAAGTGGGTGAAAAATTGCTCGCAAAGAGTTCTGAATGATCCCGAGTTATCAGTATTAGCTAAGGGATTGAATTACGCTATTGCTCCTACCAAATTTCCCGTTGTGGACATAATAACTTCCACGGAAACGGCCTGTAGAAATCTATCGGATCGCGACGGTGAGCTAAGATCGAAAGTCGCGAACTTGTTAAATAGACCGAAGAAACTTGACAATAACTTGAATAAAGAGGAATTAAAAGCTGTTGAAAATCTTAAGAAAGACAAGGACATACTCATACTACCAGCGGATAAAGGGAGGATTGTTGTTGTATTAGACACGACAGAGTACCAACAAAAGTGGGAATACTTTCCTGGTGATACAACTACTTTATACACTTATATTCTTGAAGAAATTCATTAGGTTTGTTTGATACAATTAACAGAATGTTCTTCTTGCCAAAACCAAATATATTTTACTGACCTGACAGTTTCGGCCATCTTGGTCGAAGGTCGCACCATCGGAGTGATGGTACTTGATCCTTCCTGATTGGTCACCAACCATGTCAACAGAGGGCGCACTAGCGCCCAGAAGTGGATCGTGACCAATCAACCAGAAGGAACGATCAAGTACCATCACTCCGACGATGGCCTTCGACCAAGATGGCCGAAACTGTCAGGTCACTAAAATATATTTGGTTTTGGCAAGAAGAACATTCTGTTAATCTTGGCACTAAAGACCCTACTACCAAATATAAGAAAGAACTTGTGTCTGTGTTACAAGAATTGGAAAATGAAGGTGCGATAAATCGCGATGAATATAGGAAGCTTTACCCTACTACAGAATCACCACTGAAATTCTATGGCTTGCCACAAACCTCTAAGGCCTATAGTTAGTAGCGTTGGCTCAATCACCTACAACAGTGACAAATTTATCGCTGATTTTCTTTCACCATTTTGGTTGGTAAAACTACCCATCATATAATGATCATATTGCTAACTCGCAAGACTTTTCTGATCGCATAAAGAACGAAAGGGTAGAGGAAGAAGAAGAACTTAGATCCTATGACGTTACTGCCCTTTTCACTTCAGTGCCTATAGATAAAGCCCTCGATATTATTCGTGATGATCTGATCAGTAACACTACGCTAGTTGAAAGCACAAATCTGTCAGCGGGCCAAGTGGTAAAACTTCTTGAAGTTGTACATATTTTGTTTACAATGGAGTGTTTTATAATACAAATCGTCGGACGCATCACATACTGGTCTATCTCGAAAAACACGCATTTCGAGAAAATCGCAATTGAAAATCTTCGTATTAAGTTAACCTTTCTATAATTTAATTAGACTATGGATTTTAATGAAAGTGGTTTTAAATTAAAGTATATACTTAACAGATTTATTTAAGTGGAATCTTGAATTATATTTACCTTTGCAATATTGCTTAAAACTACACTAAAGTTGTAGTTCTGTATGTGAAATAGTTAATTTCCTGATATCGTATTTAAAGTGCATTTCATACTGGTCTATCTTGGGGGCTATCTCGATTTCGCGAACAATGACGTTATTTTAGACGCATCACATACTGGTCTATCTCGAGATAGACCAGTATGTAATGCACTTTCAATACGATATCGGGAAATTAACGATTTCACATACAGAACTACAACTTTAGTATAGTTTTAAGCAATATTACATACGTAAATATAATAAAAGATTCCACTTAAATAAATCTGTTAAGTATATGCTTTAATTTAAAACCACTTTCATGAAAATCCATAGGCTAATTAAATTATAGGAAGGTAAACTTAATACGAAGATTTTCAATTGAGATTTTCTATAAATGCGTGTTTTTTTCGAGATAGATCAGTATGTGAAAAACGTATTTTGAAAAAATCAGAGATAGTTTAAATTTAACATTTTATTACTAATTATCTAGGAAAAATTGAGGTCTGTAATTTGTTGTATTGGAAGAGCTTCGTAAAAAAGAACTATAAACCAATTTTCTCAAAAAAGTCAAAAACTCAAGATAGACCAGTATGTGATGCACCCGACGAAATACACGGAGCGGCAATGAGAGCTAATAAGGAGCCCAGTCAGTCCGACTGTCTGTAATCTGTATTAACAATTAGCCATCTCTACTGCTCCTCATCCTCCATTGTGGTGGTATAGATATGTTGACGACACACACACCAAAAAGAAACGTAAACCGCCAAATGATAGTACGAACACCGACAAGGGACAAGTTGTTATTTCTTATGTCAAAGGCATCACAACCGATGCTTTAAAACGTATTTACAGCTCATACGGCATAGGAGTGTGTTTTAAGCCAACGCGCACACTACGTCAACTGTTAATTGCGCCTAAAGACAAAACGGACGTCACGGGACCCGTGTATCTGATTCATTGTCAGGGTCAGACTACCCGGGCCCCTGATCGGAATCATACATAGGCGAGACAGGAAGGTCTTTAAAAACTCATTTCTTTGAGCATAGGCGGCCTAGCTCTACCTCGTCCGAGGTATCTCAGCACATATAGAGTCCCCAGGACACCACGTGGACCTAAAGGAAGTGCAGATCCTCGACAGAGAACCACGGTACTTCGACAGAGGGTCAAAGAGGGGCCATCCAACCTTCTCTGGATAAGGACGGGGTCTACAACTGAGCAAGAGTCTACGATCCACTTTTGACGTCACAATTCAAGAGTCGTCAAATCGATCAACGAACTGGATCATTCTGATGACGAAGGTTGTAGTGTAAACAATCGAAAATTTCAGGTGAGCAACTTTATGTGTTGTAAACAAAGGTTCAATTCTTCATTTATTTACGTTTTCGACATTATTCGCTGAGTTTAGAAAAGGTTGCCAGAAAACGCTTAAATGTAGGGTTATATATATAGCGGGCATAAAACGTTTTCAAAACATTCAACAGTTCAAAACATTTTTTTTAAACTTGCTGCAAAATTATTATTGCATAATGTTACAACAATTTGTGGCATACCTTTGTTCCTCAGTTCTGATTATTAAACTATTTTCCTATCAGATTGTGGCATGACAAGAAAGGGGAAGCTTGGGGAGCTCGGTAAGTACCAAATTGATATATTTCTAGACATCTTTGATAATAATCATGATAACATTTTGTAATCTATGATGCAATGTTTAACATTTGTAATGTAAGCATGGTCTTCAACGTGTCTTCAGGTGGCCACCCTAGGTGTCAAAATTAACATGACACCCAACGTTGTTCTTACACCCATAATAGAGTAAATTTGACACCTTTAGGTGTCCACCTGATGACCCATTTTGACACTAGTTTTGGTGTGAAAATGACACCAATTGTTTTCAGTGATACTACTCAGTATCAAGTTGATGTATTTATATTCATATTAGAAAAAAAAAACATGTAAATATGAGCGATAGTTCATTTAAGGGAAGGGGTATGAACGTTTGGACAGTATTTATTGTGGGACATTAGAGCACATCAGACATATCGAATTGCATTCTGGATACGAATAATGTCCTTCTGATATCAAATAATTGTGATTTTTTGAAATTCGCAATGTATTACACATTTTATGGCAAATCATTAAAAATTGATATTTTTGATATTTAACAGTACTTGAAGTAAACTTCATAAATCTGATGATTTATACTTAAAGTGTATGTATGTGGGACCTTTCGTATTGAAGATATGGATTTTTTCCCAAAACACCAAAAAAAATAGGTCTTTTGGGAAAAAAATCCATATCTTCAATACGAAAGGTCAAAATATTCAATTGATCGTCGGCTTTTCCTCCCAGCTACATACACTTTAAGAATATATCATTAGATTTATAAAATTTGAAAAATATAAAATTTTTATAATTTGTCATAAAATTTGTATTATATCGTGAATTTCAAAAAATGAAAATTATTTGATATCAGAAAGACATGCTTCGTATTCAGAATGCAATTCGATACGTCTGAGGTGCTCTCATGTCCCACAAAAAAATACTGTCGAAACGCCATAAACGCTCATTCTAGATCCCTTAAATCCACAGTGATTTAAAACATAATACTTGAAAACACTGTTAAAGAACGATGCGTACTCTGATATTGTGATACTCATTTATTATATATTTTGATGAAGAAGCAATTAAAGAACATTCATAACCTCATTAATAAACGCGATGCGTGCGATCCAATCATATTTTATTATTTGTGAAAACGCGAACGCAAATCGAGGTCATTAATATCTCACAATTGACCGCAAAATGCGTAATTGTTCCAATGTCGCACACAATTGACTTCTGCGTGCGCCGTATTGTGCGTCCAACGAAATGCGCGCGCGCTGGCTGCCGTATTTGGATTGCGCGCTACCATATTTGCACAGATTCTGATACGCACTTTTGTTATTGGTCGTTTTGTTTTAGCCTGATCGAATTTTGGGAAAGGGAAGATGTAAAAATTGTTTATTTTTACAAACTTTTGAGGAAAATGTTGTGTTATTTTGTAAAGTTAAAAGACCAAAGTGACGGTTATGAATGAGGTTAATAACTTTGCATCGGTTATATGTCGGGCATTGTGAAAAATCTAAACATTTTGCTTTGGACCTCGGAATATCCCTCGGGCTGCGCCCTCGGGATATTCCTCGGTTCCAAAGGCAAAATGTTTAGATTTTTCACAATGCCTCCAAATAACTGATGCGCAGTTATTAACCTCTAAATGTATACATTACTGCTATTTGCATTGATACTCATTGTTTACAATTTGTGCATTAGGAAACGAATTTGGAGAAAACCTTCTGTTAATAAAATACTATGCTGAGCCACCAGCCTGGGTGGCTCACGCTCCAGTAATTTCAGATGATTGAGCTCAGTAATACATCAAAGAATGTCTTCCAATTCATGAAAACAAATAGATAATCAGATAATCGGATTAAAAGCTTAGAGGGAAGGTCTTGATGCTCAGCGAGTGTTTGTAATTATCAGAAGGTTTTTTCAAATTCATTCTCTAATGGTATAGTGTTATGATACTTCATTTAAAAATAGTTGAAAACACTGTTAAGAACGATGCATACACTATGATATTGTGATAGTCATTGATAATACTATTATTAATAGTTGAAAACACTACCTCTAGGTCTCAAGCTATCTTCGATATCTATATTTGTATTTGTTATAAATATGCAGTTCTGTAGCCTTCCACTATGAATGCGACGAACATCATTTGAACCTAATATCTACAGATTTGTTGTTTGTTTTTTCAACATTTATGTGCCCTGGCTGCTCTGAGGATTTTTTTAAAAATTGTTCATCCTATCAACCCAGAGAACTAAGTATTTAATAACATTCTGGTTGAATCTTGCTGTAAACCCCAACAAAGTATTCTTCTGGTCATAATGATTCAGAAGAATATAATGTAATGTACACGTGACTTACGGTTTCTTAAATTATCAACAAAAAGGTTAAAGGTCAAAATGTGACCCACCACAAGTGTCAACATTGTACAAATGCTCCGATTTTCACTAAAAACTTCTTAAATTATTAAAGATTGGCAAAGTGAATCTCGTGCTACATGTATCTCATTTTGATAGCGCTAGTCAAACACCTTTTAAACCAGTCAATAATCCTATTGTTGAAGAGGATCATAAGCTTCTACTTATGTCTATAGAATTCTTAAGTCTTTGTTTGCTTTGGCTAAATCCTGTTCAAGTGGTGGGTTACAAAGCATTGTAGTTTGTCTAGGTATGTGTAAACAACTATTAACAAATTAAGGACATTCCTGAACTTCGTTGACTTGGGATGATATGAAATGACCGCCAATTATGACTGTTTGACATGTATTACCAGTAATGTGAGAAAAGATACGCATGTAGAACCGAAAAAGGTACCATTTTGATGAAGGAGCAAAGTTCAACAAACCATAACCCCGCTTCTGGATATCGTTTGAAGTCAAATGATATAACATTTAAAAGATTATGATGTATATTTTCTAAACACGAAATAAAACAAAATTAACCGGATAAATATAATGAGGATAATTTGGACATTTTAGATAATTTGGATATTATTACTTAAGGCTAACCCTAATTATCCTCAATAATATCCAAATTTTCTAAAATATCCAAATTATCCTATAGCCTTAATAATATCCAAATTATCTAAAATGTCACAATTATCCTAACTAGCTTTAAAAATATCTAAATTATCTGAAATATCCAAATTATCCGAAGTAGCCATACTAATTTCAAACTTATCTAAAACATAAAATTTATCCTAATTAGCCACAATAATATCCAATGTAGCCATAATGATATCCCAATTAGCTAAAATATCTATGATATCCTAATTATCTGAAATGTCAAAATTATCCTAACTAGCTTTAAAAAATATCAAAATTATCCTAACCTAAGTAGCCATAACAATATCCAAATTATCTGAAATATACAAATTATGCTAATTAGGATTATCCTATTTTTTTTTAATAAAACAATCCTAATAAGCCTTAATATTCCAAAGTATCTAGCCACAATAATGTCCAAATTGTATAAAATATATAGGCTAATGAAGATTATTTGGATTGGAAATTTTAGATAATTTGGATATTTTAGATAATTTGGATATTATTAAGGCTAACCCTAATTAGCCTCAATAATTAGCCTTAATAATATCCTAATTATCTGAAATGTCAAAATTATCCTAACTAGCTTTTAAAAAATGATCTAAATTATAAAAATTAACCTAATTAGCCACAATAGTATCCCATGTAGGCATAATGATATCCCAATTAGCTCAAATATCTATAATATCCTTAATAATATCCAAATTATCTGAAATATCCATGTTGAAATATCCAAATTATCCTAATTAGCCGTAATAATATCCAAATTATCTAAAATATATAAATTATCTGAAATATCTAATTTATCCTAATTAGCCTTAATAATGTCCAAATTATCTGAAATATATTCAAAGTATCCTAATTAGCCACAATAATAATCCAAATTAAGCCCAATTATCTAGAATATCCAAATTATCTAAAATATCCTAATTATCCTTTATATTAGCCTAAATAATATTTAAATTATATCTAAAATTTCCTAATTATCCTAATTGGCCTTAATAATATCGAAGCCATCTAAAATAGCCATAATAATATTGAAATTATCCTAATTAGCCTTAATAATATCCAAATTATCTAAAATATCAAAATTATCCTAATTCGCTTTAATAATATCCAAATTAGTCTGAAATATCAAAATTATCCCAAGTAGCAATAATAATATCAAATTATCTAAAATATCCAAATTATTCTTATTGGCCATAATATTAATATCCAAATTATCTAAAATATCCATAATATCCTTAATACTCTCCAAGTTATCTGAAATATCCAAAATATCCTAATTAGCCATAATAATATCTAATTTGTCTAAAATATCCAAATATCTGAAATATAAAAAAATCTACTACTACTACTACTATTTGACATTTAATACCGCGCCGAAAACCAAAATAATTTGCACTAAGGCGCATGAAAACAAAAACAATGGATGAAAACAAGAATAATATAATACATAAAACATCATAACATCATAAGTCTAAATTAAGCAAAATGAATACAGTTACTGATTGAAAGCAATATTGAACAAATGTTGTTTAAGCAGTTTCTTGAAAATGTCAATTGAAGAGGCGGTTTTGATATGTTCTGGTAATGCATTCCATAGTTTTGGTCCATAACATGAAAATGATCTGTCAGCAAAGGTTGAATTCTTGGTCTTGTGCTCAGTGAGTATGAAAGAGGCAGTCGAAGTTGAACGAAGACGACGATGAGATGTTGAAACATGAAGCAAATCTGAAAGGTACTTCGGTGCTGTCTGGTGAAGACATTTGTAGACGATGACAAGTATCTTAAAGTCAATTGTAGCCTTGATAATATCCAAATTATCTAAAGTATCCAAATATGCAGTGTTTTATTCTGATGAACAGAGAATTCGTTCAGTTTTAATTCAAGAGTTCAGCCAGAAATGTACAATATTCTTACAGAGCATATAACACAGCAGCTATTTCAACCCAACAAAGCCTAAATGCACAAGCTTGTTATTAATTTCACTATGTTGAAGACAGGTGGTGCAGCGTGCAGAAACACATCCAGCGAAAATGTGTTCTTCTCTAATGACCATCTTCCAAGAGTCTAAGCTCCAAAGCTGATTTATTTTCAGCGTGTAATATTTATTTTTTTCAATTTGTTTCTTTTGTGCAATAAGTTGAACCAAGAAAAAATAAGAGCAAAAATAAAAAGTAATAAAGAAATGAAAACAAAGGTGTGCTTGTGTTCAACATTCGTGTTGCGATATTTTGATAGTTAGCCACTCTTGACCTCCCTGTCATCTTGCGCTAATAAGTTAGGTTGCTTTTAAGATGCAGAGTTGAAACTTAGGAAAATTAGGAGAAGGATGAATATATAATAGCTGACAAAATTGACATTGATGTTGAGCCATCACAAAATGCGGTTCATTTTCTACATGTAACCTTTTTATGGGACACCTTTTACAATAAAATAGTATGAATGGTTGTGGAACCGATCTAGAGACCTGTCCCTCTGTCATCTTAAGCTATCTCAGAACTGTCCTCCAACATGGCTGCCATTTCAATTGTTATACCGTTCCGGTTGGTTTATTGCAATGAGTCTAAATATTGTGCTTATGTTTTTGCTTCTTAGAGTCTGTTTGTTGGCATTTTCTGTCCCTGATTACTCCAGTAACTCTCTGTAAAAAGTCCTTTCGCTTTCGCTATTTTTGTTATGGCGTTTCCAGCCACAAAACTATTACCGATCTGAGCCACTCCACCAGTACGACCAAGAGGCACACAAATCGCAGTGAAAGCTGCAGAATATAAAAAGCACAATGGGTTTAACTTATTTGCCTTAAATAATAAAAATTAATCTGGCAATTACAGGTACAAGTACACTTTATAAAGATATATAAAGATATAACAAAGTGTCATTGCAAAATGACTTCTGTAAAACCTATTATAGTTTACACATGGAAGAAACAGTTCTCTATCTTTCATGGTTTACATAAGTTCAAACCATTCTGCATAAATTCTATTTACAAGAATTAACTATGAACTGGCTGCCGGTTGCCATGCCAGGGTTGGGTAAAAAAGATAACATATAACTTACGTGGTTTATACGCTTCAAGACGCTTCTTGTCTGCGTGAAGCTGGATATTTTTAGCAACAACTTCAACATGACGGTTAGCCTTGTATGCCATCTTAGCCTGACTATCTACAGAAGAGCAGTCGCCTATAGCAAAGACATCTGTGCAACCTTCAACACGAAGAAATTCGTCAACTTTAAGGCACCCGATTTCATCAAGTTTGCCACCTTTTAAAGGAAAATAAATAAACTTATTTGAAGGGGCACTTCGTGATCCACAGCCTCATCCCACCATTACTCGAAGGAATAAATGTTTGTGTGCATATGCCTATTTATTAAACATTTTTGGCAGATTCAGTCGTTCAGTATTTTGGGGTAACAATGGCAATTTTAGATGTAAATGGGTAAAAATTTCAACTTGCTCTGATTTTGCCCAAATTGGTGGCAAATTGTTTGTCTTGACATAAGAATCACGAAACAGTATGTTATGTGCAATTTGTGTCAGCTCCACGGACAATTTGTCACAATTTTGGTCAAAATCGGAGCAAGTTGAAATTTTTACCCCTGTACAACCAAAATATGTAATTTTTACCCCAAAATGAGGTTTTTGTAGAATAACTCTGTATGTAACAATAGGTCGTATAGATAGCACAAACTATACATTTCTGAAATCCTTGTGATCAGACGAATAATACATGCAGTTGCACATATCTCGCCAATCCAATATCAACTGAAATGTTGGAAATTTGTTGTGGCTCACCGGTTCTGATATCTCCAATCAATCCAGGTCCGTGCGTAAACTGTGCGTGTAGGACACACACGTGCGTTATTAATAATACTCAAACAGTACAAAAGACCTAAATTTTTAAGAAACTTCGTGTATATCTTTAATATGAAAGGTCAAAATTTTCATTTAATGGTCGACTTTTCCCCCAGCTAGGCTTACATACACTTTAGGTACACATCGTTAGATTTATGAAGTTTACTTCAAGGACTGTTAAATGTCAAAAATGTAAATTTGCCATGATTTGTATTATATTGCTAATTTCAAAACATCAAAATGGTGAATCTGATGTGCTATCAGATCCCACACATATGCAAAGGTGGGCGACCGAACCCTCGAGTAGTATACATGCTAAACCTATTTTATATAATCTTACTGAAGGCTTCGGAATAAGCTGATGAGTTTGTCTTTAGACCGATACAAACAAAAACCAGATCAGCTTCCACCTGTGACCCCTTGTCCGTCTTTACTGTGCATCTCGCAGAACCATCCTTTGGGAGCTCGGCTAGGTTGCTAACTTTGTGTTCTGTGGACGAGAGATGTTGATTATGATGAAATATAACTTAAAGGGGGCAAAAGATTTTTGCATACCAAATGGGGGGTCAAAGATTTTTTGGCAGGCTAAAAAGGGGAGGAACGATATTTGGCAGGCCAAAAATGGGGGTGGGCAATCGAGTTTTGGCACAGATAATTATTTGGGCATCGTTTCGATATTATGCCCTAAAAAGGTAGAAACGTTGAACAAATATGTAAACAACTTCTGCTCGCTGCACTCGCAACACATGATCATGATGATTAGCCAGTTTCAGGTTTTAAATTGGGGTTCTCCAAAATCTGACATGTGTAAAGGGGGGGGGGGGGCAAAGATTGTTTGGCCTGTCGATAGCGGGGCATGCAATTTTGGCAGACCATTTTGAGAATTCCTTTCCCATAGGAACCTTTTTTTTGGGGGGGGGGGTCATTGCCCTAAAAAGTAAAAAATCCGATTGATTGATGTCAAACAAGAAGCGAAAGAAAGGTAATTTTCCCCTTTTTTCATTTCTAATTTAAGCCCTTGCAAGGGCATATGCTGCTATGCTGTTTCTGCAATGCAGTGCAAATGGTAAATAGAATTTAGCATACATTTGTCATATAAGGGACCGATCGTTATTTACGGCAGGGGGGAATGGGCGTTTTGGAAAAAATATCGACAAAAAAAATTCGTATTCCCCACTCGCGTCCGCTCAAAATTTTCGGATTCCTCCATTTTTTCCCGAATTTCTACATTTAAAACTTAACAATCCCACCTCCTCGTTCAACGAAATATTTCGCGTTGCCCCTTCAAGACCCATAAAAATTCGGGTTCCCCCTCAAAAGGCCCTGTCGTAAATAACGATCACTCCCTAAATGCAAAATATGTCAGACTATAATATCTTCTCAGTCTAAATTTTCAGTCGGTATTATTTTGGAGTGTAGACCTACTTACCGAACAGAATTTCCACCCCCTTTGCTTGAAGTCCTTTACGCAGCCTTTTCTTGAACTTGTCGGTGAAGTTTCCATTGTTAATTAGAGCAGATCTTGAATGAATAAGTGTTATCTTTTTGTCTTTTTTGTCAGTTGAAATTTCACCAGCCAGTTCTACGCCCACAGGACCTCCGCCAATGATGACGATATCTTTAGCAGCGTTGATCTGAAACAGAAAAGTTACAGTATATTTTAATGTAAATTATATAGAAACAGTGGCGGCACTCCGGGGGCATGCACTCTTTGAAAAAAAAGGTTTTGAAAGGATTCATCGGCTGTCCTCCAGGAGGAACCTTCTCTTCAAAGAACCATTAAAGGTTCTCCAAATTGTTCTCTAACTGGTCTTTAGAGTCTCTATTGAGTTTATTACACACATTCATTGGTTTCACCAAGTGCGATTTTTGAATTTGAAATTGTTGCATTTTGTGACTGCGTGGCTTTGTAGACAGGATTTCAAGGTGTCAAGATGTGGCAATTTACGATTTATATCAAATACAACACACAACAAAACAAGACTTTTTGGCAGAAGTATTCTTTACAACAGGGAGCTTTTTTGGAAGTACTGCGTGAATTTCAAACACGTTTCTAGATGTGAGAATCCCGCTCAAACCTTCCAGAAGTCTACAGAAGAAGTAACTATTATGTTGAATAGATGTAAAGGACATCATAGTAGACGTCATAGAACTAGTCGAACACCTGTGGACTTTTTAGTCTAAATCAAAAGCGTACTGTTTGAGACTCGGTAACCTGCGGATACTATTATTTTTTCAATCACTATGCCCTCTATCGATCTAGATCGGCCAAGATAAGATATTATAGTCTTTATTCCAGCCGCCTTGTTCTCCTTCGTGACGAATGAGCACAATCTAGTTTGGAACCGAGACTAGCAATATTTAACACCGTATTAATATACGTAAAAACGCACGTTAAAACGTACGGTCCACGTGCTGCATATGGAACATCACAATCTCTCTATTTCGGACCCTCTGACGTAAAGCAACCGCTATCTTGTTAATTGATTTTTTTCTATCATTTTTTCACAAAAAATATTCTTAGAAAGATATAAATTTAGAATGTATAAAGATTTTGGGAATAGCTTCTTTAATCTCCGAGAAATTAACCTTTCAAATTGGGTAAATAAAGTTCTTTTTGGACCACCATGTATGCTACAAACAAACCTGAACATTTTTATTTCTTGCATTGGTTATTCCAATGGCACCAGACAAGCAACGCATAGCCGAAAATACCACGAAGACAAAAATTACACATTGGGCTTACATGAGGTTCTGAACAGAAACATAACATACAGACCAAGACAGCACACAGACCTAAACCAATCAAACAAATGCAGTTATGTCCACGGCAAATTCACCGTGACCTTTCCAGCCATAAACCCGTTTAGTGAAGATTAAACCGAGATATGCAGTACTAAACCATTTAAGTAATCGATTGTCAAATGCAAATTTATTACCACGTGATAATATTAATCCAATGAGCGATCGAATTGTCCGCTACGGTCGACTAATCCAATCGATAATGACGCTATTGACATGTACGGGCGGAGCTCCACTGACCGAGTTTTGGGGTATTTGTCAATGGTTTGCTGTCATTTACTCATCGTTAGTATAAGGACTATGCTAATGATTTAAAGATTGACATGTAGAGAATAAACCATACTTGATTGACAGAAAGTACTAAATTTGTACCTATTACGGTTTCGTGACACCCCTCTTCCAAATGCGACCAAGCCAGGGCGGCCCGGTGAAGCAAAATGTGCATTGGAATAACACGGGAGTTTGGATAGTTGGTAGGATTTCTTTCTCATACGAATGTATGGTCCTCCTTATTAAAGCTTGTACCGGAATGAAAATTCAGATATTTTGAAAAGAATTAAGTAATTGATACATAGAGCAAGTACTAAAATCATAGCTTTTATACTTTTTGATATATGACGCTAACTAGTTCATCTCCTATATCTACAACACAGCGCTACCAGTAGGGGTCAATTGGCTATTGTGAGTGCCCCTGTGTTGTGTGCATACATGTAGGCAACAATAACTGCATGATGTCAAGCAGAATCACACATGGTTCACAGGTACCGAAAAGCGCGAATGCCTATAACCGCGAAAGCCGATAACCGTGAAAGCCGGGAACCGCTCTAATTATTATTATAATTATTATTATTAAAATAGTAGTAGTAGTAGTAGTAGTAGTAGTAGTAGTAGTAGTAGTAGTAGTAGTAGTAGTAGTAGTAGTAGTAGTAGTAGTAGTAGTAGCAGCAGCAGCAGCAGCAGTAGCAGCAGCAGCACTGTGGTAGTAGTAATAGTGTTATTATTATTATTATTATTATTATTATTATTATTATTATTATTATTATTATTATTATTATTATTATTATTATTATTATTATTATTATTATTATCATTATCATTATCATTATCATTATCATCATTATTATTATTATTATTATTATTATTATTATTATTATTATTATTATTATTATTATTATTATTATTATTATTATTATTATTATTATATAGAGCAGCATTATAAATTTTAACGGTGATCAGTGTGATAGGTAACCAAAACAATTAGGGTAGGTAGGTATGTGCTTTTCATCCCAGCTATATACATACACTTTATGTACATATCATTAAATTTAAAAAGTTTACTTCGAGGACTGTTAAATATCAAAAATTAAAAAAAAATCAAATTTTGCCATAAAATTTGTATTAATAAATCGCGAAATTTAAAAGAAAATCAAAATTATTTGATGTCAGAAGGACATTCCTCGTATTCAAAATTCAATTCGATATGTCTGATGTGCTCTAATGTCCCACAAAAAAATACTGTCGAAACGTTCATACCAGAGCCCTTAACATGTTTTAGCAATTAAAAAATTACTTTTCTTTAAAGCAACAATGTACGATTTCTTACACATTTCGTATCTTGATTTTTTTTCACAAAGTGATATATTGGTATAAGCCTATTTTATATTTTTTTACTCCTACGGTACCAGATATGTTCCCTTTTCATTTTGAACTTATTCCTGCGCATAGATCTTTAATGCGTGTATAATCAGCGAATATGGTTGGCATAGAATTATATCCCGGGTTAAAATTAAAATCTCGTAATTTGTCGGAATACAGCGCATGCATAATGAATTTTTTCACCGGATATTTTCGTTCGTCAAAGTTCATTACAATCGTGTGAAAAAGGAAAGAATTTAGAGAAAAAGTGAAGACCGCCTCTTCAGCAAAGCTTCCATGGCTTTATCAATATTTTACATGAGATCTGAATCTTTAAATCATGTGAAAATAGACGTTCCTACAATGGTAATGAAGCACAAAAATACGAAACACAAATTTGTCTGGAGGTCGTGCGCTTTTTGTATTGAACTTGAACACAAAAGTAGTTCCAAATGATTAACTTTTTTCAATTAACTATTATAGGCTAGACAAGAAAATTAAGCAATTAAAGTTACCACTAATTGCAACAGAACCCATTCAATCTACCATCCATTCAATCAATCAATCAATCAATTCTGGAAATCCCGCCTCTTATTTCAGGCGCACCACTGCTCCGTAGTGTAAATCTATCACCATTTCACAACATTACTATTAACACAGGCTAACTAATCTACTACCATCACTGTACACACAACAGAACTACTACTGCCCTGGGATCTAGGGAGACAGGTAAGAAACCTGGGGATGATCCTCTACTCTTTTTGATAAGGCCTGCAATTATTTACGTGATTTTCACTTCAAGCGACTATATGGAAACTAATTTAAGCTGTTGTTTTTTTAATGCAAAGAAGTAATTTATTTAAAATACATATAACCGTGATAACTAGAGTCTAGAACATAGTAAAACTTGTAATGAACATAGACTGCGGCGAAATTTATATATACTGAGTTCACTTTGGGAGCAACTCTAGAAATTTACCAGAGGCATGTTCACACAGACCAAAGTCCACCTGTTGTTAACTGGTCAATAATGACATATGGTATGAATACACCAGTAGAAATTCTAGCTGACAACTTTCAAAATCTGCTTTCAAAAGTTTTAAGGATATGTACACGTGATGGTACCAATCCTTGGATCAACACAATCTTACCAACATTTAAATGTTATCACAATTATATTCTACTAGACTGAAAGAGAATTTGATTATGAAATTTCCGACCTATTGGAACTATTAAAGGAGTATTTCGTGATCCTAGCAGCCTCTTTTTATGACATTTTCACTAGATATCCACGAAAAAAGCTTATTCCAAAAATTTCAGTTGATTCCGATTTTGCGTTTGCGAGTTATGCATGATATGTGTATTACACTGCTCCATAGACTATGTGTTGTAATTTCGTTCTGGTATACCAGGACGAAATTCAAATTTCACGATATTTTTGCGAAACGAATTTCGTTCTGGTATACCAGGACGATATTCAAATTTCACGATATTTTTGCGAAACGAACTACTCTGCAAGAAATATTTGGTACATAAACACGGTAGCCAGAGGGTTTCCAGTGGTATATAAATCTAAACTTTTTTTGAGCAAAGTGGGGGGGGGGATGAGGCTGTGGATCACGAAATGCCCTTTTAAGAGTGAGCAACAAGTATTGGGCAGGATGGGGTTTGAACCACGAACCCCTCGCTCAACTCTCCCTAATTGTTCAGCGCCTTAAACCACTGAGGCCACCTCACCCTAAAAAAAGCATTTCTGAAAAGCATATTTAATAACACATCAAAAGCCCCCCAAAATCCAAGTAGTGGAACAGTGCTTACTTTGCACAATTACAAAATGGCCGCTTATGCAGGGGTGAACTTAAAAATAAAAAAAAGATTCAGAAAAAATATAGTTTTTTAGGGATCATTTCCTGCAAGTTACAGGTCAATCGGAGCAACTTCAAATTTGACCTGACCTTTGACCTCGGATGAACTTTGTGGTTTCATACTCCCCAAGTGTCAGGGATCATTTTCCCCGAGTTATAGCCCGATCGGAGCAAACTTTGAATTTGACCTGATCTTTGACCTCAGATGACCTTTACGGTTTCATACTCCCAAAGTGCCGGGATTGTTTTCCCCGAGTTACCCTTACAGTCCGAAACGGCCACCATACAATCATAAGAAAAAAATGCTCTCAACAAATGTAAATTTACGTGATTATAAAGAATTGATAAGGAAGCACAGTTATTTACCTTGTCAAAATAACTGTTGTACGTCTCTATGGCTTTCGATGAATCTGTCACAGAAAATTCGAGTTTCGCGGGAAAATGACCGGTAGTTCCAGTAGCCAATACTAAATAGTCGTAGCTGATTTCATCCCCCGTCTCGAGTACCACTTTCTTGGCTGTTGTGTCAATACTAACCACCTTGCCTTGCTGGAAGCTCTCGCCATATGTTGGTGCATATGGAATGAAAATCAAATTACTGTACCCTTTAAAGATATAATGGACAAGACAATTATAGGCTATAATAAAAAGAATATGATTATGAACCTCCCGGCTATGAAGTTGACACACAAGAGGAATAATATGTGATGCGATCAAGCAGAATCAGTCGGAACTCGGGAAAATTGATTTTGAGATATAGCCATACAAAGGAAATATTTCCTTTTGTTTCCTCTTGTTTTGGAAACTCTTAAATTGCTCATATCTTTGGAACTGGTAGTTCAATTTCAATGGGGTTTCCTGCCAAATCTAGATTAGTAAATGCTTTTTACTATCCTATAAGAAACTGAAAATTTAATATTTCCGTGTTCCGACTGATTTTGCTTGATCGCATCACATATGGGTTCTTTAAAGGAGATCACAAAGCTTTAGGCCATAAAAATGACATTGCGATTTCACTTTTTGGACACCTACGTCGTATAAAACGCACGTGTTACGTGGAAACATGCTATTTTTACGACATGTCGAAGTTCATGCAAGGCGCCCAATTTTTAAAATGTTTTAACCAGGTCATATTTTGGGTTTTTGGTTGTGATAAAAACGTTTTAATAACTTTAAATGTCGGGTTATATAAAGGTTATGGAAACGTTTTAAAACGTTATGTATAAAACAACTACAAAAATATTTTTAAAATGTTTGCAAAATGTTATTGTAAAATATTTTTTACAAACATATTTCGCCAAATATTTTGTCAACACTTAAATAACATTATGATACAAATATTTGCAGGGAGTTATCAAAGATGTTTTTGAATGTTATGAAAACGTTTTATACCCTTCACACACCCTTTATATAACCCGACATTTTGACGTTTTCTGGCAACCTTTTCTAACCTTTGGCGAATGATGTCGAAAACGTTTTGTGTTTGCTGGGAATCTATCAAAATATATGTTTTTGGGCAATTATAATATTTTGGGAGCACAAAAATACAATTAATTTTAAGCAGCATGTTAACCTTGGTTTTTAGTCAAAATCAAAAGCATGCTCTATTGAATTAGCCAGAGACCATCACTCACTCACTCACTCACACCCCCACTCACACTCACACACTCACTCACTCACTCACTCACTCATTCACTTCTTTAGTAATTACCATTATGTACATACCATCTTCCACAAGAGCTCTGAGTCCACCAATAGTATGATGAAAACTGTCCTTAGGATCAATCAATGTAATCTTGCATTTCTCTTTCAAGTCGTTGGCCATGGCAGTGCCGGCATATCCCCCACCGACAATAACCACGTGCTTGTCTCGCAAATTTGAACTAGATCCTCCCATTTCAAATTAGCGAAGATGATCACCCACAAGCTATTGATGTAACATCAAGTACAAAGAATTAAATTAAAGTATGAGATGAAATTATATAAATGTATCCTTTTGACATCGATATCAACCCTAATGATGAATAAATCCTCTTTGACTTCAACATCAACGTTGATGTATGGATATGTAAGGATATGCAATAATTATCTGCCTCGCGGTGGGCAAAAAGAGAGTGGAACAATTTTTGTCAATGCAAAAGGTCACAGTGTCACCGGCCCGAGATCTTGATGGCAGAAATCCACATGATGGTAGCTCGAATCCACTAGTTCTTCAACAGCCACGAATGGCAATTTGTTCCGACCTGTTTAATAGTTTTGAGACTAAATGGGCCGAGGGACGTTCGACTAAGGCTATTGGTAACACTTGATCTGTGTGGAGATCAGTGATTGGTACGTTTCTTCCCCACTACGCATGCGCGGCAGCCCTTCATCTGCTTAAAGGACTCTTTTTTGTTTGTTTGTTCTGCGCATATGAAATCTGAATTTTTGTCAGTTTTTGATTTCAATACGCAGGCTTGGTTTTCAAGTGCAAGCATTACAATTGGTTTTTCAAAATTAACGGGAGATATTCATCATTTTCTACCCCGGTATTCAAAGATCTATATCAAATAGCAGATACACCACTCTACGCCATACTCGGCTAGCCCAATTCCCAAGCCCACCTAGAAAAGGACAAGAGCGCGGGCGGTCACTTGAACAAATCATCTCATTGCAACAATAGGCCAAACAAATTAAAAAATCACCCACCACTAATTACAACAGAATCCATTTCGCATGCATCCATCTCCGGCTCCCAAAAGCTAACACAAAAACATATCAAAAGTCCCCAAAAATCCAAATAGTGGAACAGTGCCTAATTTGCATAAATCCAAAATGGCCGCTTATGCAGAGGGTGAAATTTCAAATTTGGTCAATTTTGGCAGGGCAAAAGGGGGGAAAGCAATTTTTGGCAGACCGAGATGGGAAGGGCAAGGGTTTTTGGCAGGCCGAGACGGGGGAAAAATTTTGGCAGACCATTTTGAGTCCCCCCGACAGATAATTATTGCCGAGTTCCTTCTTGTATCACACACGTTCCAGTACCAGGGAAGCCCTACCACAGTGACCGCTAGCAATTCTCTTGATGTACCGCAGGGTTTTTTGGGATTGCCAATGTCAAAAGGCCATATAGTAGGACTACACCCGGGCCGACACAACCACGTCTTTAAATTAATGTTGCGTGTGTACCCTGAAAACGGAAAGCCTAGAAATTACGCACACACCCCTGAAAAAACGATTTTTAGGACTTGGCTATGTAATGGTGTCTATATGCATGATATGTGGCGGAAGCGGGGGATACGACCTCACCTAAATTTTGAAAGGGACGGCCCTCCTAATGATCATACCAGAAGAAAACATATTGAAATAATTGCCCTATACATTGGCATTGCCTTTTTAGTACAAAAAAGGTGTTTAGGCCAAATTGAGAAAAATTTGCACAATTTTGCATGCATGCTTCGCGAGCACTGGGCCACAAAATAGCAAAACTCACCTCGTTTAATTTGGGACTAAAATAGTCTGAAATTGAAAAAAAAAGTCCCAGTAAAACTGGAACAAAATATGAGTGCCCCCCCCCCCCCTTCGCCGCCAAACGTGTCGTATAGCTGGCTCGTTGTGGGCGCGGGTTACGCATCGTGTTACTTCGTGTAGCATCCCTGCATAATTTAATACAAATTATATACAAAAAATCTTGGCTTACCTTATTCACAAATATGTCGGCCTTGGTGAAATGCTATTAAATATTAATGCTATGATGCTATCTGTTCGCAACAACTAATGTGAATTGGAGAAATCATGAATAAGCACATACCCACAACACTGACAGTGCAGACAACAGTGCTGAAGAAGTGATGCACAGATGAGCCACAAAAATTTCACACAAGAAATTACCCTTTGCTCGTGAGAATTAAGTCTTAGATCTGTCTACATTATTATAATGTTTCACAGAAATTGAAATGGATGGTGGACATAATTAAACTTCAAACGGCTCGCCGCAGTGATTTTGAAGTAAAATCTGTGATATTTTCAGCTCGCATTGACCTACTCTATCTGAATGGAAGCACAATGCAGAAGAATAATTTGACTCGATTGACTTGTCATGCTTAGCCTTTCTGAAAACCCCATTGGTTATTTTCCCACAAAAACATAGCGCTGCCGCGACCGGTCAATCAATCAACAAAGCAACAAATAGTCCAAGAATCCATTAATCAATGAATAAGAACACTATTAATTGATCAATCAACCAATCGTCAATCAAATAAGCATTCGTGAACCAATCAAGGGGCAATCAATCATTCAATTATTTAAGCAATCAAAAATGATCAATAAACAAATCAATCATTCATATATCAGGCACTCAATCAAGTAATACATGCATGATCTATCTATCAATCAACCTATCAATCAACCGATCAATCAAACAAACAATCAGTCCGTCAGTCCGTCAATCAATCAATCCCAATCTACGAAGCCACCAAAATCGAAACCCAGAAATCTGAAATGGTATATCGACATGCTCAATGTGATTTCATATACAGGCAAAGCAGCCTCCCATCAATGATCAAGCACCAAACTTTGTTCCAATAAAGTTATCTACCAATCAATCAATCAACTTAAAATCTCGAATTTCTGGTCTAATGCGGCCTATACACGATCAATTTGATTGAACAATATCAAAGACCCCAGATACAAGAGTGGACACAAAATCTGCCATTGTGCACGTTAACTTTGTGAAAGAGACATGAAACGTTAACGTTTTACAAGCTTTACTATACTCTCTAAATGAAAGGGTGAGTAAAACGACGGAATCTTCGTTCACTTTAAAAAGATTGAAAATCACTCCAAAAGAGTGGATTTTTAACTCCAAAAGAGTGAATTTTACTCCAAAAGAGTGAAGTTTCACTTTTAAAAGAGCCATTTTGAGTGAAATTCACTCCCGCTCTAAAAACTCTTAAAATTGGGGTGAAATTCACCCTTTCGGAATAAAAATTTCACTTCAGAGTTAAACGGGGGAAACTCTTTCCACATTTGAAAGAAAACCTCGTCACGTTTTGTAATACTTTGATATGTTATATTTTAATATGTGCTGATTGCAAACCTAAAATTAAGAACAGTCAATTTTCTCGTTTTCGAGTAGACTTATTTTGCTTCTTGCAAAAACGCCGCACATACATGTCAGAACTTACTAAATCGCTCATAGCGATTACCATATAAGGCCTTTGTTAAAATAGTAAAATAAAAAAGCGGGTTTATATTGGACAATTCTAGCAAAAGAATAGTGTAAAATCAACCAATTTTAAGCACTGTCTCTCCTTCTTCAGTTCCATTATACGTCAAGTGCATACTTACCGAGCAAACACAAAAACGTTTTTAAAACATTCTAAAAACATTTTTTAATTCTGAGTGTCGGCATTTAACGTTTTTAAACGTTATTGAGTTCATTTTTTTAAAGTTGTGTCTTTGATGTATACAGCACTGACTGAAACACATTTAATCTTGTACCGTGAACACACTAAGAGGAAAATACCGTACTTTTACGGCAATATACCGTATATGGTCGAATCCAACCAAAAGTGTCCACGGGCCAAAAATAAAAGTCCGAAATAAAAATGTCTCCACAATTTTTTCCTTTTGCCCATTGATTGATGACATATTGGCCTTATAGGAACCAAAAGTGCCATTACTAATCTTGAAAAATAAATCCAGGACGTGTGATAGTAAATGTGATATCAAAACCCAATGTTACCTACGAATACCACTAGGAAGCTTTCACTATCGCAATACTAATCAACCTAAAACAAATGGAATATTCCCAATAACGCTTTTTTCGTGTAATGTAGACCACAGGGTGTCAGGAAAATGCTAGCTCAACCAGAAAATATTTGTTTTTATTTTTATAACGCGAATAATATGATCTTAGTCAATTTATGCTAGTTTATTTTTGAAAATGAAGTTTAGGTCAGTTTCTGTATTTTATTTATCAAATGAGTATGAATCAATTTACACATTGTATAAGAACGAGTAGGATATATGTTTTCAGAATATTAGGAATTATACGCATACACCTAACGCTTTATACAATGAAAAGGTGAAGAAACCCGGGTATTCGTAGGTAACATGAGCGATTTAACAATATCTATATTGAGTTTAGAGGTTTAAATTTGGCTATTATGGTAATGAATTAATAAAATGGTAGTTTTAGATCTCTTTCAGATGGTACGTCCAAATGAATAAATGCTATTACCTTAGATCAAAATTTTTTTGATGCTTTTAGCAAGATTTTGACCACTTCATTTTGATATACAAGTAGTTAATCAGCAATTTTACATAATAAATTATTGTTGAATGAATCCGTATATGGGTAATAATAGTGTCCTGGGGTACCGCTTAAAGTTTTTGACAATTATTTTCCATTGGTAGGGACACTTCATTACACATGTCATGTATTATGCTGTATTCGTAAGTAACATTTCAGTATTTGTAGGTAAGAATTAGACTTTTGGTGGATATCGCAATCAAAACTTCATTTTATAAAGCACTTTGAATGTATTATTTTCTTTATGTGCGTTTATTGATACTTTAGACCCTATCATGTATTAATAATGTCGGTTCACAGCGGTTGAAAGAGGATTGAAGTAAGAAACAAAGGCACTAAAGCGACTTTAATTTGCTTAATTGCACACAAATCGCTTAAAACCGTTATTGCAGACTTATGAAGTCCATCTTGGAGTCAGTTACGTCTTGTGGCCTTTCGTTTGAGGGCAACTACAATTAGCTTTATACCAGGGTCCATCACTGTGTTGTCTAGATCATGAGACAATGAGAACAGTCGTTTTTCCATGGTATTCGTAGGTAACCTTAGCGAAAACGTCAAAAGTTACCTTCGAATAAATCAATTTGGACACAAATTACTCAGAAACCAGAAGGTCGGTAAACATTTAAAATGAAGCACACATGACAGTTGACAAATCCAAGTATTTATCCTCTTCTAATCTTCTTTGAATCTTTTTTTTCTTTCAAATGCGCAGTCCGTCGTCTATTTCAGTACATATTTTTCAACAATTAAGCCGTATTCACGTTTGCATGGTGGGCATGTATGTGAATTCGCAACTTTCATTGACATATGATTTGATAGCAAACATACAGGCCTTCGTTATGTACCAATATGGGCATTGGCATGAATGGCGGTGTTTCACAATACTGTCATGATGTCAAATTGTTGTATTCGTAGGTAACATTCGGTTACCGAAATTTACCTACGAATACTTGCTTTTATTGTTGACATCTCAGAAATATTTAAACGCAGGCTATTGAAACTTGGTAGAAATAAAGAGTGTATTACCCTGCACCTATTGCTTAACTATTGTTTACTATTCTCTCACTTTGTGGAAATGACACAGCTTTTAACATGTATTCGGAGGTAATGCATATTTTTTACCAAACCTACCTTTGTGCCATTTAGAATTTCTGGCAGCTAAACACAATAATAAAGATGTCCAAATGCAATGCATTTCAGTATTGGACATATCAAAGCTTTTATCATTTGCGCATTTATTAGTGATTTCCATTTTTTAAAGATATATCTAGTGCTATGAAAATTGTATTCGTAGGTAATGTAAAAAAATACCACTCAAAAAATTATCACAAAAAATTCATAATTATGTACAAATATGTGAAAAATTGAACAGGCAATCTTTGAATACACACCTTTCAGGAAATCAATTTAGATTCAATCCAATGACTTCTTTTCATAACTGATTTAGATGTTTTTAAAAATACCTTAAGAAATATTTTGAAAAAATGGGTAAAAATAGCATGTTTTGGGGTCTCTGTGTCTAAGTTTTTCACAGAAGGGGTCTTATTATATATGGCGCGAAGCGTATGATCAAGGCGAATAAACACAATACAAAAACGAATGCCAATTGATTAATACTTTTAAGTTATGGCCCTGAACATGCCGTGTACACTTTTGGTTGGATTCGACCATATATGCAATTATAGGGTGAAATACTTGTAAAATCCTCGTTTTTTACGGTAGAATAACTGGCAACTAAGTTGCCAAGAATTACGGTTAAAGTTTTACAGTGCGCTATGTTTCTTGCAACATGACGGGCCGACAAATCTGCAATATTACTAGTTCACACTTTGAATGACCTTTGTTGACCTTCAGAGCACTCTATATGCTTGTAGACGAGGTTTTACGGTATATTGGCAAATGGCAAAAGCTCGGGATCAGTAGGGCTTTCGGCAGTGTCCGAGACATTATAAAAACGTGCCGTTAGATGTCGAATTACACTGGAACGCTCTGCCGCATTTCACCCCAAAACCTTGTAGTAAATAGGTCTTTACTTTTTATAATTCTTGCTGCAAAACTTCCTAATACCCACGATCCAAATTGCATTACACCTCCATTACGCCCAATAGGGACTACCATCATCGGTCCAGCTGGAACAACAAGAAAACACACAATTGATAAGATATGTTGACGGTTCAAAGAAGGAGCATTGCCTATTCCATGACTATTTGATCCGAAATTATCTTCTTTGTGTAATTTTTGACGTAATGTTCCGGATTTTTGGAGAAACAAAGTTTAATTTGGACAAAAGTAAGACTGGCTATCGACCACTTGACATCATTGTTTATCAACAAAGGAGAGGGACTGGTCTACCGATATGCTTGAACGAACCACTACACTGTTCAATGGCTTTCTTGTACTATATAAAATGTGGTGCACGGCGATTTAAACTACCAATGGAAATTGCCATAATTCGGCGCATACTGCCGGGCAATGACGTCACATGTCAAGTGGTCTATAATGTGGATGGGTGGCGATATTTTTTCAACCGATTAACATTTGCATAGGAACCGCATAGTCAGAGTCAAGGTTCATTATTGTTCGGAGATTATAAACGTATTTATTAGTAATAGACAAGTAATAGTATATCGTGTATATATGCGCTTTATTCCGTAATCAATACGTATGTTGAACAAACACCTGTCTGGCACAACGACTCGTAGCATAGTAGTATAGTCTCTGGACGATGGATCCAAAGGTTGTGGGTTCGAACCCTGGTAGAATTTTAATTCAAATTAATTTATTTTTCTTTTGTTAGAAGAAATAATAATGGCAATAAATCCGTCTTATAAAAGTGAACACAGCGCCCCAAGGTTGGGTCACCAATTTTTTTTGTTCGTCGCCCCCCCCCACCTTTGTTTCCAATGGACATTTTATTGTGAAATGTCATTGTACAAGGAATACAGAAAAAAAAATTCCACATATCCCCCGAATGAAAAGTATTTAATTATCTTTATAATCACTCAAAAAGCATTTTGTGTGAATTTTACATCCGAACCAAGTGCTATTAAATTTTTATGAGCCTTTTTTTTTTACATGTAAAGTCTATGGGGTGACAATTAGAAATGGACGGCAATATTTAAAAAGCCCTATATTTGGGCCATTTTGGGCCTTATATTTGCCCATAAAAAGAATAGCACTTAGTTCGGATGTAAAATTCACACACAATACTACCTGAGTGAGTACAAACATAATTAAATACATTTCATTCGGGGGCTATATCAAAAACAAAAAAATGTCCTTTACCCTAATGGTTATGGAACAAAGGTGTAATGTTCAGGATTTTTGGAGAAACAAAGTTTAATTTGGACAAAAGTAGGACTGGCTATAGACCACTTGGCATCATTGTTTAGCAACAAAGGCGAGGGACTGGTCTACCGATATGCTTGAACGAACCGCTACACTGTTCAATGGCTTTCTTGTACTATATAAAATGTGGTGCACGGCGATTTAAAATGCACGTGCCCTGAGCAAACTACCAATGGAAATTGCCATAATTCGGCGCATACTGCCGGGCAATGACGTCACATGTCAAGTGGTCTATAATGTGGACGGGTAGCGATATTTTTTTCACCGATTAACATTTGCATAGGAACCGCATAGTCAGAGGCAAGGTTCATTATTGTTCGGAGATTATAAACGTATTTATTAGTAACAGACAAGTCAATAGTATATCGTGTGTATGCCCTTTATTCCGTAATCAATAAGTATGTTGAATAAACACCTGTCTGGCACAACGACTCGTAGCATAGTAGTATAGTTTCTGGACGATTGATCCAAATGTTGTGGGTTCGAACCCTGGTAGAACTTTAATTCAAATTAATTAATTTTTCTTTTGTTAGAGGAAATAATAATGGCAATAAATCCGTCTTATAAAAGTGAACACAGTGCCCCCAGGATGGGTCACCAAAAGTTTTTGTTCGTCGCCCCCCCCACACCTTTGTTTCCAATGGACATTTTATTGTGAAATTTCATTGTACAATGAATACATTTAAAAAAAATCCACATAGCCCCCGAATGAAAAGTATTTAATTATCTTTGTAATCACTCAAAAAGCATTTTGTGTGAATTTTACATCCGAACTAAGTGCTATTAAATTTTTATGAGCCTTTTTATTTTACATGTAAAGTCTATGGGTGACAATTAGAAATGGACGGCAATATTGAAAAACCCTCATTTTGGGCCATTTTAGACACTAAATGCCCATAAAAAAGAATAGCACTTAGTTTGGATGTAAAATTCACACACAATGCTACCTGAGTGAGTACAAACATAATTAAATACATTTCATTCGGGGGCTATAGCAAAAACAAAATATTTCCTATACCTTAATGGTTATGTTAAAAATCTTCCTAAGCCAATGAATTGTTCATTTGAATTCAGCAGCCTAGCTACGTCGCATTGTATTTTTGAATAGCTATCATTTTACACATTAAAGTATGCGGACTGTATACGTGGTGTTAAGTTTTAATTATGTCATTATTCATTATTTTCTTCAAACCAGAGACCAATTTATGAATCGATTGTTTAATCATATAAGACTCTTCATTAATTGGGCATAGCTATAGAATACCCATCTCACCTCCCAACACACAGGACAGTACTAACACCAACAAAGGACAAGTCGTTATCCCTTATGTCAAAGGCATCTCCGATGCCTTAAAACGTATTTACAGCTCGTATGGCATAAGAGTGTGTTTTAAGCCAACGCGCACACTGCGTCAACTGTTAGTTGCGCCTAAGGACAAAACGGACAAAAAGGACGTCACGGGTCCCGTATATCTGATTCCTTGCCAGCAGTGGCGTAGATTTCTTTTTGACATTGGGGGGGGGGGGGGTGTTGAAAAATATTCTTGAAGAATAGTGAATCCAGCCCATTTTGGCGACAGAATATGTTGATGTTACAAATGCGCGCGAAGCGCGCGAAAAATTTTGCTATTTTGAAGCTAAACTGATGAAATATGGTGCAAAAGTGGAATAAATGCGCGCGAACATTTGCACTTTTGGGGCTAAAATGGGCAAATATGAGATAAAACCTATATTCAGGCGTCAACATTGGGGGGATGATTGTATGGAGCATCCCCCCCTGGCAAAATATTGGGGGATAAATCCCCCCCGGGATCTACGCCTATGCTTGCCAGGGTCAGACCACCCGGGGTCCCTGCTCGGAATCATACATAGGAGAGACTGGCAGGTCTCTAAAAACACGGTTCCTTGAGCACAGGCGGCCTAGCTCTACCTCGTCCGAGGTATCTCAACATATACACATAGAGTCCCCAGGACATCACGTGGACCTAGAGAAAGTGCAGATCCTCGACAGAGAACCTCGGTACTTCGAAAGAGGAGTCAAAGAGGCCATCCACATCCGGGCCAACCAACCTTCTCTGAATAAGGACGGGGACGCTACAACTTAGCAAGAGTCTACGATCAAGTTCTGACGTCACAAGTCAAGAGTCGTCAAATCGATCAACGAACTGGGTCATTCTGCTGAAGAAGGTTGTAGTAATAACAACCGAAAATTTCAGGTGAGCAACTTTATGTGTTGTGAGCAAAAGTTCAATTCTTCATTTATTTGATTACCAACACAGATGAACTTTCATGATAACACAGGGTTAGGGTTAGGGTTAGGGTTATGGTTAGGTTAGGGTTAGGGTTAGGCACCCTGAGCGGGGTATTCTATAGTTATTCATTTAATTGAAACGAAAACGTCAACATGTTGTACATTTTAATTTGCAGAAGCTGATAAGCGAGAGATTTGGGACCTAGTAATAACCCCGGGTAATAACCTATAGCGCTTTTCAAAACATGGTCAAAAATCAATTGCTCTCATGGTTGAGCATCTGAGTGTAAAAATCATCGATGATTCGGATTTGATACTTACGCGGCTTATACGCCTTCAGTGACATTCCATCGGCAAGATTCTGGATATTCGATGCTACTGTTTTTGCATGTAACGCCGCTTTGTAGGCCATTTTGGCTTCGTTATCCGCAGAACTACAGTCCCCAATAGCAAACACGATTTCATGCCCATTCACTTGGAAGAACTGATTCACTATTAAGCATCCCCTTTCGTCCATGTTTTCAGCTGTAGTAAAATAAATTTGAAATAGATTATCAAGACGTTGTAAAGTTATGGCACCTAATTCGCGGATTTTATTAAACGTAAGCGTTATAGACACCTTATCACTATGAACCACAATGGCCTCATCCCAATGGCATAGTCCAATAACCTCAATTAAACAAAATTAGTGCAAAATTTGACCTCAAGTTGCAGAGTATGAGTTTTTGTACCCAAATTTTCAAAGGTAATTCAATGAATGTACAAATGTATTTGGGTTAAAGAACTGTGCACTAATAGATGAGAATGTTTTGGATCCTAGTGTAAGGAATCATAACTTTTATAAAACCTCAGCCATAAGCATAACCGTGAAATACCAGTCCAGTCAAACCTTAAATCATGCACATTGAAAAACAAGACGGCACATTTTATAAGAAGCTACAATTAATATCAGTTTTTGACTTTATAATTTGCCTACCTAATGTGTTTTCATATGCGTCTGTATTGGTTTTCATTCCAACACAGAGAATTACCAAATCTGCCTTTATAGAATTCTCCTTCTCTGTTTCTACTGTGCATCTTGCCCATTCAGCATTTTCAAGATCACTTAAATTGGTTACCTTTTGGTCTGTAAGATAAAATGGACGAACATGGCAAGAGATGGATAAAAGGGTAAAGAAATTATATTGATGGTGTAAGTATACAGACACACAATATGTTTATGTTTTTTGAAAGTTATGAAACAAATAAATACGGCACCTCATCTCCTCTTCATTTGGTTCCGTTATGTCGACGATACTTTCGTTCCCATTCAACTTTGACTCTAACCACCATGTTGAGTATAAACGGTCAGTTGTGAGAACGCTAATGGACAGAGTTGACAAACTTGTTACCTCAGAGGATGATAAACTGAGATCAAGAAAGATGCCATATCAAATATGCGCTGAATGCTAACAGATACGACAATTGGATGCTTAAAATCTGCGCTGAATGCAAAACGGATACGACAATTGGATGCTCAAAACCCCTATGCCCAAGAAGAAGAAAGATCTCAAAGACACTACAGGCCATTGAGAAAAATCAATGTCCCCCTTCTATATATCAAGGGACTGTCGGAAAAGCTAACCAACACAAACCCGTCAATCCACACTGGGGCATGTCCCTTCCACATTTTTGGGATGGGGTCATACAATATCAATAAGATTGTGGCAAAAGTTTTGGCAAATACTTTTCTTTCCTGATCCAAAGCTTGGTGTTAAAAACAAAACACAGGCAATATTCGGTATTTTACCTTGATTTTTGGCTGTGGGGGTTATGTATATAGTATAACAAGTTTCGCGCAGCAATATGCACAATAAACTTGATCGGTCAAAGCTTTGCCTACCCTGATCTGACCCCTGGTATCTGGTACGCCAGTGAAAGGGCTTTCAGGAGATCAAAAAGTAGAAGGATTGAAGAAAGTGAACAATAACAAAGCCCATTCTGAGTGTTCAAGCATATTGGGATGAAGAACTTATTTAATTATACAAACTGTATCAAAATTATTGGTACCTTAGGATAATACATTCTGTATGTTTCAGATCGTAGTTATAATAGAAAAAATATTTGGACTAATTACCCAGAAGAACATTAACGCCCAGGGCGACAAGTTGGTCATAGGTAGATTTACGGAATGATTCTGTAAATGGGCCATCTATAAGTGCAGGTTTGGAATGAATGAGAGTAACTTGTTTGTCTGCTAAGTCTGTTTTGATCTCTCCCGCCAACTCCACGCCAACTGGTCCTCCTCCTATCACTACTATGCTCTCAGCAGCTTTGATCTGCAAGGTGATGAACAAAATAATATTAAAACTCACGTGGCATATAGGCGACCAAAATGGTTGTCTGATTTTCAAATGTTGTCAAACTTTAAAAACAAAACACCTTTTGAATGGGAAGGTTAGGGCTGGGTGTGACCTAAGTGACCCAGTGTTTATACATGTATTGTTACTACCGCAACTATCGTAACTATGGTTATAAGGGGGATTAGGGTTAGAATTGGAATTAGTGTTAGCCTCATAGGTTTTAAAAAAAGAAAGTTAGGGTTGGGATTCCGGTTGGAATTAGGGTTAGGATTTAAATAAAAATATTAAGGTTAGGATAAGGATAGTCTAAAGATGTCAATTCTAAAATGTTCTCCTAAAATCAACCCATGCAGCTATTATAGATTCCAAAGCATTATACATGTTAATGTTATTGAATGCAACAATTTTTATTACCGTTTTGTCATACCTTCTGTAACATATCATCATACATATCCACAGCCCGTGGTACATCATTCATATCTAATCCAAGTTTTCCAGGAAATCCACCTGTCGTCCCGGTAGCTATGATGAGATAATCATAATGAATCGCTTCCCCGTTGTCTAATACAACCTTCTTGGTTGCTACGTCAATTTCTGTCACGGTGCCACGTTTGAAACTCTCACCAAAAGCGGGCTCGTATGGGATAAAAATCTTCTTGGCATATCCTATATTAATTATCATAAGATATAAAGAAAGTTGTACTTTCAAAGTCCTATCATGAAAACTTTATAAATTACCGTTTATATATTCATTTGTTGAAAACAAACAAGCAAATAAATAAATAAATAAATAATAAACAAACAAACAAACAAACAAACAAATAAATAAATAAATAAATAAATAAATAAATAAATAAATAAATAAATAAATAAATAAACGGTTTATGAAGGTTAAAATGGTAAGGTAAAGAATATGAATGAGATTATGATATTCCAAATGTCCCATTATGGAGAGTTATGGGGAAGATTGTATTCCAATCGGCGATAAACAGTGTATTTCGAACGATAAACACGGTTTTTCGATTTGATCATGTAAACTCGATTTATCGCCAATTTTCGATCAATTGATAAACACATCTTATCAGGCGATAAACAGAGTTTTTCTGTTAAATTAGTTTTTCGATCGAAAAACATAGTATTTCGAAAAATCGATAAACGTATGCTACAAGCAAAATGGATAAAACGCGAGGCGCGAAATAACGGGGACACTGCGCGAAAAAAATAAAGGGAGCGCTGAAGAAAATTAAAATTAAAAACTATTGAAGCTAACATTAAGTCCATTTGGTTGGAGGATGCCGAGTTTGAAGATAAACACATCTTATCAGGCGATAAACAGAGTTTTTCTGTTAAATTAGTTTTTCGACCGAAAAACATAGTATTTCGAAAAATCGATAAACGTATGCTACAAGCGAAATTGATAAAACGCGAGGCGCGAAATAACGGGGACACTGCGCGAAAAAAATAAAGGGAGCGCTGAAGAAAATTAAAATTAAAAACTATTGAAGCTAACATGACATTAAGTCAATCGTCCATTTGGTTGAAGGATGCCGAGTTTTGGATTGGTAGACTCCGGAAATCTTGATGTGGGTGATGTTGTGTGTACACTGCCGGAGAAACAGACTTAGTACTATAGGTAAAATAATAGTTTCTCGATCCTGAGAGCTCAATCAGCACGCAATGACAATTGCGTCAGTCGTACAACGCCTCCCACACACGCTTTGGGTAGCGCTGCATTTCCTGTACCTGCACAATCGGTCGCGCTATCGTATCATTCCACTAAACTAAACTAAACTAAATCAAGACTGTCTAATTGAATGAAGATGGTGTCATGGTTGTCTGATGTCTGATGTCTAGGACACCCACAATCTAATATGTCCGCCCGGCCCATAGCAACCATATAAATATTCACATTAACCAGGTGAGATGACAATATCTCAATAATTATTTGATCCAGAAGAGCAATTAAGCTGTGTAACTTCGCTAAATCAAGTCTGTTTGATTAAATGATGTGATATCATGGTTGTCTGAAGTCGAAGTCACACCAAATTCAGATGGCAGCCATAGCAACCACTATTAATCAAGTAAAATGTCATAGAACCTCTGTGAAATGGGTTAGAGTGTCATTAAAACAGCATTATAAACATTAAATATTCAAAATAATCAATGAAAATTGGCTTTGAGGGTTATAACAGAATCATTTCTCCCCAAATTATGTTGCTAATATGTTTTGAATCCAAAATGGCGCCGATTATGAGGTCCAAAATGGCCTCCAAAATACATTTTTTCACTCGAAAAATGGGTTAGAGTGGCATTAAAATAACATTTAACACATTAAATATTGAAACTTATCAATGGTAAATGGCTTTAGAAGGTTACAGCAGAAACATTTTTCCCCAAATTGTGTTGTTAACATGTTTCAAATCCAAAATGGTGTCCATTATGAGGTCCAAAATGGCCGCAAAAATACATTTTAAGCAGCCATAAGTAGTATTAAAACAGCATTAAACACATTAAATATTCAAAATAATCAATGGTAAACCGTTTTGTACCAAACAATAGGTTGTTAACATGTTTTAAATCCAAAATGGTGCCAAAAATGAAAACCAAAAGCTAAAGCTAAAGTGTTTTTTTTTTCATACTAAAGGCGACATTAAAACAGCATTAAAACTGTATAATTATTTTCAAAATACACATGGAATATGGCTTTGGCGGCCGTTTTGGCCGTCATTACGGGCACCATATTATATAGATTTAAAATATTTTAACAAAAGCTGAGAAAAAATGTATTTGGCCGCTATTTTGGGCTTCACTTTGGGCGCCATTTTGAATTTGACACCTGTGAATGACACGATTTGGTTACAAATGTCTATCTGTAGCCCTCAATGCCATTTACCATTGCTAAGTTTGAATATTTAATGTGTTAAATGCTGTTTTAATGCCACTCTAACCCATTTGTTGAGCGAAAAAAATTATTTTGGAGGCCATTTTGGACCTCATAATCGGCGCCATTTTGGATTTAAAACATATTAGCAACATAATTTGGGGAGACATGTTTCTTCTATAACCCTCAAAGCCATTTTTCATTGATTATTTTGAATATTTAATGTTTATAATGCTGTTTTAATGCCACTCTAACCCATTTTTCAGTGAAAAAAGTATTTTGGCGGCCATTTTTGACCTCATAATCGGCACCATTTTGGATTTGAAACATGTTAACAACACAATTTGGGGAGAAATGTCTCTGCTGTAACCCTCAAAGCCATTTACCATTGATAAGTTTGAATATTTAATGTGTTAAATGCTGTTTTAATGCCACTCTAACCCATTTGTTGAGTGAAAAAATGTATTTTGGAGGCCATTTTGGACCTCATAATCGGCGCCATTTTGGATTTAAAACATATTAGCAACATAATTTGGGAAGACATGTTTCTGCTATAACCCTCAAAGCCATTTTTCATCCATTATTTTGAATATTTAATGTTTGTAATGCTGTTTCAATGACACTCTAACCCATTTTTTAATGAAAAACGTATTTTGGAGGCATTAATCCAGCCTCTATGTTACAGAGGTTCTAATAGATGACATTTTACTTGGTTATTAGTAGTTGCTATGGCTGCCATCTGGTTTGGTGTGACTTCGACTTCAGAAAACCATGATATCACATCATTTAATCAAACAGCCTTGATTTAGCGAAGTTACACACCTTAATTGCTCTTCTGGATCAAATAATTATTGAGATATTGTCATCTCACCTGGTTAATGTGAATATTTATATGGTTGCTATGGGCGGCCATCTTAGATTGTGGGTGTCCTAGACCCGGGGGTCCTAGACATCAGACAACCATGAGACCCTCTTCATTCAATTAGACAGTCCTGATTTCATAGGGATAGAGACCTAAATGGCCCTTGCAGGTCAAGCAGATTCCGAATTATTGTCATTTCATTTGGCTAATATGATGATTATCTGGTTGCTATGGGCGGCCATCTTGGTTTTCAGGTGTCCTAGACCTCGGACAACCATGAAACCCCCTTTATTCAATCAGAAAGCCTTGATTTAGTGGGGATAGACACCTTAATGACCCTTGTAGGTCAAGCAGATTCCGAATTATTGTCATTTCATCTGGCGAATATGATGATCATGGTTGCTACGGGCGGCCATCTTGGATTTCAGGTGTCCTAGACCTCGGACAACCATGAAACCCCCTTCATTCAATCAGACAGCCTTGATTTAGTGGAGATAGACACCTCAATCACCCCTCTAGGTCAAATAGTTTCAGAGTTATTGTCATTATACCTGGTTCATAAGTACATTTTGGCGGCCATTTTGAAAAACGGCCATATACAGAGTTTGCCCGGGTTTGGAATTTTCCACCTAGTAGAATTTGAAAGACCTATGCATACCCTACTCGAATCAACATTCAAACTTTCTTCTTGAAAAATTGTATACGGGTCTGTAGGACAGGGCATTACGCTTTGCACGCAGTACGTTCATACTATCAGGAACGAGAAATTAATATTTTCGGTATAAAGACCATGTATCAACAGTCAAAGTTCCCGTGCATTGTATGCTGTGAATTCTCGCATATTCATGAGGGCTGATTGTTCAAAAGTGCTGCGTCTAACAATCACGCCAGCGTTGCGTGCCTTCATTTTCAGGTGATGCTGCGACTATGACTGGTTATAAGCTGTCTGTTATCTTTTTCGCCCATGGTTTTTATTGTGTAGGCCTCACAACACCATTGTCACCTGATCGAGGTCCGAAAATTTCGTTCCCACTTACCTGGTTCTACCACAGCTCTCAGAGATCCAACACAATGATGCATACATTCTTTGGGGTCAATTAATGTCAATTTACATTTGCCACGTAATTGATTGGCCGCAGCAACACCGGCATACCCGCCACCTACGATAACCACGTGTTTTTCTTTGAGGTTTGAAGATGATGAACTTCCCATGGTGGCTTGCTAGAACTCGTAAAACAGGCCTGGATTGGAAAAGCAAATAAAAATAATTCATGTAATCTAAATTACAATTATTACGAGATAAAATAGCAATCCAGTCACATAATGATCCGGATATGAGGAGGGAGGGGACGATGGCTAGTTCGAACTAGAAGTAGGCCTACTTGTCCTCGGTTCTGAAGAAAGAAAAGAAGAACTAGATATATTGCAGCCTACGAAGGCTACGAAGTCCAGCCGTGCCCTTGAAGTGACCTCTGATGACCTTGAAAAGATTTGGAACACAATTATTGCATTTTCGTGAAAGATGCAGACATTAAGTTTAATAACAATCTAGCTAATAAAATAATTTGACCTTTGTTGACCTCTAGTGACCTTGAAATGCCCTCCATTTTGTTTCAAATCATATCAGTATTATATATTCTAATACAAATTTGAATTGGACGAATTTTGGAATTTTACCCCTTTTGACCTTTTGTTGACCTCTGGTGACCTTGAAATGACATCCATCATATTTTGATATAAAATTGGATCGGTTGAGCCCATATTTATTGGTCGAGCTATGAGTTTTAAAATATAATATTTTACAACTCATAGCGAGACCAATAAATATTGAGCGTAAAGCATCAATTTTATCATTATTATGTTTTGGATCCAATATTATCACAACTTGGATCCATCAAAACATAATAATGAATCATATCGTGATCACATATATTAATTTTCATTTGAATTGGACAAATATGCATAACCTTGAAATCCAAAATCTGTGTTTACTCTATAGACCTATTTCTGATGACGTCACCTAATCGATATTGGGGTCTTAGAGGTAAACAAACAACACGTGCGTTTCCCACGTGCCCACGGTGTGAAAACACCATTAATACTGCGTATTTTCTCATCTGTTTTGTCATCTTTCACGATAGCTTCCATAAATGTACACTGGTTACCTTTATTTCAGCTTGTTTTGATGCTATAAAATACAAAAGATACGGAAAACCCGCGACTATTTGAAAATCAATCTTTGTTTTTGTTTCACATTTTTGTTTACTTTTTACACCGTGACGAACTAACGCGTACTGCGTGCTGGCAATCCTCGCAGGACGCCTGGCGTGGCGCAAAGTTGATCGCGCGCGCCGGCGCGGTATTTGCGTTTGGGTGCTGATGACTCGAATGCTGGACCCAATATCGATTGATTGGTGACGTCTGAGAAAAAGGTCTAAATAGACATCAGCTTGTGTCAATGCATAGTATGTGTCAGTCGTATCTCAGTCAGTCATGTAATTTGTAGGAAAAGAAGCATTTTGAAGGTATTTGGTTATGTGCCGGAAATACCCCCTTAATGACCTTTGACCCCAAATCTGTGTTTACCCCATAGACCCCAACTATAGCCGATGCATTTTTAGCCAAAATTACTCATGCGTGATGTTTGACCCCAAATGGGTCATGTCAAATATAAAGGCTGGGGTAGTGGAGCTTTTACCCAAGTTTGATATAAAATTGGATCGGTTGAGCCCATATTTATTGGTCGAGCAATGAGTTTTAAAATATTGGACGAGACGTAGTCGAGTCCTATATTTTACAAAAGTAAAGCTTCCAATATTTCCACACACTTGGATCCATCAAAACATAATAATGGTTATAATCGGTCAAATAATTATTAAGGAGCTAGAGCTAATTATGTAAAATGTTGACAGAAAGAAAGAAAGAAGAAGAAGAAACCGCTGAAATGCAAGAGTCCAACCATTGCTCGGCTGGACTAAAGAAATACCCTAGAAAATCGCAGTGTATGTATCCCTTTAATATCTCCCATCATATGACAACCTCGCGCCCATGGGTTAAATTACATACCTTATCTAAAATATTGACAGTTACTATCTTACATTATCTCTTTGCATTCCCGTGACTGTCATTTTGAACAGTTGAATGTTATTATAATTTATTATTAATAAAATTATAAATAATGCGCAACTTACCTGGACTGAGGAGAAATTCAAATTATAGAAGGTTTGTTGAGCTGCAATACGTATCAGAAACTGCTTTCAACTGATATCCGGCTATCGGGCTGGGAGCTTCGTACGTTGGCCTACACATGCTATTAAACATGTGATCAGGTCAAATTAAAGGGGCTCTGAGAGATTTCGCAAAAAAAATAAAATGATAAAAACCCGGGGAGAAAATGTTACCTTATAGATTTTTTGATCAAGCGTATGACATTGAAAATAGGAGACATACATTGTGAACACTGCGTTATTCTGCTATGCTATTTGAAGCTATGTGCTGTGGGAGTAAAAGCCTCCGGATCAAGAAAACTTTACCACAAACTTGATTACAAAAACGTGAATTTCTACACAACACTACGACAGTCTGCAGACGCCAAATTAGTAAGCTTACTTATTTTCCCAGACTATTTTAGATGGTGATTGGTATTTGGACAAACTATAATGATATGTAAAAAACTGGACTTTGCCCCGCGACAAGTCAAATGGCCAAAATTGAGGAGGCGCGCGCACTTTGTGAGATTTCACAATGTCCCGGGGGGGGGGGAGTTTTTTGAAGAAAAAATCGCCCACTAGTGAGACGGCCAAAAATTGCCCATTAGTGAGATGAATAAAAAATTGCCTTGCAACCATGAATTTGGAAGAACCCAGTGTCATATGCTTTTTGAAAAATAACACAAAGGGCAGGAGCTAATTCCTCCGCAGACAATTGGAGGATACACGCTGCATGACAATCAATAATAATTATTTTAGTTTATAATTTTAATGGGTGTTAAATATTTTTTCTGCGTGTGTCTCATTTCAGATTTGACCAACAACATTTTCTTAAGAAGAAAATCATTACTGTATACTCATATAACATTTCATAACTGTCCACTCCTGCATCCATGTTCCCAATAAACTTTGCGTCTTGAATGCCTGTAAAGTCATGGTCAATGCTCATTGCCTATACCTATAGGCCTACAGTAGGGAGTCATTAAAAAAACTATAGGCCTACATATTTTTCCGACCTACCGATCCACCCAAAAATCTCACTGGATAGCAAGTAAACAACTTTATTGGCCTTGGTTGGGGCTATAATGTTAGTGAAGTTCTAGAAACACAACCAACACAGGGTGACATTATATCATGAATGGTATCATGTTCAATTTTTTTTATTATTAAACACAACTGCAAGCATATTATTATACATTTTCAATTTTGTTATGAATCTTAATTGGGGAATTAGTCCATGGGAAAGGAGAACGAGGTTCCAGACTTGGAGTCCCAAGGGATGAGGGAATGAACGGGAACGGGAATTACTATCACGAAATGAACAAGATGAAACAGAAATTAAGAATAACAATTTATTATGAATTTACTTCATCAGACAAACTGGTCAAAATAATATAATGTATGTATTAATATAAAGTCTTACCAGAGTTACATCGCATCATAATAAGTATAATTGAATATGATTCTCGTGCAAGACATGATGACAATATAATCGTCATCATGTTGACCAATCTAACTAATCATCATGAGCCATTCTAAGCACGTCTGCATAGGTCGCAGGGTTAACAAGGAGTGAAGACTTTGCACAAACAAAACATCGCTTCACTCAGTGCAATTGATGCACGGATAAAAACGTTCACTTGATGAATGGTTATCATGGCTTACTGCACTATGATCAATATTCAATTATCGAATCAATTATCGTCACAACAATTTCAGTGTTATGCAGAACAGAACACCTACATTGTAGCAAACACAAACATGTTCGGGTTTTTGACAACGCTGGATAACCCAATCAAGCCTCTATTTGAAGGTTATTTTCATTGGGCATCATGCAGTTATTGTTAACTACATGTATGCACACAACACAGGGGCACTCACAATAGGCAATTGAACCCTACTGGTAGCGCTGTATCGTAGCAATTGGGGTTGAACTAGTTAGTATCATATATCAAAAAGTATAAAAGCTATTAGTACTTTCTCTATGTTTCAATTACTTATTCTTTTCCAAATATCTAAATCTTCAACCCGGTACAAGCTTTAATAACGGGGAACATATATTTTTATTAAAAAGAAATCCTACCATCTATCCAAACTCGCCGTGTTATTCCAATGCACATTTTACTTCACCGGGCAGCCATTTTTGATCGTATTTTGAAGATTGGTGTCATAAAACCGTCATAGGTACAAATTTAGTACTTTCTGTCAATCAATTATGGCTTATTCTCTACATGTCAATCTTTAAATAATTGGCATAGTCCTTATAATAACGGTGGTCCGCCTTGATGAGTAAATGACAGCACACAGCTGCAAACCAGTGAAAAATATCCCAAAACTCGGTCAGTGGGGCTCCGTTCGTACATGTCAATAGAGTCATTATCGATTGGATTAATCGTCCGTAGCGGACAATTCGGTCGCTCATTGGATCAATATTATCAGGTGGTAATAAATACATTACTAATGGTTTAGTACTGCATATATCGGTTTAATCTTCAATAAGCGGGTTTATGGCTGGAAAGGTCACGGTGAATTCGCCGTGGACGTAAGTGCACTATGGTCCAATTGAACACCGGGACGGGTTGGGAACTGTCAGAGGTTAACACCCTTATTCTTTTCGAAACTGGCTGCGAGATACATGTACACGTATATAATGGCTCTCTGTACACGGAACCCACGGCCTAACGTTCAGTCCGAAGGACGGAGTACTTTCATGATTCGTTTTTTCAATTCTATATGAACCATGGGGAGAGCGGAGGTCTGAATTTAATTTACAGAGGTTGCTATATAATTAGTCAATATCCCACCAAATCTCCACCGCCAGGAATTGAACCCGGGACCTCATGCATTAAAGGCAAGTACTCTAACTATTGGGCCACGCTCTCCTTAATAACATTTAAATGTCGGGTTATATAAAGATAATGATTTTGGGCAAGCATTTTTGCAAAATATTTTGTCAACAGTTAAAATTACATTACGTTCCAATGTTTTGCATCACGTTTTCAAAAAATGTTTGTGAATGTTATTAGAACGTTTTATACCTTTTTTTTATATAACCCGACATTTCTTTTCTGTAAAACGTTGTGTGTTTGCTGGGCAGACATACTCAATTGATTTCAGTTTGAATAAACAAAAGCATTATAAACATTAATTTTGACCCTATAGAGCCTAAATGTGACATGATCAAAGGGAATGAGTCATCTCACTTCTCTTTCCATACGGGCCAGCATGCTTATATAGGCTTTTTAGCCTGGCTTGAGCATTTTGAGCCTGGTCCCATCAGGACCCAAGCGTGTCTCCACACGGAGCGACCGTTTAAACAAACAAACAAACATGTCGGCAATTTTCAATTAGAAGTTTTTTGCATCAATTTCTGGCAGTTTATCAATGCTAAATTTTGATGCAAACCTCAACAAAATCGGACATCTGCGGTTACCTAGTTATGAGCAATTTATCAATGGCTGAAAACAATATAAAACAAAAGAATTTGAATACTGTTTTTGCCAATATCTCAAAAAACAATATTAGCAACATCGGACTCATTCCTCTTGATCATGTCACAAATTGTGAATATAATAAGCATATACAATGAAAAATACAAAACAAAACTATCAATTATTGTCATTTTTACATAATATATTTTTACACGAGACATTATAATTATTATAAACATGATAAATGAGCGCACTAACGACAATGTATGTAGCCTAAACATCACAAACGCGTGTAGCCTAACACACCCCATATATCCCATCTGTAAAAACATACAACCCATCCCTACCCCACCCGAAACACCGTCTTGTAAATTTTATCAAAGTTTCAAACATTTCAACCAATCGAATTTTAAATCCTCGAGTGGCGAAAAGATAGGATTCTTGTCAGGAGGGGGGGGACAAGTTTATGACGATGGGCGTGGTCCAAGTTAGTTGTCAAAACTGAAAAGCCCCACAGAAAGGTAACATCTATTTTATAATACATTAACCAGTCCGTCTTTGGTAGTATTATCATTTATTTTTGTAAATTCAAATCAATTGCTCCCGCACAAAATGGCCTCTGTACACAAGTATGTGACTTTCGAATAGTTTATCTGGAGCCTTCAGAAATGTTGCAATGCAAGAAAGGGGATGGTGTAGCGAACGGTGCAGTTGATGTAGTGCTTTTGAAGATCAACTTTAACGCTATGCACCGCTTACGGAATTGTCACACAAACCAACTTTTAACTTAAAAAACTTTCCCTGTGTAAAAGATTCACGCTAAACCTTTCTGTATAATGTGTTCACTCCATTTTAAATTCATACAACCCCTGTGGAAGATATTGTCAAAATGGAAAATATTTTCAAAATCTTGATCAGCAGGAATGTGGATTTTTAAATGGAACAGTCCAATTAATGGAACAATCGGTGATGTGATGAACCAGAACAGCACACACTTCATCGAAGGTCAGATGTTTGTATTGTTTGGTATTCGCCAGCGAAGTGTTACGTTTAATCCGATTATCACCATGTCAACTGGATTACGCTTTTTAAATTCTGCACTACGATCGAAATTATCGCAACACAAAGTCTATGACATGTGCTACCAATTCCGAAAGGTTACCAATGAGTTATGTAACCACTTCGCTGGCGAATTAACATAATAGAATAAAAGTGAAAGAATTCGTATTTTTATTCTCGTTGCAAATAAGTATGTCGAATTCGGAAACCAACATACGAAAACAGGTCTTGGATGCTAGAGGAATATTAAGAAGGAGCTCTTTTAATCAAATCGACTTGTTTGCTTGTTGATCTGGGACAATTAGGGCAAATTAGTTATACACAAAATCCTTGATTGTTCCTTTAAGGGATCCAAAATGAGCGTTTATTGCGTTTCGACAGTATTTTTTGTGGGTCATGAGAGCACCTCAGACCTATCGAATTGCATTCTGAATACGAAGCATGTCTTTCTGATATCAAATAATTTTAATTTTTTAAAAATCACAATACAATACAAATTTTATGACAAATTTGATATTTTTCAAATTTTTGATATATAACAGTCCTCGAAGTAAATTATATCAATCGAATGATATATTCTTAAAGTGTATGTAGCAGGGAGGAAAAGCCGACGGTCAAGTGAAAATTTTTACCTTTCATATTGAAGATATGGATTTTTTTCCCAAAAAGACCTAATTTGTTTTGGTGTTTTGGGAAAAAAATCCATATCTTCAATACGAAAGGTCAAAATTTCAATTGATCGTCGGCTTTTCATCCCACCTACATACACTTTAAGTATAAATCATCAGATTTATAAAGTTTACTTCAAGTACTGTTAAATATCAAAAATATCAATTTTAATGATTTGCCATAAAATGTGTATTAAATTGCGAATTTCAAAAATCAAAATTATTTGATATCAGAATGACATTCTTCGCATTCAGAATGCAATTCGATATGTCTGATGTGCTCTAATGTCCCAAAATAAATACTGTCCAAACGTTCATACCCCAACCCCTTAACTGAAACCCTAATTACCCTTTAACAATTGCTCATTGCTATTTTTCCAGATCAGGGGAAACCAACAAATAAATAATAAGCAAGATATGAGATTCATTGTTACATTATTTTTTAATTAATCTAGCACTGGAACTAAAATATTGCAACTCACTTTGCCAGGTTGCGTCCGATACCGTCGGACTTCATTGTGTGACGTCGGTGAGTTGCAAAATTTTAGATTAATTTCAAAATTAATGTTTCAAACTACTAGATGAATATATCTATACCAAGATACTCATTGTTATATAGGCATTAGGCCTAAAAAAAGGTTTGATTTCCCTTTCCCGACCGCAGCCGCTTTTTAAAAAACCCAAACATTTTGATGGAGTTCTCAGCACTAAATATTGGTGAAATTTAGATCTTTAAGGTGGTACTACACCCCTTGATAATTTGTGACTATTTTTACATTTTTCTCAAAAAATAATAACACACTGGTACCAAAGTTATGTATATAATAGGGGCAAGGAATCCAGTTACTACACTGGAATTTCAATGACTCAAGACAAACGGTACATTATTTATGATAAGAAAAGAGGTACCGCTAGAAATTTGCACCAAACATGGTCAAAAAATGCATAATTTAAAAAAAAATCATAAAAAAGCCCGACTTTCGGCCAAATTTCAAATATTTTTGGAGAAGTTAGTCAAAATTCAAAATTCTGTGGTTGATTCTTTTCTGTTTGCTCTCGTGAACTTTCTTTCAGTAATCGTTTCACAGTCCTTTTTGTGTTGCTTTATTCTTGTTCCAAACTGTCGATCAGCCTCCCCTATATATTAAAGACTTGTCAAAACCTTTACAGGGAATGTTGTACACCACATCACTAGTCTGCTCAATGTCTTTCTTGTCCTTCGAATGGACCAGCAGACTTTTTAGCGTGTTGGAGGGTCTCATGGCTGTGGAGATCCTCGATCCTCCACAATCTTCGATAAGGACTCAACAAGCCGTTCTGCATGTTCTGGATGGTTTCGCGGGAAAAGCAGTGGACCAAGTCACTTGTGATCAAGCCATCAGCCCCGATGGCGTACGCGTAAGCTAAAGTCGTATTTGTCAAGCAAAAATGTTTGAATTATTTATCTACTATCAGACTCAGTTTATTTTAGTTTCAAATAAAGCTTGTGAGTTTTATTTCATAGCATTTTTTTGCATCTTATATAACACGTACAGTAAAGTTCCAATATGCATGATAGCGAGAGGTCACGAAATGACAATGAATGGGAAAACTTCTCAATATGTTCAATTTCTTTGCCTCTCAATAATGATTATTATACACATTTTAATATAAAACACGTGTTCAAATAAATATCATAAAAATATAGTAAGTATACACAAATTCATTTTCACATTAAGCTATATACTAGTAATAGGCTACTATCAATTACTATAAATCTGTAGGCTACATTGTGAAGTTTACTACTGATCCTCTTATAGGGTGTCCAGTCAGACACGGTACCGTCAGACACTTTCATGGGTATTTTATTGCCCAAACCAAGCAGAACGAAATAGGTTTTGAATTTTGACAAATGACTTCATTCTTGAATTATAACAATCTGAAAATCACACCTCAATTTATGGTGGTATTACACTCTTTCATAAATTTGTGACTATTTTTGCATTTTTATATAAATTTAATAACACACTGGTAACAAAGTTATGTATATTAGGGACCGTTCATAAACACTTGTTAGGGGGGCCTGATGCAAAAACATTTCACCGCGAAAATGTTTCAGGGTCACCCCTTTTTAGATCTCGAAAATTTCAGGGCCCCCTTTTGACATGAATATTATGGGTCAATCCCATAGAAAAACATATTATAAACTCAATTTTCCCAGGAAAATTTGTGGTCATTTTTTTCCGACCCCCCCCTTCGGAGGGTCAAAAAATCTTAAGGGCCCCTTTTTGCATCAGGCCCCCTAACAAGTGTTTGTGAACGGTCCCTTAAAGGGCAAGGAATCCAGTTACTACACTGGAATTTCAGTGACTCAAGACAAGCGGTACGTTATTTATAAAAAAAAAAAGAGGTACCGCTAGAATGTAGGCCTACCCCATTTCTTAACCTATATAATTAACCACTTGTCTTGAATCACTGAAATTTCAGTGAAGTAATTGGATTCCTTGCCCTATAAGGGACCGTTCACAAACACTTGTTAGGGGCCCTGATGCCAAAAGGGTGGCCCTAACATTTTTTGACCCTCCTAAGGGACCGATCGTTAGTTACGGCAGGGGGGGGAATGGGCGTTTTGGAAAAAAATCGACAAAAAATTTCGCGTTCCCCCTCGCGTCCGCTCAAAATTTTCGCGTTCCCCCTTGTTTTACCAATTTTCTCCATTTAAAATTTAACAATCCCCTCCTGGTTCAACTAAAATTTTAGGTTCCCCTACAGACCATCAAAAAATTCGTGTTCCCCCTAAATTTTCCCATTCCCCCTTCTGTCATAAATAACGATTGCTCCTTAAGGGGGCCCTGAAAAAAATGACCACAAATTTTCCTGGGAAAATTGAGTTTATATGCTTTTCTATGGGGTTGACCCATAATTTTCATGTCAAAAAGGGGACCCCTGAAATTTTTCAGATCTCAAAAGGGGGGGGCTGGAAAATGTTTGCGATGAATAGTTTTTGCATCAGACCCCCTAACAAATGTTTGTGAACGGTCCCTAATATACATAATCTTTGTTACCAGTGTGTAGTTATTTTTTGAGAAAAATGCAAAATCAGTCACAAAATTTATCAGGGGGTGTAGTGTAGTACCACCTTAAATCCATTCCATGATTCAAATAATAACCATAGGCTATCAATGATGGCAATAAACGCCTCATGCTCCAATGCTTGGTAGATCATTGGTTGATATTTGAACCCGTTTTTTTTGTAAAATTCTTATATGTAACCGTACACCACGAATGAGCCGTAAAGTCGGCCCGGTCAATTTTGTTTTATTTCGTGTTTAGAAAATATATATCATAAGCTTTAAAATGGTATATCATTTGACTTTGACTCAAGCGATATATCCAAAAGCATGGTTATGGTTTGTTGAACTTTGCTCCTTTAGCAAACTGGAACCTTTTTCGGTTCTACATGTGTCTCTTTTTCCATATTGCTGGTAATGAATATCAAACAGTCATAATTGGCGGTCATTTAAAATCATCCCCAAGTCAACGAGATCCAGGAATGTCCTCTCATTGTTAATTGTTGGTTATACATAGCTAGACAAAATACAATGCTTTGTAACCCACCACTTGAACAGCCAAAGCAAACAAAGACTAGAGCAATTTAAAAATTCTATAGACATCCTCTTCAACAATAAGATTATTGATTGGTTTAAAAGGTGTTTCACTGACGCTATCAAAATGAGATACATGTAGATCCAAATTGAGGTACATATGAATACGACCTCAATGCACATTTTACACTGTAACTCAGAATACAATTTGCTGACTTTACGGCTCATTCGTGGTGTACGCTCACATATTTCAAAAACGAAACGGTACATTTTCAAAACACATTAAATGCTTCATCCGACTTGTAAATCTATATTCATTGTCAAAGATCATTGTAATCAAAGCACTCTACGTCCTCTGTCAAATGCTCTATCAACTGCATGGAATACGTCTCTATTGAAGTCTGTGAAAAAATACAAAAATTATTTACAGTTAAGAATATCTTTGTTTTCTAGGGTCTGTGTTTAGAATCAGTACCATAGTCTGTAGGCCTACCGTGTCTACTGTACTCGGTCAAGTTTTATGTTTTTTCCCTAATACATAAGGAGGCTGGTTTACAAAAATCTTATTTTGACCATATCCAGGAGTACAACGCCCAACTGAACTATTGAACTGGGTCAAGGTTATATGGCCTTAAGTTCCCAAAATGTACAAATCTTGTGGCGTAAACATCTAAATACAGTCAGCTACCTGCACAACCGATTCTTTTGTTCTGCAAGGCTCACTCAGTCATTTAATGAGGCAATACAAACGATCGAAATTGGTGTTGAAATGAGCAAAATTTTGAGTTACACCTTTTCAGTGTAAAAATTTTTTTCTCAGCCAAATGAAAAGCAATAATTTTCATTTTTTCAGTAAATGGCTGGAAAAACTATAATGCTTGATACTGATTTTTTTTTTAAATCCTGGTGTTAAACTTAGGCCTGAAATTCAGTCATTTAGTGTAAGATATTCGATTTTTATAGGCTTCAGCTCGGCCCGCGAGCTTTTTCTTGGATCAACCTTTTAGCTTTTCAAAGTAATATAGTTCGCTAATGAAGGATTTTCCCCAACTTTCTAAAGCACATCACCGTGAGCTATATATCATAGTTTTGTCAGAATTTCCGTTTTGATTTCACCATCTTTCACTGTCGGCTGAAAAATTTCTAAATCAACACGTGAAATCTAAAGGCTAGTACTAGCATTGTGGATCGATATCCCTGGGTTTAATAGGAATACCGGCATGGCTATAGTGTTGCCAGAACTTCAATATAGCAAAGAAATTCCCAGACCTATAGCGCTCCTACTGATCATGTTTAACCAGAACACCCAATTGGGGATTTAATCGCTGGTCGGGCAATTTGCTTTCAATGAAAAATTGACCTGGATAACAACAAAGGAAATATCGACTATTTCAGCTGGTTGCTCTCGAGATAAAAGTACTCACCATTGCCTACTTTTACTTAGTTTGACATTTTCGGACCATGAATGGAAAAAGGGTAAAACAAAACGGAAATTCTGACAAAACTATAACATATAGACCCACACGATGTGCTTTACAGAGGTGGGAAATATCTTTCTTTAGCAAACTATGTTAGTTTGAGACGCTAAAACATGAATTCCGTAAAAAGCTCGCAGGCGAATTCAAGGCCTATAAAAATCAAAAATATCACACTAAAAGACACAATTTGATGCTTAATTTTAACACCAGGATTTAAAAAAAAATGTATATTCAAGCACCAAGTTTTTAACTGACATTACTGAAGAAAAAAAAATATTGCTTTATATTTGACCGAGAAAATTAATTTCATAGCAAAAAGGTGTATCTCTGAATTGTGCTGATTTTTACATGTATCGATCGACTTTTAGCGCGACTAAGCATTTCTAAAGAATTGGTTGTCCAGGCGGCAGACGAATAGTACAGTGTATTAAACTGTGATTCAGTATCAGCTAGTATAGCTTAGTATGGGCGGGTAATTACCAGTAATTGGGGTAGATAAGTGGCTTAGATAATGTCCTTTTTCATAGAGCAACTCAACTATACACATAAATTGACATTGATTTTGTCAAACACCTCTGGGTTCAATTGCAGTTATTAAATCAATGCGAGTGTTTTATGGTTTTATATACGTTAAAACGTGCTTCTCATACGCAATATAGGGCACGCTGGCTCAATGGTTACGGCCTTGGACTCATAATCTGAGAGCTTGCTTGATGCTTGATGTGCATGGGTTCGAGTCCCCGTCCCACCACCGTGTTGAGCCCTTGGGCAATGCGCTTTGCCTCGCTTGCCTCACCCCACCCAGGTGCAATGGGAAGCTGTTAGTGGTTGTCACAGTCGTTGTACTGATGAACCCTGCGCCAATTGTAGGCTGCAAACGTGGTTCCGACATATTCTAGTGACGGCGGGATAAATGTAAAGCGCTTTGAGGCTGTTTACGGCATAAACATGATAAAGCGCTATATAAATATCTACATTTTTTTAAATTTTTTTTTATATTTAAACTGCTAAAAAATGTACGCAATAAACTTACACATAATAATAATCTTATTTCTGCTACATTGGATATCCCCCCGGATATCCCGTGCCCACAGGTACGTCAATTTCTAGCATGCTAATAGCCAATTGTTCTTGTCGTACAAGGGGAACTACTTGTGTCATCTGTATTGGTTGAATACGTTGATACACTGGGGGTGGTCTTCTTTCTATGATTTGTGGTTGCTGTACTACGACTGGGGCTGGTCGAGTTCGCCCGGCGAGTAACCATGGACAACATGGACATCCCGAGAGACAACAACAGCAGAGCGGAATACCAAATAAGAGGAGGGCGCCAATGAGAGTACCTGCAACTATACCACCAATTGCACTCGAGGAAAGTCCTGCAAAAGGAAAGTGTGTATAACAGTAGGTCATTTATGTTGGAAAGTAAAATGTTGCTTATTAGTCGGCCAAATTTCAATTGTACACATAGGGGTAAGTTGGGGGAGTTAGGGTTTATTTAGGGGATGAATGTTTTCTTGGGGATTGAATTAGCAAACCAATTCCATTTGGGAGGTGCTCACCTCAGACTGACCTCCTCCCCCCGCAAAGGCCCAATTCCCATGAATACATAAAGTTTCTCGCAGTGTCGAGCATGTATTTTTTCCGGGGGTGGGGGGGCAAAGTGAATTTCAGGGGGAATCAACCAATTTTGCGCAAAATTACCGCAAAAAGGTGAAATTTTCGTTTGTGGGTTTTTACTGGGGGAACTGGGGGCAAGAGTTCTCACTGGGGGGGCATTTTTCCCCATGCCCCCCCCGTGGCGCCGCCACTGGGCTCATGTGCATTATCGTTTGACTTGACTTACCACTACCAGCGGCATAAGGACCACCTGGAGCTTGTAGGTTTCCTGGATCTCCTATATCGTCATCGTCAATTGTAATAGTCATTCTCTGTGGGTCTACAACAGTACAAACACTTGAAGATAATCCCGCAAGGTTGAGATAAAATTCTTCTTGTTCTTCAATTACATCATCATTTGTGATCGCAACGTTAAATGTCTGAGTCTGAGTCTGGATCCCAGAGGTGCCAGTAGTTCCTTGATTACCGCTTGGGAAACTCACCGGCCTGTTGTTAAGACCTGTGAAATCAGGGCTATTACCAATGCTAGTAGCAGTCCCTGATTCAGATGACACAGCTGAAATAAAACGTAAAAAATATATGTTTAATAGTCGTTCGCTTGCATTATTCCAGCACGGGTTATCTTGTGCCAAATTTGATGGTCCCAATATTGATGCTGCAGCGTATATATAAATGAGCCCAACCCAAGATTTGAAAGTTGCAGCAAAATCCTATTGCCTGTGCATTCAATATCCACTGAAGACTCTGAAGGAAATTTGTTCGGCTCTCATTAAATTATTCTTTTTGTTTCATACATTTGAATGGGACCAAAACATGTGATGATCGTCATTATTCACATTAGTGGTCATTAATCATTTAATGTCAAATTTAAACATGAAATTGTCCTTTAGGTGGTAAAAGTTAGACTCAACAGTTCTTGGCCTTACTGCAACTTGCTGCTTGCCCTTACTGTAACTCGCCGCTTGGCCTTACTGTAACTCTCCGCTTGGCATTACTGTAACTCACCACTTGGCCTTACTGTAACTCGCCGCTTAGTCTTACTGTAATTCGGAGCTTGGCCTTATTTCAAGTCGTCGCTTGGCCTTACTGTAACTCGCCACTTGGCCTTACTGTACCTCGCCGCTTGACCTTACTGTAACTCGCCGCTTAGTCTTACTGTAACTCGCCGCTTAGTCTTACTGTAACTCGCCGCTTAGTCTTACAGTAACTCGCCCCTTGGCCTTACTGTTACTTGCCACTTGCGTATACCCATTTTCGAGCAAAACTAATCATGCCAATGGATTGAACGCAAAGTCAACACCGAGAACAGAAATTCGATGAGAGAACTAAAAACGCGACAGAGAGAGTTGAATTCAAAAGAATAATGGAAAAAACAATCTTTGACACGTACAAACTGTTCCTCCTTGCTGTAGATTGCCTTCTCGTTCAACTTCAACTACCAGGATTCCGTCGTTCTCGTCTACAGAATCTGCTGACTTTTTGAAATAACAATTAACTGTCAAAAAAAGAAAAGAAATAAAGACCGTAAAAGGAACAGAAAAAATCTGTCATCATCATTACCATCATTATCATCATCATCATCATCACCCGTCGTCTTTGTCATCAGCAGCAACAAATTATGACAACGATAAAGTTGCAGGCCACATGTCACATGATAAATCGCACATCATTTTTGCTCAATTTATCCCCATTTTGTGGACTTCAAGCTTCTTAGTAATATTATTTTTTGGCGATTTTAGACGATTGGTCAAGATTTGAAACAATTTCGTAAATTTTACCTCAGTTTGCTGTGGTTGATCAAAATATAGCACAATTTAGCATCATTTTCAGCAAATTGTTGTGATTTCCAGCCATTTTGCAGTTTTTAAGCTTTCTTAGGAGATTTCATGGTGATTTTTGGCGATTTTAGCCGTTTAACCAAACTTTGAAACAATTTAGTAAATTTACCTCAATTTGCTGCGATTTATCAAAATTTAACGCGATTCATAGTGATCAGTCACAACTTGGCAAAATTTCCGGCAATTCCCATTAGTTTCCAGCAATTGTCGGTTAAGGGCGATTTACCGCGTTTTCCCATGTGACATAGGGCCTAGTTGCAGCGTGGATACTGATATTGGAATCTTGCATACTGCAGTTACTGTCCGTTTTCCTATACACAATACACAGTGCTCTTACCATTGACGCGTGACCTCTACAAACATGACAAATAGCGTACGTTAGAAGTATGGGGATTTGCCTAGTTAACGTCGCTGTGTGAAAACTAACCGGCCAATATTAAAAGTACTCTTCTAAAATTCTAGAAAATATAGTTTTGTAACATGTCCTAAATTTTTAGCTAATTTAGATGTTTGGAAATATGCGTACTTTGGTGTTCTAGTGTATGTTATAGGTAATAGTACATTGCCTAGTTAACGTCGCTGTGTGAAAATGACCGGTCAATATTAAAAGTACTCTTCTAAAATTCTAGAAAATATAGTTGTGTAACATGTCCTAAATTTTTCGCTAATTTAGATGTTTGGAAATATTCGTACTTTGGTGTTTTAGGAAGGATATGTAAACGTCAGATAACACCAAAAAATATGAAGAAATTATTTCCAAACCGTGTTAAGTCTGCAAACCACCATGCTTCTCATTTTCAAGAACGCTGGTTAACAATAAGCACGTATTGTCTCATTTCGTAAACAAAAGCACACACAGAATCGTTCTCTAGCGTTCGGTTTATAATCGTTCACCCAACTGAAACCATAATACCAGCTCATTCCCAGCAAACATTATACAATCGGCCCGATACTGGCTCTATAAAAGCTGAGTGACCTTTGACCCCACGAGTTTCATGTGACAGAAAAAAAATTCTGAATATAACATAGAAAGAAAGAAAAAAAAGAAAGAAAAAAAAGAAAAAAGAAAAAAAGAAAAAGAGGAATCAAAGAAAGAAAAAAAAAAAAAAAAAAGAAGGAAAGAAAGAAAGAAAGAAACTGCTGAAGTATAGATCGGCTGGACTAAGAAATAGTAGACTCTGTCAACGACTGTTTAAATAGCAAAATAGGACCAATTCATTGAAAGAAACGTGTTTTTGATAACACATAACATTGCACATTGCTGTATGACTGTACGAATTATATTAAAACAAGAGCTAACAAGGCAAGTAATGCCACCAACAGCTATTTTGCTGTTATTTTGATTATTGAAACCCCTGGTTGAATCCCATTGTGACACTAACCATCGTCATCGCAGATATTGATCGTGGCTTCATGAATCGCTCCAATTTGCCCGGTGGGGATCTCAGATATTGATACGGTAAAAGTTTCCGTAGGTTCAACCATTGAATCGTCGGTTATAGGTATGTTAAGACATTGCGAATTAATTCCAGGCGTAAAAACAAGTATACCACTTGTGGATGTCAGTGCTGTGTAATCTGCTGCGGATGCCGTGTCTCCACTCGAGATACTCGTCGACAATACTAAAATGAAGAATGTTGAAAAATTATTTGGCCTACATTATTATCAAGATAGATTGAATTATTATCTAATGATCCAAGGCACATCAAATCAAATCCATTGATATTAGGGTTAAAGAAAAGCAATTTATAGCCTAATTTAATTGATATTAGTATAGCCAAAGTATATAAAAGAAACTCGGAGAACGATAAAGTTAAGTTGTGGGTTCGAGTCACATCGAGGCCAACTAACGTGTTGTATGACTGTGTCCTTGGGCAAGGCACTTAATCTCGACATTAATTGATAACACAAACAAAACGCGACCCATTAAAGCCATAATATACGATCTTATAATATGAAATTGGGTTGTTTTTTTTCAAACCTGGTTTTTTGGCATATTAGTAATGTTTACACATGTCCCAACTTGCACCTAAATGGAATCAGCCAAATTTGTTGTCTTTGTGGGTCAACAGAGCAAAGTTCGACATTATGTCCTCCCATAGAACTGCGTGTTAAATGGCCAAAATAACCAGTGGGGTTTCTTTAACTTTACCTTGTTATTTCAACCTAAAATGGACAGCAACCCTTACCGTCAGTTATTACTAATATTATTTCAACATTTTGAATAAAGAATAATAAAATCAAAATTTGACGGAAATCGTACATTAAGGCTTTAAATAGTGCAGTTAGAGTTTAGAAATCGAGATTTTCTTTCCTTGTATTTATAAAAATACATAACAAAATAAATACATATCAAAAAAGCCAAAAGCTCAATTTTGCGAAAGAAACAACGTCACCCAATTATAGGCCTATACGCCTATATCTTACCGACTTCTCTGTTGTTGTTAGTGTTTTCTGCACTTCTTTCTACGCACACCTCCACAGTCTGATCCGGCTCACAGACGTCATATGAGCTAGCCGTAAGACTATACTCTCCTGAAACATTTTGCAATCAACAAAGAAAATGATACATTCAAAACGATTATACTAGTATTCTGCAGATTAGAGATCCTTAGCATTTAATCTTCCAATGAGACTGTTGGAGGCAATCTCCATTCACCCGTGTGTGGTGAATTGATTACGTAATAATAGCTACACAGACTGTCCCTGATAAACAGGACTCCTGGTACTTATGGATATGAGCAGTCAAGGGTGAACAGTACAAACAATGCATTACATACCAGTGTATCAGATCAATTAATGATGCTTACCCGCCAGCCTAAATATAATTAGCACAGTGGTAGAGCGCTCGCCCGACAAGCGAGAGGTCTGGGGTTCAAGTCCCCGAACAGGCAGGTATGTCCGGAGTTTTTACTCTGGTATATCTGCCTATGCATGTTATGTTTCCATTTGTAAATTCATGTTTAAATGTGCTAGTGTGCGATGCGTAATTCTTCTTTCCCCTGCCTATAATATACATAACTTTTGTTACAATACCAGTGTCTTATTATTTTTTTTTTTTTTGCAAAAATAGTCACAAATTTACCAAGCCCTTGAAGTCATTCCACATGGCTACACGTTTATGGAAGCATTAGCATTTTCAGCAAAATCCAAGAATCGGTCGCTAGGCCCATACGATTGGATTAAATTACCCGAAATATAAACTTACCATCATCATTTAAGATACTAATCTGACATCGGTAGTTAGTGGGATGCGTTTCGCCGTTTACAGGATTCTCTAATAACACGTCAAAATGTTCTACATTAGGTTCCATAATAGAATCATCTATAATAGGAACCAATGTGTCTTTTTCGTTCTGGCCACTCGCAAATAAAACAACCGTCGATATTTCAGTATAATCAACACCTGCAACCGCATTAGCGCCTGGACATATATTGCCCGTTGTTGAACATGTAGACAAATCTGTGGATGAGTCCAAAAATGTATGCAATGAGATATTGGGCTATTTCATTTCAAATCCACACTACCCCTGTGGAAGATTTTAGAAGTATGTTCCACAGGGGAGTATGAATATCAAATAGAATTAGCATATTAGGCAGCTTATTTGAATTTCATACACACTTTGATTCAACCTGAATCTTCCACAGAGGGGGGGGTGCGTTTCAATGGAGCTGCCTGATGTGTTCATTCCATTTAAAATGCATACTCCTCTGTAGAACATATATTTCCAAAATCTTCCACAGGGGTAGTGTGGATTTTAGATGGAATAGCCCATTAAATCTAATTGCGCGCTTCTGTATAATATACCCATCATTCGTGTTCAAGTCATTGTGTGAATATATGGATAACATAACATTTTATTAATTTTTATTCGGTGTCTGTAAATGTAATATAGCCCAAGACCTAATAAGCATTTGCACACATTAATAATTTATGCAGTGAAGGTGAAGAGTGAGTGTTCAATTATAAACTCCTGGAAATGTGAAGATTAACATGTTAAAATGTTCATATTGTTGACACACCAACGTGTTAAGCGATGTTTTAAAGCATTAATGTGTTTATAAATGAACACAACTACTCTCTGTACAAGCACCATGAACACATTTAAAGACCCAGCAAAAGTGTAAAAAAATTAAAATTGTTTATCAATTGTTTAAAAATGAAGGATAAGTTCGTCGCTGTTTTGGCATACTGTCGTATGACGATTTTTGGGCAAAATGAGTTATATAAACTTTCAAAATACGGTATATGAATGAAACTCTAGAAGATACGCTCTGCCCGCTTGTCGCTCATGTGTCGCTTGCGTGTCGCTCCCACCATTCACCTGCGCTCGCGTTTTTATCATGTTTTAAATGTTTCTCTTGTGTAGGCCTCACAACACTATTTTTGTCACCTGACGAAGGGCGAGGCCCGAAAATTCGTGTAATAAAATATTCTTTTACGACATTATAATTATTCTTCGCTTCTTTGCTTCCTGAATGAAACTCTATATATTCACACAGTTTTGAGACCTATTAATGTAATTAGTTAATGAGATATGGCACTAATTTATACGACATGTTTTTTTTATGTAACACCCCCCTAAATCTTCATTGTGTGTTTTGGCATACAGTCGTATCCACATAGGTTTTCAAATTGTGCATATTTTGGCATACTGCCGTATGAGTTTGCAGATTAATTACTTCTAATTAGTGAATGAATAAAAAGTTTGTATTAGGCAAAAAAAAAATTGTTGTGTTGCCCTCAACCGTCCGACCCTAAATCCTGAAAAATCAGGGTCGGGTTTTTTTTTTTTTTTTTTTGAATGATGATTTTTACAGATTTGTTCAAAAATCAATGTTTTTCACTTATAATTAATAGTATTGAAAGACTGGTCTTTAATTGATGTCTAACAGGTATCCAAAAGTCAAAATTGACAAATGTCCCCTAATTCTGTCGGTCCAACATCCGGGCTATCCCTAGTCTCCGGGCCCAAACTGCATGTGGCTCACGGTTTGTTATGAACAACAGAAACCGGCTGTGAAGGAGGCTACATAGCGATGTTGTTGGAGTGACATTCAAATAAAAAAAAAACGACACTCGACCATGGAATTTAATTTTAAGTTTGTCAGTATATAAACGGTAAATCAAGTAAGTTTCTTCCACTCTGAAGACTTAGAAACGGTTGTTTGATTCCACTGACTATTTGCGATCGAAATTTAGGCCTACATAATAGGCCTACCAATGACAGAAATCATCAACAAAAATTGAATCAGGGACTTGTTTTCACTCGACCGTGAGTCGCATCATCAACCGGAAGTGACGTGGCACGGACCGACAGAATTGAAGAAGCATTGAAGGCTTTAAAAAAAAAAATCCGACCGTCCGAACCAACTTTCCCATTTTCCCACTTGAAGGCAACACAACAATTTGTTTTTGCCTTATGTTGAGAACAAAGACAAATATATTATTGATTATATTCTTTGATAATAATAAACATATTTTACTTTGGTGCTCTCCAGTGGGTCTTCAAAAATTGGAAAAACTTTAAATGCGATTTTCTCAAAACTGCATTTTTCGTCATACGACAGTATGCCAAAACAGCTACGAGTTATTCAAATTGTCACTTGGTGTTTTTTGAAAATGAAAAATTTGGCAAACAACGAATACATGTAGCTAATTTATATACTGTCTGTATATAAATTACAGATTCGTGTAAAATGCCTTATTTTGTCTTAAATACACGGCTTTCGACTGAACCGTTAGTAGGCTATGTTGGCACTTCTATGATAATGACAAAGGTACCAAAATCTGAATTTTGATGATTTTTACGATCGTCCGGATAAGCAAATCACTGATTGGACCTTTAAGTGTTTATTCTGTGTTACGTGGGACTAATCTGTATTTCTTGCTACGTAGATTATAATGCATCAGTATACTTGAAAATGCCCATAGTTTCAAATTCAATTCCTTTTCGCTAATTATAATGGCAATGCCTGAAATTGAAAATCGGAACACCGTTTCGCAGTCCCTCGTGCATCTATGTCGAAATTAATTGCATATTACTTTAAATTCGGTGCGTAATGATGAAATTGAAAGATTCAGAACGAAATTGAATTGAATTCACAATAATGACTTGTTCTGATCATACATTAATTTGCCATGAGCTATTAATGAAATCGATTGCTCATAATGCGAAAAAGATATCGTGATTCGTTGTGATCCCGGGTTGCGATCATTCAATTTGGCGCGTAAAAGAATGTCATTTTTATTAAAGGTAGGCGGTCAGAATTTTCGTATTGTGTTTTGTATCTCACATTGAGGCCTGAACCAAAATGATCCAATTCCCAAGTTTCGAGGTACATGTAAATTACAGAAGCCGTTTTGATATTAAAAGTAAAAACGTGTTTCACAATGGCCCATAGAACGGTATGTGTGGTATAGGTCACCCCGGTCATCCGGGTACTTATTTTACATGACGCTACAGTCAGCTACACTTACGCTTTTCAACCCACAATAGATCGTGCAGCTGAGCGACTAGTTGAAGACTTGTAGCAGAGCTCATTCAGTTGTTTACATTCTATTTTGACCTCGAATCGAGCAAATTTCTCGGCCGATTGGCGAAAATTGCATTTTATGTGAAGCTGAACACATGAACATGTAGAGGAGAGTCTTTATTTTTGTTGTTGGCTGGAGGCCCCATGTCGAGAAGTTATAGAAATGGCCGATTTGAAAAGAGACAAACCACAGAAAACTACAAATTTGACTTCTGAATCGGATTTGTTGTCAACGGAGGTCAACGGCTTGTGACATCACTCCGGGGTCACCTATACCACAATTGGGGATGAGGCTATCATTATTTTGTTCATAACATCTAAACGGAATATATTTTAGGCCTAAATTGTTTCTGGGATTATTAGAAAAATAAATTATGAGCGTCCCAGCAAACACAAAACGTTTTCGACATCATTCGCAAAAGGTTATAAAAGGTTGTTAGAAAACGTTTAAATGTCGGGTTATATAAAGGGTAGGCCTATATTAAGAGTATAAAACGTTTTCATAACCTTAAAAACATTTTTTGATAATCTACTGCTCAGCAAACAAAAATGTTTTACAGAAAACGTTTAAATGTCGGGGAAAACGTTTTAATAACATACCAAAAACATTCTTGAAAACGTTTTTAAAACATGTTATTTTGGGGTTGAAAAATATTTTGAGAAAAATGTTTGCCCAAAATATTTTCAATAACGTTTTAAAAACGTTTTCATGACCTTTATATAACCCGACATTTAAATGTTATTAAAAGGTTTTGAAAAAAACAAACATTTTAAGAACATTTCTGTGTTTGGTGGGTTCAAACATTTTAACATTATGTTATTTAAGTATTGACACAATATTTGGCAAAAATGTTTGTAAAAATAGTTTACAATAACATTTTTTGAAAACATATTAATAAAAATTGTTGTAGTGTGTTTTCATACAAAACGTTTTAAAACGTTATCATGACCTTTATATAACCCGACATTTTAATGTTATTAAAACGTTTTTACCTAAACCAAAAGCCAAAATATAACTTATTTAAAACGTTTTTAAAACGTTTTTGTGTTTGCTAGGGTTCTTCCGATGCCAAAATTTCCATTTTGATGGAAAAAAAGTTGGGGAACCGTGCTGTCCCCAGTGCTGTCGATCAGGTCACCCACTTTAAATCGAACGCACAAGTTGCGAAATTGACAGGGAAAACCTATAACATGATTAATGATTACAGCCTCAAGTAAACATGGTAAGCATTTACTTTGGGAGATAAACACAAGGTAATAAGCTAAACAATTATTGGTTGATCCATAGTGTACGAGAGCACGAAATACTAATTAGGCTTTGGGTTTAGGGTTAAGATTTAGGGTTAGGATTTGTTGGTGCTCTATTACACGAAGGATACACCCAATTATGTCACACATGACACACTACGACTTACCACATGAATGTGAATTCGGTAGATATCCCACTCTTTTGACCTTGATGTTGGCGTTGCCTCCAATAACATCTTCATTAACCAAAAGGCCATCTTCCGTATTGCCGAGTCCTCCTATATGGCTACATTGATCAATAAAGCATTGTGCTGCAAATTAAATCAAAATATCCAATTAGTCTTAAAGATCCACAATCGTTGACCAGTCCAACTTAGGAATGTCTGTGGTAAAGTTGTAGCAGTATACCGGCATAAATGGACTTAAAGGGCATTATTATATTGCTCGGACAACATCATATCATTGGGAAGCTAATATTACCAAGACAATGAAAATGACTCTTTTTTTTTTTGGAGAAAATAAGACGTTTAAAATAGATATTCCGCAAAAACCAACTTAAGCGGTGAGTTCCTTCGAACGAGACAGATTTGACCTAGAAAAAGTTGACGTCATGAAATGAGATGTGCCTGCTTTGAGAAAAGGGACTGTAAACGCTCTCAATGCACAGAACGTATGCTGTTGTTGTCCTCAGAAACATATGGATACAATCAGCCGCTTCTTTGTTATATATCAGTAAATTGTGATATTACTATTCATATGTATATCAAGTTTTTGAGAAATATTTGGACTAAACAATACAAAATATTTTAGACCAATTTTGCCGTGCAATTTTAGAATTTGAGCGTGATGTATGTATATCGATATTGTATTTATTATGCAAAAAACAATTTCAATGGCGTTTTGTTCGAACCTTCCCGATTTCTCGTGGAACAAGGTCGTATATTATACACATGACTGAATGTCAAAAGAGCTCATATCCAGGGCTCATGTGTATATAACATGACTCTTCATTTACTGTGACGTCACCAGTCTCCTGCCATGGAAATCAATTTTGCTTCGAGCGGCAGAATTTACAAACACAATTTCTCTTTTTTCTGGTGAAATAAGAATTATGAATTGCAACTAGTGTTTACTTGTAATGTAATAATTATTATTATAATAATTATTATTATAATTGGAGATAAACTTGTTTTTGCAATAGATCTGTGCCCTTTATACATTTCCAGGTGTGTTGGTTCCTCTTTATTTCCATGTCTTTAGTCTGGCCATGGTCTGGCCTGATGTCAGATCTTTCCCAGGGAAATATGACAATCTTCCCCTTTAAGTAAAATTAATGTCATCGTGTGTTAGTCATTACAATAAGACGCGTAGTGTTATTATTAAGGTTCATATATCTATATAATCTAATAATTGATAGTCTTGGTGTAATTGTACAAGAGCTTCGATTTCTAATTCATGCATTACAGAATCCGCCGCGGGGTTATAATTTTTCAATTTGATTGATCAATACCATAAATACCAACATCGTCTAATAGAGAGTTTGCGAAATGAAGTTTAAAATTTACTTGAACTGGAACGGCAACTTCAGAAATATCGATTGGATTTCTTGCTTAAATTTACTCCAACGCGAACGTATGATTGGTTACTGCACCAACAGCGTCTTGTCGCTTAAGGCGTCAGATTATAGGAATAAAGACCAAACGAACATATTCTTGTTTATGCCATAATATTGTAGTCTTTCAACCCTTTCACAACTTCAGCTGTGTAACTTACAAAAATTCCCGCTGAAAAGTGGTTCTTTAATTTTAGAAAATAAATGAAAACTCGCGCTGGACTTTTAGTACTGATTATACTGTAGACGATCACTGACTATTTTGTTCTGATCATACTACAGACTATTCTGACGTCATTGCCAGACAGTTTGTCTGTGTTATGGCTATTGTTCCTTGTCTGGAAATATGTTCGGGCTTTATGTTATGTTCAGGGGCCGTGTTTTTAAACTCCCGCCTCATCACAATAAGGCATAGGACAGTGTACTGATCGCATTGAGTTCAGTCAAGCATATTCCAGACCAATCCCTTTTCGCCTCATTAAATATGTGTCACATTAGGTCAGGGATGCTATTTATAATAGTTTGAATCCTTTATTTGGGGTCAATAGATAAAAGAAAGGCATTGAATTGAATCAACACAGGTGTTGCTCTAGATATTATCGTCAAAGATCCTATAGCAGATTTAACATAGGAGGCGGCTCTTGCTCATTCATAGCGCTCAAAATTCCATCAATCCTGTTGTACGCTTTATCTTGCTGAGTGCAAGGGCTGGTAATGTTTCCTCTCATGGTTATTACGCGTTTTTGTGTCGGTTAGTTTGGTCACATTTTACCATGTTGGTGTGCTTGCTTTTATCATGCTGTAGGCCCTACTTATAAATATTGTCGGCCCTTTTGTATGCAATTGTATTACTTGGTTTAATTTGAAATTGTATCATAATCCGGGACCTCCGATTTCATCCTGCTTTCAAAATCGGCGATAAGTTGTCAGAAACTAACTTCACCCAATGGAATTTGGGGAACTGCTGAGATAATATTGGTGATGATGTTACAATCTAACAGCGGATAGGTGTGCGCCGTGTTCGGCTGCAACCGACCTAGTTGATTAGACCTGATTCTGATGATCCACCAGCGGGTAGCGAAATTATAGCGCTTAAAAAAATCATGCGCTATATAAATCTAACATGAATTTAATTTTGTATATGCATGTATTTTTCAGGGCCGGATTTACCTTTTTTGGGGCCCTGAGCCAGGCCAAAATTCGGAGGCCCCCAAACTCACCGTGGGGAAGGCATGTGCACTCAAGTAACCAAGTTTTGGTTTACAAATAAGGGCCTACAATAAGATGGGTTTTACAAAAGACATTTGCGCGCGAAGCGCGAGAAACATTCGATTTCAGACAATTTTAGCCCAAAATGAAGGTGAATTTTGTTATATAAAAGGCCAGTGGTAGTAGAGATATAGCTTCATGTTCAGTGTTATCAAATGAAATACTAGGCCTATATAGATGGATATATCATAAAATCGTGGAAAATGGTATCGCCTATCGCAAACCACCAAATATGTCGTAGGTTTGAATTGCTAGTAGAAAAACCGTGAATTTAGTGTCACACATCTACGACTTCGCTTGAAATAAGGCGAGGCTGACGCCATTAACAGTTTTGGGAATATAGCCCACCGTTCGGTGAGCAAACTTGTGCTAAAATGTAAGTAAATAACTAAAATCGGATTACTGGAATAATAACAAACAGCAACGGACATTGAGTCAAGACTACGTGTGAAGTTTGGGGTAAGTAAAACATTTCCTTGTTATAAAAAACAGCCCAAAAGCTGTCCAAAATTACACTTTTTATCACAAGGCGATATATCTCGAAACTAAATTTTGAGAGGGCCTACGCTGATTCTTTTAATTCTAGTTTTAAATCTATTCGTCACCTGCAGTCTGATATGGTATCTATGGTTTCATCAAATTCTTGGGAACTAATGTGGAAGGTATTTTGGTTAAAAAACCCGATACTGTCAAAATATTGGTATTTATGCAAGCGACATTTCTATCGTGTAAAATGCATTGAAAATTGTCGGCTAAAGAGTGCATAAATAAAAATCGCGAACAGTAATATCAATAATAACTATCTACATTCCAAGCGGAAACGCTTTTCAAAAACATACAACCTTTTTTCGGGCAATCGCTGAAACCGAAATATGCAATTCTAGGCCATCTGTAAAAAAGTGCGTGAGCGTTAATGACTATGAACTTGGGTCACCGAAACAAATGTTTATATTGGTGTCAGGCCTTTCAAATTGATACAATAATTAGCCCCCCAATAATGGCTTTCATTTTAACCGTTATTTGTTAAACTGCAATTTTTACTTTTTTAGAAATCAATGAACGTATCAAAAAACTTTTTGTAAATCGCTTAAAAATTGCCCCACCCCTTAAACTCGGGACATGTGTATCAATATGCGTCCAAAAGAAGGGCATGTGTAACGGCTTGTATTCTAAACTGCATCAAAATGTATAACTTTTGTTTGGTCAAGTGGTTATAGTCCCACTTCAAGACAAAAGACATATCTTAGGCGCTTCGTTTGAAACAAGAAATGTCTTTAAAAAAGACAATGCCTCAAGGGATTCCAACGGGCACCATTTGTTATTAGCTTATAAGAGATACTTGAAATGCTAGCTTTAAGCCATCTTGCAATGGTAATAATTCTGATGTATTTAATGCAGGAATACCTGCATGCCGGTGGTAGTCCGAATACTCAGTCCCAAAACAAAATATTCATTTACTGACATGATCGATGGACCCTACATTTTTCAATACATTGATGCTGTAGCCTTCGTACTGAGTGAAGAAGGCTACACACAAGGAAACTAGGCTATAATCACGTTTCATGTGCCCCGGATGCGTATAGATAATAGAGGGCCTCCTTCAACTCCCAACTTGTGACCACAGAAATAGCTTAATAACTGTGTAGGAAATACAAAAAAATTTGGACACCAGAAACTTCAGGTTGAAAGTCAAAAAGTGTCAATTGGTACACCTTTATACAGAAGTTATCATACAGTGATAGTAAGATTTTTTCAAATAAAATCTCTTTTCTGTAAAATTGATTGCTGTGCTGAAAAATGTTGCATAATGGGTACTTGCTTTTTTGTATAGTAATTCATTGTAAGGTACCGGTACCGTCAATGATGGTCCCAGAATTTGGAAAAATACATTTGCCCATAACTTTGCTAATTTTTTTTCCTACAGACATGGTTGACCCCTCATTTTTAAAGTTAAATAATCACCTTTCTAAACAAAACTATTTCAATGTGAAATATCCTACTTGCAGGGTTGTCACCAGGACCAAAAAAGGTAGGCCTACTAAAAAGGCTAATTGTGATCAGTGATGATCATACCTAGCATGGAGGACAGGCCTAGGCAAAACAAACCCTTTTTTTTTTTTTTTTTTATCCGCAAGCGTCATTTATGTTGACAAATTGTTCGCAAATCCACAGCAGGGTTGCAAATATACCATATGTCACTCGGAGTGCGACAATTTGTACAGATAAATTTATCACAGGTATTTTTCGATTAATTTGGCCATTCGTCTGCATATTACCAAAAATAACGTCATTTATGTCGACAAATTGTTCTCAAATCCACCGGTTAGTTTTAAGGATATAATACATGGCATAAAATATGACAATTTATCAAAATAAATTTATAATGAACGCTTTTGTGCATATTTGCATACATCTGACATGTGTATATGATTTATGTCTTCAGTAGGAATTCAGCTGAGACTATAGTAAGAATTCCAATTGAATGAACGCAGCTTTTAACAGCTGCACTCGATCCAACCGCGATCGTATATTGCGTATTTCAAACTACAACGCGAACGCACGACCTTGGATACAATATGTCTATAGATACAATGCTATCCAATCACAAGTGCGTTGGCATGGTTGGGTTCACTTCCGCGTTACTCATGCACAGTCGCACACGCTGGCGTACATCGCGCAGTGTACGCAAAAATTTGTCACGCTATTGAAAGCTGCATTCATTCAATTGGAATTCCCACTATAGTCTCAGGTTGTATAGTAAGAATTCCAATTGAATGAATTAGGGGTTCATTCATATATTTTCATGACTAAACGATTGTTTATGCCCGAGGGCATAAACAACGTTTAGTCATGAAAATATATGAATGAACCCCGTTCATAAATACGTAACATTCTGCGTGCTGTTATTTTCCTCCACAACTAAAAAATATCGTCATTTTAGACTAAAAACTACCAATTTCTTATCCTTTTTAAAAGTTTTTCCATTCTAATTGTAAGAAAACGTTTACTTGCTCAGTCCACCGTGTTTGGACGCGCGCGAACATCGCGTACATCATTCTCGCTTTGCGTAAATAGCTCGCGAGCATACGCGCGTATATCCTACTCGCGAGCGTTCATCGGTTCTGACGCGGCTTGTTTACGACCAGAAAGCAGGGCATAAACGTTGTTTATGCCCGCCTATCGACCAATCACATATGCTGTTATATAACGCGTATGTATGAATGCAGCTTTCAACAGCTGCACTCGATCCAACTGCGAGCGTATATCGCGTATTTCAAACTACAACGCGAACGCACGACCTTGGATACAATGCTAACCAATCACGAGTGCGTTGGTATGGTTGGATTCACTTCCGCGTTACTCACGCACAGTCGCACACGCTGGCGTACATCACGCAGTGTACGCAAAAATTCATCACGCTATTGAAAGCTTCGTTCATTCAATTGGAATTCCCACTATAGTAAGAAGCTACAAATTTCAAATGTTTAAGGACTTGTTCTCATTGCTTACCTGTATTTTCACATCATACGTCAAAATGATTACAAATGTGTAAATTTGCAATCATTTCGTCGTGTGTACGGCGAACGTTGTGCTACTACTTTTCTCCAACATAGCCATGATGGCGGTGGCGAATGCTATTCATGTATTTTACGTACCCTTATCAGCAAAAATACAGCTGATTTAGCCAAAGTTAACATGGGGTCATCGGTTATAATATATTCCTAGCATATTGAGCTCACACAACAGCTACTTGGTTTTTCACAATATACTAGTAATAAAATAAAGAAAATCAGTCTAGCTTAACCCATCGAGCTCTATTCGAGAAGTACAAGATGCTTGACCTGAGACGAATATACCTAGGGGAGACCCCGCGGGGCAAAGTGGAACTTTTTTTTTTATTCAGCCCGATCAGGATTACGAAGGAAGGCAAGGCAAAATTTAAGGTTTATAAAATACATAATTTGGTGCATACGCACCAATATGAACCTCGCGCCAATCGGGCCGTCTTCACGTACCAGAGGTAAAGTTTGACATATCGCACGACTCGGATATTTGGTTAAAAAGATAGAGGGTTAAGTGCACGAAGTAGAAAAAAAGTGACTATATCTCATAAACCAATGATCCTACAGAAATGCGACCACTGACTTTTTTGTTCCTTATGACCAGAGGAAAAGTTTGACATATCGCACGACTCTGGTATATTTGGTTAAAAAGATAGAGGGTTAAATGCACAAAGTAGAAAAAGTGACTATATCTCATTAACCAATGATCCTACAGATATGCGTCCACTGACTTTTTTGTTGCTTATGACCAGAGGAAAAGTATGACATATCGCACGACTCCGTGGTATATTTGGTTAAAAAGATAGAGGGTTAAATGCACAAAGTAGAAAAAAGTGACTATATCTCATAAACCAATGATCCTACCGATATGCGACCACTGACTTTTTTGTTCCTTATGACCAGAGGAAAAGTTTGACATATCGCACGACTCTGTGGTATATTTGATTAAAAAGATAGAGGGCTAAATGCACAAAGTAGAAAAAAGTGACTATATCTCATCAACCAATGATCCTACAGATATGCGACCACAGACTTTTTTGTTCCTTATGGCCAGAGGAAAAGTTTGACATATCGCACGACTCTGTGGTATATTTGGTTAAAAAGATAGAGGGTTAAATGCACAAAGTAGAAAAAAGTGATTATATCTCATAAACCATTGATCCTACCGATATGCGACCACTGACTTTTTTTGTTCCTTATTACCAGAGGAAAAGTTTGACATATCGCACGACTCTGTGGTTTATTTGGTTAACAAGATAGAGGGTTAAATGCACAAAGTAGCAAAAAGTGACCAAATCTCATTAACCAATGATCCTACAGATATGCGACCACTGACTTTTTTGTTCCTTATGACCAGAGGAAACGTTTGACATATCGCACGACTATGTGGTATATTTGATTAAAAAGATAGAGGGCTAAATGCACAAAGTAGAAAAAAGTGACTATATCTCATCAACCAATGATCCTACAGATATGCGACCACTGACTTTTTTGTTCCTTATTACCAGAGGAAAAGTTTGACATATCGCACGACTCTGTGGTTTATTTGGTTAACAAGATACCCAGCAAACACAAAAATGTTTTTAAAATGTTTTATAAACAGATGCCCTAATGGTGTAATAATATTTGAAGAAAAGTTTTTAAAACGTGAAAATGTCGGGTTATAAGAAAGTCAGGAAAGCGTTTTAAAACGTTTCATATGAAACATTTCGACAACATTTGCAAAATGTTGTATCAAAACATTTCTAAAAAAGCCTTTTACACGCTATAAAAGTGTTTTCTCTAATATTGTTATAATATTCCTTGAAAACGTTCTTCTGGCTTTCTTATAACACGACATTGTCATGTTTTTAAAACCTATTATAACACTATTCAGGCAGACGTTTTTCTATCTTTATAATGCATTTTTTTCGTGAATGTTAGGATGCACTCTTTTTAAAACGTTGTAGGAATATTTAATGTAAAACGTTTTAAGACATCCCCCTAACTTTCTCATAACCCGACATTTAACGCTGTAAAAACTTTTCCCAGAATATTATAACAATATTAGGGTAAAGGCTTATATAACGTTTTAAAGCATTTTTGTGATTGTTTCGATGACACATTTTTCAAATGTTGTAGAAATGTTTAATGCAACATGTCTTAAAACGTCCTGCTACCTTTCTAATAACCCGATATTTTCACGTTGTAAAAACTTTTCCAAGAAGATATAACAAAATTAGGGCAAAGGTTTTTGTAGCGTTTAAAAGCATTTTTCGTGAATGTTTTGAACCAACATTTTTCAAATGTGTTAGAAATGTTGATTGCCAAATGTTTTAAAACGTTCTCCTAACTTTCTAATAACCTGACATTTTCACGTTGTAAAAACTTTTCCAAGAATATTATTAAAATATTAGGGTACAGGTTTTGGTAGCGTTTGAAAGCATTTTTCGTGAATGTTTCAAACCAACATTTTTTAAACGTGTTAGAAATGTTGAATGCCAAATGTTTTAAATCGTTTTCCTAACTTTATAATAACCCGACATTTTCACGTTGTAAAAACCTTTCTGAAAATATTATTAGAATATTAAGGCGAAGGTTTTTGAAGCGTTTGAAAGCATTTTTCGTTAATGTTTCGAACCAATATTTTTCAAACGTGTTAGAAATGTTGATTGCAAAATGTTTTAAAACGTCTTCCTAACTTTCTAATAACCCGACATTTTCACGTTGTAAAACCTTTTCCAGGACTATTAAAACAATATTAGGGCAAAAGTTTTTTAGCGTTTTAAAGCATGTTTCGCAACTGTTTCGATGCATCATTTTTCAAACGTTGTATCGATGTTTCATGCCAAATGTTTTAAAACGTTTTCCTAACTTTCTAATAACCCGACATTTTCACGTTGTAAAAACTTTTACAAGAATATTATAAAAATATTAGGGCAAATGTTTTGGTAGCGTTTTAAACAATTTTCGTAAATGTTTCGAACCAACATTTTTCAAACGTGTTAGAAATGTTGAATGCCAAAGGTTTTAAAACGTTTTCCTAACTTTCTAATAACCCGACATTTCCACGTTGTAAAAACTTTGTCAGGAATATTATAAGAATATTAGGGCAAGTGTTTTGATAGCGTTTTAAAGCATGTTTCGTAACTGTTTCGATGCATCATTTTTCAAACGTTGTATCAATGTTTCATGCCAAATGTTTTAAAACGTTTTCCTAACTTTCTAATAACCCGACATTTTCACGTTGTAAAAACTTTTACAAGAATATTATAAGAATATTAGGGCAAATGTTTTGGTAGTGTTTTTGAACAATTTTCGTAAATGTTTCGAACCAACATGTTTCAAACGTGTTAGAAATGTTGAATGCCAAAGGTTTTAAAACGTTTTCCTAACTTTCTAATAACCCGACATTTTCACGTTGTAAAAACTTTTACAAGAATATTATAAAAATATTAGGGCAAATGTTTTGGTAGCGTTTTAAACAATTTTCGTAAATATTTCGAACCAACATTTTCAAACGTGTTAGAAATGTTGAATGCGAAATGTTTTAAAACGTGTTCCTAACTTTCTAATAACCCGACATTTTCACGTTGTAAAAACTTTTCTAAGAATATTATTAAAATATTAGGGTACAGGTTTTAGTAACGTTTCTAAGCATTTATCGTGAATGTTTTGAACCAACATTTTTCAAACGTGTTAGAAATGTTGAATGCCAAATGTTTTAAAACGTTTTCCTAACTTTCTAATAACCCGACATTTTCACGTTGTAAAAGCTTTTCTAAGAATATTATTACAATATAAGGGCACAGGTTTTGGTAGCGTTTGAAACCATTTTTCGTGAATGTTTCGAACTAACATTTTTCAAACGTGTTATAAATGTTGAATGCCAAAATTTTTAAAACGTTTTCCTAACTGCCTAATAACCCGACATTTTCACGCTGTGAAAACTTTTCTGAAAATATTATTAGAATATTAGGGCAAAGGTTTTTGTAGCGTTTGAAAGCATTTTTCGTTAATGTTTCGAACCAACATATTTCAAACGTGTTAGAAATGTTGATTGCCAAATGTTTTAAAACGTTTTCCTAACTATCTAATAACCCGACATTTTCACGTTGTAAAAACTTTTCTAAGAATATTATTGCAATATAAGGGCACAGGTTTTGGTAGCGTTTGAAAGCATTTTTCGTGAATGTTTCGAACTAACATTTTTCAAACGTGTTATAAATGTTAAATGCCAAAAGTTTAAAAACGTTTTCCTAACTGTCTAATAACCCGACATTTTCACGCTGTGAAAACTTTTCTGAAAATATTATTAGAATATTAGGGCAAATGTTTTTGTAGTGTTTGAAAGCATTTTTCGTTAATGTTTCGTACCAACATTTTTCAAACGTGTTAGAAATGTTGATTGCCAAATGTTTTAAATCGTTTTCCTAACTTTCTAATAACCCGACATTTTCACGTTGTAAAACGTTTTCCAGGAATATTATAACAATATTAGGGCAAAAGGTTTTTTTACCGTTTTAAAGCATGTTTCGTAAATGTTTCGATGCATCATTTTTCAAACGTTGTATCAATGTTTCATGCCAAATGTTTTAAAACGTCTTCATAACTGTCTAATAACCCAACATTTTCACGTTGTAAAACTTTTCTAAGAATATTATTAAAATATTAGGCACAGGTTTTTGTAGCGTTTGAAAGCATTGGTCGGGAATGTTTCGAACCAACATTTTTCAAACGTGTTAGAAATGTTGAATGCCAAATGTTTTAAAACGTTTTCCTAACTTTCTTATAACCCGACATTTTCACATTGTAAAACCTTTTACAGGAATATTATAACAATATTAGGGCAAAGGTTTTTGTAGCGTTTTTCGTAAATGTTTCAGGTAAACATTTTTCTAACGTTGTATCAATGTTTCATGCAATTGTTTTAAATCGTTCTCCTAACTTTCTAATAACCCGACATTTTCACGTTATAAAAACTTTGTCAGGAATATTATAGTAATATTAGGGCAATGGTTTTTGTGGCGTTTTGAATGCAATATTTTTAAAACGTAGACATATTTCATGCCAAATGTTTTAAAACATTTTCCTATCTTTCTAGTAACGCGACATATTCACGTTTTGAAAGAAGCTTGAAGAATATTATAACAATATTACGGCATATGGTTTTGTAGCGTTTGAAACCATTTTCGTGAATGTTTTAATGAAATATTTTTCAAACGTGGTAGAAATGTTGAATGACAAATGTTTTAAAACGTTTTCCTAACTTTCTAATAACCCGACATTTTCACGTTGTAAAAACTTTCAGGAATATTATAACAATATTATGGCAAAAGTTTTTGAAGCGTTTGAAAGCATTTTTCGTAAATGTTTCGATGCAACATTTTTACAAATGTTATAGCAAAATGTTCTGAAAAATTATTCAACATAATTTTGTTCAATGTTTTCTTAAAGTAGATGAAATGATTTCAATAAATTATTTCGCTAAACATTAACCGAACATTTTTAAAGACAATTATGTTTTTCATTATTAAGTGTGAGCAGCTCGTGAGTGTAAAATATTTTAGAATGACAAATGAAATACGTTCTATGTCGACATTCTAAAATGTTCCTTCAAAGAATATTATAGTAGGTATGTCACAGTGGCTGCACAATAATTCTGTCATACTGTGCACGCATACATAACAGTGAATCAAAAAGCGCGCGGATCAAAGTTGGCCAATTTTGAAAACATACATGTCAAAAAACGATTTCCTCGTTATGTTTCATTGATCACAATAATTTGTCTTTTTAATATATGGTAGGTGAAACATTTCCTAAATCAATATCAACTCCGCCGAAATTAAACACTGCCTAGTTTAAGAGTTAAGACCTGTTTTATGAATTTTTTTAGAACGTCCATAAATCAATAAATATAGGTCTCTCGAAATAGAGGACCTAGTACCACCGGTCTGAAATACCAGTGTTTGTTATCATGTATTTTTTTTCCTTGGACAATGAGTGAAACACTTCCCTATACCAATTGAAAACCCGGTGCACTTAGGCAATTAACTGCAGTTTCTTTATTCAACATCACAGCAGGTTCATATTTGACAAAATCATGCTGTATGAATAAAACATAAATAAAACATTGAAAAAAGTAAAATTTCATATGCCTAATTAACATAAGAATGGCATAAATATATAATTAGATGTAATTAGCTAATTTGCATAATTAATGACTTTTTGTGTATTTTTTGTTACCAAATGAAAGAACTTTGGGTACTTATGTGTGCAAAAAAACGCATCCTCATATCATGTACGGTTCTCTGTTGGCATTATTTTTGCATATTAATTAGCTGGACTTAGTCATTTTTAAGCTTTTATTTGTCTGCAGATTGGTCAAAATGGCTAAAATTGTATATTTGGTGGATTTATTACATTTATTCGAGGAGAGATTTTTTAATCTTGTTTTCTTTAACGAAGTCCGGAAAGATATGCAAATTAATCTGTGATACTTAAATCAATGCTACCTTTTCAAGTAAGTGTCCGAATAAGCATTACAAATCCCAAAATTACCATTTTGCCATTTATAGCAATTTGTGGCAGGTTTTCACCCGATTTCCGGGTATCTTCAAGTTGACGTTACATCACTTTGCATTATCCGATTTCAATTCTGTTTTTTGTTTTTTGAAGCATTCATAACGATGATTCAATTAAAAGCGTCAAATAACATGTTTCTGCTGCGCTTATTTTTGGGGTGATATACCTAATTATAGGAAAACATAAATGTTTGTAAATAATGCATATAAAATGACGCTAGATTGTGCATGTAAAATATTAAAAGAAACGTTTTAAAACATTCTAAAAAACGTTATACAAATGTTATAGCAAAATGTTCTGAAAAAGTATTTCAACATTATGTTGTTGAATGTTTCTTTAAAGTAGATGAAATGATTTCATTAAATTATTTGGCTAAACAATAACCGAACATTTTAAAGACAATTATGTTTTTCATTATTAAGTGTGAGCAGCTCGTGAGTGTAAAATATTTTAGAATGACAAATGAAATACGTTCTATGTCGACATTCTAAAATGTTCCTTCAAAGAATATTATAGGAAAACATAAATGTTTGTAAATAATGCATATAAAATGACGCTAGATTGTGCATGTAAAATATTAAAAGAAACGTTTTAAAACATTCTAAAAAACGTTATACAAATGTTATAGCAAAATGTTCTGAAAAAGTATTTCAACATTATGTTGTTGAATGTTTCTTTAAAGTAGATGAAATGATTTCATTAAATTATTTGGCTAAACAATAACCGAACATTTTTAAAGACAATTATGTTTTTCATTATTAAGTGTGAGCAGCTCGTGAGTGTAAAATATTTTAGAATGACAAATGAAATACGTTCTATGTCGACATTCTAAAATGTTCCTTCAAAGAATATTATAGGAAAACATACATGTTTGTAAATAATGCATATAAAATGACGCTAGAATGTGCATGTAAAATATTAAAAGAAACGTTTTAAAACATTCTAAAAAACGGTGTACAAATGTTATAGCAAAAATGTTCTGAAAAAGTATTTCAACATAATGTTGTTGAATGTTTCTTTAAAGTAGATGAAATGATTTCATTAAATTATTTGGCTAAACATTAACCGAACATTTATAAAGACAATTATGTTTTTCATTATTAAGTGTGAGCAGCTCGTGAGTGTAAAATATTTTAGAATGACAAATGAAATACGTTCTATGTCGACATTCTAAAATGTTCCTTCAAAGAATATTATAGGAAAACATAACTGTTTGTATATAATGCGTATAAAATGACGCTAGAATGTGCATGTAAAATATTATTAAAGGAAACGTTTTAAACATTTGAAAAAACGTTGTACAAATGTTATAGCAAAATGTTCTGAAAAATTATTCCACATAATTTTGTTCAATGTTTTCTTAAAGTAGATGAAATGATTTCAATAAATTATTTGGCTAAACATTAACCGAACATTTTTAAAGACAATTATGTTTTTTATTATTAAGTGTGAGCAGCTCGTGAGTGTAAACTATTGTAGAATGACAAATGAAATACGTTCTATGTCGACATTCTAAAATGTTCCGTCAAAGAATATTATAGGAAAACATAAATGTTTGTATATAATGCGTATAAAATGACGCTAGAATGTGCGTGTAAAATATTAAAAGAAACGTTTTAAAACATTTGAAAAAAACGTTGTACAAATGTTATAGCAAAATGTTTTGAACAAATTAATTCCACATCATTTTCTTTAATGTTCCTTTACAGTTGACGCAAGTTATGTATAAAATCTAGTGGCAGGACATATAGAAAATGTTTTCAGAACATATTAGTCACCGTCATTTAAATGTTTAAAACATTTACGTATAAAGCGTTACATAAAAATGTGTCAATATATTGCAGATTGACATTTAAACAGTGTTACTATTAAAATGTTATAGACAAACATTACACAACTGGTTGAGATATGTTCTTAAAATAGTTATAAACATTAGGAATAAGAAACATTTTGTATCAATAATTTCTAAATATTACTGAAAAATGTTGGCAATAAGTTATTTTAAAATCATTGTCTTTAATGTTCATTTTGAAACTGACACATGCCTTTTAAAACCATGTGGCGTAACATTAACACAATATTTCAAGAACGTTCTATGTCGACATTCTATAATGTTCCCTCAAAGAATATTATAGGAAAACATCAATGTTTGTAAATAATGCGTATAAAATGACGATACAATATGCATGTAAAATATTATTAAAGGAAACGTTTTAAAACATTGGAAAAAACGTTGTACACATGTTATAGCAAAATGTTCTGAAAAATTATTTCAACATAATTTTGTTGAATGTTATCTTAAAGCAGATGAAATGATTTCATTATATTATTTGGCTAAACATTAACCGAACATTTTTAACGATGATTATGTTTTTCATTATTAAGTGTGAGCAGCTCGTGAGTGTAAAATATTGTAGAATGACAAATGAAATACGTTCTATGTCGACATTCTAAAATGTTCCTTTAGAGAATATTATAGGAAAACATAAATGTTTGTAAATAATGCGTATAAAATGACTCTAGAATGTGCATGTAAAATATTAAAAGAAACGTTTTAAAACATTTTAAAAAACGTTGTACAAATGTTATAGCAAAATGTTCTGAAAAATTATTTCAACATAATTTTGTTGAATGTTTCTTTAAAGTAGATTAAATGATTTCATTAAATTATTTGGCTGAACATTAACCGAACATTTTTAAAGACAATTATGTTTTTCATTATTAAGTGTGAGCAGCTCGTGAGTGTAAAATATTGTAGCATGACAAATGAATTACGTTCTATGTCGACATTCTAAAATGTTCCTTCAATGAATATTATAGGAAAACATAAATGTTTGTAAATAATGCGTATAAAATGACGCTAAAATGTGCATGTAAAACATTAAAGTACACGTTTTAAAACATTTGAACAAACGTTGTACAAATGTTATAGCAAAATGTTTTGAACAAATTAATTCCACATCATTTTCTTTATATTCCTTTAAAGTTGACGCAAGTTATGTATAAAATCTAGTGGCAGGACATATAGAAAATGTTTTCAGAACATTTTAGTCACCGTCATTTAAATGTTTAAAACATTTACGTATAAAGCGTTACATAAAAACGTGTCAATATATTGCAGATTGACATTTAAACAGTGTTACTATTAAAATGTTATAGACAAACATTACACAACTGGTTGAGATATGTTCTTAAGATAGTTATCAACATTAAGAATAAGAAACATTTTGTATCAATAATTTCTAAATATTACTGCAAAATGTTGTCAATAAGTTATTTTAAAATCATTGTCTTTAATGTTCATTTTCAAACTGACACATGTCTTTTTAAAACCGTGTGGCGTAACATCAACACAATATTTCAAGAACATTATACTGGTATGTTTAAATGTTGATGAAACGTAGGTGTTAAATATTTCAGCAATATTTTACATAGACCATTTGAAACGTTACCTATGAAATGTTACAGAAGTAGATTGGAGAAGGTTTGGAAATAATGTGCACAAAATGGAGATAAAAGGTACTTGTAAAATATTGGGCGAAACGTTATCAAACATTTTATTTGAATGTTTTGAAAATGTTTAAAAACTTTTTATCTAAATATTGTAGAGAAAGCCATTTTAATAGATGTTTTGCTGCAATTTATAAAATGTTGTTGAAACGTTTTGTAGCAAAAACACAAACTAAACGTTTTCATATCATGTTTTTAAAATATTCGTAAATATGAGTTTCTAACATTTAAAAACAACGTTTTAGTATATTTGGATTGACCTTTTACATATGTTACATCCAAAATGTTAAGATGAAATGTTGTAAAATATTTTAACCAATGTTTTAAAAATGTGAACAAAACGTACATATAGAATATTGCAAGATTTGTTATCATACCTTTCTGTATTGATGTTTTTAAAATGTTACTTATAAAGTTGTAAAGGAAACGTTTTTTAATCAATTTTTTAAATGTTTGTAAATTAATACCAAAATGTTTTTCTAAAATATTGCATCCAAATATTTGCAAACATTTTTTTACCATATTTTGTAAGCACTTAACAAACGTTTTGTTGGAAATATTTCCCAATAGCCTTTGTGCGACCTTTTGAAAATGTTTGCAAATGTTAGGAAAACGTTATGTGTTTGCTGGGTAGAGGGTTAAATGCACAAAGTAGCAAAAAGTGACCATATCTCATTAACCAATGATCCTACAGAAATGCGACCACTGACTTTTTTGTTCCTTATGACCAGAGGAAAAGTTTGACATATCGCACGACTCTGGTATATTTGGTTAAAAGATAGAGGTTAAATGCACAAAGTAGAAAAAGTGACTATATCTCATAAACCATTGATCCTACAGATATGCGACCACTGACTTTTTTGTTCCTTATGACCAGAGGAAAAGTTTGACATATCGCACGACTCTGTAGTTTATTTGGTTAACAAGATAGAGGGTTAAATGCACAAAGTAGATAAAAGTGACTATATTTCATCAACCAATGATCCTACAGATATGCGACCACTGACTTTTTTGTTCCTTATGACCAGAGGCAAAGTTTGACATATCGCACGACTCTGTGGTATATTTGGCTAAAAAGATAGAGGGTTAACTGCATGAGTGTGATGTTCTTATTACATGAGCTTGGCGATTGAGGGCCGCATATACAAAAGTTAATGGGGGTGTTCCGCTTTGCCCCGGTCTCCCCTAAATATTCGTCTCAGGCTGAAGTATTTAGGTGCCGTTCACCAAAAAAATCGACATTTTTGTAAGACGGGGGGGGCAGGCCCTCTAAATATCCCTAAAATCCTTCACAGATACCTTATTTCAGATTAACTTCTTTAAAATAATAAAAACTTTACACATGCAAAGCTTTATATTCTTTTCAAAGTCCAGAATCAAGTCAAACATTTTTTATAATCACTCTTCAAGGCAAACATTTTACAACAACCCCGTATAAAGAATTTATGACCGTCCCTGCCATTTTTTTTCTAATGCATAATTCATTAGCCCGACATGCAGACACATTCAGCATTTTGTACCGTAAGAACTTCGTGGCAACATGGGAAAACGTAGCCCAAACCTGAGCGCTATTAATATTAGAGTACTTGACAGAATGATTTGTCATGGCAATCCGGCTATTATTCCGCCCAATAGTCGTGTTTTAGGTTCCAATTCCAATACATACTGCTTTCGGCAGAAAAACATGAATGAACTCGCTATATACCACTCAACGAGGATTATGTCGGGACCCAGCGTTTGGTTGACCGGGATGTTGGTGAACAGTGATACCACGTCACGTGACACAAAAATTTCATCTTCATCTAAAATCACTTTATTCTTGAGCCAAATGTTAGCATATGTTGACGAGGGCACATTCTTTCTTTGATCCTCTGCTCAAGACCACCGCTGGAGACAGGAATACCACTTCCGGGAAAATCAAAACATCCGGTCAAACAGATGGATCAATAACATCATCAATGCTTTGAGAAAGCCAGAAGGTTTCTGGCGAAACTGTCAGCAGGAAAACGTAACTTTTGCACACGGTTGTTTGATGTATATAGAATTGGCTTCATTATTAACTAAATGCAAACTATAGATGGCGCTATTTATCCTAAATCATATTTCTTGATTTGCAAGGGGTAGGTGATTAATACTGCCATTAAACAGCTGGAATAGGATAAACAAGCAACAAGGACATTTTATAAACATATTTTATCAAACAATAAAACGAATTATTTGTATTAAATTTCCAGTAATTAAATAGCGCCACCAATTTATATTTTATATCCGAAAAAGCTTTAAAAAATGCTATAAAAGTGAATAATTTTGTAAAAGAGGGGAAATTAAAGTTGAGAATGACTCAAAAGCATCTGTATAGTACATTAGCATGATATCACATTTAGCTGTTTAAGCCTATAATTTGGTTGTACATGATGTTTCGTTTGAAAAACTAATAAATGATCCCAACAAACAACCGTGTTCACTTGGTCTTGACAAATTAACCCTAAATAGCTGATTAATTAACAGACCTCTTCAATCATATTATGCTTCTGAATTCCTTTTGGTAGACAAACAATTTGCGACAACTTTCATGAATATCGGAGCAACTTTAATTTTGACCCTAAACAAACTGGAAATTGACCCTTGACCTGTTGCGACATATGACCTTTGAACCAAAGGTTTTATTGAGAAAGAAAAATACATATTTGTGATCCTTGGGCCTAGACGAATAATATGATATACCAGAGAAGATGTAATGATGTCTTCTCTGGACATACTTTGACATGTTTGAAGTGATATATGAACACTTTTGAAATATTGCTGAGCAGTGGCGTAGATTTCTTTTTGACATTGGGGGGATGGGGTTGGAAAATTTATTTGTATAGTGAATCCAGCACCTTTTGGCGACACAATAAGGTTGTGGTTCAATTGCGCGCGAACCGTGCGAAAAATTGGCTATTGTCGAATAGGGTGCAACTCTACTAGTCTTATTACAAGACTGCCCTACCCCAACCCTAAACCCTAACCTAAACTCCGTAAACGAGGACTGGACTCAAGTATAGCAAATTGCACCCTATTCGGTAATTGTACCGTGGAAGGTGGAAGAAATGCGCGCGAAGAGCGCAAAAATTTGCACTTTTATTTACCCCCCCCTCCCGGATCTACGCCAATGTTTCTGAGAATGATGGCAAACTCTCCTCTCCAGGTTTTTTTTACCATGTTTCGTCTGTGCCTGTCACAGCTTTTTGATTGTTTTCATGCGATGGTGTGCTCGATATGCTGTTTTGAAGTTGAAGTGCAATTCTATATTTTAAACTCTGTGTATATTTACAATTATAATTGCTTATATGCTTATTGATATTATGAATTATGATGTACTAAACTCATTCTCTTCGTCGCTTCATACATTTGGCAAATGGGGAGCGGCGGGGATTATGTTTTTCATTTTGTTTATATTGTACTTGTATAAAATTTTGCTTATTATTGAAAAAAATATGTTGGTTAGTCCCTAAAAGTTTCTTTGTTTGTAGTTTAAGATATTTTATTATGTTTTCTGGTTGTGTAAAGCGCCTAGAGGCATTTGCATTAGTCGCTATATTAAATCGGTCTTTATTATTATTATTATTATTATTATTATTATTATTATTATTATTATTATTATTATTAGTGTTATTATTATTATTATTATTATTATTATCATTATTATTATTATTATTATTATTATTATTATTATTATTATTATTATTATTGTTATTATTATTGTTATTATTATTATTATTATTACAGACATGGGAGTACTTACAGTCATTGTCTAGAACGGTAATCACTTGTTTGTTTTCTCCATTTCTCACACTTCCGGATGATCCATCAATGAGCTCTAACCTGACCCAAAATGTTTCATCTTCGGGTTCATATTCGCTATCATTCCAAATGCATATATTTGCTGTTTCACTAGTAGAACTTCCAGTAAAATCCACACGGACATCATCCGTAGCATAATCTTCTGCAGTTGCTGGGTTTGTGTGCACACTCAAATACTCATTGTAATCGCTGTCACCAGGCTGGCTTGGACTTACACGTAGCCCTGCATAAAAATGTTGAATTGGACGTTATTATTCATCTAAAAAATGTTGAATTGGACGTTATTATTCATCTAAAAAATACAACAAAATACAAAAATACAACAATACCTTATTTCAACATCCTATTTCCCTTAACACAGACGACTAATTGTCAGCCAGTGACTGTAGACCATTGATTTTATGGTAATGCTGTTTCGTAACCAAGTGTGTGATATATATAATTTATACATGTGTTGTTTGAAATACAAAGGAACAGTGTTTATGTGATCACAGAGAAATGTCATGAAAATAATTCATGGGGTTACCAACTCTCATTACATACTGACTGCCCCTTGTACCTGTAAATTCATTACCCTGCGACAAAGTAAAATACTTATAATAATAATAATAACTAGACTTAGCTGTGGTCTAAGACCACGAACACAGCCGTGTTGTGACCCCTTAATGACCTTTGACCCCAAAATATGAAAACCCCATAAACATTGGCTAATGTCAATGTATGTGAGCACGTGGCATCACTTTGCCATGTTATTTGTGGCAGAATGGGCATTTTGAAGGTTTTTGTCTCAGACCGGAAGGGACCCCTTAATGACCTTTTACCCCAAATAAAAAATACCACGTATACACTGAGTAACATCAATTCATGTGTGAATGTACCGTCTCTGTGCTATGTTTTTCTTAGCTAATAAAATTTTTTGAAGATATTTCGATTTATACCGGAAGTGACCCCTTAATGACCTTTGACCCAAATATGTGTACACCCAGTAGACACTGGGTAACAACAATGCATGTGTGCAAGTGGCGTCGCTGTCCTGCGTAATTTGTGGAAGATGCATTTTAAAGGTTTTACGTTTTATACCGGAAGTGACCCCTTAATAACCTTTGACCCAAAATAAAAAAAATACCACATATACACTGGGTAACCACAATTCTTGTGTGAACATACCGTTACTGTCCTATGTTTTTCTTAGCTAATAAATATTTTTGAAGATATTTCGTTTTATGCCGGAAGTGATCCCTTAATGAGCTTTGACCCCAAATCTGTGTACACCACATAGACACTGGGTAATAACAATGCATGTGTGCAAGTGGCGTCACTGTCCTACGTAATTTGTGGCAGAAGATGCATTTTAAAGGTATTTCGTTTTATACCGGAAGTGACCCCTTAATGACCTTTGACCCAAAATAAAAAAAATACCACATATACACTTGATAACCACAATTCTTGTGAGAAAATACCGTTACTGTCTTATGTTTTTCTTAGCTAATAAAAATTTTTGAAGATATTTCGTTTTATACCGGAAGTGACCCCTTAGTGACCTTTGACCCCAAATCTGTGTACACGGCTGTGTAAAGAAGAACTTGTAAGAAAAAAGACATAACGTCACGGCTGTGTAATAATCACAATCACAGTTTCTTATATTCAGAGGTAACAAGTTCTCCAAAGTGTGGATGCAACAACAGAAAAGGCTCGATCTCCAAATGTAGATGAAGCCCGTGGAACGACAAGTAATTGTTTATCAGAAGACATAAGTGTGCGACTCGGAGTATATGGAAGAAGAAGATTCATTAAATACTCTGGTGTAGTGCCATTCAAAGCTTTCCAAGTTCAAATGAGTATTTTAAAGTCAATTCTCTCACGAATAGGTAGCCAGTGAAAATCTTTTAATACAGGAGTTATGTGATCAAATTTTCGTGTCTTTGTAAGAATACGAGCAGCAGCATTTTGTGCAAGTTGAAGTTTGCGAAGTAAGCGATCAGTGATGCCAGTTAGAAGAGAATTTCCATTGTCAAGGCGTAATGTAATAAGTGCATGAATAATGGTTGCAGCCGTTTCATCTGTTAAGATTTTCTAATACTATTTACATTTCTAATGTGGAAGTATACAGACTGGCATATGGCCACGCGTTTTGAACTCGCCACCCAAAAATGGTGGTTTTGTTACGCTTTTCCTAATTGAGACTCGTTCAAATTGTTATATCTCTGCCAACAAAAGGTATTGAAGTGTGTTTGGTGTCATTTTGTAGCTAAATGAGTGCCCTAACAGACCGTCAAAGGAGAATTGTTTATCAGCTAAAATAGTGGAGTTAGAGTTGTTTGAGTTCAGAATGACCGAGGTGGTTGATGAGGCGGTGGCGGATGAGACGGTGGCGGTATGTGCAAAGTCTATGGGAAATAAAGATTTTGTGTGTGCGCGTTGAATCAACTGATCATATCTTTGCATCCATATGGGCTACATACATGGTTAAAAGCTCTTTTGAAAGATTATTAATTCTGCTAATTGTTTTTAATCATTTTGAACTCTTTATGATTGGTTTAGTCTCTAAAATGCAAACTTTTATGTACAAAACTACCCGTTTTCATATTAAACACTGTAGTAAGCAATGCGGCGGATGTCTTCAAAATCTAAAAGTTGCTGTAAATTTTTAATTACTTATCCTATCATAGTCAAAGTTTACATTTTCTGAGAGGAAATTTAATGAGGAATCTAAATATGGACTTACTTTTTTTTTGTATGGGTTAGGGGTAAAATGCTTCAGTTCAAAATATGTTGAATTGTAAAAAAATTTGAACATATTTTGGGACACCCTGTCTTCTGAGATTACCAAACAGCTGTGATTTTTTTTCTTCCAAAGTCAGTAGGCTCCCCCTAACCTCTAACCAAATCAATGTTGTTTACTTTCAGTTTATAACTGCAAGTTAGTAATAAGCAATGCATTAAGTGACCCATTTTTTATTTATTTTATTAAGGTCACCCTGTACAATGAGTTGAAATGTGTATATTTAAATTGCTTTTGCCTTCAGCTTTCACTTTTGCTGGTTTAGGGTTGATAGTTGTGGAGATATTCTAATTTGAAACTTGATTGGTGTAAAAATTCATAATATTTAGAAATTCTGTTTTTTCATCGTTTAGTTTGAGTTTATTCATTGACATCCATGACTTTATTTCTAATATACAAGCCTCTGCTTGTTTGCGAGCTGACATTTCATCATTTGGATCATATAAATCAAAGGGTATATACAGTTGTGTATCGTCAGCATAAGCATGAAGAAACAAACCGCGTTTCCGAGCAATGTTTGCGATAGGGGGGAATATATGGTGAGGAGTATTATAGGTCCAAGCACGTATCCTTGAGGAACTCCATAGTGAAGTGGCACATGCGTAGAAACAGTCCCGTTTATGTTGGCTGCCTGAGATCTGCTACAAAGATAAGACTGAAACCATCTCAAAGCTAGACATTCAACACCAACTGACTCAAGACGTTTGAACAGAATGTCATGATCAATGGTGTCAAAGGCAACCGAGGGGTCCAAAAGTATCAGAAAGACGCCACGTTTACCATCAAGTTCGCGCAAAATGTCGTTATGTCGTGAATGTGAACTTTCAGAAGAGCTGTTTCTGTACCATGGAATTTTCTGTAAGCAGACTGATGTTGTTCATATAAAGTATTTGAAGATAAATGTTCTGCAAGGCGATTTGCAATGATCTTTTCGACAAACGTAGATTTGAAACAGGTCGAAAAATTTTCAAATTATCAACTTTCAAGGAAGGTTTCTTGAGCAGAGGGGAAACAAGGTCTTTTTAAAATGATTTGGAAATGTCCCACTTTCCAGAGAGAGATTCACGATATTAGTGATAACTGGTGCCAAGATGTTAACCGCCCCTCGTAAAAAACAAGCATTGACGTGATAAAGGGGAAAGCAAGAATTGACATAATAAATGGGCATTCAATAAAACCAAGTTCTGCTTGCTATTAACAAGGACATACAGTAAGCAAAAGAATTTAGGTAGCAGTTGTGTTGACCCCTGTATATCCTAAATAAAGACAAATGTGTCAAAATTAAAACATGCAGCCGACGCCTGTACTATGTAGGTCTGCCTTATTTGTTGAAATTTGTTGAGAATTAAGGGATCTGGAATGAGCATTTTGAGCGTTTCGACAGTATTTTTTGTGGGACATGAGAGCACATCAGACATATCAAATCGCATTCTGGATACGAAGAATGTCCTTCTGATATCAAATAATTTTCATTTTTGAAATTCACGATATAATACAAATTTTATGACAAATTATTAAAATTTGATATTTTTCACATTTTTGATATATAACAGTCCTCGAAGTAAATTTTATAAATCTAATGACATATTCTTAAAGTGTATGTAGCTAGGAGGAAAAGCCGACAATCAATTGAAAATTTTGACCTTTCATATTGAAGATATGGATTTTTTTTCCCCAAAAGACCTTATTTTCTTTGGTGTTTTGGGAAAAAAATCCATATCTTCAATACGAAAGGTCAAAATTTTCAATTGATCGTCGGCTTTTCATCCCAGCTACATACACTTTAAGTATAAATCATCAGATTTATAAAGTTTACTTCGAGTACTGTTAAATATCAAAAATATCAAATTTTAATCATTTGCCATAAAATGTGTATTACATTGCGAATTTCAAAAAATCAAAATTATTTGATATCAGAAGGACATTCTTCGTATTCAGAATGCAATTCGATATGTCTGATGTGCTCTAATGTCCCACAATAAATACTGTCCAAACGTTCATACCCCAGCCCTTTATAAGGGGTACTACACCCTGTGGTAAATTTGTGACTATTTTTGCATTTTTCTCAAAAATAATAACACACTGGTAACAAAAGTTATGTATATTATTGGGGCAAGGAATCCAATTACTACATTGAAATTTCAGTGACTCAAGATAAGCGGTTCAGTATATATGATAGGAAATGAGGTACATCCTACCGGTACCTTATTTCTTATCATATAACAAACCGCTTGTCTTGAGTCACTGAAATTCCAGTGCCAGTGCCCCTATAATATACGTAACTTTTGTTACCACTGTGTAATTAATATTTGAGAAAAAGGCAAAAATAGACACAAATTTATCGAGGGGTGTAGTACCCCTTAAAGAAACGGTGATCCAAAACCTAATGAAGATACGAAATAAAAAGTTGCACTTTTGTGTTCTAATAAATGAAAGCACGATGCTAGTTTTTCGTGCTAATCAATGAAAGCACGGCGCTAGCTCTCTTGTTCGCGAACGCTTTGTGTACAAATCAATTCTCGCTATTCGCAATAAGGGCGCCGCCAGCGGTTTGCGATGTAATCGTGATGTATCATGGGGAAATCGTGATGTATCATGGGAAAAAGTCGACATCCAAGTCCGCGCAATACGAATATTACCATGCTATTACATAGGAACACGTGACAATATTTTTTAGTTTGTCAATATAACGGTATTACACGCAAATCGATAGAGAAAAAATTAATTGTGCACATTTCAAATCACATTATTAAGTATTATTGAGTATCGATTCGCGTGTAACACCTTTATTTTGACAGACTAAAAAAATTCTAGATATGTATACTTTTTCATACTTTAGACCATGGACTGTATAGACAGTTCATTTAGACCATCAATTCAGCTGAAATGAGGCCCCAAAGTGTCCATAGTTCCAGGGTTGATACCAAACCTACAAGATTATAATTTTGGGATAGATCTGTCATTGCTATTATACTTACGAACACTCCCCGTTCCCGACCCTGTTCTGGATACTGTAACCGAAACATGTATACATGCAGTCAAATTACTCTCACGGATTGCATTTGTAGCATCGAAATCAGGTAAAAAGTATACTGAAATATAAAAGACAAAACGTATAAATACATTAGGCAATTTATATATTGAAATTCAATCAAACGTTGAGCTAGACCCTATATTAGCAAATTTAAAAGTCAAGTAAAACAAGATATCGTTTGCCATGTCCTTCCCAGCAAACACAAAACATTTTCGACATCATTCGCAAAAGGTTGCCAGAAAACGTTTAAATGTCGTTTTCATAACATTCATTTTATGGTAACTTACTGCAAATATTCTAACATAATGTTATATAAGTGTTGACAAAATATTTGGCAACAAATGTTTGCAAAAATATTTTACAGTAACATTTTTAAAACATTTTACAAATATTTTTGTATATTTTTGTATGTGTTTTCATACAAAACGTTATAAATACGCTGTACCTGTCCCCGTTATTTCTGGTGTATCCCCAAGGGTCTGTCCTTGGGCCTCTACCTTTTCTTGTCTATATCAATGATCTTTGCTTCAGCCTTTCTTCCAATAGCTCTCTGGTCCTATATGCTGATGATACTACTCTCTATTAGCCTCATTCTCATTCTTCTGACCTGTCTGACTTCCAGGCTGATATCAACACCGTCCACGGCTGGTTCATTAACAACCATCTCTCTGCCAATGCTTCCAAGACAAGGGACATGCAACTTTACCTTGACAACCAAGTTATTCAGAGGGTGTCCTCAGCGAATTCTTGGTCTCTTTACATCGACCATATAATAAAAAAGCTCGTCGCCCAATTGGTTTTATCCATAGGGTATTCCCCAGTGCCCGCCCCGACCCATCTGCACCTGTCGCATCCTTTATCATGTTTATCTTGCGATTGTTCGCCCGATCCTGGAATATAGTAGTGTCACATGGTGTCCCTTAAACACTATACCCTGACCAGGAAAGTTGACTTTCCTGCCCTGACCAACCGCCTTGAAGCTTGTTAGCGTTTCGCCGCCAGGGTTTACTTGCAGTCCTGGAATCTCAGCCACGAGGAACTTCTCCTGAAGTCTGAACAGTTTACACGGTTTACGCAATATGTTCAAATTTGAAAGCAAAGCAAGTAGAACACATCAACGCACTGAAGGGTATATTGTTCTATTGGGTCCGATTTGAGCGCTGACATATTGGAAAATGCTGCCAATCAATATTCATGAGAGTGTACATCTCACTCAAATGGGCGCTTTCACATGACATTCTTTTGATCACTTATTGGCAGTAGCCTGCCTGGTATAAGCGTTAATACGCTGTCAGGTTAGTTACCGATTTAATGGTGGATCTCGTTTGTCCTGAACAAAAGGTACCTCTCGATGAATAGCTTGGCGGAAAATCAAATCGGCACAAAGTTACAATACGTTACATAATCTATTGCGCCTCCACGAATATGATAGCTCCGTGGAACACATAATAAGAAACAATGGATTAACTTGCCTCGGATATAAAATACTATAGTGCATTGTATAATTTTGTCGATTTCTCCCAGAAGACCTACCGTAAAACCTCGTCTACAAGCATATAGAGTGCTTCTGATGAAAGCTAAATTAATCCAGGCGCCATGGAGTTTGAGCAAAATAAATAAGGGATCCAAGCATATACAAACAAATATTTTTAAGACCAATCTATTGTATTGGCATATTTACGCTTGTTTCGATTTAATTTAGCTTTCATAAAAAACACTATAATATATGCTTGTAGACGAGGTTTTACGGTATAGGCCTATGCCTAAAATTAATATTCTAAGAAATTCTTTATTGGTTTCTGCTGGTAATCTTTCAGTAGCCTACAGTTTTGTATTTTTTTACATTGAAAAAAGGAAAAAAATAAATAATCTGAGACAAACAATTATTTATTGGTTTAATTTCAAATATGATATTTTCTGACGGTGTTACGTAGATAGTAACGGTCGCGGAACTTATGTTGCTGTCCTCAGCTCAGGAAAATTGTAGGATATAACGACCGTTTTGCAAAAGGCCAGCATTGAAAACCTGCAGTGGTATGGTATTCTAAAAGAATTCCAAAATTTATTATTTTTACGAATTGTTTTCTTGCATAAATGCACAATTTCTATTCACTTATAATACTACCAAGTACCATGCGGCAAAGCCATCTTTCCGGGTCACTAATTGCTATCTTTTAGACACCCAAATCCACAATTCATCGTGTTCGTTCAACAATGACTATAATAAAGAAACGATAACACCGCCAAAATTTTGTCAGCCTATCCTTCTTCCCCTATTGTTGTATTATACGGTCAATGTATATACTATAGCTATTTAGCCAATTATTAGTAGGTTAGTCTCGTGTCGGACTTGTTTATAAGAGTACAATACCACATCGTTGTCATAGATACTGCATGGTGTTGATTTCCTGAAGTACACACACTCCACGATACTTTTCTTAATAATATTTTCTCAGGGAAATACTGTAAAATATGCTAATTTTACAGTGTGGTATGTGACAATTCTGCCAACAATGTCTAAACGTAATTATGAGCTGGGGAGGATGGAATGTGTGGAAATAATGGGGTTGGTCATTTTCGGACTATTTACATTTACATTTGTCGACCCCTTGGATCTGGAGGCATTACATTCCGGGTAACGGATCCAGGTTTTTGAAAGAAAAAAAAAAAAGGGGGGGAGGGTAAAATGTTCCGACTCGCTATTTGCCCCTATTTGCCCGCCAAAATTCATAGTGCATGGCGATCGGCCCATGTTACCCTAATATAATCCGTTGCCGTTTATTAGTGATATGAAAGGAATTATAAACATCTACAAAAAGTAATTACCCCCACCCCCTTAAGGTGGTGGCATTATGGAAGTGCTGTAAGCATGTTTTTAACAGATTTAATTGAGTAGAGCAAAGCACACTTATCAATATGCCTTTTGTTTGAAGCAAATCAGATACGGTTTTCAAAATTATATCAATTTATATTTTCTTTGTACCTTATTGTTTTTATCAATAAACAATAAAGTTAATGACTGGAGTAGCTCATTGACATATAATTTTTGCCAATTCCTTGCATAAATGTTCAGGGTACTTTTATTTCGTATACTTTTGCCTTAAAATGTGGTCAAAGTGTTCCTAATATGGATTATATAGTGAAGCCGCCCCATAATTTGCATATTTGCATAATTAATTTGCATTTATGCAAATTAGCTCATTATTTATGCAAATATGCAAATTAGAGGGCGGCTTCACTATAATACATTAGAACATAATTTTTATTAGAAACACTTTGACCAAGTTTCAGGGAAAAAGTATGCAAAACAAAAGTCCCCTGAACATTTATGCATTGATTTTTAGCAAAATATTGTTTAAAAATTACATATTAATGAGCCTTTTAAGTCCTTTTAGCTCATTAACTATATATATTGATTAATGACAAAAACAATAGGATACAAAGAAAATATAAATTGATGTATTATGGAAACCGTATGTCTGATTTGCTTCAAACAAAAGGCATATTGATCAGTGTACTTTACACTGTAAAGTACTAATTAGTCAAAAAAGTGGTCTAATTGGACTAATTTAGAATTAGTCATGCAAGATATTTTTTCTTTAATTCAAGAAATGCTGCTGAAATTGTGTGTTTGTAATTCCAAAAGAATATTAATAACATTTCACATCAATTTGCATCATTTAACAATATTTTCATGACTTAAAATATTCAATTTGTACAAAATATCAACTTGCATGAGTGACTAATCATAGACTTAAGACTTCGTAATTTAATTAGCCATTAACGTGAATTACTAATTTTTTATTGCGGATTATTGTGTGGAGGGAGGCAATGAAAACCTCAGTTTGTGCGTAATTTAAGTTGAGCATTTACAGCATCACTTTCTCGACAAACTGCAAAACAAAATTATTTTTCACTCAACATGCTATAGCCCAGAGGAACGATTTAAAATTACACTTTTATGATAGACATTTTCCTGATATTATTGTATTGTGACGTTGCATAACTTTTTACTGTATACAATTGTTGCAAAGAACTTGAGGAAATACATTGCAGTTTTGATTTTTTTTTCATGAAATATAGGCCTACTAACATTGTGTTTATGTATAAACTGCATTCACTTTCATCAGAAAATACGTCAATTGAATTTTTCTCAACTGAACTTTGGAGAAGTCACATATAATTACTTGTAATAAAGGTAGGTGATGAGATTTTTTCGTATTGTGTTTTGTACTGAGCCTGTACCAAAATAATCCAGTTCCCAATTTTGAGGTAAATTGCACAAGCCGTTTGGATTTTAGAAGTAGGCTAAAATATGTTTCGCAGCAGTCATAGAACGCCCCCCCCCCCCCTATGTTGTATACCACAATTGGGGATGAGGCTGTCACTTTTTCATTCATAACATCTAACATCTCAATTTTAGGCCTAAAATTTCACTGGGATTATAAGAAAAACATGAGCTTTCTTTTGATGTCAAAATCTGTATTTGATAGGAAAAAATGGGGGGGGGATGATGCAGTGGATCACCCATCTTTATCTCGATCCTTCATGTAATTATTTCGTGTAAGCTAATCCTAACCCTAACCCTAATCATAACCCTAACCCTAATCATAACCCTAACCCTAACCCTAACCCTAATCATAACCCTAATCATAACCTAACCCTAATCCTAACACTAACCTTAACCCTAACCCAGTTCCCAAGTTTTGAGGTAAATTGCACAAGCCGTTTGGATGTTAGAAGTAAAATATGTTTCGCAGCAGTCATAGAACGCCCCCCCCCCTATGTGGTATACCACAATTGGGGATGAGGCTGTCACTTTTTCATTCATAACATCTAACATCTAAATTTTAGGCCTAAAATTTCACTGGGATTATAAGAAAAACATGAGCTTTCTTTTGATGTCAAAATCTGTTATTTTGATAGGAAAAAATGGGGGGGGGGGGTGATGCAGTGGATCACCCATCTTTAACTAATGTAGGCCTTCCTTTTTCTGTAAATAAATACTAAACAATACCAATAACATATACCGTAAATAAAAAACGATGTATGCCTGGTCAATGATATTAAATTAAGCAATTGTCCTTGATTCTATTTTATTAACTAATTTCCCACTTATTGATGTGTAACTGTACGTGCTCCAATTAAAACAACTGGAAATTGAGTTCAATGGGTACAAAAAGCGTCGATTCCTGTCACAACTATTGATCTGCCACCACACAACGTGCTTCAAATCAAATAAAACGTGATGTTTAACAAGCTCAGGTATTTTAGTCTCAGTTTGTGTTAAGATTTTTGTTGTGATTTATTTTAATCTTAATGAAAATGAGAATTCGACCATGCACTATGACACAAAAATGACTAAAACTAAGGTCTTTTTTTTTTTTGGGGAGGGGTGTATATCTTTAATACCAAATGTCAAAACTTTCAAATGACGCGACCTTTCCCAGCTGCATACTCACTTTTAAAGTGAGTATCATTAGATTTATAAAGACGATTAAAATGTCAAAAATATCACTTTTTAATCATTTGCCATAAAATGTGTCTGATGTGTTCTCATGTCCCACAAAAAATACTGTGCAAATGTTGCTATCCGATCCCTATAAAGGCAAATAACATATCAAAACCAAAACACAAGCTCTTATCAAGCCATGAGATCTCCTTTATAGAACCCATGAATGACATTCCTCTTGTGTGTCAGCTTTACTTGTCTCAATATTTAAGTAAAAACATCGCTAGGTCATGCCCCCTTAAAGCAGGGGATGGGACATGTTTCCAACTCCATGATGCATATTATTGTTGCATATTATTGTTGTAGGCCTATTTTATTTTACAGTGCCGGGCTGGTATTTTCACAAGAAAGCATTTTTACTATTTGTAAGGGACCGTGGTCAATATTTATACCAGGGGTAGGGGTTTCGAGGAAGGAATATGAAATTTCGTGAGGGTTTTGAGGGGGAGGGGTCCGATTTTTTCTTTATTTGAACCCCGAGTGGGAATGGTTTTATATTGGAGAACATTAGGAAAACAAGGAGGGTCCGAAATTTTGAGTGGACGCGAGTTACGCGAAATTTCGTGTCGATGTATTTTTACTGCAGCTGCATGCTCGTTTTTTATTTACACTTTAGCACTATCAATAATATTATAATGATCATGCATGAAATAAAGGTCGGTATACATAGAATTTAATAGGCTAATAATAGCCTGTTTATTAAAATTCGCGGATTTTGTAAGGAAATAATCAGTTGCGTAGATGTTCTTTTTGACATGGGGTGGAACTTTTTGAAGTATAGTGAATCCAGTACCTTTTGGCGACACAATAAGTTTATAGTGCAAATGCGCGTGAATTCATGAATTGTTTCTGCCAAATTGAAGTTGAAATGGTGTTGAAGTGGAACTGATTCGCACGAAGAGCGTAAACTTTACGGTTATTAAAATTTAATTACTATTTCACTGAAAATAGACATGTTAGTACCGTTATACTCTTAGAAAAGAGGTTAGCTGTCCTGTATGTAGAACCCTCAAGAGAAAGGGGTTCTTGAAAATTTAATTTAAAGAACCAAAAATGGTTCTTTCTGGCCTTTCCAGAACCATTTTCATGTCTAAAATGATTCTTTCTCTTCTTTGTAGAACCATTTAAGGTTCCACATACAGGACAACTCAAGAACCATTTTAGGTTCTACTTAGAACCGTTTTTTCTAAGGGTATAGACTGTTTTTGTTAATTTTTTTTGTGTGTGTAAAGTGATGCATCTTCCTATTTTTTTAAGTAAATCATGAAATAGCCGATTGTCCTGACAGATTATGTACCAGATTTCCGAAAACTGGTGGCAAATTTACAACATTTTGAATACAATGTGGTAAAAATTTGGCTATTTGTCTTAAATAAAATTGGGATATTTTGAAAAAATGATCCATTCATCCTGAGCCATTCTATACATAAACATATAAACATATAAATTATATGTAATTACCCCTTTTAATGAATGACCATTATTCCAAAAAGGTTGATCGTATGCAAAATGTGGGATATGCATTTGAAGCAGAATTTATTTCTGCGCATTATGACACCTCATTTGTTGCAATGGTCCCAATATTGTTGTCGCAGCGTACATTTAAGTGAAGGTAACCCAAGATTTGAAAGTTGCAGTAAAATCCTATTGCCTTGTATTCAGTATCCATTGAAGACAATATGTTCAGCTCTCATTAGAATATCCTTTTTGTTTCATGCTTTTTTGGGGGATCAAAACATGTGATAATCAATAACCATTGTCATTATTCACATCAAACTTGTCATGTTTTAATATGAGGTTAGGTAAATAATGACTACTGATGTGAATAATGATTTTTTTTAAATTGATTATCACATGTTTTGACCTCCCCCAAATTCACGAAACAAGACGACTAATCCAATGAGAGCTCAGCTGAAAATATTTCCTTCCATGAACATGATGAACACTGCATACAATTATTAGCCAGGCGATGTCGGTGTGCACCGCCAGGTTTCTTGACAGCTTTTGTGGTGATTTCTGCCCATCGCAACAGATTGATCAAAAATTGAAACAATCTTTGTAAAATTTACCGCAATTTCCTGTGATTTATCCAAATTTAGCACGATTTGTACCGTAGTGATCAGTCACAATTTAGCAAGATTTTCAGTGATCGGTTACAAATAGTATAATTTTAGGCAATTTATAGCAATTTTTCACAATGTTTCCACAACTTTTTCAATCTGGCCGATTTTGTGTGATCTCACATTTCTCCCCATGTGACATGGGGCCTACAATTACCACATAGAAAATCCTACCACTGCAGACCTTTTCGCTGACAAACAAAAACATACCAAATGCCGCACCTTAAATAGCTAGCTTTGTTGTCAGTCCTACGCTTTACTTACATGTACGTGTACATGGCTGATAAATTTGTGTGTAAGAGAATGGTGTTGTGGTGAAGTGGTTCCTAGTCCTAAGGTTCGATAGTCCGAAAAATAAAAGGTCGTTACCATTAAGTCCATTAGTACCTTAACCCTAACCCTAAAACATATCCCTGATCCTAACCTTAAGCCTGTTAAACCCTCTTATTAAACCCTATCTGAATAGCGACGTACACGTTCTTATTTTACGGACAGGCGAACCTTTTGCTAGCGAACTTTAAGACCAGCGAACAGTGGTTGCCTGTGAAATAACACGATCATCTTTTAGGGGTGAAAATGAACGACGATCAAAATCTACCTTTATTTTTGTCGTCCATGTGTTCCGATTGTATATTTTCCTGCAAAAACAGCAGAGCAACACTTAATAAACACTTTAACACTTCATAAACACTTGTTTGTACAGTGAAAAACATAAACATCTTATATTTCTAAACACCAAAACACGTTTAGAAATATAAGATGTTTATATTTTTAACACAAATAAGTGTTTAAATGATAGTTTAAACACTATTTATTAAGTGTTGCTCTGCTGTTTTTGCAGTGAGCAATAATAATATACGATTCGGTCAGATTTTGATTTTGGTATTCTTTGCCAAAATCTGTTGATAATTATTAGTAACAACTGTCAGGAAGCTAGCAAGCTATTAAAGTGTTCAGTAATTCGATAAACCTATTTTTCAAACATAAACTTAGTTTTTCAAACTGAAAATTTAGTTTATCTCAGATAAACTTATAGTTTTTCTTATACTTTACTTACTGTTAACTAAATTGCTGAACATTGGCGTCTACCTACACTCATAGAAATGACTTTTTCGCCTTGTTGGCGCAATTCAAAAGGAGTAAGTTTGGACAACTCAAAAATAGTGTAAAAGTTGCCAAAACAAAATTCATTTTAGTTATCCGAACTTAAAAAATGCTGAAAAAGCCCAAAAGTTCCGTCAACTAATCAACTTTGTTGGCATTACTTAAAAAGTTGATGTAAGTCGTTGCGTCAATTTTTTAAGTAATGCCAACTTCTGAATTCAAGTTCAGGGAACTTAGAAAAATAAACAAGGTTCAAAGAACCAATTAGTTATTGTAACTCAACATGTAAGTTGATGTAACTCGTTCATATTAAGTTACTGGTACTTATTGTTTTGAGTTATTCCAATTTGGTACTTTGTTACTTACTAGTAATTCACGTAATTGGATCATTTTCTGCACAATTAGCAGTATTCAAATATTTATTTTTGTAATCAGTGCAAAATTTTGTATACTATAGCACACCTCTAGAAAATTATGCTAACCTAGTTTCATTTTCTGAGTTGTAACAACTCAATAAAGTAAGTGCAAATGAGTGCGACCAACATAATATGATATCGAGTCAGTGTTACTCAAAATTGTACGCGTTGGCATTACTCGGAAAGTTGACGCAACGACTTGTAATGCCAACGAACAATTTCTATGAGTGTAGTACCTGTCCATAGCAAGCCAAGTGTTCGGTAATTTGACCAACTTGCTTTTTCAAACTTTCAAACTAAAAAACTATAGTTTATATCAGATATATGTTTAGTTTTTCAAACATAAACCGCGATCAGTAAGTTGTACACCAAATATTTTTATGTTTGAAAAAATAAGTTTAAGTTTAAAAAACTAAGTTTATCAAAAATTAGCGAACAATTTGCTGGCCATAATAAGGTACCATAATTTGATGATCTACAAGTTGCCATAATTAATGGACTAACTATTCCAAGAAAAATGTATTCGATTATAAAACGCTGAACTGCATGGGATTAACAAAAGTCAACACGTAGTTCTTGGTTACCTGGTTTAGGCCATGATAAATCCTTACTGAATTTTGACTAAAATTTCATATCAATTACATTTCATTTAAAAATATTGTTGAAGTGTGTTTTCATACAAAACATTTGAACGTTTTCATGACCTTTATACCTCGTATAACCCGACATTTAATGTTATAAAAACTTTTTAACCAAAAACCAATACCCCAAATATCATCCCAGCAAACACAAAACGTTTTTTAAACGTTTTTATACAGGTTATATTTTCGGTTTTTGTTTTTTGGTTTTTGGTAAAAACGTTTTAATAACATTACATGTCAGGTTATATAAAGGTCATGAAAACGTTTTAAAATGTTTTGTATGAAAACACACTCCAAAAATATTTGTAAAATGTTTTAAAAATGTTATTGTAAAATATTTTTTGCAAACATTTTTGTCAAATATTTTGTCAACACTTAAATAACATTATGTTAGAATATTTGTAGTAAGTTATCATAAAATGTTTTTGAATGTTATGAAAACGTTTTACCCTTTATATACCCTTTATATAACCCGACATTTAAACGTTTTTGGCAACCTTTTCTAACCTTTTGCGAATGATGTCAAAACGTTTTGTGTTTGCAAAAATCATTTTCTTTCAATTGAATGTCTTAAATTCATTACCACTCAAACAAGTGTGGATTTCCAAACTTGATTGGTGAGATATTTGGACATGTCTACATGTAGTCTAATATTTACTATATCAAATCGAGTCTACGTGCATCCGACCCTATTTTCTTCATGTATTAATTCAAAAGCTTAGGCCTATACTCTCTTAAGGTGGTACTTTACACCCCTTGATAAATGTGTGACTATTTTTGCATTTTTCTCAAAAACTAATCACACACTGGTAACAAAGGTTATGTATATTATAGGGCAAGAAATGCAGTTACTACACTGGAATTTCAGTGACTCAAGACAAGTGGTACGTTATTTATGATAAGAAAAGAGGTACCGCTATAGAAATCTGTACCTCATTTATTAACATATAGGCCTATAATGAACCACTTGCCTTGAATCACTGAAATTTCAGTGAAGTAATTGGATTCCTTGCCCCCTACATACCTTTTGTTACCAGTGTATAGTTATGCAAAATGCAAAATTAGTCACAGAATTTATCAGGGGGTGCATGTAGTACGACCTTAAATCACAGATTCCTAAATTAAGCGCATATACATGCTGTTTAATTGAAATATTTCAATATCTTAATGGTAGATATAGGAATCAATATTTAAAAGATTGAAAAATAAATCGAAATGCATTTTTGGATTGCCCCTTATTTTCTTTTTTGTAGACTGATTTCACCATGAAGTAGGCCTATTACTCCTATTTGGCCAAAGAGCATGCGTTGAGTATCATATGATTGAAACGCTTTTAGAGTGAATATTTTAATCTTCTTTTTTCAATTGGAAAGAATAAGAATAATATTTGTCTCTCAAAAAATTGTCCCTGACTATATGATCGCTACTAAAGATTGAGAATCACTTCTTTTGGCTGATTAAAAATATCGAAAATAAAATCATTCGACTGAATTCAGTCGAAAACTATACAATCGGCAAAACTTGGGTTGAAATCAATCATTTTGCATTTTGATTGTATATTATATTCAATCGGAAAATTTAAGAGAGTACATGTTTCGTAATACTATTATTTGCTTGCTTCTCTTCTTTTTGAATTCATATAAACTTACCCTGCCCCACGACCACGACGGGTATTATAACCACGAGGAACAGCCTCAACAATTGCTGGGACAATGCCATACCACACGTCTACGGTAGAAAGCAACGAAATCCAACTACTTAACGTACGAGTGCTGAATAAGTGCTCAGCACACAAGCACACACAGAGACAAAGTTTAGATCTGTTGATGTAATCCAAGCATTATAATAATTCCATTACATGTGATCATTTCGTCCGCTCAATGTGGGTTACAATAATTTTGATGTTCATAATTCCGGCTATATCTTTGTTAGAAATAAAATCTGATATATTCCATATATGAAGCACTAAAAAACTATCTTTTGTGTCCCGTTGGTCTTGCACTACCTGCGTGACTACTATATACCAAGTTCAATACGAAAGCTAAAAATGACTAGACCTATCTGTTCTGACGTCAATTCGAGATTTCACTTATAAAAATTCTTTTCAAAGGTTCAAGAGATACGCATGAATAGGCAACTATATATATATAGCGAGCTTGTTAGTATTGCTGCACCCACTAAAATAAGCGGTGAACCAGCAAATCCACGATACTGTACTTATATAAAGTATAATTTTTACATGTCTCCCATAATTGGCAAAGATCATGAATTTAAATGCTAACACGCAACCGCACTAGTATTTAAAAAAAAATAGATTAGAACCCTCAGAACTTTTGTTTCGCTCTCCTTTCACTCCCAGGAGCTCGATCCCCCTGTGTTTCAGGGCCTGCGTGTTTCTCAAGTTAATTTTAGTTGGGGGATGTAAGAGGGCCTAATTTGAATCACTCTTTCTGGGATTCAATGACACCTTTTTTATGTGCTAAGATGTCCAGATTTGACAGGTTCAAAGTGGCTTGAGGTTGCATATAGGCCTATAAGGATAATGTCAAATCGCATTGCAGTCTATAATTGTCGACCATGGCCTATTTTGCTATATTTCCTAGGTATACAAAATATAAGAAATACCCTGGATGCTGCATGCCAATATGACTTGTTTTTACATGACGAGCAATTTGAGACGAATTTCGTCAAAATCGCGGAGCGTTTTTTTTTTTTTTTTTTTCTGGCCTAATTTTGTCAATATTGTCATGTGTAACTTGACAGATTACTTCTGATAAATATTTCATACACTTTGATTCTATTTAAGATCAATTTTTTAATCGTCATTTATTCCCTACCGGTATGCAATCTGTCCAGAACTGAACGAGTTTTATCAATCATTTGTTCGAGTGGACATCGTATTTAAGGCATATATATATGCCTTAAATACGATTCAACAAAGCAACCAACTAACTATCCAAATCAATCAACACACATATCAGCGTCAATATCTATGAACAAGCTCGACAGAATCTCGGAAGGTACGCCAGTAGAACAGGTTGAAGGGCCTATATTGTATTCATGTTTGACATTTTTTGTTATTGTCATTATCATTGTGTAATAAAGACATCTTCTCTGATATGATGAAACTCAACACAAGGAAGTATATTAAGGGATCTAAAATGAGCGTTTATTGCGTTTCGACAGTATTTTTGTGGGACATGAGAGCACCTCAGAGCTATCGAATTGCATTCTGAATACGAAGCATGTCTTTCTGATATCAAATAATTTTCATTTTTTGAAAATCACAATATAATACAAATTTTATGACAAATTATAAAAATTTGATATTCAAAATGCTTACATCAACGTCACGGGCGCAGTCTTAGCTCTCAAATGCCGTTTGTTCCCTGTTCAATTTGCTCGTTCCAATTTCGAGATATGTTTATTTAACAACGAAAGGGTAAAATCACAATTGTGCCACTTTTACTAGGGAAGAGAGATGTACATGTAAATCAATGATAGCTGATGTTGATGCGTCTAATGCACTCCCCTTTCGGGCGCATGCATTAGACGCATCATTATCAGCACGTGTGCATTAGTTTGTCTAATATCTCTCCCAACAAGTAATACGCGTTCATTAACCTATAACATGTATAAGTGCGCAATATTTGTTTGTCTTTTAACTAAGAGAACAGTATCTACCATGATAAAATTGACATGCACATGCAGAACAGCAGAATGTGAAATCCATTTTTACAGCAGAATGTGAAATATTTATCTCTTTTAAGTGGAAAAAGAGAATCATCATTCCTGCATCATGATAAAACAGTAAAAACAGTCAAAAAATATTTGTATTGTGTAATTGATGCATTCTTTTGATTTCACGAAGGAACTCTTGATAAACTTGATGCTATCACTGTTACATGTAAAGCCCTCTTCCCTAGTAAAAGTGGCACAATTGTGATTTTACCCTTTCGTCTTTAACTAAACATATCTCGAGATTAAAACAATGCAAATTGAACAGAACAAACGGCATTTGAGAGCTCAGACTACACCCTTGACGTTGATGTATAAGCATTATTTCACAACTGTATTTTCTAATTGCCAGAGAGTTCGCTTTTCACTTGCACAATTTTTTTTTTTTCAGGCTGTATAACAGTCCTCGAAGTAAATTATATAAATCTAATGACATATTCTTAAAGTGTATGTAGCAGGGAGGAAAAGCCGACGGTCAATTGAAAATTTTGACCTTTCATATTGAAGATATGGATTTTTTCCCAAAAGACCTCATTTTTTTTTTGGTGTTTTGGGAAAAAATCCATATCTTCAATACGAAAGGTCAAAATTTTCAATTGATCGTCGGCTTTTCATCCCACCTACATACACTTTAAGTATAAATCATCAGATTTATAAAGTTTACTTCAAGTACTGTTAAATATCAAAAATATCAGTTTTTAATGATTTGCCATAAAATGTGTATTGAATTGTGAATTTCAAAAAATCAAAATTATTTGATATCAGAAGGACATTCTTCGTATTCAGAATGCAATTCGATATGTCTGATGTGCTCTAATGTCCCAAAATAAATACTGTCCAAACGTTCATACCCCAGCCCTTAACGCTAACATGCTTCTACATGAATATAAATGAACTTTGCATGTACTGTGTACGAGAACTTGTGTTAGAAAGAAAGAAAGAAAGAAAGAAAGAGGAAAGAAAGAAAGAGGAAAGAGGAAAGAGGAAAGAGGAAAGAGGAAAGAGGAAAGAGGAAAGAGGAAAGAGGAAAGAGGAAAGAAGGAAAGAAGGAAAGAAAGAAAGAAAGAAAGAAAGAAGTTATGTTTTTGTCGCTATCTACTGAAGATAGCATTTAGCAACGCATCCAGATTTATCATCTCATTTTACTCTAAAAGCCATGTTTTACCTAATGTTTCTATATTTTTATTTCATCACGTAGCGGCTAGTTAATGTTTTCTTACTTACATCTGTCTCGATCAGAAACTTTAAAGCGATATTACAGACTCATCACGTTCCGGACCATACATGTTTCTCTGTTTTGTTTTTGTTTTTTACCTTTTTTTAATAGCTCAGCATTAGGCCGAATGACGTTTTTAATGCGCGTAGAGCGAACGCGTTCTTGATGCTTGATGTCTTAACTCCTAGAAAGCTTCCACTTGTCCAAGGAGACGGACGAAATCGTGCTGTGCAGATGTGCGGGTGCGAAGAATAGAAGACTAGAAGTGCAAGTAAAAACATCCTCATCTTTAAAGCTGATGATGGGTGGTGGTTGGCTGCATTGCTCTCACCGCTGGAAGGGCTGCTGCCTGGAATGCTGCGACTGATGGTGCTATCACTGCTTCCAACGGGAGTCTATTCCAAAGTGGAATGGTGCGGATGAAGAAGGAGAACTTATATGTGTCACGAGAAGCTTGTATTGGATGATAACGGAGGTGATGGCTTGATCTGACTGGTAGTGGGTGAAGCTGAACACAAGGTGGAAAACTGACATTGATGAGGTTGTAGTGGAACTTGAAGAACATGGTGCATTAGTGGAGTATTCGCCGGGTAACTAGTTGATCAAGATCAAGTTGTTGTAGAAGAGGTGAGATACTTGCTTTACGGTCATAGACACCACAGATATAACGCACAGCCTGGCGCTGGACCGCCTCCAGAGAGTAGATGTTTTTTGCAGTGTGTGGACTCCATGCTGCCGCCGCGTACTCCAGCTGGGGACGAACCAGGGTTTGGTATGCTTTCAGCTTGATGTTTTGTGAGCATGGTCCCATGTTTCTTCTGATGATTCCTAGAGTACTGCAGGCCTTTGATCTAATTTTGGCAATATGCTGGTTCCACGTTAAGTCACTGGAGATGGTGACACCGAGGTACTTATGATTAGATGTTCTTTCTATGTCTTGTTGCGCAACGTTGTAATTGAAAAGGCTGGGTTTGGTCTTACGAGTTATGGTGAGAAGTTGGCATTTGGAGGCGTTGAAGCTCATCTGCCAGGTATCTGCCCATTTGAACACTGTATTGAGATCTTGTTGTAATATATCATGATCAGCATCTCCTTTAATTTCTCTATACAAAACGCTGTCATCAGCAAACAGTCTGATGCTAGACTTCACTTCATCTGCTATGTCATTGATGTACACAAGGAAAAGTGTCGGTCCCAATACTGACCCTTGTGGAACGCCTGATTTTACTGGCGACCATGGTGAATGCACACCGTTGACACTAACACACTGCTCCCGGTTATTAAGGAAGGCTTGAATCCACCTCAGTGTATTTCCTCGAATTCCATAGTGATGAAGCTTAAGCGCCAACCTCTGATGTGGTACTTTGTCGAACGCTTTACTGAAGTCCAACAACAGAACCTCCGTTTGGCTACTCCTATTGAGGCACTCTGACCAATCATGAACTGCTTCAAGCAACTGCGTTTCGCATGATCTTTTTCACGAAAGCCGTGCTGATGATCAACGATGACATTATTTGTAGAAAAATGTTTGGAAATGTGCGAAAGGACAATATGCTCCATAATTTTGCAAGCAATACAGGTCAAGCTGACAGGACGATAGTTCTCTGGAGATGATTTAGAACCTTTTTTGTAAATGGATGTAACAAGTGCTTTCCTCCACACCTCGGGTAGTAAACCAGATTGGTAAGATTGACAAAAAATGAAATGAAGTATACGGGTGCCAATTCTTCTGCGTAGTCATGTAGTATCCGCGCAGGTATGGAATCTGGGCCACCTGCTTTACTGGTGTCAAGTTGCTGTAGCTGTTTCAGCACACCTTCTACGCTGATATTAAGATCACTGATGGATTGGAACTCTGAAGCACCCTTGCTGCATGTAGGCAGTGAAGCCAAGTCTTCATCAGTAAAACTGAAGCAAATTGATGGTTTAACACATCAGCTTTTTCTTTATCTGTTGAACTATTTTTTCCGTTGACTGTCAGAGTTGGAATTCCCACTGCCTCACGTCTCTGGGAGCGAATGAAGGACCAGAATTGCTTAGGATTGGACTCCAAGCTTGGTCCAAGTACCTCTTCCATATAGGAAAGTCTTAGGGTATATTTTGATTTTTGTTATGTTTTTGTCGTTATCTACTGAAGATAGCATTTAGCATCTCATCCCGATTCATCGTCTCTTTCTAGTCTAGAACCCATGATTTATACAGTAACATTACTTTCTCTATATATTTATTTCATCACGTAGCGGCTAATTTTTTTCCTTTCTAATACATCAGGCCCGATCAGAAATTTTAAAGCGATATTACAGACTCCTCACGTTCCGCAGAGCGAGCGCGTGCTTGGAAAGTCTTAGAGTATTATTTTGATTTTTGTTATGTTTTTGTTGCTATCTATTGAAGATACCGTAGAAACCCGTCTATAAGGAATAGAAGCGACTGTGATGATAGCATATTTCACGCTAGCGCCCTCCACAATATTATATCATTATGGAATTTGAGCAAATCATTTACCGACACAAGCAGGTATACAATGTATTATTTTATCTTTATTTCGCATCTCACGAGCATAGCTCACTTGGCAAGGCATAAGACTTTGGTTCTTTAGATCGGAAGATGGTGAGTTCGAGCCTCATCACGGTCACACAAACTTTTATAAACAAAATATTGTTCAAACTTTTCATTTATATTTTCTTGCATTTTCTAAAGACTCCTTTCGTGATCATTTTTTTTCATATTTAGTTTAATTTATTCTATTGTTTTTCTTTTATTGTTTCTTTTCTTTGTCTTTTTTTCTTGTTTAATTTTATTTTTCTTTATTTTTCTTTGATTCATATAATATTGGCAGGATAAGGAGAGGAGGGAACTAAAGACCCATTCAGTGATTTGCTCATCCGGACGATCGTAAAAATCATCAAAATTCACCTTTGTCATTGTCATAGATGTGGTAACATAGCCTGCTAGTGGTTCAGCAGAAAACCGTGTGACACATAATATACATTTGGCTACATTTTATTATACGATAAATACGAATTTATTAAACATGGTAACAAATATTCTCTAGCAGATCGGTTATACGATGGAACTGGTAGGCATAGCCTATTATAAATTCGGGATATTAAATATCTTCCTGACGAGACAGATCTGCGCATGTGGTCAAAGACGATTCCTTACTAGCCACAGACCGTCCGCTGGAATTAGTTGAATCGCTATGGCTGTTGGTCGGACCTCTCATCTCTCCACATCGATTGTGACCTATCCCCGACATTGCCCTTATGAACTCACATCCTCCTGTTTTATTCCAATACGCTGGCGAAGTTACGTAATAATCGGATTAACTACCATAGCAATAGGTGAAAACAATTTTTGAATATACCGCGTTATACACTGATACGTTCAGGCGGTACCTCTTCATTGAACCATATCATGCTGCACCTGTAAGATCTTTGAAAAGACCAGTATTGTATTCAATCTATGATTGCAGACATACACAGTACAGGTGATGAGTGTAACCTGCTTGTAGCGCAGCGCGATATGTTCAAAATTGTTTTCACCTATTGCTATGGTAATTAATCCGATTAATTACGCAACTTCACCAGCGTATAATGGCCGAATAAATTCTGACCATCACTTGGCTTGTTGGATTCGTCTATACTACAATTCGCTGTCGAAGTGACGTAATAATCGCAATAACTACCATCAAGCAGATTGCACTAATCACCCGCGTATGTCACCAAACATAGATTGAATAGGCCTACCACTCTTTTCATAAATACTAATCTTACATGGCGAGTGATTAGCATTTCTTTGACAACTATGGTTTAATGCATAGGTGCCGCGTGAACGATGAAGTGCAGGGCTATATATTCGAAATTGTATTCATCAATTGCTATGGTAGTTAATCCGATTAATTACGTCACATCGACAGCGAATAGCCTATAGTATGGGTTCAAGTGGAACAAAAATAGTGTATGTCCATTGCTAGCTATGGTAATTAATCATGTTAGTGTTTACATCACTACTTCGGTGAAGACAAGAGAAGTGTGCCTTCTCTACCAACGCCTGTGATATAACAGGTGCAAGCGAAACAAAATTGAATGACCAGAATAGTTTCCTTTGTCAGATGAATTGATTGAAGTTTTTGAAGACACTCTATTCTTGATGGGACAATAGATTCAAATATGGAATAATTATTATTCCTCATCTATTTTTTTTTATTGAAAAAACTGCAATTGTGGCAACAGAACAATATTTATTTTCATTTCATTTCAAGTAGAAACAAAATCGTGCTTAAGCCAAAAACGCACCCTACCTCAAGAATTGGGATGGCACAAAGGTGCAACATAGGTTTTTATTGCAAAGACGAGGACAGACAAGTAGTTACAACACATATGTCTAACCGTGGGTTTCGCTATTATTTAGAATAAATGCTTTTACTAGTTTCTATAAAACCACAAAATTACTAAAAAAAACTATAAAAAAAACTTCCTGATCCTGATATACGAAACAGTCGTTATTATGTCAATACAATTGATTGGTGTTACAACATACTTAGATGGAATGCATAGCCACCCAGTGCCAGTATATATTTGCTCAAACTCCAAATACAACAAGCAACCAATTTTATTGAGGGCGTTTCTTGGGTATATCCTTGTAGACGGGGTTTTACGGTATAGCATTTAGCATCTCATCCCGATTCATCATCTCTTTCTACTCTAGAAACCATGTTTTACATAAACAGTAACTAATCCCTTAAATAATGACCATTATTCAAACACGGGAGATTGTATTACAAATCTGTAAAATGCTTTGGAAGTAGAATTTATTTCTGCACATTTTGACACCTCATTTGTAGCAATTGACTAACTATTGACGTCACATCATACATTTAAATCAATGTAACCCAAGATTTGAAAGTTGCAGTAAATTGTGTTGATTTTGTATTCAGTATAATGGAAGAAAATCTGTGTAATGATATCTGAGTGTTTTTGTATTGTATGTAAGTGCAACGTTCATATCTGGACCTCACTACATTAAATTGACCGGTGTATTATTGTTGTCTTGTGCTATCGTATCAAATGTGATGTCAAAATGCGCAGACATAAATTCTGCTTCCAATGCATTTTACAGCTTTGTATACAATAGCCCCCTTTTTGAATAATGACCATTATTTAAGGGGGGTTAGTTACATTTTCGAGATGTTTATTTATTTAAACACGTAGCGGCTAAACTTTCCTTTCTAATACATCAGTCCCGCTCAGAAATTTTAAAGCGATATTACAGACTCATCACAGCATTAGGCCGAATGACGTTTTGTTAACATGGTTAATGCGCGCAGAGCGATCGCGTGCTATAGGAAAGTCTTAGGGTATATTTTGATTTTTGTTATGTTTTTGTCACTATCTACTGAAGATAGCATTTAACATCTCATCCCAATGAATCATCTTTTTCTACTCTAGAAACAAAGTTTTACACAATTTTCTCTATATATTTATTTCATCACATAGCGGTTAAATGTTCGTTTCTAAAACATCAGTTCCGATCAGAAATTTTAATGCGATATTACAGATGCATAGCGCGTGCTAGGAAAGTCTTAAGTATAATTTATGTTTTGATTTTTGTTATGTATTTTTGTAACTATCTACTGAAGATAGCATCTAATCATCTCTTTCTACTCTAGAAACAATGTCTTACATTATTTTCTCTATATATTTATTTCATCACATAGCGGCTAAATTGTCCTTTCTAATACATCAATCCCGATCAGAAATTTTAATGCGATATTACAGACTCATCACGTTCCGGACCTACATGTTTCTCTGCTTTTACCCTTCTTTTGACTATTCTTTATTTTTTTTTAAATGTCTTTGCCAGCCGAACAATTTCTTAGCAATGAGAGGAACCCTACTATGACCTTTGCGTCAGGATGCCAAAAAATATTGGTTCCACTAAAGTAGCACTGAAGACAAAATGCTAACTCAAATATCACTACAGATCGCCATGTAGTAAGGTACTATTTTTGGTAAATTATTGTAGTATTCAGCATGTTCAACAGAGCAAGGAACATATACTTCGGAGAATTTATACGAATCAATGCCTCTAGACAAGTGACAAGTTAACCACTACAAGCACCAGTAAAGGTTCCTGCAGACTTTTAATGGTTGTAAAATATTCGATTTAACATATACGTTATTTAAAGGGACATAGCCCGATCGCTAATAGCCTCATCTCCAGAACCCCAGATTTTACCGGAAGTGGTATAAATTTTGGTATCAGAAGAAAGATACTATTTTTCTCATTGACCCTGTGACATTTCAGGGTTCAATGATATTTAGTTTGAATGTTAAGAATGAAAAGGTGCACCTTTTTGGTCGACCAATTAATTAATACACAGTGTTGCTATGGGGCTATAAAATCACATTTTAGCTCTCATATCAAAATGAATTGAAACATCGGCGTGAAACTTCACAGATGGGAATTGGTGGTAAAGGTCATTCAATCAAGAAGAAAACTTTATACAGTTAAATCGGGCCATGCCCTTTAATCTATCCTCAATATATTTCCAGTAATATTTTTGAATATTACTGGAAATAAAAAAAGATCTAACGAATGTTTAACCATGTTGGTAGAAATATATTATCGATTTTACGTCGTCTGAGGCGACCTTAAAATTGTATCTTGACGGTCCGATTATTTCTGTTGAAAATGTCGTGTTTAAAAAAAAAGTTAATTAATATTCCTTTTTACGAGCAACTTTAATGGTCCCTCAATTATAATCCTACCCTTAACATTTCCCTAAACTCGTTCTCTTGGAGGGGGAGGGGTGTCAGCAATTCTGATCACTAAGGATAGATCAAACCTCCCGACCCACCAACGCAACCGTACATCCCTCCCCCTCTCTCACCGGGCTCTCTGACTTCATACTCTCTGACTTCATACTGTTTGAACTCCGGTCGTTTAGAAATTCAAGTTCGCTCTTCTGAATGTCGACCCCCCCCCCCACCAAGTAGCCAGTTTACGCAGCCTATTCGTGTGTTAGCTTCTGTTATACACATTGCTTTTAACACTGGTAAACAAGTTTATTCACCCTGAACTTCATCTGTTATGTCCGAAAATCCTAACCCGTTTCTGTTATTGTGTTTAACAAACCATACGAAACGGTTCCTGGGACATCGCCTTAAGACTAAAATAGAACACAATTGGTGTGACCGACGAGGTGGTACAAGCTGGTACAGTCGCTTTAAAATTAATTTAGTTTTCTCTTGTTATAGACTCGTCCCGAGACTATAGTTCAAAAATGGGAGTATGTGTATTCAAAATATAAATTTAGGCCCTAAAAGTGTCCTCATATAGGATCATACTGTTACAGGGGACAATTGTCCCGAAGTTCACTCACAAACACCCTATTGCTGACACCCTATTCACATATTTTGTGCGAGTTTACGATGTTGTTATGTTTGAATAATACTTGTAGCGTCCCAGTACGAGATTATTATTATTATGCGGTAGAAAGGTCCAACCGCACTTACATATTGTACAGGGTCACAAATTTAAGTTGCAACTATTTTTGTATAATTTGAGGCAACTTGAACTTGTTGTGATTCAGGAAAAGAACAGTTTGCACCATCTGCGATGTTTTGTTCAGAAGATAAAGACAATGACTGCCACACAGCAAAGGTATAGATCCAAAATAGTTTAGGGCCAATTTATACTATAGATGTCGAATATATTGCAACAAGTATCAGTAACCCTGGAATTATGGAAACATTTGGGCCTCATAACTGCTAAATTGTTGGTCTAAAGTACATGTATACATATTTAGAATGGCAAAGACTTGATAAATTCATCTGTGAGGTCAAATTTGGGCCAAAACGCTTATTTTGACCCCCAAACCCCCCAAAACAGGTTTTTTGGCCCACTTATTCGTTCAACATAACAAAAAAATTAAAACAAACAAAAATTATTGGCACAATTTTTTTAAAATTAATTTTTAACAAGAGCACCACTGGTGCTGTAGCTCATTTGTTATGGGTTATGGTCAGGAATACCATGCGTAGCTATGTATAGCCATGCATAGATATGTATAGCCATGCATAGCTATGTATAGCCATGCATAGTTATGTATAGCCATGCATAGCTATGTATAGTCATGCATAGTATAGCCATGCATAATTATGTATAGCCATGCATAGCTATGTATAGCCATGCATAGCTATGTATAGCCATGCATAGCTATGTATGCCATGGATAGCTATGTATAGCCATGGATAGCTATGTATGACCATGTATAGCCATATGTAACCATGTCATGGCCATGTATAGCCATGTATAGCTATGTATACAGGGCTGCCAACTTTGAAAAACACATTTCAGTATTCTCAAAATCACCATAGTGCTGTGATCAAGCACAAATCAGCATTTTGAAAATATACTTACGGTTCTCAAGATATTTATTTATTCAAGGCATTTATTTATTTGTACCTTTTGCTTGTCGAGTATCCTTTGATTTTATTTTGTTTAATACAGTTTTGTTTGTATATTTAATGTCTTGGATGCACCATCGGATAGATGAGTGCCACTGATGTAAAAGCAATTTCCAAATAAAAACTTGAAACTTAAAAACTACAACACTTTCATGGTAAATGGCATGCATAGCTATGTATAGCCATGCATAGTTATGTATAGCCATGCATAGCTATGTATAGCCATGCATAGCTATGTATAGCCATGCATAGCTATGTATAGCCATGCATAGCTATGTATAGCCATGCATAGCTATGTATAGCCATGCATAGCTATGTATAACCATGCATAGCTATGTATAGCCATGCATAGCTATGTATAGCCATGCATAGCCATGGATAGCTATGTATGGCCATGTATAGCCATGCATAGCTATGTATAGCCATATGTAACCATGTCATAGCCATGTATAGCCATGTATAACTATGTATACAGGGCTACCAACTTTGAAAAACACATTTCAGTATTCTCAAACCTCAACATCATCATAGTACTGTGATCAAGCACAAATCAGCATTTTGAAAATATACTTGCAGTTCTCAAGATATTTATTTATTCAAGGCATTTATTTATTTGTACCTTTTGCTTGTCGAGTATAGCCATGCATAGCTATGTATAGCCATGCATAGCTATGTATAGCCATGCATAGCTATGTATAGCCATGCATAGCTATGTATAGCCATGCATAGCTATGTATAGCCATGCATAGCTATGTATAGCCATGCATAGCTATGTATAGCCATGGTAGCTATGTATGCCATGTATAGCCATGCATAGCCATGTATAGCCATATGTAACCATGTCATAGCCATGTATAGCCATATATAGCCATGTATAGCCATATATAGCTATGTATAACTATGTATACAGGGCTACCAACTTTGAAAAAAACACATTTCAGTATTCTCAAACCTCAAAATCACCATAGTGCTGTGATCAAGCACAAATCAGCATTTTGAAAATATACTTGCGGTTCTCAAGATATTTATTTATTCAAGGCATTAATTTATTTGTACCCTTTGCTTGTCAAGTATCCTTTGATTTTATTTTGTTTAATACAGTTTTGTTTGTATATTTAATGTCTTGGATGCACCATCAAATAGATGAGTGCCACTGATGTAAAAGCAATTTCCAAATAAAAACTTGAAACTTAAAAACTACAACACTTTCATGGTAAATGAAATAAATAAATAAATAAAATTTTGCACACACATCTAATTTTCCTGACTTACTTCATATTTCAAACAAGTGCTCCCTTCAATCTTCAGAACAGGGAAAGGCCACTAGCCTAGTGTTTACCCCCAGCACGTCCCTGTTCAGACTTTCTGTTTGTCTGTTTTGTAATGTCAGAGAGGGGTTGTCATGGTCCCATATACTGATATACTAGGCCAGTGCCAGTCAAAAGGACATTTCACCTTGATTAAATGTTTACATAACTAATTGGGTCAAGATGTGTGATATAAAGTGTAAATGAGTGAGATGTTTGTTCATAGATAGGGTTGCCAACCAACAATTTGGTAGCCCAATTAGTTCAGATTTGGGAGAATTTGAGACACTATTTGCTCATGGCTCGTGCACAGAAGTAAGGGCCTATAGACAGCACAAGCCCAATTGGTGCTAAAAGCAACACTGAAAAGCAGACATTGTAGCCGCACTGAAACAGTAAAGTTCAACAATCTCTTTTACAAATTCGCATGATCAAGGAGTTTGTACAGTGTTTGTAATATGAAAAGCACCACAAACAGTCTACATAGGAGACTATTCCATGAAATTAGGTAAAACTTTTCGTAAGAAAATGCTCCAAAAATGATACTTTCCGTCCGAATTGTTTTAGCTAAATAAGTAACAATCATGAACCATCATGCAAAGATCGCCGCCTCAAATTACCAGATCCATTGCTCAAACGATGTAGCAAGAGAAAGAAAAAACATACAGAAAAATAGACTATGCCTAGAGTTCATTGTGCTAACACAATGAGCTAAAAACTAGATAAAAATATCTATATAGGAACTGTTTTTTAATTTTTTTTTAAATTTTGACAAACTTTGAGAAATTTGCACCAAAAATGGTCAAAATATGCTAAATTTTTTAAAAAATCATAAAAAACTTGGTCAAAATATTCAATCACTTTAAATTCATTGTTACCCTCTGATGAATGTTTGTTGGCGAAAAATCAATTATATTTCAAGTCGAATATCGGGTGGAGAGATATCCTCGATTTTTACATCAGCAAGCATTCGTTAGAAGTTAAACATGACTGGAAATAGATTGTAAATGGATTGAATAACGAATACTCATAGCATCGAATATTCTATGTTAAATAAAAGTATGAACAGGGCTTAAGTAGACTACAAGTACAACGTAGGATGGCATGGCTGGCAAACAATTTAATTGTGTGCTGTAGGCCTATATCCTAAGTATGTCAGGGGGGAAATGCCTGTCATGTATTTAAAATATTGCCTATATCCCAACCTTCCACATCACTTTGTCCAACAATGAATTGGAGGGGGTGGGTGAAGAAATCATTCAAAACAGGACTGATTACATAACACATTGATTTTTATCTGTATTGTAGCAGGTTGTAATTACTTTTCATGGAGCAACTATTCCACAGAATCTGATTTCATATGGTTTTCACTCTTCACTTATTTTCACCAGCAATTCATATACTCTACATTGAAACTCACTTTTTAGGTTACATACCACTAATAGGCCTGGGCGATACATGGAAATACGACGAGTAACTATTCGTTTGAATGGCATCTGAAAAGACTGCATTAAAATCGCTGAAATTGATCAAGTTATGTAGCCAAAAAAGTACTTTTTAGGGTTTGATGCTTCAAAATGGTATATTTTCTCTCATTCTATGACATTTTTTTGTAATAGTAGGCCTACCAAACTAATTCATACGCACGGCTTTAGTTTTTGAAGCTTGGCTTGTGGTCAGGCTTCCTAAGCCAGCAAGCTAGACCTGCTAAGAGGATCCATTTTATTCATTTATCTTTCTGTGTGATGTACTATGTGAAATTGTAAGCACTGGTACCTAAGACTAATTGGGCTTAAGCCTGATGGCTTATGGCTTAGGAGGCCTGACCACTAGCCATGCATTGAAAAACTGGCCCAAAAGAACCAATGAACTCCGAGTTACTATTTCATGGATATTAAACACTTCATGCTTAGAACCAGAACTCACTTGTTTATAGAATACTTTATTTGTAAGTTCACAATTTTAGCATGACTTGGATATAGTTTCTGTGCAAAAAATGTTATTCATTTTAAAATAACTCAAAAGGGATTTGAAGATCAAATTTTGGCTATTTCTGATTTCCCATAAAATTCACACTTATATAAACTTGTGATAATCAAACTAAAGTAAATATTTGTATTGTATTTAAGCCAGGTCGGGTTCTTATAGTTATAGACCTTTGTTTCATGGTCTGATAACCATGGAACAAAAGCACATCTGTACCCAATCTAAATTGTTCTAGGACGAGAAGGCCCCCCAAAAAGTTTGTCTCTAAGGTATGTGCTATGTTTTGTGTGGATGTGTGTTCTTCCTGTTTTTTGCCGTTACATAGCCACTTCTTTTTTCTATTAATAAAATCCTGTAAAAAGACCGAGTACATAGGGCTATGCTCCAAGATGGCTTTCACACGTATGCATGCAGGTTTGAGAGACAAACCTGTTCTTTTTTTTAGCCTAAGGCAATAGCATGATGCCTGGGGTGTGATTTTCTTTGAAAGGGGATGTCATGAAGATACTGGGGATTTACCAAAATAGTAGGTCATACAATCATGGGTTTGTGACAATAAAAATGTACACACACATTCTTTGCAGTCAAATAATTTGTGTACAACAATGTGTCTTTAGTTCCGTAATAAAATACATTTACTCCGAAATGTACCCATTTTGTTTAAGAATTACAAATGTTCTAATAATTACAAATGTCCTTCCACTCATAATTCAATTACAATACCTCGAATTTCATTCTTAAGCTTCAATCACACATATCATAAATGCATTGGGGACTGTTCACAAACACTTGTTTAGGGGGGCCTGATGTAAAAACGAAAAATTTTCAGACCCCCCTTTACAGATCTAAAAAATTTCAGCCCCCCTTTTTTGACATGAAAATTATGGGTAAACCCCATAGAAAAGCATATAAACTCATAAGATTGGTGATCATTTTTTTCAGCTCCCCCCCCAGGAGGGTCAAAACTTTCAAGGGCCACTTTTTTTTGCATCAGGCCCCCAACAAGTGTTTGTGAACGGTCCCTTATACTTATAGGTTTCAAAGGACAATTAGAGATATTCTGTACATATGTTGTCCCAACTGCTCCAACAAATGATTCAACAGGCACAAATAATTCAATTCCATTACAATAGCTCATAATTATTTCACATAGCTTTGCAAATAACTTATTCTGTATTAGTGTTAAGGAACGGGGTATGAACGTTTGGACAGTATTTATTGTGGGACATTAGAGCACACCAGACATATCGAATTGCATTATGAATACGAAGAATGTCCTTCTGATATCAAATAATTTAGATTTTTTGAAATTCGCAATGTAACACACATTTTATGGCAAATGATTAAAAATTGATATTTTTGATATTTAACAGTACTCGAAGTAAACTTTATCAATCTGATGATTTATACTTAATGTGTATGTAGGTGGGATGAAAAGCCGACGATCAATTGAAAATTTTGACCTTTCGTATTGAAGATATGGATTTTTTTTCCCAAAACACCAAACAAAATTAGGTCTTTTGGGAAAAAAATTCATATCTTCAATGTGAAAGGTCAAAATTTTTAATTGATCGTTGGCATTTCCTCCCAGCTACATTCACTTTAAGAATATATCATTAGATTAAGGACTATTATATATCAAAAATGTGAAAAATATCAAATTTTAGTAATTTGTCATAAAATTTGTATTATATCGTGAATTTCAAAAAATCAAAATTATTTGATATCCGAATGACATTCTTCATATTCAGAATGCAATTCGATATGTCTGATGTGCTCTAATGTCCCACAATAAATACGTCCAAACGTTCATACCCCATCCCTTAAGGCCAATGAAAGATGGTTCCCTGGTTCCTGTTTCCCATCTGCACTAACTTTTCTTTTTGCCATAACTTTCTTTATTTTAATGACAAATCCATCTGTTCTCATATTACTATTATTAGCCCACTTGCCCATTTTGCATACTCTTGCTATTACATTAATAAGCATAAAACTCTTGTATTAATTTGTGTGCAATTAAACTGGTAGATTCCAAAATCAGAATATTTGTTCAGTATTGAAGTGAGCCATTATAATTTATGCAAGATATGTTGCATTCAATAACATAGGCCTACATATACTTTACTTTTACTGTCACTAATTATATAAACTCTTTATGACCATTTTACTGTTAATTTTAATCCCAATTTTAATCATTATTATGTCTTCAGAATCTTGCCTCCTATACCTTTGTACATAACCCAGCTGTCTGATAAATTTGTGTATCGGTCACCTGGAGCTACAGGGTTTTTTCATATCTGTAGCCTCTTCATAGAGTGCATAGTTCATATACTTTATGTGTAAAAGTCTTTTGGTGTGATTTTGTTGTTGTTAATGTGACAAGCCAGGACTTTTTGACCAAAAATCACATTTTGACCAAAAATACATTTTTGACCAAAAATACATTTTGACCAAAAAATACATTTTGACCAAAAAACTCATTTTGACCAAAAATCACTTTTTGACCAAAAACACATTTTTGACCAAAAAATACATTTTTGACCAAAAATCACATTTTTTACCAAAAATCACATTTTGACCAAAAATACATTTTTGACCAAAAAACGCATTTTTGACCAAAAATCACAATTTTGACCAAAAATAACATTTTTGACCAAAAAATCATGTTTTTGAACAAAAAAGATTCTGAAGACATAATAATGATAAAATTGGACGGATAATTTTGCATGATACCTGAATTTATCAGTCTCGCTAGTTTTCAAATATCACGCTCGACTTCGTCTCGCATGATATTTGAAAACTCTATAAATTCAGGTATCACACTCAATCCGTCCAATTTTATATCAACATCAGTATAATTTTGAGTCCAACAGGATGTGTTCATCATGATTAATAATAACATTTATCAAAATTCGACTATGGCATAGTCTAGTACATGTACTGAGATTGTTTTAGCAATAGGATTTAAGTATAATGGTTAATAATAAATATTGAAGTATAATATAACTCAGGGTGCTTCAACCCTTTAACTTTGGGTGCTGTATTTGTGACAAAATCTGATACTCAAAAATACACTACCATGTCCTGTTGTTCATAAAAATTATGATTGAAAAATTAGTTGAACTATATGAACATGGCCGATGTTTATATCTCTGTACGTACATGGTGTATGCGATGCCCGGATGCGATGTTTGTATCACTGTATGTATACAATGTATGTCATACACGATGTTCATAATGCATCAAGCTGTTGACCTCAGTCATGACCGATAGATTGATACACCCATTGGTGATGTAGGCACTAGGATTGTGGTTTTTTTTGTTTAACTGCATTTGTTTGGTTGAAAAATAAAAGGAGACATACAAATGTTTGACAGGTAAACATTTGTGAAAAAATATTCCATTTTTATGGACATGTAAAATATTGCTTTAAATGTCTTGAACATACCATTTGCATGACTGGTAAGCACATTAATGCTTCAGCTTGTTGAAATAAACATCTCAAAAAAAGTAACTAACCCCCCTTAAATAATGGCCATTATTCAAAAAGGGGCTATTGTATTACAAATCTGTAAAATTCCTTGGGAGCAGAATTTATTTCTGCGCATTTTGACACCTCATTTGATACAATAGCTCAGAAAACAATAAAACACCGGTCAATTTAATATAGTGAGGTCCAGATTTGAAAGTTGCACTTACATACAAAATTTTACAATACAAAAACACTCAGATATCATTACACAGATTTCCTTCCATTACACTGAATACAAAATCAATACAATTTACTGCAACTTTCAAATCTTGGGTTACATTGATTTAAATGTACGCTGTGACGTCAATATTTAGTCAATTGCTGCAAATGAGGTGTCAAAATGTGCAGAAATAAATTCTGCTTCCAATGCATTTTATAGATTTGTAATACAATCACCCGTTTTAGAATAATGGTCATTATTTAAGGAGGGTTACTTACTTTTTTTGACATGTTTATTAATGTAATCTGAAATGTTGATGTTTGTGTGAAACATGAAGACCCATCATATATAAGGCATCCTTGTTGACCTAATGCCTACAATAATACTATGTCATATCACAGTCAATAATCAGTATTTTACAATTAAAAACACACTCACCTTTTAAACTAGATATAAAATTATTTCCATTAAAAGGGGGTACTACACCCCTCCCCCTGGCCAATTTTTTTTGCCTATTTTTGCATTTTTCTCAAAAATTATAGCGCATGGTGACAAGTAAGATATGTATATTATAGGGGCAAGGACTACAACTACTGCACTGAAAATTCAGCAACTCACGGCAAGTAGTTATTGATTTATTGGTTTTCCCTCATTTTTGACTGGAACTCCACAACTGTTGTCTGTGCTGAAATAAAATTTCTAGTGCAGTAGTTATAGTCCTTGCCCCTATAATATACATATCTTACTTGTCACCAATGGGCTAAAATGTTTGAGAAAAATGCAAAAATAGGCAAAAAATTGGCCAGGGGTGTAATACACCCTTAAAATGTTCTTTCTTTTTTTCTAGTGCATACAAATAATTTCCATTAAAATATTCTTGTTATTTCTAGTACTCATGTTATTATGCAGCATAGATAAACCTAAACCAATATAGATTTTCATCAACTCTTTTGATCAGTGATTCTTGGGAAGTGAAGACCATTTCAAAACATTTATTGCATATTTTGTATGCGGTCCCGGTCCCGTGTCACAACCTGGGATACCTTTGTGTTACATAGTAAAAAAATGAAATGTTTCAAACATCTTACCTACACATCTCATTTGAAGTGTTTCATCCTCCTGAGCATTTTGACACCTTTTTTTTTTGTAATGGAAATCAGTTAAAAAATGAGAGAGTGTGGGCAAAAACAATCACAAAGTAGGTGAGAGTTAACCCCACCTCTTTTTTCCATATTTACAATCATTCTGATTATTCAAGTATTAGTCTTTTAAATGACCTTCTGTATTTATTTACTTGGTTTAGATGTCTGGGAGTTCATTAAGACATTTTTTTACTAGATTCTAATTTTTAATGGGGGTTTTAGATCAAATTTACGATACGAATCACTCCTCCAAATCCTCAACCACCCTTGGTATATTTCATGCCAAACGTCATAAGAAAATAATTAAAAATTATTTTAAATCAGGATAAAAACATGAGTAATATAGAATAAATTAGCCTCAATTTAAGACCTAATTGAATCTTCTAAGTGAAGGAATACTCAAGCGACACTGTTTTGAAGTCCAAACTGCACATCAAAATGTAACAAAACCACCTTTTTGGGTACCCCAGTATATGACACAGGATCATACATTTGTTGGAACTGAATTTTTGTTTTACAATGAAGCAGAGTCATAGTCAACAATATAGCATGTATTGCAATCAAAAATCCAAGTTGACTAAAACAAACAAAAATCAAATTCAATATTGCTATAATTATTTGAAAGATTTGACGGAAGTTCAAAACAGTCTTTAATTTTACGCACAAGCAAGTTACCATAATTAAAAGTCACTTAGAAAGGTAGCGTTACCTTTTCCTTCAATGCACTTATATGGTTGCACCCATAATGCCACAAACATGCATTGTCTGCTGACTTTTGTATAGAGCAAATATAACAGAAGCAGTGACCTGGGAAATCCTAAAAAAAAAAAAAAAAAAAAACAAAACAATGACCAACAATTCTAGTCATCCAAGTGAAAACATTCTAAACTAGTGAAATCATTTTAGAAGTTTCAATTTTTATCAAATGATGTTGCAATTACATTGTGTCAGTGCAAGAACATTGTTAATGACATTTTGCAAAAAAAATAAGACAAAAAGTCTAGGGTCGGGCCTATTTTTAGGTTCAGTCGGATTACTCCAATCAAACAATTTTTTTAGGCCTTACTAATGGATTATGAAAATATAGGTAAATGCAAATATTTTAAGCTATTTTACATACCTTTGAAGCAATTAATTAAAACTAAATAATTAAAAATGTTAAAAAACAATCAATAAGTAAACAATTTAAAACCCCCAAAATACTTCTCCACAATCACTGATGATATTATTGCACTGGCATGACTATGTATGACCAAGAAATGTGATACTTGTTGTATGCATTGCCACCTCAGCCATAATCCTAGCCTAAACCGATGTTAAGGGCTCCGATAGCAACGTTTGCACAGTATTTTTTCTGGGACATGAGCACATCAGACATATTGAATTGCATTCTGAATACGAGGAATGTCCTTCTGCTATCAAATAATTTTAATTTTTTGAAATTTGTGATATAATACAATTTTATGGCAAATTAATATATTTGATATTTTTTTCATTTTTGATATTTAACAGTACTAGAAGTAAATTTAATTAATCTAATGATATGTACTTAAAGTGTATGTAGCTGGGAGGAAAAGCCAACGATCATCCCTCGTATTCAGAATGTAAATTGATATGTCTGATGTACTCTCATGTCCCAGAAAAAATACTGTGCAAACGTTGCTATTCGAGCCCTTAATGTAGGAAATAAAGTAATACATTGTTAACTGGAACAAATAACTACATTGGGGACGGGCATCAATTTAATGATACTAGAGGAAACCAAACATAGCTTCAAAAAGAGCTTGCAACAACATATATTAACACAACATAGCCCACCCCCTATCACAGACTAATGCGGCCTATACACGATCAAGTTGATTGGTCAACATCAAAGACCCTAGATATAAGAGTGGATACAAAATCTGCCATTGTGCACTGTACACATGAACATCAATAATGGTTTTATTGTCCAACTGTCAATAAAATCAAACTAGATTAGATCTCTTCAATAATTTGAAGAGAAATATTATTTTCTGTCCAATTCTGCATCTGGGGTCCCAATATTGATCAATCAAATTGATCGTGTATGGGCCGCATAACTAAAATTATCACATCCGATAATGTTCACAAAATAAACATGTTGTTACAAGTTTGTTTGGTATTTGAATGATGATTTTTACAGATATGTTCAGAAAAATCAACATTGTTCACTTAAAATTAATATTTTATTAAAAGACTAGTCTTAAATTGATTATTTAACAAGTATAGTCAACCACCCCCACAAAATATGTGAATGCCTTTACATACAGGCACTCATACAGAATACAATTACATGCCAACATGATTGATCACAGTCTAGCAAATATCAATTCCAATACCATACAAATTATTAGCTCAATTGATATTTTACATAATCTGTTTCCACATACATGTACTAATATTGCATTGCACTTGCATTGATAATTTTTTTACCAAATATTGGTAAATAGTAGGCCTATATAGCTTCTAGAGACAAAGGGATCCATTCACACACTAAATGGAGCACTTACAGGAGATAAAACTGAGCCAACTTTTAAAACTGCACTCATATCAGGGATTTATCACATATTTCTTGCAGAACAAGTGGTTTCTGCTCACCTTCTGTAGAAAATACAATCTTGTAAAATTGAGTGCAATCCCACTTTTGTCAATTTTGTAAAGCGTATATAGTTTGATCAGCTCGTAATCGGCGGTCCTTATAACATCGCAGAATAATATCAATATATTTTATTTGGAGAATTGTCTTGTGACATCTCGCCAGAAGTATTACAAAGTACTATTTGAAGTCCTATACTTTGTCTACTTTCTTTAACATGCAAAATATAAACCAGGTAGATCAATTAAATCATTCTTAACGTAGGTCTACTTTTTGGCGTAGTGGTAAAAGCCTATTACAAGCTGATCAAAGTATAGGTGTGCTTAACGTAAGACTGAATGTAACCTAATACAGGTAAAAGGTCACATTTAAATCGGCTGTATTCCATAGTGGCGTATAGTGATTTTTGGTCATTTTTTGAAAATTGGCACATATGTTTTTAATGATGTTCTCTTTCATTTTTCTAAGTCTCATCAGTCATAATTAGCTAATTAATTAGTAATTAATTAATTAAATGTGGCGATAGTTACAAAGTGACATTTTTGTATTCCATAGTGGCGTATCGACCATACGCCACTTTTTATACACATTTTATAATTATGAAATATCGGCAAAATGAAAAACATCGTATGTCATAGTGGCGTCGCGTGATCGGACCTATACGCCACTATGGCATACGAACGACGAAAAGTAACGCCATAGAGATTACACGGCGACCGAGGTGGCGTACGGTTAACGTAAGGTTAGGGTATTGCGTTTTGTTAGTTTTCCATAGTGACGTATAGTTTTATTGTCAGTTTGCCAGCAATAGTATGTATTTATTTCTTTTGAAAAATATATAACAATAACATCTATTTAGTTTACTACAGAAATTTCACATCATTTACTAAATATAATGAATGTCTGATTTACACAACTCGATTTTAAATTGGCATTTCTTCAAACCCGATTTTCTCGAAAAGTTGTTTATTCGCGGCGCCCCACTATACGCCACTATGGAATACGGACGACGATTTTAGTTGGAGGAGTCTGTCCATACGGACACTTGTAGATATACCCAATGAATTTTCTTCCTTTTTGCAAAAAAAGACACCTACATTATGACAATTTGATTGACTTATCTTTCACTTTGAAGCCATTCCTTGATACATTAAATAGATAACTCCTAATATGCAGATCACTGATAATACCTTTAATTGAAGGAATCAATACATCAGCTATTTACATGACTGTGATTTGATTTTCTGTCATGTGTTCATGATCACCTACAATCCACATCTCCTCTCCTGTAGCTTATTATCCAGATTTCCTAATGACCCCACAAAGTAGAGACTTTACTCTACCTGTAACTCAAGATGTCGGATATTTATGTCCAATGTTGACGAGGTCATTTTGTGTGAACTTCAAACAGCCTGACTACAACATTTGATCAAATGTGCAGATGCAATCTTTGCCTGGACTTCTTCCCAGATACGTCCTCAAGATGATAGAAATGTTGATGTAAAGATCCGTTGTAATATTTGTGGTACATCTTTGAGATCCATGCAGACAAAACCTTTGCCAGCTGGAAGCTTGTGAACCAATCTGAAAAAAAAATAATGAAAAAGTAATCTCATCAAAAACTAGAATAAGACAAAATTGAAAATATCTTAAAATAGATATGTTCTTTAATTACAATTTGAGCAACTTGCACAAAATACATATAATTTTTATAACGCTTGAAAAGTGGCTAACAATGATTAAGATGCAACTTTAAAGCAAGCCAATAAATAGATGGTATCACAACCCATCTGCCAGCATCCTAACAGAACTGTCAATTGGGCCTTGTTTCTATTGTTTGGAACAATAGAATGTGGTTTATGCCCTGGCATAAAAAAAAAATGTTTTAAAAAACATTTTTTTTATGCCAGGGCACCCGTGGCTGACTGGCATATGGTTTTGTAAGTCATATCCAAGTACCTCTACTTTTTATTATTTAAAAAAAAAATACCAAAAACTAAATAAATACTACAGAATCTGGCTGAATAATTAGCTCCCAAGTACATGTTTCAGTAATAAAATCTTGGTAGAATTGTAGAACCTAACTGGCTAATTAAGCAGATAAAAAATGGGTCCTTCGATTTAGAAATCTGTCACTTCTTAAAAGCCCAAACTCAAATTATGTTACACAGGTCCATATTAATGTGACACTTTGTAAGACATTATACAGACAGGCAGGATTTAGGAGGGGGGGGGGGGCTAAAAAGAGGACCTTTTGTGAATGTTTCCTTCAAAAAAGGGCTGATTTTCAATGCTTTTATAGAAAAAAAATTTGACTTCTTTTAGCACCTCCACATCACCCCTGGCTACGGCTGCATGTGCATGGATATCTACTACAACATATGCCTTTAGTAGGGAAGGAAGTCAGTATTCACTTTGGTAAAATGCACATGGGCCCTGAATTGATTTTACCACTGCAAACCAGTCTTTTGCAAGTAATTTATGGATTTGTATTATTTCATTGTACCTTCAGCTTTTGCTCTGATTGTGATCCTTTTTTCAGTCAACTATTAAACTGCTGAAGACATGCAACCCTACAGGGGCTAATAGTATCAATACTAGTATATATTACTAACAACATACAAGTATTCAGAATACAAAAACTTACACATCTGCCTGGTTTCCAAGCGATCCAATAAACAGAGCATACGCATTCACTTGTTCATCAGAAGTCAGGATCTGTGAGAACCTAGTGGGGCTGATGGCATACCGATCCAAGTTGGCATCACTGAGGACAATCACAAAGTATTCATCTCCATCTTTATTGGTGATGTCTTCTATGGAAAACTTGGCTGCTTCTAATGTGTTGTCTCCACTCATGCAAAATTGAGCATGAGCATGCATTTTCTGAAGTGAAAATGAATCAAAATTTGACATTGTAACAATAGTTTACAAATATTAAATGTCTATGATTGTAGTGGTCATAGTATGGCTAATAAAATGGAACCACCCATCGTCACAATATTTTAGCCACTACACAAATTTAAGACAGTCGTTTGTACCACTCCTACAACAATTCTATAATATTTTATTCTCATTTGTTAACATTGGCAAGTCTAAGAGGCCATGTAACCACGAATCATGCTCTTCCCTTCACATGCATGCACGTCTTGCATACTTCATCTGACTAAGGCATGAGGGGCCATAATGTATTACGCGGCATAATTGATGTTGGGATAGGTAAACTATCAAACGGCATCAACCAATGAACTGTCTAGAATGTACGTATAAGTGATTTAAGTTACAGTGTCCTCCCTCCGTTTAAAAAGTGTTGTTATTGCAACTGTAGAAATACTGGAGGGTGGCATTAGTAACATAACCTTTCTCCAAGGCCCCTACTATGCAGTGTATTGGCAATCAAGATCTTTCATAGCACCCCATGCCAAATTCACAGAGCCTTATGTTCACACCAAAATAATATAACCACGACTATTGCAAGCCATTAAACTCATAATAATTTATTGGGCTATCATTTATAGTTTATTGGGCTAACACCCCGGCTAACACATGCGAAATATCAATGCATTGTGAAAACTCAACAACATGTGGAGCTATTAGCCATTCGGAATACTGTATTTCTTCAAAGAGTTGAACAAATTTGTTCACAACACTTTGTGAGCTTTCCACAACAATGCTTTGTGGATTTGTATCAACAACACGTAATGCACATACTTTTTGCAACACATTGTAGAAATAGTGTTTTCTAATAGCTCAAATTTGTAAATTTTTTGGAATGCCTTGTGGGTATTTTGCAATGTGTTATGACAATGCACGACCCCAGTCTATAAAGATTCCATCTGGTTTGAAATTAGTTTGACCATTCACACTTCCATTATAGGTGTGGGGCAAAACAACTTTTCTACATCAATCACCTTGTACAAGGTCACATGTCCAATTAACCATGGTCTATGACCTTGAATCAGAGGTAAGCTTTTTGTTATTTTGTTTACTTGCTGTAATGCAAGGTACTGTTCACACCATAGGCCTACCAAGCTGTTAAGCTGGTTTAAACCTGCACTTCCACGATGGGAATATAATTAAACCCACAAGTTTTTCAATTTACATGCATAATTTGTGTTCACACCAATCTTTATAATATATCTGCAATAACCCTAGTTTAACCTGGGACAAACCTGGCTTGGTGTGTACAATCTTTATGTATCTGCAATAACCCTGGTTTGACCTGGGACAAACATACAATCAGCATACCAAGTTTGAAGTTGATAAAAAATGCAATCAGGGACATTTATGCAAATTTATTTAGCTACCAAATGACCATCTTTTGCGACAAAAGCCTAATAGAATTTGGAGACTGCTAAATGCCACCCCTCCACCAAATACAGTACATGTACTACTACACTGAATGCACAAGTCTTTTTCCAAGGGAGTAAGTGAAAAATATGCATGCAGCCTCAGGTGAATCACAAAAACATATTGTGTGTAGCTATTGAAGCCTAATATGAAGGCCAGATCAGTATAGACTAATGTAGTAAAAACCATTTAAAATTGATCCTGATAATCAAGAAGAGACGAAGAGACAAACAAACAGATCTCTTCCTTGCGTTTTCATTATATTGAAGTTGAAAACCACTGTCAAAAGGGCCCTGGCATTAGGGTCCCTTGACTGAGAAACACAACATTAACCCATTGGCCGTTTTGAGGGACCACTACTCAAACCAGCTCTTATGATGTATGTGCAATAATATCATATTTTTCATGATTATGTAATCTGAAATTGTATGCTTTTGATGTAATTTGGCCTTTGTAAGTGAAATAAAATACAAATACAAAATACGAAATTAATAGAAAGGAATCAAACAAAATACTATCATTTACCTTGATGACATTCAGTCTCTCCTTGTTATTCTTTGGTGGTTTCTCACCATTCACAAACACAATATTGAAATCTTCACCTGAATGACCTACAATATCAAACTGGGAATAAAAAAATAGCAACTAAATCATATCATTTCTACTACAAATTACTCTTTCAATGATTTCATTATCTTTATAACAGAAAATTAAACTTTTTAACAGAAAAACCAGACTGCTTTATATCTAAATCCTTTCAATTTTAGCCAATTTTCAAAATTTAATAAAAAACATGGTAGGTCTTAACATAAAGAAGCATTTTCCTTTCATGACTTCACTTTTGTGTTTAAAGTTCATTAAAAGCATGATAATACCATTTTTTTATTTGACATCTGACCTATTACACCTTTTTGGACTTAATTATCGGATTTTTTATTATTATTATTCATGGTTTATTCAAACACACTCGCAGCTAAAAGCTGAATTGCTGTGAAGTTCACATATAAAAAATACAATATACAACATGAAATATAAAGGATATTAAGGAACATCAAAAACACACATTTGACCAAACAGGCGAAACTCCCTCCCCTCAACCTAATCCCAAAGGCGGAAAAGTCCTCTGAAAAGGAGAGGACATAAAACCCCTGAAAAAGTCTGAAAAGAGGGGGCTTTGCAACGGACAAAAACATATGACATTTATAAAACCTATAACTTCTCTTGGTACTTGGTTTACAATAATTATATACATGCAGATGCAACTTACCGTGAATTTCTCATCATATTTTTCAAATGCTTCCATAACCATGAGGGCGCTCTCCATCATACGATCTAGTCTGCCGTCATAGCCATTAAAGCGATACATACTACCACTGACATCAACAACTAGTCTGAGGCGTTTGGGTTTCACTTGTGGGCTACCAGGCTAAAAAACAAAACAGAGCAATTAAGCTATGTCAATTTCAAATATTTCAAAGTGCTAAATTTTATAAGCAGTTAGAAGCATCATAGAAAATCCTACTTTTTTCAGATTTTATCCCCCACCGAAAAAATAAAATTGCCTACCTCTGGTTCCTTGTCTCCTCTTCTCTTATAGATGGATTTCTCTCCTGTCAATCCTTCAATTAATTTGGTCTCATCCAGCTCACCAGCAGATTGATGTTTCAACCACTGCCGTTCTTTACCTTTTGCCTGCCAAAACAATACCACATCTTGATTTTAATGTAAAAACTTATTAAGTAATGTAAACTGAAATGGCTTCATAACATATATTTACAAGCATTTACTCCATATGCATGGTATTATTCATGATAAGTAATTATATTTGATTTCAAAAAGAATGAAAAGTGAGTAACAATTATCAGTGTTATCATTTCACATTGGCCATCATACTATACTGTATAAGTGGTAATTTTACATAAGGGTTTTATTTTCATGGATTTCGCTGAATGGAGTTCCATCTCTTGAAATTAACACCTCAGCGAATATATGTAATAATGTATTGCAAGTATAGGGCAAGACTAGGCAATCGCAAAAATAACAATTGCAAAAATGTCTCTGTAACTCCAAATCGCGAAAATAACTGTACGCGAAAATTACCACTTATACAGTAGTAGGCTTTCAAAACCTTACTCATATAATTTCAATCTTACTTACATTCTAATCCTGCCGATTTCCACACCAAAAAAAACTTTCAACAAAGAAACAAACAAGTGAACAAAAATTGAAATAACGACAATGATATTACGAACCTGTAAGCTTTCCAATATCACCTTAAGAGACTTGACTTGGCGCCGTACATTGCTAGAGAATTTCTCATACATCTCAGCATCATAGTCAGACATATCTATCTCTCTTAATCTCTCCTTAAATGCCTTCTCTGCCATCTCTCTAGCTGCTGCTAGAATCTGATCAAACAAATAAAATAGATTGATAAGAAAGGTTTTATAAGCATGTTGGTAAATTATTAGTCACTCAGGATTGGGGTGATCTTGACTAAGGTTATTATACCAATTTGATGAAAAAGACCCAATAATATACCAATGGTTTTGATTTGAAATGATTTCTAATCAAAATGTGTACTTCTTTTACAAAACCTTTGATGAATTTAACATATTTTACTAAAAAATAACATAAAATAGTATGTTTTCCGCATATTTTGAGAAAATTGTGCAAAAAGCAACCTTTGGCAACTAGTTTTGTGCAAATTTTTAACCTACTGTTAAACCTAAGGGCAGAGAAGAATCTTTCTCATCTTCGCTGCTGAGAGCCTAAACATGTGATGTTTCTCAGCTGCACATCCTTGTGCGCACCTTTCCAATAAGACACCTCATCACACTATTTCATACTTATTTTGATATCATGCATATACATGTATTTGCTGCTTCCTGTAAATTAACTATAAACTTATGCATCATATTAGCTAGAATGCCTACATGTACATAAACAAACTGACATGAACATAATCAGAACATTACCTATTTCTTGATCACACACTTGGGAGACAGACTGATTTAGTGGTGCGCCCTCTATAGTCTCTTCATATGTCATTCAAGTTGGGGGACATAAAAAAGAGGGCGCTATGTCAGTTTGTATTTCATGTAAGGACTAAATTGAACAATAATAAAGATGTAGTAACTATAATATCTCAAGCTTTATTTTGAAACACCATGTCTTGATATCAGTACAAATTATTCCAACAATTTTACATTAACTTTAATGCCCCCCCCCCCCATAAAAAGGGTTAAATGAGGAGATATTTTACATCTCAAAATGTGAGCATTATAATTGGCACAACCCATCCTGATCACAGACATACTGTGCCTATGCATGCATGATGCATGTAATGTCAAAGTTTGTCATGTACATGGCTAATGCATGGGTACACTATTTAAACCCTGTAAGTGACATGCAGACATGGTGAAGTCCAGACGCTCCTTGTCTAACCCATTTGGGTTTTTGTACACTTCTGTCATCCAAAATAGCTCAGAAACCAACACCATGGACCAATTGTTTCCAAAGGATGCTGAAATAGTGGTCTTCCCTAGGAAAATATGGATGCCACACCCATACTTACCTCTGGTGGGACATTGTCTTTGTCCAGATCTGACACTTGAAAGACATCATGTCCTGCATCAAGACGGTATGGACCACCAACACCACCTAAACCAGCTGTACCCTGCCCACCTGTGATAGACACAATTGACACAAATCAAAGATCTTGACATCACACCTATAAGTACATATTTTGTATGGCTTATTTATGGAACTTATCTTGTCTCAGAATTCAAAAGCTCAACAACTTCAACATAACAAGGACTAATTTCCACAAAAAAAATTATTTTTCAATCTTACTATTTTGACAATTATTTTGTCTGATTAAGACATATTTTGTCATTAATCTTGGTTTTTAATATCCCTATGGGAAAAAACACATACTTGTTTAGCCTAGTCAGTTGACAAACTTTGTATCAAGGTATACATTGTTTGCCTACCTGTTCCTCCTGCCCACTGACTTCCCCCTACATGGGGTGTATTCTTAGGGTCAATCTTGCCATGTTTGGGAGGTGAAGTAATATCTTTATATCATCTGTAGATTGATGATTTCATAATATGTAGCCTATGCCTACCTGTTCCTCCTGCCCATTGACTTCCTCCTACATGGGGTGTATTCTTAGGGTCAATCTTGCTATGTTTGGGAGGTGAAGTAATATCGAGGGTTGACAAACAGAAGGCCTTAACTCAAAAAGTGCCTTTTTGAGAAAAATGAGTAAAAATAATATTTTGCATTGAGATGTGACCAAGTATATTGTGCTATAGATGCAATAGGAAGTTGAATTGAGTTAAGGCTTATGATTTTAAGAATCTGTGGGTATTACAGATTATTTTGGTACCAAAATCTTAAAATGGCCAAAACTGAGTTAAGGCCTTCTGTTTGTCAACCCTCGATATCTTTATATCATCTGTAGATGGATGATTTCATAATATATGTTGTCTATGCCTACCTGTTCCTCCTGCCCACTGACTTCCCCCTACATGGGGTGTATTCTTAGGGTCAATCTTGCCATGTTTGGGAGGTGAGGTAATATCTTTATATCATCTGTAGATGGATTATTTCATATTCTATTACCCCCACGACCCATTATTCAGAATCACGCTCTTTGATTGGTTAAAACGCGTCACGTGAGAGCCCTTTAATTACGATAATGTGCCGCTGTGGCCCCTGAACATGGATAAAGGAAGGCGCCGGTTCTCAGACACTGTTTATAGTCTGTTACGAAAAATTTCAAGTCTTGACAGTCATTCACGTAGATCCAATAGTAAACATTGAAATTAATCAATATTGTAAGCCTATACAATCATCATCATTGTCCAATCCATGGCCGAAGATACACCTCCTACTCCTAAGCCCACATTTGATTTAAAATTCGACATGGACGGACCAGAAGCATCGGAAAGATTTAAGAAAGTTTCAGGCGAGGAACTGGAGAAAATTGAAGAGCGAGGAATGAAAAGACAACAATGAACCAAACTACATTGGGCTGTTAAGGTTTTAAAAGGTAAAAAATTATAATAAAAAAATAGTAATAAAAAGCAAAATCATTACTAAATTAATTTTAAAGTTGAATGAATCCATGCCTTAAAAATAGTTAACTCTGGCTAGTTCTACTCCTACTGTCATGCATGCAATGCATGCATAAATGACTAGGCCCGAGCTCCATTACATTAGTGCATCGCATAAAAATTAGCCTACATATTGTTTTATTTTTGGAAGTCATGCCTATTTAAATACCGTATCATGATTGTAATTGTAAACTCAATAGCAAGGTCAAATCAAACATATCATCATCAGGACCTATATCTTATTTAACTATTACTATAAGCTTTTTAGGCCATGCTAGGCTCGACTAGGCCTGTTTAAAACTCAAGGAAAGTCACTAGGTCTGCAATAGCCAAAGTGCTAATGTACGTGTGTTTTGGTGTTACTATAAGCTTTTTAGGCCAGGCTAGGCTCGACTAGGCCTGTTTTAATAAAACTCAAGGATAGTCTTAAACTCAGTAGGTGCTAATGTGTTTTGGTGTTTTATTTTCTTCTAGATTGGATGAAACAGAGGGGACAAGGGGAGAACTTTGAGGACAGGACGTCCGCACAACTAAACTCATTGCTTCGTTCCTTCTATGCTGAAGCACGGACACGCAGTGGGAAGCCCTACAGCAAACCGGCACTGATTAGTTTACGGTCTGGCCTAAACAGGTACCTCAGGAACCCCCCATTTCATCGTCAATTTACCATCATGACGGACAAAGAGTTTACGTCCAGCAATCAGCTACTTCTAGGTCTCATCAAGAAGATGAAACGAGAAGGGTGTGACCGAGCAAACACCATCAACCTATTGTTGAAGAGGACTTGGTCAAGTTACGCCAGTCTACAGTAATGGGTTACGCATCACCTGCTGCCCTTCAAAAGAAGGTGTACTTTGATATAAGTTATCAGTTTGGCAGAAGGGGTCGCTAAGGCCTAAGGCAGCTCACTAAGAGTTCCTTTACGGTGAAGTCTGATCCCAAGGGACTAAAGTATGTAACACCTAACTTCAGAGAAGCTGAAAAGAACCATGCAAATGATGACTACCAAACTCATGCCACTATGCATGAAACACCAGAAGACACAGAAAACTGTCCTGTACGCTCTTTCATGTTTTACACAAGCAAGTTACATCCAGGTCATGATGCTCTATTCAACGCCCCAAGCCAGACATCCCCAAGCAAGGTCCATGGTACAATAATGCACCTGTAGGCTCAAAACCCTGGGCAAGATGATGTCTGACCTGTCGCAGTCTGCTGGCTTATCCAACAGATATACCAATCACTGCGTTCAGCGCAACAACATGTGTGCAACTGGACCGGGCTGGTTATGACATCGCAACAGATTATGGCCATTAAACAGGCCATAAGAATGAGGCGAGTGTCCGCAGTTACACAGCACGTATGCACCCAGAGAGGGCAAGAAATATATCGCATACCTTGTCAAGCATGTCAACAGCTTCACCTACCCTGACACCTACCCAACATGCCACGGTACCGGGAGAGCCTCAGCCTATTCAAGCCACGGGAGCCATAGGCATGCAGCGGTCAGAAGCTATGGAAATCACACCAACAGCTCATGAGCTACTGCAGCGGTCATGAGCACTGCCTCACTTCACGCAGTACCTAGTCAAGCTCCTGTCCTTTTTTCTGGATGTATTTTTCACGGAAATGTAACAGTTCACTTACCCAAATAATAATAGACACTATGACATATAGTTCCATGGACATGGTATTATTTCCTCTGTTGAAAATCGTGTTCAAATTGTTCCAGTTCCACGAATAAATTTAATTAAAAATTCCAGACATTGCATTGACTGAACTGAAGCTGATCGCTGATCAACATTCACTGTCTTGGTTTCACAGTATCGCGTGCACCGTGAAGAAATGCTGTCATTGGACAAAAGTGTTTGTGATTGTAAATACGTTTTGCATAAAACATTAATGATCCATTGTTGACCGATCCGTGACCTTTTGATGTACTCTCCAAAATGTAAACAAGGACTGTTCTTGGATCGACATATTTTGTGAGGCTGTTAAAATGCTTCAAAGTTGGCACATTAAAGCTAGTTTCGCCAAAGATTTAAAAAAATTATCTACGATATTAAAAAAGTCAGTTGAAATTTGAAATATTGAAATCTGTATTTTTGAGTGTGATACTGTATCGTTGTGTCATGATTTTTTAGCATCGTAAAAAATATCTCTCACTGAGAGTGAGAGTCTCAGCAGCGCGCGTGGCAAACATCATGACATCATGATGGTGACGTCATTGGGAATCCCTTGATTACAACAATGCTCGTTCAGGGGCCACTAAATTTGTTGACGTAAAACAAGGAAGAGTTTGCTCCTTTTCGGCTCATTTTGGACAATTTTGTGGTAATAGAATAGAAATAAAGGTGTTGCAGTATCCTTTACACCCAAATAATGTGTCCTCGGCAGTAAAAGCGTAAATAATGGGTTCGGCTGCGCCTCACCCATTATTTACGTTTTTACTGCCGAGGACACATTATTTGGGTGTAAAGGATACTGCAACACCCTTTATTTCTTAAATATGTAGCCTATGCCTACCTGTTCCTCCTGCCCATTGACTTCCTCCTACATGAGGTGTATTCTTAGGGTCAATCTTGCCATGTTTGGGAGGTGAGGTAATGTCTTTTCCAAGTTCTTTCTCTCTGGTGATCTGTAAGAAGATGTCAAAATAACAAGTCACTAGGCTACATGTACTTTGACCTATTCACCATCATTAATGAAAACTCTGGATTATGTATATAAAATATCATATCGTCATTGGGTGGGAAAAACCTTGTATGTACTTTTGGCCCTTGAACATGGATAAAGCCTTGTATGTATAGAATTTCTATTGAAGAGGTTGCTTCATCCATGTTCAAGGGCCAAAAGTACATGCAGGAAATACCTCATATTTACTTTTGGCCCTTGAAAATGGATAAAGCCTAAGTATAAGTGTAGACTTTATATTGAATGGTTTGCTTCATCCGCCTTCAAGGTCAAAAAGTACATACGAGGTTTTTCCCGCCAGTGACGGTATGAGACACAACTTCTAACAGGAGTCAATTTGGTGTGGTCCGCGAGATCTGGGAAGGAGACAGGGAAAATCAGTGCTGGGTATAATAAGTTAGTGGATTTTATCTGTGACCCGCAGAAAGATAAAATTCCTTTTATTGCTGGAAATCTACACAATGTATAATAATTAATATGACCAACACACAGCAACCACTTCTTTTTCTACTTCTCTCAGCTTCTCTTTCTGTCTGCTAGCTTCATATAATCATTAAAGTAATGCAGAATATCCTACCTGTAAAGGCCTATTGCCGTCAGCACCAAGCATTCTTTGCCATTCATCCAGGGATTTGGCAAGCTGTTTGGTACCAGTCTCCCAGACTCTGACAGTGCCAGATCGATCCACTGTTACAAGGTGTTCATCATGAGTCTTTGTCATAATAAGCTCATCAGTAGATGTAGGAGCCCATGGCATGAGTCTGGATACATTAGTTGATGGACTGCAATTATACAAGTGGATGGCATTTAGTTTGGCTGTGATATCTCACCAAGTCTTATGAGCAATAAAAAAGTAATTATCTTAACAACTACAAGAAATTGCAACTGCAAGTCAAACTTTATGCAATTTATAGAAAAAAGAAGTGCAACAAATCTGTATTTAATTTCAGCAGGATATATGTGACACGATCAAGGGAAATGAGTCGGATGTCGCTAATATTGATTTTGAGATATTGCCAAAATTAAAATTCTTTTGTTTTATATTGTTTTCAGCTATTGATAAATTGACGTAACCTCACAAAAGAAATTCGTATCAACATGGGGTTTTCAGTTTCTGAAAGCCCTAAATGTCGTCTTTAGAAACATGTGTAAAACTCATTTTCGACCAGGGCCGACATGTGACTCATTTCCCTTGATCATGTCACATATGCATATTCAGCAATTTGATAAACATGTTATACAATAATAAAACTAAAGATGTACAAGGAAAGAAAGAGTAACATTTTCACACACACTCAAGATTTTGGATGTTTAGACTTGGCTTATGCCAAGTCTCAAAATTGTTTGATTGTTATTCTTAAAAAGAAAAATGTGTTTTGACTCTTTTTTTCCTTAAAACATTGACCACAATATTGAAACTCTACCATCATTCCAAGTTAGATCGCACAAATTACTTTCAAATGCTATTGCAAATATTTTGAACAAGGATGTAAATAGCATCCCCAATTTTCTGCAGAAAGAGGAAGAGGAAACAGTGTCTCCTTACTTACCTTGGTACAGGGATGTATCTGACTTTACGATCAGCAAGATCAACAATCTCAAGACTTGAGGTAATGGTGATGGGAACTTTGTCTGCAATAGAATCAAATAGTAAAACATATACAATTATGATCCATTTGGCTTTCTCAAGACAGTAGAGTCTGCATGTGGTACACATGCAATCAAAGGTGGTGCATCTGTAGTGCTTGAGGCGGCGGTAAAGATTTCACATCACCAAATAATATCTCTTGTGGGCTCTCGTCCTGATCTGCGGTGTTTTTACATTTCGGTAAAAGTTACTCACCTATAAATTGTGCAGATTTTGGGAAAAAATTGTGCCAGATAATAAATGTAGGCTTGAATCTAAGCATCTGCCAAGATTGGGAAAGATTCTGGGCTTTTATTCAGATTTTTCATGTATTTCTCAAACCGGCTGCTTCCAGGTAAAATCACAAGTGCTTCTATTTTGAAAATTGGGTGAAAAAAGTGTATTGTATTCGTGGTCCAGTAGCTCGAAAAATTCAATGGTCACCAATATATTTAATTTAGTTTGTTTACTTGCTTGTTTGTTTGTCTGTCTGGAAAACATCACTTTGAAAAATTGAGTCGCTTCGTAAGGTAGGTAGAGCCATTTGAATAGAGGCCATTTTGTACAGAAAGTATAGGGAAATTTATTACTATTGTGCACCCTAAATGACTGCAGCCTACAGATACACCACCTTTGATTGCATGGGAATCACACACAGATGCTGCTGTCTCAAGGAAACCAAATGGACTATTTGTAATCTGTGAGGCAAATGGTGGCAATCTTTGAAATCATTTTCTGCCATTTACAGCCAGTATCCACATTCTGACAGGGGAAAGACCTAGATGAAGAGAATACAGCATCCAAAAAAGGTCTGACTTTACAGAAATTCCATCCAATTTCACATGAAAACATTTTTGGAGTAGGGTAGTTTGCTCCCCATGCCCCCTCCCCCTCTGACAATGCCCTCGTCACTGATAATCATCAGCTCGCATAGCAATAAAGTGTGCTATTATTGCAATCAATACATCCCTAGCAGACTTGGTTGCAAAAGTTAAAAGACAGATGGTTCATTTCTTGTCTTGTATGTAGCATTATAATTCACATGCATTCTCAATGTTGCTTAAAGGCAAACTTTCTTTTGGGCAAATGTCCTTTAGTAGTGATTACCTACTACCATATGTTTTACAATTAAAAATACACAGAGCAAAATTAGAATAAAGGCAAAGTTACTAAAGTAGCTTTCATCCAATGCTCTTGTGTTTCAAAAAAGGCACAAATTCCAATATCAGAAGAATAAAGACAAACTTACTTTCTGGGAAAACATCTTTTGGTACCATATTGACTGGCACACAGTTGATGATCTGACCAGCTTCTGGTAACATCACAGCATCAGATTCTTTTTCCTGGACTGGGTTGGAACTCTTCAGTAATGCAGCCAGTGGTTCACTGCCATTAGATGACTCGGCTCTTTGTGTTTGGCCAGGATGGCGTGGAATGGTGTACACCTCTACGTCAGACTGCAAAAAATATATTTATAATACAAATATCTTGATGGTGTAAAATAATGTTGACATTACAACTATGAACTTATAACTTCATGTCCGAGTCTGATTGATCCAAGACTTATGACAATGGGAAAATCATTGATTTCCCAAATTTGTGAAAGCCAATACTGACAATTATAGGTTTCGAACTCTGTATTAATTGTTGAGAGGAGGAGAGACTTAAATAGATCAATGCATGCACACTACACAATCATTAACATTCATTAGATTGGCGGCACTCCTACTGAATGCACAAAAACTTTTCTTCGCTTGAAGAAAATCATTCCAAATTATGTTTTGCCAACATTCTATTTAACCAACAATGTAACAATCTTGATACAGTTAAATCAGACAAATGAATAAGATGATGCTGGTAAGTGTGGACAGAAGTACAACATCATAGGTGGAAGAAATATACCCAAGTGGAAAAAGTTTCTTAGCATCACTGCTTACAAAAGCAACCTAGACCTTCTTTCTCTCAGATTATTTTGTGGATCCTGCCTGTGAGTACATGACCGTAGATTTGCCTCACCCGAAAAAGTATATTGCCGGTAGTATCCATGCAAGTAGGAGAGTAATGTGTATCAATGTAAACGGTATCAATTTCGTTGAAGAGTAAAGGTTATCTTTACAACTCATCAATTTTGATCGCAGATATTTCCAAGATGGACTATCAGGACATGCCATAATAGAATGGAATTGCCTTAAACCCTAACATATACATCTCTCATAAGACCATGTATGGAATATTGTGGGACCTACATACTACAGAACTTCCACAAAGTAGTGTAACATCCATGAAAGAAAGTCTGGACTGGTAACTGTTGGATGTGCGTACGGCTACAAGAGTCACCCATCAAGCTCCATCAAGATGTTTCCAAATCTCATTGGGAATCCTATTGCTGTGTTTAATAGTTCAAATACTGGCTAGGATCCATGTTTTGACTCTTTGTTTGCATTGGTGATGTCTTGAATTTGTCTTACCATGAGTTCAGGGAATCCCACTGCTATGTTTCCATAGTTGCATTGGCTAGCTATGATCCTATTAGGAGCTTGAATGTTTTGACCCAAGGCCTGAGACAACGTCTCTTTGTTCAATGCCCCTGTAGAAACATTTAACTGGTCCCAATTAACATGTTCAGAAAGGGTTCCTGTTGAGAAATATAAAAAAAAAATACTTATCATAACTTTACGTGTTCCTCTTAAATCCTTATTATATTACTTGCTATGTGTACCAATCATAAATCGCCCCAGTGATGTGGAAGTTACAATATAACAAACCTTACAATGGATTTTGAGATTTACGAACAGTCGTAAAGTTTAGTGGAACAGAGAACAACAAATTGTTTAAATTATATAAAAGAAAATAAACCTGTTCATCATATTATTTTCTTACCATCTTCTAGAAGCTCATTTATGGCACTAAGCTGAGAGACAGGTGCATCTGGTGAGGGCTTGGTCAATAAATACTTCCTGTATAAGGGAGTGGACACAAATAAAGTATTTTTTCAGGTGAAAATGTCTGATGGCCAAACCAGATTTGTTTTAGGATTTGAAAACATGTCATACTCAAAACCCGAACTAGATTTAACATGAAACTCTTTCATATAAATGACACATGGCAGTCAATGTGATGATTAAATCAATTGTTTCTTTTAACTAATTCGCGCCATGTTTATCATCAAGATATCTTTTGCATTTTATAATGTGTTTAAATAAGTTTGATAACAGCTGCTTTCTTCTAAATGACACAGTTGGAATGGACTGGCTATATAAAAGTTCTGTAACAGACATTTAATTCAGCTTAAATAAATAAGTTAAATTTGCTGGCATATTAGGTGCATGATATCCAGAGGAATGAGAGATGTCTTCAAACCAATGTGATCAGTATTAAGTTATCAGGCATAGCCAAAATTGAAATGTCAAACTACTATAAAAGTGAACATTTTGTGAAATAAAACAAGCAAATATATTCTTTTATGTATAGGTCTATGTAAGGAAACTCAAAATTGTGGATTTAAAAAGAAGTGTAATAGTTCATGAATCAGAGAATAGTGTAGCAGATTCAGAAGAGAGATGGTGCCCTTCAGTTGTGTCGGATCACATGATTATCAGGGCATTATAAACCGGTGTGTTCAATCATTCAGCGCACTTGCACTTCCTTACCCACAGCTGTAGGCTATTTTGACGTCTGGCGATGTCAAACATGAGATTTTTGTGTGGTAGATTTGGAAAAAAATAAAACACTAGAAAAAAATTGAATAACATGCAAAAAGCTGGTGATTTTATTAATGCGCATGGAGGGTTTGAGATGAACTATTAAATTAAGATGGCCTTACATGCAGTTTGGACTCTGATAAGCTTACCCTATTGAATTGCCTTCAGTGACCAGCCATGCATCTGATGCTACTAGATGTAGTGATGCTATCTCAATTGGAAGCTCCAGGGAGTAAGCGGATCCATTCAACAGGTCTATCACATCTATCTTATTTCTGTGCGATAGTAAACATAAATTAACCAGGGAAGAAATAATATTTGTGAAGTAAGCAAGCAAGCAAATAAGTAAAAAGCCACTCACTCACTTGTCTAACTACTGACTCGAAAATGGAGTAATCCATCTTTTAACCTTGCAATTATATTTCAACCATCATAATAGACAGTTAATATTATTTTATCGAGTGATCATCTCAAACAACTAAGGCACAATCTTACAAGTATACTGCAAAATAGCCCAAAACATCATGGCCTTTTCTTTTATCATAACACAAAGGCCATGAACGATAGTACTTTGTGGAAAGCAGGGCACTTTACTCCACATCTACATAGCACATAGTTTTGCTCCCACCCAGGTTTATGTTTTTCTTAATGTATATTCACGATGAGCCCGGTGATAAGTCCAATGCAGTCTGTAATTCAGACTAGCCAAGAAGATATGTTTGAATCAGCACGATTCAGTCGCAAATCTGGTAATTTTACACCTTTAAACTGATGCACCAAATATGATTTCATTAAGTCTTATATTCACATGAGGAAAGGTAGGTGAGAATTTGTTAATATATTTTTTCTGTATGCCCATCTTTTGGAAATAGACCTGGCTTCAAGACTTTGTACCGCAAATATCAGTGAAAATCAGAGTGTTTTGGGCTCACTGCAAAACAGATCAATACTTACCCTCCCTGTTGATAGAAAGCAACCCAATTCTCATGGGCAAACTCTGAACACATCTTGTATGTCTTAGTCTCGGAACTACTGAAGCGTCTCATGATCTTGTCCTTAGCAGTATCTAAAGCTGACTCAAGGTAAAGACGATTCAGTTCTGCTGTATTGGTATTATGAACCAGGACCACATTACCCTGCAAAGGTAATCATCAAAAAAGAGTTTGTAGTTGCTCTAAATGGCAACAAAAGAGCTGTATGCCAAATCTTCTTTCCTTTTGGTTTGTGTTAGTTAGTAAGAAGTCACAATCTAATATCAGTCTATGATCCACATGACTAGCAATTTCATAATCCATCTTGAATGGAAATGGAAAAGGTTTAATCTTCAGCCAGCTTTGGAATAGACAATTTTAGCCATCACACTTTATCTTTTTTCAGTGCTATCATTTCCTACTTGGTCACCCCCTTAATTTTTACTTAATTCCCAATGATCCTGCTTATATTAAATTTCATATTTCTTTACATCAATCTTACTCTTTCCTTCAAAACATTGTTTATTAAAAAGTAATTTAAGCAGTATCATTGATATTTTTCATGTATTGAAAAAAAAAAGATAAAACCCTAAACCCAATACTCACAATCTCTTCATGGATAACAATATGTCCACTCAATTCTGGTCCAAGAGCAGCTGCTTTGACACTTTTCCTAACCAAGCCAGGGAAGACATTGTACAAGTCTGAGTAGTACATCTTATCTCTTTGCTTACGTGGCATATGGTATACACCGACTGGACTACATGTTACAACATGAATGGTCTCATCATTGGGATCTGGATTAGACATAAAGAAGGCATTGATTAAATTGGAGATCATGAGCCAAATACCCAAACCACTAGGCCACAGTGCTCTAATAATATATAGCAGTGGACCACACCTTTCATAAACAATTCAAACAGAACAATAGTCATCAAAAATAGTTATCAATTTCTATAATACCAAAGTATTAATTACATATTAAAGGTGGATGACCCCATTGACAGCATCAGCCCCCACTTTACCCATATTGGGTCACCTTCCTTTAAGTGTAGCAAAATAAAATATATTGAGAAATAAAACAGAAACTTTTATTTTAATAGTATAAAGGGCACCATCCGTATTTGGGCATATCTTGGTGCTAAATCACAAAGTGACAGGGGTGCCAGATGGAATGAGTTAAGAGTATGAATTTCAAATGGCAGCCCCATTTGAATTTCATAAACCCTCTGAGAAAGATTCAACCTGAATCTTCTACAGAGTGAAGGCCAGTTTCAAATTGAGTTAACCAATGTGTTCAATCATTCTGTTTGAAATGCATACTACTTCTGTGAAAGATATTTCTAAAATCTTCCACATGGGTAGTGTGGATTTTAAATGGAATAGCCCAATCTGTCTGATGGCCTGCCTTAAAGACAATTTGGTTATCTATATCATTTGCAAACTTGCTTATATTTTAATTGCCTGCATTCTTTTTAGGGGTGGCCCACCTGTTTGGACCCATGGGCTATCAACGTTGCAAAGTTGAGACAGTTTGACAGGTTGCATACAGAGTTTTTAATAACTTCGGTTTATACTAATCATTTAATATATTTTTGTAAGAAAAGGTTTTGAGGGCTGCATTGTACATCATCAAGGGCCGTATATGTGGTCCATGTGCCACTGGGTGGTCACCTCTGACCTACATACTGATACTCACCTTGAGACACTGTGACATCAGACACCATGCCAGTTTCCTTCAATGGAATATTCCAACATGAAAGTTGTTCTGTAAAACCACTCGATCTTGCTGCTATTCTTTCTAATGGGAGTTTATCTACATATGAATATGCTGGACCCTGAAAATCAATGAAAAATAAAAGTTTAGAAAGAGTTCTTTTGACTCCCACCAAAACTGACAGTTAAGTCAACTCTGTAAAGAATTTTCAAATTGTCATGAAATTGGTGCTAAGTAATACAGAAACAACCTTCACAATGATAAAGAATTAGGACATAAAGGCCAACAGATTTCATATTATCTGGCTTTTTTATATTGGTATCTGGTTGATTACATATACCAAGGGGCAGTTTATACTTGTCTTTTTCTGATTTTTAGTTCACTTAAAATTGTTCACTTTGTATCTTACCCTATTATACTAGTTTTTCTTTACTGCAATTAGTAATGTCAACGTGTTGAGGTAGCTTTTTTCTATGCACACCTATACTATGATCAGCTCGTAATAGACAAGAATCATTCGGTTTTTGTTTTCCGCACATCAATTAAAGTCCCAAATTACACCTGCGTGAATTCACAAAAGCGGGTGTCAGTCAAGCAATACACAAAGCAGGGTGCAATTCGAGTAGGTGGTGCACCAAGCTGTTTGTACGCTATTCTATATCAATCCACAATGTTATGAGTTCCGCCGATTAAGAGCTGATCAGAGTATAACTGATGTCTTTAAACACACACACTTAATACCAAAGCTATTAGTTGAGTGAAGCTTGCATTTTTGACTTGATCTTGAAAACTCCATTATTACTGTATTCTCACCTTAACTTTAAGAGTCCTTTTTTCTACAGGACACAGCAACTTGCGACGGTTATTCCCTTTGGTATATCTCCAATGACATGATAGTTGAGGTGCAGGCAAGGCATACCTAGATGCAAATAAGCATATTAGATATCTAACTCTCTAGTCTACAAAATGTTTATACAAATAGTTTTATTACACTATGATGCCAATTTGTCCCCCCCCCCATCTATGCTCTACATTGGTGTGTAGCACTTTTCAACATACCAACAATTCAAAAACAGGTTAGAAAAGAAACAGAAGATTCAGATATTGATGCAATTATGTTGAAACTTAACTTCATTATAATGTTCTTTTATCAACTATGAGAACATTATTTTGCGATTTGGTATAGTATTTGTGAAATCCATATCAATAGTGTCCGGTAAGTAAATGGAACCATTTCTGTCATATATCTCTTAGTCAGTGAACTCTACTATCCTCATATTCAATTCTCAGACATGATATGTACTTTTGAAAGCAATACACCCCCTATAGAAGACATGACCTTAATCTCACTCACACAGGGAGTGTGTATGACCTTAATCTCACAAACACATGGAGTGAGAATTTCAAGTGGGGGTTACCTGAATGGGTTACTCCATTTGAAATTTATATACCCACTGTGCAGGAGATTAAGGTCATGTCTTCCAATGGGGTGTGTATAGATTTGAACTATTTGAAAAAATTTAACCAATCACATTAGGTAATGTTGTTACTAAGTAGCCATAACCATAGACAAGATGCCTGGCATATACACCTGTGTCTGAGAATTACATATAGCAACAATGGTATATAATTTGGATATCAACATTTCTTGCAGCTATGTAAAGAAACTTATTATTGGACACCAAACTTAATTCTTAAGTATTCATTTTGAAACAAATTTGGGGGGAAATTGTCTATTTTGGCAATTTTAAACAAAGGTGTACTTGTTGAAATTGGTCAGAAGCTGTTTTTCTTCAATCTGTATTTTCTAAAATTACAAACTTTGCACATGTTATGCTTTCTTTTTAATTATATATTTTTAAATATTTACTTTAAAAAAAATTATTATAAAGCTTTCACTTTTTATTATATTTTAATTGATATTTAATTGAGTTTGTGAAATAAAGAAACACATATCAATACTCATTTCCTTTTGATATTTAATTGAGTTTGTGAAATAAAGAAACACCTTTAACAATACTCATTTCCTTTCAAGGGAATTAAATGAGCAGTGTAATGTTAAGTATCTGATTGAGCTACAAAAAAATTGCTAAATTGAAACTGAATTTTAAGATTCTGGTTTAATTATGACAAAAGAAATGTATAAATCCCTTGATAATTACTTGAATTACGAGCAAAAACACAGAGTCCACTTACTTTTAGGATGTCTTTACACATGATTTCTCTTGAATTAGTGAACAAGGAATTGCCTGTATGCCGGCCTCTTTCACTCACCTATCGCGCTGAATCAGTGTTGAATATTAATATGCTACCCTCTGGCCATACACCAATGAGCCACTGTTCGCCGATTCAAGAGAATTCATGCACAGAGACCAATCCACACAGATTTGGCAGTCTGCCAGACTCATAAAAATATTATCATTTAAGTGTAATTCCTGTTTTTGGTTGTTGTTGTTGAAATGGGAGTAACCTTTGATTTCACAAACTCCAGGAAATACTGAACATCCTAACATATTGATAAATTACCAATTCATGAAAGTGAACCAATAATAAAAGAATTCAAGCAAAATTGTTTTTCTTTGGCGTACAATTTCAAGTTGCTGACATATAATAAAAACACACAAACACAGTTTACCAGAAAATATTCTTTTATTATCAATTTCTCTTTCATAAATTAGTACAGAACTTAGTTGCTCTTTAAACATGTTAGAGACATAAGTTGTATCTTAAATCAATTTTAAATGATATACATCAATATGATTTATGTGTTCCCTATATCATAATAAGGTGTGCATGGTAAAGACGTAACATTTTACATACTGTAAAAGTGGACATTTTCCTGCTACATTTATTTTTGCTCGTTTCAGGTTTCAAGCAATGACATAAAAAAACTCGCGAAAATGTTCATTTATGCAAAGGTCTATGTAGAAAAACTCAAAATCGTGAAATTGACAAAAATGACCACTTTACAGTTGTTGTCTCACATATTACGATGACATGGAATAGTCATAACCCTTATTAGATAGTTTGATTGAACACTTTCAAATAATTTAAATTACAGAAGTCACTTTATGGCATTAATGACTCATTCAGTGATCCCAGTACAAGTGTCAAAAATTAAAAAAATTTTAAAATTGCTTAAAAGTAAAGAATACGTCATTCAAATTGTCATTTTGTACTTTTGAAATTAAAAATTTGGCAAAAAAACAAAGAAAACAGCAGTATTGACGAAGTTGAAGCCCATTCAAATATATGTAGCTAATATATATACTGACAGTATATAAATTGTACATGTAAATGCCTTATTTTGTTTGAAATACATGGCTTTCGGCTGAACCACTGGCAGGTTATGTTAGCACATCTATGACAATGACAAAGGTACTCAAATCTGAATTTTGATGTTTTTTACGATCGTCCGGATGAGCAAATCAATGAATGGGCCATTAATAGCAGGGTCACTTTTTCTATGGGACAATTATTGCTGTTACAAAGAACTCTTTATCATATTGAGGAATTTGTCAGCCTCACAAGTTATAGCTATGAAACATCTCAGTTTTTAACTTCTTTTAATGAAGACAGAATTTCCCAAGATAAGCATTTTCCCTGACTGACCAATACTATCACAGAATAGTGTTTAAAGGCACACAACCCATCTTTTTCTGACCTTGCCACCAAGGAACAATCAAATGTCATGTCATTACATAATCAATTTTATGGAGGTACAGTGAGTAGCTGACAGTAAATAAATATTTAGTAGATAAAGTTCACATGAGATTTTTAAATGTTACTGCACTGACAATTAGTATCATTTGCTTAGTGACAATTAGTATTAAATGCTTAGTATGTGAATATTTAAATATGAATGCTGGTTTATTATTACTATCGTTATCATTATAATTATCATTATTATTATCACTTAATTTATTTCTGGGAAGTAGATTGAGTTCACATGCTCATAAACTAATAAATGCAGGACTAACAGCCAAAAGGGGGATACCAGATCCAGCTATTAAAGCCATAATGTACGATCTTATAATATGAAATTGGTTAATTTTTTTCAAACCTGACTTGTTTGCATATTTGTAATGTTTACACATGTCCCAACTTGCACCTAAATGGAATCGGCCAAATTTGTTGTCTTTGTAGGTCAACAGAGCAAAGTTCGACATATTATCATAAAGAGACAAAAATTATGATAATATGTCCTCCCATAGAACTGTATATTAAATGGCCAAAATAACCAGTGGGGTTTCTTTCATTTTACCTTGTTATTTTAACTCAAAATGGACAGCAACCCTTCCCGGCAGTTATTACTAATATCATTTCAACATTTTGAATAAAGAATAAAAACGGAAATCGTACATTAAGGCTTTAAATAGAGTATCAAAATCACAACAAAATCCCCTGTGGAATATCTAGCAATTGGGAAACTTCCATTAGAAATACTCACTCCAGTTATGGAAGACATAGGTAAAGCCATACACAGTGGCAGTATGGGTTTCAAGATTATTAGCCAAAACCAGTTCCATTTGATAGACACACTCCCTCTGTGGAAGACTTTTCTTCAATCTTCCACATGGGTATATCAGATTTCAATAAGAATAGCCCAATAGAAGTGGACTGACTTGTCTTCATGGGTTATGTAAACATGTGACAGATGTGAGAGCAATCAGTGGATGGAATTCAGAGATAGTTGAACTCTATTGCTAGACAAGTCTGAGGTTGTTTGGACATGTGGTTGGAAGTATAATGTATTGACTGTGTAAGAGGAAAGGCTATCTTACTTGAATGTGATATCTGTATCTTAGTTAACATTGTGAAAGCATATAAATTCAACCAAGAACCTCCCATGGATAATCATATATGCATAACTTCTCAGATTTCAAACATATTGAAACTGCTATCAAATGTAATCAACTGTTGTTGAATAATCATATTGTAACTTAAGTCTCAATGAAGTTTTTAGGAATAGAAAGACAAAGGCTCAGTACAGTTCAACTTTTTGTGTGTATTTTGTTGATGTGACAATTATGCTTTTTTCCGCTGTGTCAAATAATTGCCACAACATCAAATTTGGGGAGAAGTACAAATCCCTAAACATTAGCTAATCTAATCTTTTGAGTGGAAATTCACAGAACAGAAAATTGTAGCAAATAATGAGAAAACAAAGTGTTGTTACAAGGAAAAAACACATACATTGTACATACAAAACGTCAAAACTATATACTGGCCATATAACTAGGAAAACGCCTTTCCAATATTACGCTTACTCTTTAGCCAGGTTGACATTGGCAGGATTAGCTCCTAGAGGAATGCCATGTTTGTGTAATGTCTCCACCAGCTGTTCTCTCATCTCCTTGTTGTAGGCATCAAAGTCAAAGACATTGTTTACTACAGTTGCCAGCCCTTCATTTGGGTAATTCTGAATCAAACACATACAATAAACATATGTATTTAATAAACATGACTAAACCAAGATGGCATTATTTGTTGTTGATTTGTGAAAATGAAGTCTAAAAAAAAGTGTCACAAAGGTGAACCAATTTAAATGACAGTAAAATCTTCAAACTGTATTATTAGCATGAAAGTTCATCTGCATTGGTAATCTATATAGAGAGGGATTTCAACTCTTGATCTCAATACAAAAATATTTACATCCGTAATTATTAGTTGTTACTACTACAGCCTTCATCAGCAGAATAACCTGATCAAGCATTTTTGAAGTGTGACGTAATGATTGGGTCATACAACGGTGCAAGTTACCAAAAATCTATGACCCAATCAAGTTACCAAAGGTCAATGACTGACAATCTCAGATTCCCACCAGTGGCATAACCAGGGTGGTAAAGGCAGCAGCTGCTTCCCCCACCCTCCTGTGAGAAGTCTTGCCCCCTCCCAGGGATGCTGGCTGCCCTGATATGTAAGATTTTCATACTTTTTGCCCCCCTTAAAATTTGGCTTGCCCATCCACCTTTTGCCCACCTTCTGAAAAAGTGCTGGCTACGCCATTGATTCCCACAGCATTACACAAGGGATTATGTGAAGTCTGGAAACCACTTTTCATTGTTTCCATCTTACCTCTAAATGCTTCACCATATTCACTACTTCTCTAGTTGAGTATGGGTATGCAATCATGCCTTGATCAGCCATGTTCCTTAATTCACTGAATGCCAATACTAGTTTACGCAGCATACTTTCTGGTACATTAGGTCCATATCGGGATAACATCTGCATCTCAGATTCTATATTAGGGTTATCAACTGCATGGCAGCTAAATATATCACCTGCAATGAACAAATTCAAAATCAAACATATGACAACATTTGACAATGATGTGCAATTTTGTAATGCCAAAGCATCACAGGCATAAGCTCCCTGCATGTCAAAGAAGACATTTTCATGTTTGTTGACCATAAATTGGTTTCACAGAGAGATTCAACACCTGCTTCACAAGTTATGACACATCACAAAGTCCATATCACAAACAAAGGTTTGTTTGTTTGTTTATGTGTGTATTTCTTCTTGTACCCAAGCCATTCCATCAGCAGATAATACAAGTAAGTTTCTGTTCTTCCTTGAGGCCCAAGGTTTTGTATTTTATATACATCATAAGTAACGGTTTTGGTTTAATACAAGGAACTCATTTCAAATCACAATGATTGACAGGTTACACAAAATGCAATGCTCTAAGAACTTTGTGAAATGTCTCTTTGCCCTCACAAAGCCAAGAACACTATAAGCTGCTAAGATTGGATGAGGTGCAACCTTTCATTCAAATTTACCTTTTCACTTGGAAGTGTAATTTTGATATCAAATTAAACCTGGAATTATAATAGTTAAGCTAATTTATGAAAAACAAAGCACAAATAAACAAGTTACTGGGTTTGCAGGAAAGTCACATTACTTTTTTAAAATCCAAACTAGGATGGCTACAAAGCAAAGCAAATCTACATTAATGTAGACGTCCATACACTCTCTATGGAAAACATGATCTTAATCTCACACACAGGGTGGCATAGATTTTAAGAGTAACCCATTCCCAATTTAATGCTATTCTTACCTAGTGCACCAAAGAAATCATTTCCTAAGAATGGGAAACCTGGTCTGTTGGCTAACACTATCATACGGAAGTCAGGATGGGTCACTAGAACGTGATCAGTAGATGTCAATCCTGGACGTCCTAAGATCAATAACAAATAAACACAATAAATAACATTAACAAAAGTAAGAATGGGATACCTGGTTCATTGGCTGGCACTATCTTGACAAATTCAGGAAGGGTCCTCAGTAATGATCAGTAGATCAAACCTGATCACACTAGAACCAACACAATATGAACATCAATGTTACTCTCATTGCAGTTTCTTTCATTTATTTTTTACTTATGATCTAGCATACTAATATTGACTGCTATGAGGGGCATGGTTAAGATTATAGGCCCAAGGTGATCTCAAAACCATGCTATGACCCGATTGTTTTATATACCGAATGGATGTATGTGGATGTTGCGATTGCACAGTTTGATCAGGACACACATGACCGGTCAATAGTTCATTTTAAGGGCATATAGCTAATTCAATGACTGCGCTTTCAACTAATCAGATGACAAGAATCTATATATGAGGTATATAACATGAACTGCAGCCGTTCCTTAAAGCTGACATTTGTAAATTTGCACCAAAATGTAATAATGTATTTATTTGAAACCTCTTCTCTATGGTCTCTGTCACAATTAAATATTCAGCAATTTTGGAATGCATACCATACCATTCAACAAGTGTTCATGCCATTCCCTTACACAGCATCTATCACCAAACACAAACCAAACTGGTGTTGTCACTGCCCAATTGGGTGGATTAAAGCCACTTAAAAATCGATGTTATGTTGTAATGTATTGTGTTGTAAACTTTCATCATTCTATTGTCTACGTGTAACACAGGTGCTTAAAATCCCCGCCAATGACGCATCATTTCATATTTTAGATGGGATATACCCGACAGGGACCCAGCTATGGCTGCCATTGAGGTGTAGGAATGCGGAAATGAGATTCATTTATAGACTCACCTGAGACAATTTTCCTGCCATCAGCCAGTATCATCTCACCACTTTCAACCAGTGATTTGAGTATACATGTCACATTAGTAGGTGCTTTATCAGCCTCATCTACCACTAACACATGACCATACTTGACAGCTTTCACCTGTTAAAATCAAAAGTACATTCACTTTATAATAATAATAAAAAAATCCATTTAAATAAAAGTTATTTTTCCATACAAGTTACCTCACTATTAAGAATGATGCAGCCATCCATCACACTGCAAATTAACGGAGTATTTTGAAAATATCTAAATGCTAGCAGTATTTCTTGAGCAACGACAGGCAGGGAATACAAACCAAACTTTTCCTTAGGACATGACTGGACTGGACTGGCACCAGAAATGAAACTCTATTTGGCATAGATTTACAGTCTGGTCCAGTCCAGGTAGTCTAGTTATGGGTCAGATTAGGTCAGGTTTGGTGGTGTTAGGTTTTCTGCTCTTGGGAATTTATTCTTGATCAAAAAAACCAAAAAACTTCACTATAAATCTACCAATAAAACATTAATAATTTAAGTAATTTAATAAGTAAGTGACAAACACTTGAAACTCATTAAATCTTTTACAGAGGTAATTACATATCTTAAAGAGAGCTTTAAAATGGGCTTCAGGTCTTGTCAATTAGGCAAATTATCTTGTAAGAAATAATTATTATAATGACAGCACAGTCTATGAAGTATCAGGGACATGAGATTGAAAATGAATAACACTGAGCCAGTCCAAGTTTAGAAATTTTATGTTGGGTTATTTTTGCAATCAGAACCAAAAATAAAATGCTGACTGTACCAGGGCATTAAGATTTTAACTCTGCAAGAAGTTCCTGGAACTTACCAAAGGAGAGTCCTCATATACGATGACACCATCCCGCACACTTGGTTGAAGTGTCAAAGTTTGTACTGTGGTATCTCTGTATGATTAAAAATTAAGAGTGTTAAAACTATGATTCATTTTTTACCTTGTATAATGGTAATAATTTGAAGGTGCAACTTATACACAATGATGCAACATTTATACATGGCATCCCAGAAAAAAGACCCCCAATGAATGTGGCAATATTTTATAGTGTGTTTTCAACAAATCATTCTCTGTTTACCGCCGTCAAAGCCACATCTTCGAGCTATCATTTGATAAAATAAAAACCATCTTGGAGGTAAAATGGTTACAGGAGCAAGTGTGTAAATTTCTGTTGACTTCTCTCACCATACTGGTTGATTACACATACACAATTCATCACCAAATTTTGAGATTTTGGAGCCTTAAATGCTTTGGTCTGCAGTTCAATTAGTCTAATTTTTCTCAAAAATCAAACCCTTTTTGTAAAAAGTAAGACATGTGTCTTGAGGGAAATTTTCTCATGATTTCAAAAATCATATTAATAATTTGGCAGGTTGTACGGTTCACAAGTTATACATGTATGGTAAAATGTTCTCAATAACTCAAAAACTAATAGACCCATCCGACTTTGAATGCTATTTTTGAAATCCTCAGAAACTTTCACATTAAATCACTATATCACTTTTTACAAAATGTTCCGACTTTTGATAAAAATAGAAATATTGATCCACGGATGGGACATATATAGCCTGTGTTTATTGGTCCTGCAACCATATTTACATTCAAGATCATATCTTTAAACAGTTTATCAAATAAACTCCAGTTTTTAGCCACGATAGCTAAAAGATGTGATCTTATATACCACCAATACATATGTGTACCCACAGTACAAAATATTGGACAAGACATAGTTGAGTCCAATATTTTAAAACTCATAGCGAGACCAATGAATAAATATTGGGCGTAAAGCATCCAATTTTATCATTATTATGTTTTGGATCCAATATTTTCACACACTTGGATTCATCAAAACATAATAATGGTTGCAATAGGATTAGTTAAACCTATTCACCTGAGAGCATTTAATCAAAATTTGAGCTAAAACTGTCAGATACACACAGCCACAGATACATACAGCCAGAAAAGTGATTATATATATAATCGCCTTCTTTCAGGCAAGACAAAAAAAGGAGACAAAGAACAGCCCACGCAGACTATAAATGCCGTGGTGCAAACACAGATAAACCCTGCTATAAATGTGTGTGGGGTATGTTAGTAGAATGCCTGGTTGTATATTAATACAAGAACTACCTACCGATGGAGCTGCAGATATTGTCTTGGTTTGTTAAGTAGATGAAGGAATCTATCAGCAAGTTTATTTTTACCAACACCCTGGTTGCCTATTAATAGTAGGTGCTCACCAAGAGCAAAATCTTTCAACATGTCCTCCATTATTGCTAAATGCTGAAACAGGAAGGAACAATAAATATAAATGGTTTTAGTTATTTAAAAATTTCCTCAACACTTCCTACACACAACTTACATTTAAAAAAAAACATTACAAAGTATAAATATCTCAAAAAACCTACATTCCTCAAAAGAAACAACTTCTGGACTACACAATGGCATAACAATGTTCTTCGGCTGATATGAACAGAAAATTACTAGTTTAATGATGAGGTATGGGAAAAAAGTTACCACATTCCTGAAAAAATATAACATAGAAACAAGACATTTTGGCCATTTCCAAACTACCAAATGTCTTCAAACCTTTACATTTTGTTTACAAGAAATCAGTTACAATTGAAAGTTAGCTTTCTAATCTAAGAGTTCTCATTTGACAAATTACCTGGTACATGGATAAGCTTTCTCACCTGAGCATTCTCATAAAACAATGTATCTGGTACCATCATACCATTCTCTGGGTTATACACAGGCATAGTAGTGTGACCAATCCGCAACATACCATCTTTAACTTTACCTGAGAGATATCAAAAACAGATGGTGCATAAGCTTACTATTAAACAATTTTGTGCAATGTATTTACACCTAGTTCAGCACTAGTTGACTTAAGTTATACTTTGATTACATGTCAAATTTGAGCTAAGTTTTGGGTATAAATACACCATCGACTATTTGAACAAATGATATCACACTTATCCCAGACATCCTATGCCAGTTGATCAAAATGCATAAGTAGTGAATTATTTAACATTCCATTTCTGCAAACATTTTAATGTTAATTGAAATGATTTCATTACAAATTAGGGTTTATATAGGTCAAAATAATTTTGGAGACACTGTCTTAGAAAGATGTGATGATGGCACAATTAAAGCTCAGTTTGCATTGTGACTTCCTGTAGACTTAAGTTTGTTTGGCTTATTTTACATGAAAAAAAATAAGATTCATAACATCTGTGTATTAATACAGAATGGTGTGCACACAGAAGGGCCCAGCACTTATGCGAGTTGCACATTGCGTAATGAATGACTCATGCATCCTTATGTGCAGTAACAAAAACAAATAAATTTTGCTTATTATAAACTGAACAAACTTAATAAGAGAACAAAAAACATCACGCAGAAGATGGAATTAGCAAATGTCAAATAACCAGGAACAGAGTATAATTAGTATTGCCTTACATGTGAGAGCTTCTTCAATGTCTACATCATCCTCTGATGGTGCCACCTTTGAATGGATATTATTGTCAGTCAGGACAGTATCCAATGCTTGATGGGCAAGCTGCGGTAAAAACCTGTGATATTAAATCAAGCATATATTTATACGAGTGGATATATATTTGTAAAACTAATACAATATTTTATAAAGCACTTTATCATATTATTAAACACACTTCCCAAAAGCAAATTCATCATACAAGCTGAGTTTAAGCCATTTTTTAATACTTCCGTTGTCAGTGATGTGTGTCCAGCATACAGGAACTATTCCCTGCCTGACATTCTGGAGTTTTAAGCAAGACAAATTGTATCAATACAAATTACCTGCCAAACAACAAGGTTCACAACCATTGCCTGTCAGGCTGATATTTATGTGCACATACCTCGATAAACAGGCCTTGTTTATGGCTTCATGTAAGCTCTCATCCGGATACTTGGACATACGGTGAACTATTCTCAGCAGGTTTCTTGTGGACAGAGAACTAGATAAATTATGCAGCTGAAAAACAAACAAAAAAACATGCATTGACTTTAAACTTACCCTTTAACATGTTTAATGTATTAAATAAATCCTCAAAGCTCATACGCATCATTTATCATCATTTTAACAAGATATGGTTTAAATTTAATGTTCTCACATTCTCCATTGAAAGCCTTGTATATCCATCAACATTGATTGACAGTGATGCCTAACTTGCCACACAGATAACAACTGAGAGATTTTGGATTTCAATTTTCAGGCAAGTATAAAACTGTCAATAGTCCATCCGGATTAGCTCCGACTTCTGCATGAAAAGAACTACAGTTCTGCATTTATACTGCCCCTTGTCTACAAAGTAACATAGTGGGCTGCCAATGCCCAATAATATGTGACACGTTCAAGGGAAATGAGTCGGATGTCGCTAATATCGATTTTGAGATATTGGCAAAGAAAGTGTTGAAATTGTTTTCAGCAATTAATAAATTGACGTAACTTTGCAACAAAAAGTCATATCAACATGAGGTTTTCCGTTTCGGAAAGCTCTAAATGCCCTCTTTAGAAACATATGCAAGACTCATTTTCGACCAGGGTCGACATGTGACTCATTCCCCTTGATCACGTCACATATATGCATAGATTGCCCCTCATCTACTTAAAAGATGGTGGTTCTGAAAAGAGTTGCTTTTAGAATGTACCGCTTTAGTACTTACCGTAGGATCAGAGGAATTACGAAGAAGATGAGTGAATTTAAGAAGTGGTTCTAGACTTTCTTCAGTGGCTTCAGGAACCTGAAATAAATTAAGAGCTTGGCCAATGAAAAGAGTTGATATCATTACAATATCTCAGGCATAAATCAAGAATACCCACACGCCCTGTATTTTAGGGTTAAAGTAAAGGCCTAGGATACTGCTCAGTTTAAGGGGATAGCTTAGGCTTGTGAAGGAAATCCATCCCATCTTTGCATGGGATGATCTCATGCAAAAGATGGAGTATGGTCAGTAGCCGATGTTTCATTCCATATTTGTACTATTAGAATTATATGCTATATGTCTGTAAAGATGGAGTAAGGATCAGGGTTGGCCGATCAAGGTTGTGATTTTACTGTCTTTTGTACTATGATATTGTGCCAAAATCTCATAAATCTCATAAATAGCCAGAATTGTTATGGGAAAATTGCATGGGAGCTTGCTAGCAAGCTCTCGTCTGGCTCCAGTGCACATATGGTGACAAGTTCCTGGTTTACTATATTTTTAACTAGCAAGCCAATAGGCAAACATGGGGTAACACAGATGGGATAACATGGGATCATCCCATACAAAGATGGGAGGGATTTCATTCATACACTTAGGCTTAGCATTTGTGTTAGGGTTAGTTTTATGGTGCTGAGAGTTTTTAATTGTTATTCCAGAAATATTATAAGGACTACTTACCATGCCTTGCAGAACCTGTAGTTCCTCCGCATAAGAAAGTGGTTTTATATGATGAAATAGAAACAAAGTGAGAAGCTCTGAGTTCAGCCATTGTTGAGTACTACTACCTATGACTGGTGGTTCAGCTAAGGCAATCATCCTAAATGATGGATGAATGGCATGTATTGATCTGAAAAGAAATAGCAAGCAATGAATTAAGCCAAAAATCAGACCTCCCAATCAAAAATCCTGAAATGGTAGAAAAAATAAAAGATAGGTACAAAGAAGTAATAGTCTGCAAAATTGTGGCCCAGTGTATGTAAATGAGACTGATGTTGGGTGATTAGATAATTGAGATGTTTGAATCACACCAATATCTTTATCATAGATTACAAGACGTAAAATGACCCCTCAAACATAATTGTAGTGTTTATTAGTTTACAGAATTATGGCAGTCAACAGCACATTATTGTGACTATGAAATACATAATAAGAAGAATCTAGCAGGTCAAGTTACACTCTTGTTTATGCCCGCTGTGTCAAAGTTTTGTTTTAAGTCAAAAATAAGTTTCACCATGTCGAATAGGAAATAAGGTTCAGAACGTCAAATCTAACCCTGTCTAACCTTGTTTAATATTTGTCAAAGTGAACCTAAATTTGATAATAGTGAACTTTTGGCATAGCGACTAGACACCACACAAATATACCATATATACACCAAATATAGCCCATATGAACAGGGTGTGTTACACTTCAGATCTTTGCATTTTTCAATTGTTTTGATCCAAAAAAAAGCATCCTTCATGCAACAAGATTATTTATGCAAGTGATAAATGACACAAATTTCACTAAAACTAAATTCATTATTGATGAGATTCATCAGGATCGTTCAAAAGTCAATTAATCAAATGAGATTCTGGTTACAGATCCAAAACATTGAAGTACTCACTCGAAATATTTCAGTTCCAATCAGGAACCTTGCATGCTTGTTCACGCTACATCCCAAATCTCCCATACAAATTCAGTTAAATTCAGTTAAATGATCAGTTAAATTATTCTTAACATAAGGTTCCTGTACATATTCAACTAGTATTATGTCAAAGTTTTGCTTACCGGTTTGCCATTTCTTCATTGTTCATCCCTGTTTCTTCCTTTATTGCTTCATATTTGTCTTGTCTCAAAAGCCTGGTACCATCAAAAAGAGTCACTTCTCTGTCATGAACCAATCTGTAAAAAATAATTATGACTATAGTATTACAACAATTTATAGAATTTATTATTACAATTACAATTTATTCAATAATACATTGTAAGATGGTTCATTTCAAATTATCCTAAAATTAAAATCATCATCAGGGTTCCCACTGCTATCAATTAAAGAAAAATTCAAGCCTTTCAATGACCTTTTCACAAAATTAAATATGACTTCCACTACCCTTGTCAAGCCGACATAATGGGCAGGGCCCTGAGGCTCGTTTGCATTCCTTCATTATTTTTGTGTGAAAATGCATTTCACATCTTTTCCATGGCATTTTATCATTCAATTTCTAGAATTTCTATTACCAAAATCCGGCACAATTCAATGACTTTTCTATGATTTTTGCCAATTGTGCCTTCTTTGTAATTATTATATTACTAACAAACATTGCATTTCATTGCACTTGTTCACCTGTGTAGCACAGCTAGAGTACTGGGATTCACTCGGTGTAGTCCATCAAGTAGTGCTATACCGCCCTCTATTGCTGCTGTAATGAGAGGTGACATACGCCACATAGTGTCCCCATTTGGTAAGGTTGCGCGCTGCTGTAGTAGATCACGTGAAGTCATGTCCTATGATTTAAGGAAAGGAGACTTGTGATTGAATAAATGCTACCAGAAACTCTGCTTATTCTTTTGCAGATCATAAAAGCAACACTAAGAAGGCATGCAATAGTTTCAAAGACCCCCTTAAATGTTTTTGCTGTTACAGTAAAAATAAATTTTAAAAAAGTTCATTTGGCAAAACATGTGTATACTTCACATTGCTGAAGTTCTTGAAACAAGAATATTTAACATATATCTTTGCCATAAATGATATGAAGACCTTAGATGTATTCATATGACTTGTGAAATTAAGACATTGTCATGTTCATTTCATAGTTATAAATATCCATTTATCACAACCATCCATATGCAGCCCATGATATGCCTCATGCAAGGCACCAAAAATCGACAGCAACAATGGCAAAAGCAGCTTTGATGCTGCCCTCATCTATCAGTAGATATGGTGCTATATCATAAGCTGAGATTTGACACTTTGACAAAACAAAGACAATAATATAAAAGGTAGAATGAGATTGACAAGCATGATGGTCAAACCTACACACCAAACACTTGCTAATCAACATTTAAATATCTGGCCTGCTTTTTGAGTATTACCTGATATAACATAACTGGTTCAATGCTGTAACCCAGGCTGTTGGCAAACTGTTTAGCAAGGATACTCTTACCACATCCCTGCAATTAAAAGCAAAATGACATATCATTAATCACCCTGTCTCATTGTTGCTCTCTGTCTGTCCGTCTGTCGGGGTGTCTGCCTGTCTGTGTGTGCATGTCAGTCCCCCTCTTTTCCATTTTGTTTCTCTTATCTCCCCTTTCTTTTCCCCCTCTCTTTTACTTCCCCTCTCTCATTATCTCTGCCTCTTCCCCTTTCCCTTGTTCATTCTCTAGTACTGCTCCTATCACTCCCACCCTCTCTTCCTCCATCTTTCACTTTGTCTTCCTCTCTAGGGTTCATTAATTCCATCCCTCTTTTTTCTCCCTCCCTCTCTCTTCCTCTTTTCTCCCTTTCTCAACCTCCCTCCCTCCCTTCCCTCAATGTCTTATTGTATCTTCATCTCTTAATCGCAAACCCTTTCTCTTTCCACATTTGATTAGTCCACCTCCTACTTTTCAATTTCCAAAACATTTGATAAACAAGTAATTTACCTTTGGTCCAATAAGGCAGAAATCTTGGACCATATGAGTAAGCATCATGTCAGCTAGGAGTCCTTCATGTGATGATGTAATGATGAAGTGATGATGTGGATCCTTACTCCTCATGTCCTGGGTCCCAGCAGGCACCTATAAGATGAACATACGCTCTGTCAATGTCTGGCTGTAACTGATCTTTATAATCCAATTTGATCAAATTGGGTACTCTTAGTGCAAGTTAAAATACAAACACCTTGCTGCTGAAGTAAGCTTAACCCTAACACCCTAGGGGTAGTTTACTTAGAGTTAGCCTATGTGTTGCTCACCCCTACCTAGTCCAGGAGAGGCATATATATTGAAGCATTTTGTAGCTTTAAGTAAGTTGGGTTTGTGAACATGACTGGGAATGGGACTTGCCTCTCATGCATTAGCAACAACAAAAAGACAAATGATGCACAAGCTGCAGGTGTTGTGTAGAGTGGCTGTAGCAATTATCATGGTCCATCGGGTCATTAAATGTCATTGGTACCGACAGTCCATATTAACAACATTGGTCAAAATCTGTGATGTGCTTCTTCCATTTGGCCTATTTCAGTCCAACATTAACCTAATTAACTTTAATATTGCATAAACACTTTCGAAAAATTTTGATGTACCTTAATTATGTAATGAAATCTGCATGTGATGTTGCTGATTCAGAATTCTACAAATATAATTCACAAAGCAGTAAAATACTATTGTAGATCTGGTTTATTATTACCTGTAATTCCACCTGTCTTCCTTTGCTATTGACAGTAGCCTTGGCTTGGTATACATCATTATGATTGGCTGGTGCAATTCCTGTAATACGCTCATGGTGCACATTACCGTAAGGATCTTCTAAAAGCTCAAATTTCTAGAAAAAGAATGTCATTACTTGTTATGACTGTTTACATGCAAGTCTAATTAATGTTGATTCCTTGGTTCCTGTTTCCAACCTGCATCAATTGGTCTTTTTAGATAACATTTTCATTCTATTTCAGTAATCAACTTCTGGTGAATAAAAATGTACCATATGTGATGAGATCAAGCATAATCAGTCTGAAGTAGGCCCAGGTAAATTTTGAGATTCTTACATTTTCATTTTCAGCATATCCAAAGCTCCACATTTGTGAAAACCCCATGTCAATATGACCTTTGGTTACAAAGTTACAACAATTTGTACACTGGTACATTAAAAAGAAAGAGAAAATGTGAAAGGAGAATGTTTTTTTAACCCCTACACACATTATTTGGCCCATATCTCAAAACTAGGAATGCCGAGTTCTGACTGATTTTGCTTGATCGCATCACATATTTGTTCATAAGAGTGCCACACATATCCTTCTGATGATTTCATAGAGTTTCATATCAGTGAGGGCACATCACCTGCATAATACTAAAATTTTAAGAGTTCCATCAACATGCTTCTTGTACTTCTACAAAAGGAGCCATGGTTCCAACCAAATTTTATTGAAGGTTTTCTGTCAAACTCTTGTCATATCTAAAAGTAAGTAATATTTATCATGCATGAATCTAGGGTCTGACTTCATCATTGATGTATGAAATCAAGCAAAATAATGAATAATGAATGGAGAATAGTCACCTCCTTTCTGATCGATAAGTGTTAACCAGAAAGGAATTAACTTTCATTGGTCTATCGGGCAAAAAAAAAAAAAGGGTTCCCCCACACATTAAATCTTAAAACTCCATGCCTTTTACTGACTCATAAAATTGTAAGCTAAGTAACAGATATATGACAACATACTTGATTATCAACTTCTGGCCACCCTCTTACTTTTCTCTCTCCTTCTACTTATTTTTACCAATTTCGCATCCTCATTTTCTCTTTTTCATTTAATGATTTAGCTGTTGTTAACTCTCTCCTTTTCATGAGTGACCACAGATATCAACATATTATTCATGATCATTACAAAGTTTCATCATGAATTTTACCTTGAGAGCATCTTCTACTGTTGTTTTGCCTTCTTTACCAAGGAATACTGAATACGGGTAAAGCTGATACAATAACTTCTGTACAGAAGTGCCTGGTACTGCATCCTATAAGCAAACAAATTGTCATTATTACCATACATGTCAGAAATTAATGCAGCACTTCTCATACATTTAGCATTTGAGTTCCCTTTTGAGGCAATTTCTTCCCTGTCATGCTGCCTCTGCGTTTCATCTATTAGTTTTTCTCTTCCAGCTGTAATCCTTCATTGCTTTAGTAATCAACTTTTATTTAACTAGTCTAGTTACTTCCTCTAACTCACTCACTTACTCATGCAGCACACACTTGCTCACTCACTCACTGACCTCTCCCATCATGCACTTACTTACTCATTCAGTCAATCATTCACACAGATACAATTAATTAATCAATCAATCAATCACTTTCCCAATCAAACTCTCATCCCCTCACTAGATCAATCACAATCAAATACCTGCTCATGACACTGATCAATCATGATCAATAACATAATCAATTAAGCAACCAATAATTCAACCACTCATAAAATTGATCGATCAATCAATAAATCAATCAAGTAATTAACTTGATTCAAACGATTCAAATCTGAAACTGCGAAATCCAACAGGCGTTAATCTCAACTTGAGATGAGACACACTATAATACTCAACAAACAGTTCCCTTATCAGATAATATATGTAGTGTATACGCCATGCCTAAGTTACTGGTTCACGCTTGGTTTGCACACCTGTTAGCAACCCACAGAATTTGCATCGTGATCATTTTGAGCGTGGTTCAGAACACAGTTAGCGTGAACCAATGACTTGACTTGACAACCATTGGTTTTGATGTCAAACTACGACAGCAAATTGATACCTACTAGAATTTTGATGGCACTATATAGATTATCCAGTGGGAAGTCAGGTAGCCCCAGTGAAGACAGCTCACTGGATCTCAATGTTGCAGCAAATGACAAAATCTGGGTTGGTCTGTAAAGCAAATGGTACTGAGTTTATCAATCAAGTATTGATGGTCAAGTACAGCAGTATAATATACACAGTACATCCATTATAGTCTTTATCCCCTTATATATAGTTTGAATCTTTTTTGATTACACTAGGTTTCTCTCATGCTAATAAATTTATAATGTCATTAAAAATAAAAGATATGAGACTCTCAAATATATTTGAGATATACAAACTGAAAGACATAAATTGCGAACTGAATTCAGTCCTGTTTCTTAAGGTATGAAACACATGGATTACATTATCTTAACTGCTTTAGGCCAGAATGACTTTAGGTGAACTTACTTATCAGACGGTAAACCAGAGCCAAGTGCTTGCATCATCTCGAGCTGGTCCTGAAGAAAAAAAAATGACAATCAAGATTATGGTAATTGATTTCAATGCAAAAGTTTTCTGGATCTTTCTCTCACTCTCCCTCTCTCTCTAATCTGTCACATCATTGATACATTGATGTGCCGTTTATAGGTACGCCTTTCTTATATGATATGTAAGATCAGTACAATGGTGGTCCAAAAAGTAGTTTCATAAAAACATGGAGGCCAGTACCTAGCTCCTAATGTTCATCTTCACTGGAAAGAGTGGCCTAATGGTTAGAGTACTAGCCTTTTGTGCATGAGGCCTTGGGTTCAATCTCCAGTAGCGGTAAATGTAAATGAACCATGAGAGTACACTGTTCATGAAGCCATTGGTCCCATGTACAGAGAGCCATATCTGTACATGTATCTTGCAGTCAGATTCTAAAAGATTAGGGTGTTAACCCCTGACTATCCAAGTCTGTCCTGGTGCTGTTTGGATAGTCACAGTCTAAAGGTCCGTTAATACAACGCCGCAATTGCTTTGCGGTGTGATGCGTTGCCGCACTGCATCGTACTGCAAAATACTGCATGGTAGTATCGCAATAAAGTTTTAATACATTTTACATTTTGAGTTGAGTTGCAACAATGCATCGCACTGTAAAGCAATTGCACCGTAGTATGAACATACTTGAATTACTGACATGATGTGCATTCTAAGATTGCCATCCTGGAGGATGTAAAATGATTCTGATATATCTGTATAAACAGCAGCACTGTGACACTGTGGCAAAAGTGTTACATGTATGCATTGTTTCTTCCCCATTTTTTCTTGTTCTCTTTGTTCTTCTTTTTCAATGTCATATTTCCCACCTCTATCGATTTATGTTTCTTAACGGGTTATGTCAATATAAATCGACTTTCGAAAAGTTTTTTGATACATTCATTGATTTCTCAAAAAGTAAAAATCGCAGTTTAACAAATAACGGTTCAAATGAAAGCCATTATTGGGGGCTAATTGTTGTATCACTATGATAGGCCTGACACCAATATAAACACTTGTTTCGTGACCCAAGTTCATGGTCATTTCTGCTCACGCACTTTTTACAGATGGCCTGGAATTTCATATTTCGGTTTCAGCGATTGCCGAAAAAGGTGGTATGTTTTTGAAAAGCGTTTCCGCTTGGAATGTAGATAGTTATTGTTGCTATTACTCTTCGCGATTTAAATTTATGCCCTCTTTAGCCGACAATTTTCAATGCATTTTACACAATAGATACGCCGCTTGCATAAATACCGCTATTTTTAACAGTATCGTTTTGTTAACCAACATAACATCCAAAAGAGTTCTCCAGACTTTGATGAGACCATAGATACCAAATCGGACTACATGTGATGAACAGATTTTACACTAGAATCAAAAGAACCAGCGTAGGCCCTCTCAAAATGTGCTTTTTAAAAATATCGCGTTGTGATAATAATGACTGCCTTTTCCTTGTTTTTTATAACAAGGAAAAGCTTTACTTACCTCAAACTTCAAACGTAGTGCTGTCTCAGTGTCCGTTACTGGTTAGTATTATTCCGATTAAGCGATTTTCATGATTTAGGCCTACTTAGCCTACATTTGAGCAACTATTTGCCCACACCGTGTAATGCTAATATATTCCAAATATGGCGCTGCATTCAGTATCACACTAAACGACAAGGTTATACTAAGATGTGTAAGACTTTCTGACACTATATTCACGGTTGTTCTAATGTCTATTCAAACTTATGACAAATTTGGCTGGTTTGCGTTGTTCAATACCATTTCACCTGTCTTGGTACCAGCGGTTTGTGCTCCTCCGTCACTAACGGTGACGGAGGAGCACAAACCGCTGGTACCGAGACTACATTTCACCCTGATGTGACAGTGACGCATATCCGGGTCACGCCAGTATAAAGTTGAGTTTCCACAGAGGAGTAAGATATCTTACTCCTCTGTGCTGGTTTCATACTACCATGCCGGTTGCAATGAGCGGCGTGGCGCGCGCGCATTGCAGACAAACGGACACAATCAAGACTTGTCATTGGTTGAAACGCTCTGCCGCTTGCCGGGTGTTCGTGATCGCGCGCCATTATCGTGATGATCGGGGATTCCTTTTTTGTGATGAAGGCACCAGCCGAAATGTCCGCTTTCCAGAATGCAATGAACATAACTCTGTACTCCCCCGTGGAAATGATGTATTTTGCGACACTCATGGCGGGCAAGAGATATGAAACGAATTTTATTAGGCGCAGCATCACTCGCTGGAGTTCGATGGCGCTGGTGTACATACGCACGCCGCTTAAAGACACCGCATAGATGCGCGAGCCGAAACAGCTGTTCACAACGCGCTGACATCACTGCCACATCGGGGTGAAAAATGGTATAGGTAATAGATGACTATGAAACCTCAAACTCGCCCCTCGATAAAGGTTGGCAATTGAAGCAGGCCTCAGTTTAGCGAACTTTGTCTAGTTTAATGCGATGCGAGTGCAAGCGCCGCTCAGACTGTGAAGGTTTCTGGATACCGAATATGGGTTTAGATTAGGCCTATATCATGTCCTCTAGGCCATATAATTTATTTTTGGAAAGGAAAGTCTAATCTCGGAGCCTATTCAATTGAGAAGGACTGGATTTTGTCATAATAATATAAAAATTAATACTTAATGCCTCGCGATTGTTTTGATATCCAGCCATAGTATTTTAATTGATTAAACTGAACATAAAGCTATATCTTTACTAGCTTCATGCACTAATTTGCAGACCCGCCTGCCTTCTACATGTAGTGAGTACCACATTAGATTGTGTTTACAAGAAATAATAAGCGCTGCCTCCTCGAAATTTCTTATGCCATCAGCTTTGATGATTAAATATTATTTACAACTCGGCACCTGTGTTCAAGGCCTTTCTTTTATCTATTGACCTCAAAAGAAAGGATTAGAATGATCAGAATGCCGTCCCTGACCCCATTCCACACATTAATAATGAGTCGGTAAGGGAACGTATACCGTTATACTTCAATGAGTACGTATGGCTACTACGCAGTTCAATGGCCTTATTGTGATCTGGCGGGAGTTTTAAAAGCACGGTCCCTGACTGCGTGGGCATATTTCCGGACAAGGAACAATAGAGACCAATTGCCTGGCAATGACGCTCACATGTAATCCCAGTCTATAGTGTGATTAGAACATTATAGGCTGGTGGTCACTTATAGTACGATCAGTACGAAAAAGTCCAATGCGATTATTAATGTATTTTCTAAAATTAAAAGAACCACTTTTTAGCGGGAATTTTTGTAAGTTACACAGCTGAAGTTGTGAAAGGGTTGAAAGACTACAATATTACGGCTTAAACACGAATTTCTTTGTTTGGTCGTTATTCCTATAGACTCATCCCTTAAAGTTTGTTATCATTCCAAAATGTTTATAAGCTCATCCAACAGAAGAAGCCCACACCATACCTACCTTGAATGGCAAAGGGTTGACATCTCTTGCCTGAAACCTAGAGCGCAATGGCGGATCCAATGGATTACCACGTAACGAGGCACTGGTAAACCTAGAGCAATAACACGGAAATCCTCACTGACACGTACTAGTCTCCACTCGTCAAGTTCTTCTTGAGAATGCTCCTATACAGAGGAAAGGGGTATCAAGATGGGGTATCAAGCATATTTTTACAGAGGGGAAATTTGAAATTTCTAAAATAAATGTTGCCCCCTTTCCAAAATGATAAATTATATCTTACATTGGCCTAAAGCAGGCGTTCCCATCCTTTGAATGGAACCCTGTTTCTTGGAAATCACAGTCATGGCCCACATCAATATTGCACTTAGTCTCAAGACCCAAATTTGAGATTAGGACCCATGAAGGTGTTGCAACACACATGTTGGGAACCCAGGCCCTTAAGGGAGATGAATTCTTCACCTCATCCCTAGTTAATACACCTATAATACAACCAATACTGTTGATTGATTCAAGTAATCATGAATTGGCATCTCATTTGCCAAAAAAGTACTGTAAAGTTGAACAACTTTGGGAGGCTTTGAATCTTTGCTTTTCATCTTTTTGCAGTTAATTTCAAAACCACCAATCTAAAAAGCCCTCGCAAATATTTCGGACCCATGTGGTGAATTTTATTGAATTAAATAAACTGCAAATTGTTGAAACTACTAAATTTGTGAAAAAATAATTCCGCTAAAACATGCCACAATTATGCATTTAAGCAAATGTCATGGCTAACCCTTTCCTACTCATTTCTAACAGTGCAACCCATTCTGAAAAAAATTGATATATTCAAGCCTATCCACTTATAATTAAACCCATGGGTGGTACTGCCTTTTTTTACAGTGCCCCTGATTGGTTAATTACATGAAATAAACCATCTGAGTAACCAATCAAAATAAGGCTTTTAGATCTCTTGGCAATTGTAAGCTTACTCCCTTCTGCCCTACAATGAACTGACTATTCTAATGTTCAATAATTTATCTCTAAGTGGAAGTCCCAAGATCAAACCATGTCAACCATGAAAGATCATTTCTACCATCTACAGCCCAATTATGGAATTCTCCTCCTGCCCAAATTCCAGCCATTAGATCGAGGACCAGCTTCAGCAGGGAGGTTAATCACTTTCTGGGTGCTTCCTCATCAGCAGATTTTTGTCTCTGCTGTTAATGCCCAGTTATGCCATGTCGTAAAAAAAAAATTTAAAAAAAAAATATTTGAATGCTATGTAGCTCATAGTTACCTTGAGGAGTTTATCATATCTCTGAGCTGCACACAGGAATCTACCATCTTCTAGCTGCATCTCTCTATTCTCTAGTAAGTTATTAAGCACAGGAGGACATTCCTTTCAGCTTTTTCTACCCCTTCCAACACTAACACCCGCCTTCTGTTGCTGCTTTCACTGCACACTGTACAAAACATTAAAATGACATGATCTTTTATATATTTTTTTCATTCTACTAGATTCTATTTGATTTATATGATGTCTAATATCAGTCTATTATCATTATTAACAAGCATTTATAAAGCATTGTCTATCCAGGGAGCCTATTCACAGTACATTAAAAACAATAAAAAACAAAACATTTATAAACAAAAGTGAACAGAAACCTGGGGGTGCATATCATCCATTTTTGGTGGATATGTTCCTCCTGGAATAGGACGTGTGGGTCTTAGGGGGCTGTAATAGGTCAAAATCAAAATCAAGGGTCTTTTTTGCCTTTCTGGTGTTGAAATTGACTGGAAAAAACCAACAGCAATGAGTAATTTAGGGTTAAGGGTCTTTAAGAGCTGAAATTATCAAAATCAAGTAACTTTCAGTGCACTGATTTGGTAAAATTCAGGGATCTTCCAGAGTTATGGTCATTTCTGTTATGTGCCCCCCCCCCCTCCCCACACCATCAATCAAGTCATGATAATAAAGTGAGCAATGACAAATAGTTTATGATAAGCATTACCATCATACACAATTTTTAATACAAGAAATTTTACAAATGATGGTTTGAAGCACTTTCTGAAAGTGAAATTGTTCCACAGTTTAGGTGCAGAAGCACAAAAAGCACTCTAATTTTTGCAAATTAATTTCATAACCATTTATCAACTAAGCGGTATTTTTTTTTCATTCTACTACATTCTAGATTTCATTTCAAATTAAGACTCCTACAGTTTGATCAGATCGTAATCCCAGCGGTGGGATTGTTAGGCTTTTACAACTACGCCGAAAAGTAGACCCACATTAAGAGTGATATAGTTGACATGTCTGGTCTAGAAATTGGATGTTAAAGAAGTAGACAAAAGTATAGGACTTAAATCAATAATTTGTCTTGCTTCTTGCGAGATGTTACCCGAAAATTCTCGAAATAAAATATATTGATAAGTTAATATGCGAGGTTACAAGGCCCACTGATTACGAGCTGATCAAAGTATAGTACAATTTTATAGCTATTTAACAGAAAACAAGTAACCAAACCAACTTATATTACAGTTATTACCTGATCTATGTAGTATGCCGTCCCTGATCGTATCTCCCTGCGTTGCTTCAGGTCTGATTCTGTTGTATCACGGGTAAGAGCTATGTATTCAATCTCTCTTTTGGTTAATTCCTAGAGACAGAAAAATGTAAAAAAATATCATCCAGAAATCTTGACAGCGCACACACCTATGTTTTTATAAGCATTGAGGTATAGGACATTTATTTATTAGGAAGCTGTTGCATGACATCCACATATGTTTGAAGCACATACTGTGTCAAAAATAGAGCTGTCAAAAATGCTTTCACCCTTTTGTCCTGCCAAATTCTTTGCTCTCTCAGGGATGGATCCAGGATTTGAAGCACCATTTTTACACTATTATTAATTATTTTCCGACTATATTATTATGGATATTCAGTTAATTGGGCTTGATTTTTAGGCACGGACCTACTCAGTTACACACAACTTTATATTTTCTCTTCACTTTTTCTCCCTTTTCTCATCTTTTTTCTTTCCTCTCCTTTACCTTTCTTTCCTTTCTCTATCTTTTTTCTTTCCTCTTTCATTCCACCTCTCTCTCTTCATCTCCCTTCTCTCCTTCTACCTCTCTCTCTCTCACACTTTTGCAGATCTCTAGGGGTGGTGCCAGCTGCATCCACACCCCCATCCAAACATGAACTTTTTTCCTGACAATTTGGATCAATGTTATGTTTTTTGTTCCTACAGCTAGAAAGAGGAATTTTTGATTTACCAAATACTGCATAGCAATAGCTCTGCGCAGTGGTCCAGGAGGGCCAATGAGGAAAACATCTTGTCCCAAGGAATCCTGAAATGAAACAGAAAAATAATAAGAGCAACTTTAAATAATTGATAGCACTCCTGAACCTAACACTTATATCAATATCAAAATCTTGCTAATGAGGTAGAATGAGGTACCAACTGTACCATGTTTGTATTGCTTATGTAGGCCACCTAATGTACCTGTGGATTATTTCGCTATGCGCCTTGCAAACTTTGATCCAAAGTGGGTGGTTGTTTGCGTTCTGTGTGAAACACATTGTGCCTTAACACGCCTTAGGTACTGTGCACTGCACGCATACCTTTGCAACATATTAAAATTAAGACACAAATTATTGGTTGATTTTGGTCTCTTGCCCATGAATACCACATGTGTACATTAAGTGCCATGAGCGACAAACCAAGATGGTAGACATGCCATAGCATCACATATACATGTATGGTGCAATGTTGAGCCAGTAATCTATTGAGTATAATATCTTTGGCTATTACTGTGTTTGGCTACAAATGTATTACTGATTTTTCTTAACAAGACTTAAAGGTGTGTGGACAGATAAACAATTTCCTCCCCCCTCCCCCCACCCCCCGAGCATCAAAACTAAATTTAATGCCTAAGTTTTGTCCAGACGGTGTGAACAAAAGAGTGGTAAAAAGTGGTAACCACCACTAGAAGAATATCCTATCCTATGGGCATTGTTATACACATACAATTTGCTTAATCAAAGCTTTGGAAACATTGTTTTAATGGTTACCCTCAATGTAAGAAATCTGACCATCCACCTATAAGAAATAAGGCTGCAGTGTTGTCTCAAGAGATTAGGGTTACATTTTGGGGTGATGACTAGGGTTAAAATAAGGATTACAACATGATTGGGTTAGGATCAGCCACTATTCTAATTTATTGCTCCATATTATAACCCTGTCAAACCGTACCCTAATCCTTAAATCTGAACAAAATCTTATTTGTATTTATAAGACAATGTTGAGACTACTGCTGCATGTTTACTGTCATGATAATCCCTCATGTTAATAAATTTCAATCAACATTTGATTTGTACCAACCTTCTGCATAATCCATCGTAGATGTCTCATTATTGATTGGGGTAAGGCATCTGGCACTGAAAGAAATAAAGTCACAAAGTTAAAAAAATTACCTATAATATGTTATACATGTACATGTATGATTATAATTAATCAACCCCTTTTTTGTTTTATATTCCTGAAGCAAGCAAGCAAAAATAATATATAAACCACAATGTATTGTACATGTATGCTGGACTATAAAGTACTTTTAGGCAGGTTGGAGGGCCACTAATCAGGGGCATCTATTCTTCCATTATTTGCCCCCAAAGGGGTGGGAATAATTTTACCCCTTTGGGGAAGAATTTTGTGTTTTGAAAAAGAAATAAAAGAGGGGGAAAATAAGAAAAAAGTCAACAGGATTCAAGGAAGATTAAAAAAAAAAAGAACCAATTTGGGGGAAAAAGTCTATAACTGGAAAATGTATTATTGCGTTCACTGGCTGGCAGTGGTTGCTCTACAGGGTACATGTAGGTGAATTCATTTAGTGTCATTTAGGGAAGAATTATAATGAGTGCATCATCAGGAAAAAAAAAATGGAAATTTTGGGTACTGTACCGAAAAATCTACCAACTCAAAACACATGGCCAGAATGGCCTTGTAACAATGGTACCTACATTGTAGCATACATGCACAATCTTAATTTCTGAACACAAGGTAATGTTTATAATTATACAAGTTTCTGGGTCTGACAAGTATTCGCCTATATTCAGGCAGGGAAGGGACGGAATGTCAAGAAAAGGAATAGCATTTAGATTAGCCACTAGCATAAAATCTTCAATTTGGGTCCATTTTTTGGATTCCAGTTGGGGAAGAATCTGGGGAACACAGCGCAATAAGTCCAGGGAATATTTCAATTTTCTGGAAGAATAGACACCACTGCGGAGGGGAGCATGCCCTTGTGCTATTTGCATTCAAATATTGAGACAAATTAAGCTGACAGACAAGAGGAGACTGGTCATGTGTCAATTGGCAAGGAATGTTGACAATGAAGTCCAATGAAATTGGATGAAAATTCACAAAATTCGAAAGGTCAGTCGAGTTATTTTATTCATAATTCACCTTCCGATTCTATGACTGGATGATTCATAATATGTAACCAACCATACAATTTCAAAGTTGGAAGTTAGTTCGAGTATCCAGCTATCCAGTTGAAATACATACACATACATTTAAAATTGTAGATGGAACACATTAATCTTAATCTTCTGTAGGGAGTGTGGATTTCAAATGGGGTTAATACTCCCTGTGTGAGTAGACAGTCATATCTTTCACAGGGGGTGTAATGATTTCATCCAGACGTGTAGATTAAAGCTACATTATAGATGAGTATGGTAGGCTACCGGTAACTTACAATGTTTTGTTGGGACCAATTCTTGATGGTTTGGATTTTTTACAATCTTGCTGACATCACCAATGGAAACTTTGCCATCTGAAATGAATTAAAACAAGTAGATTAGTAAATTATTCAGTGCATAGAATATAATGTCCCCGCTGAAATGTCAGTTTGCTATAACCACAATGACCAACGTTGGGGCTTAAACTTAGTTAGGTATGTTCATAAAATTTTGAAGTTCAATATTTTTAGCTGAAAGTTCTTTCATTTGAAAGAGAATCAAATTACCTAAACAATAAGGGGTCAATCATATTTCTAGTGCATATACTTTTGAAGTTACAGACAAAAATAGTGTCACCAAATTGTCCAAAATTTTGTGTGTGAAATTGTGACAGCAGGCACATGTACAATGTACACTACTGTATGTGACCCCAGATGACCTCCTATTCTTTACTGTAAGAAAGCTGTTTTGGATGGTCTTGATTTGCACACAAATTGCTTTTGCGCTTTAACGAGCGTCCACCGGCTCCGACTGTGAGTTCCAAGGAGCTATGTATATGTGCCACCGCGATTTAGCGTGCATTCATCACCATTCATTATGTACATAGTCGTGGAGTGGACTTTTCGCTGCTCATAAAAATTGCTCAAAAATCGTCTTTTAAAAATATATATATTTCTTTGGACAAAAGCTGATGCATAGAATAGAATAAGTTTAGCAATCACAGATGACATACATCAGTAACACAGGTTTCTAAAGTGAGGATTTTATCAGATATACTAATGCAAACTTGCCAAAATAAAACCCTGGAGGCCAGCGTTCGAAATAGTGGTTATCCGCACTTATCCGGTTGTCCAAATTAACCAAAACAAGCGTCGGACAACTTAAATGAGGTCGCCGGTTGTCAACCAAAAATCTACACACAATTTTAATTTTAATATACATTACATAATCTTTACACAGGTGACAAAAGATGGTGGCTATATGATGATCAATTTCTCATTTATATTGTTGTTTTATGCAAGCAATCACAGCCCCGAAAACTTGTAGTTTCGTATGCATTGCGACATGATGGGGAAAACCCAGCTGATGATTCCACAACTCTTTATGTAAACAAAATTGGTCGCCACACAAATTTATCGCATACCTAGTGTCAGTAGTGTGTATGCATACATGCACCTTGTCGTATTCTGGTACAGGACAGATTAACTCGCGCCATTGGGAAGAGGCTAACCAGAACACGTGGAGTGGAAATTTCCTTCAGCAGTCGCATTCACAAAAATGACAGAATACAAAGTTTCAAGTTCTTTTGTAAATAGCGATATGTGGAAGTCATGGAACTCTGTAATTTTAATGATGTACTGTCCTGGCGTGCGTGTGCGGTTGATGTTGTATTATTATCACAAGCTGAAAATATTATTTTTTATTTACATTTCAAGTAAATTTTCTTAAAAATATAATTATATTAATTTTACAATGAATAAAACCAATTTTTTAAAACAAAATCAAACCATTCAAATGTTTTTTTGTTTTTTGCATCCGCTATAATTAGCACATTTGGCCATGCGTTTTGAGTTGGGCCAGTAAATAGGTGGAGATGTTACATGCGCGCGACATTTTAGGGTTCATCTTTTTAATTTTCTCAGTTAAAATGCAGCCTATGTAGTTAAATTTGGTGTCAAATTAAAGCTTGTGATGAGACCAATACAGTAAACCTTAAAAAGTTGTAAAAAGTTATTAACATTTGAATAATTTGCATCTAATTAGCATAATGTGCGGGGTGGAGGAGGATCAGGAGGAGGAGGATCAGGAGGAGCAAATTTAAAGGGACCATTGAAAGAAAAACATATTTGGCATCAAAATAAAGCTAATAACATATAGAATCCATTTCTAAAATGATAAACGCAATTTTCCTTTATTTTACCCCCAAATCAGCAAATAAAGACAAAGCGCCCAATGTCGCCTCGTTCCGCCCAATTCATATGTGCAGAGACACGTGGCAACCCCTGTGACGTCAAAGTGGTTATCCTTTCCGCTGCATGGCAACACTGCATAGTCCAGACTTGGTCCAAACCAACGCATTAACGTGTTTACAGCAATGAACTTTTATGTGCCTTTTAGGCCTAACAAGTATAATTTTTTATTAAAAAGGATATTATAATATAAATTACAAAGCTACAATGACTTCTATGATAGGCCTATATATAAATTCTAGCTAGGCCTACAAAATTGGCCAACAACGGGGAAACATAAGTAAGTTAGGCCTAGGCCTTCATATTGACAAAGTCAAAGCTGTCAGTGCTAGCTGCTCGGCGCTTGCAAGAGAGTATCATTTGTTTTGACTGCGACATTCTGATATATCAACTCTTTACTTATATTTCCTCTGAAATATATGGTGAGGATAGGAAAGAGAAGGCAATGATATTTCGGGTTAGCCCATGACATGCGACTTAATTTCTTTAGGCCTAATTAGCCTACCTCCCGAGCGTGCAGCCTAGGTTAGGCCGTATAAAATTAATATTTTGGTTGTCGTTTAGAGGATATTCATGAATTAATGAGGGAGGGTGTTTTTTTTTCAGTGTAAAATCAGCATTGTCTGCAGTTTTCGGTCTTTCCAACAGTGCTCGAGGAAACGATGACGCACTTTTTTTTTTCAAATGTGAGATTCTGCGGGATAAACCCCCTAGAGTAGGCCCTACCACAAAAAGACTTGGAAGTGGCCCTTGTTCTCTAATAAACTTATTTATAGGCCTATGTATGAAAAATTCATCAATCATTCCAAAGTCTAAAATAATTGAAAAATCTATTTTAAAAAAAATCGCTCCGTGTAGAGACACACTTATGGGACCAGGTTCAAAACAAAAGTCAGGCTCTGGAGAGCGAGTTGGTGCGTTGTTTCCTCGCCTTGCACCACTACTGAGGTCCCGGTTCAACTTCAAGCCCCTGGCCCGCCCAAAGACTCATGTGAACTTGGTTTATCTCGATCCCGCAGGTTTTCTTCGGGATCTCCAGTTTCCTCCTGCTTCTCAAAAATCGGTGATTAGTTGATAAAAAAAAAAAAACTTCCTTCACCCAATGAAATTTGGGGAGCTGAAAAGATAATTGGTGGATGTTACAATCGAAGTGCGGCTAGATTTATGACAGGTTCGGCAGCATCCAGCCTAGATGATGCGATCTGATTGTAGGCCTACCATGGCAGCGAAATTACAGCGCTTTGAACCCTCCGAGATCTGGGAAAAGGCGTTATTATATAAAAGCCGAAAAAGCCTATGAAAAATGAGAAACAAATTTGAAGATAAAGAAACACGAGAGGAACATATAAAGGCCAGTCCAAACAATCATATGAACAATATTTACTGTCAGCCTTTAGTTTACGTTATGGAAATGCTTATAGGCCTAATCCAATCTCAACTCCCACTGATACTTGAAAGTGCAAAGAGTCCGAGCGTTTATCAAAGGTAGGCCTACAGTTACATAGTTTATGTTGATTGGGTAAATCTTGTAAAATACAGCGCCTGGCTGAATATTTCGCTTTTTAGAAATGACTGACATCAATTTCAGCAGATAGCCTAGGCCTACCCCGTCCTAACCATCCATGGATTAAAATAAGTGTAGGCCTATAATATTTCCCATTTGATGTTTGTAGCATAATAGGCTTTTTGAAGACCTATGTATGTTTGTAGGCGCTCCTCGTAATTTATTTTAAGAACAGCTTGCATGTCATGTTCTTCTGAACCAACTTCTTCATCTGTCGCTCAGCTACTGCCCCAGTGCCAACGGCTCAAATAATATTGGCAAGTCTCCCGATAACACATGGTAGGCCTATAGGGGAATAAATTTGCAAAATAAAAGGGCCTAGGCCTACTTTGCATTGTTTGGGGTATGAAAATAAGCACTTTTGAAAGTTAACTTATGGAAGAAAAAGCTTTTTTATACCAATTGTCAGGTTTTGGAAAAAATAATCATCTCTTGAATATTTTTTAAGGTAGGTCCTACGGAAAAAATACATAGGCCTATAATAATAATACCCATGGGAGGTGCTCGCGCCGGCACATCATTGGCAATTTATGTATTATGACAAATCTTGGCGATATTCCCTCAACATCGCTCACTTTATCATAGGCCTATAGGCATACTCAAAATTAGTTTTATGGTTTTATATATATGCCATGTAGGGCCTACATAAAGTCATGAATCGGAATCATATCTTGGTCATGTTGACCGGGGTTGAACTTATGAATAAGTAAAATAGGAAGCTGCATGCTTGATGATGATTTAAAAAAACAATTGATCGTCCCCGCCCGCTTCCTTTCGCATGGCATTGTAATTGAGGGAGTCTGAAATGTTCAATGGTATTTTCTTTATTATAAGGGAAAACCTTCTTTTTTTAATTTTTTCAAAAGTTAATAATATTATCAATAGTTTAGATTTGCTTCTGTCCAATAAGCATTTCAATTTAGAGGCTTTGTTTTAATCATCTTCTCAGAGAACCATCAAATAACAAGAGCCTCGATCCTATCATCCTCCTCTACAAATTACACAACTAGTAATAATGTCCGGAAATAATACATAAAACTAAATGATCAAATTGAATTGTAAAAAATAACTAATAAATGATAAATAAAAAGGCCCTTCACTTCCTCTTTTTGATAACATGTGGACAATCAACTGGAATTTTGTTTTTACTTGACCTTTAAATAATTATAAGTGGTTGTATTACCATGATTATTGCATCTGATATTTAGATCGCGATCGCTGTTGTCAAATTATCCCGCAAAATGTCAACGCAACACAAAACGCGTAACCACAATGACGCGTCATCAGGAAAGCGCCAATTTTCTAATTTTGATAATTGACGCGCGATGTAGCGTCGGAAGGGGTAAATCAAGTACGTTGTTTTCATTGTATTTTTATTTCTAAAATAGTTAGTTCTTCAATTGTTTTAGATATTGATTCAATATTTTATGGGCATTATTTTGATACCAAATCATATTTTCTTTCAATGGTCCCTTTAATAAAAGTGACCCCCAGGGGTCATATGATGCAAGAGGTCCATTTCTTTTTTCACATTTTTACAATTCACTTTAAACTGCATAATATAACACCATACAATCATATTCCAGGTAATTTAATTTGCTTTGAGAAGCAATTTTGCATATTTTATTTTCTGTTCGGGTTACACATTGAAGTCAATGGGAAAATATGCCTTGAAATAGGCTGGTGCAAAATCACTTTAATTTTATTGAACCCTATGATGTTATGTATTTAAAGCTCTGACTGAGAGGAATTCAAATATGGAACTTTTAAATATGTGGGGTGAAGCTAACTTTTTTTTTTTAATTTGTCAAATTGTACATTTTTTCCCTAAAATATTTCTAATTTTCAGTTTCATAACTCCGTAGTGTTACACCCTATGTCATTTTAAAGTGCATTTTTGGATTCCTTGGTTCATTTGCAGCCAGAAAATGTATACTTTTATATATGTTGGGTGTAATATGTGAAAGATATCCATATCTAAACGAAAAACATGCAATTTTCATCTCGCGAAAACATGTAACGCATTACCGGCCCAACTCAAAACGCATGGCCATTAGCATTTACTATACGTTAATTTTGCGAAAACAAAAACATGACGAGTGATGATTTCAGGAGCAGATCGAAAGAAATGTCTGACTTTGTAGCGTAATTTGTTTGAAAAATCACGGACAACCACTTTTTTTTTCTTAATTCGAACGCTGCTGGAGGCACCCTACGGGAGTACACTTGAGAACAAGTCCTCAAAGTCAAACGTTCGAAATTTGTAGTTACTACAACTAGCTAGGCTTAAACTAGTTTTTGTGGCATGTTAAAGTAAAAATTTATATTTTATAAATTTTAAAATTTAATTGGGGAAAACAATAACCACTTTTGTGGTTCTTAAAAAAATTAATGCCCTCAAATAAAATTGGATGGCTTTTGCCACACCTGTTGACATATCCGGCCATGTCAATATTATACCCAATAAATATTAAATTAAAATTTTGTTTTCATGCATAAATAAAATGCATGTTTTGATTTTATCATTTTTTACCTGAACATAATGTTTTCCAGGGTGTCACCATAGTTCTGGACGCAGCATGTCCTACCCTCAAAATTCTGTTGAGCTGCCGAACACGACCCAAAGCCTTGTCCGCACTCATCCTGCACAGCACCAACCCAATCATGGGTGATCTGAGTGATACCGGCGACAACAAGCTAGGCCACACCGGCAAATTGGTCATTGCTGCCCAAGTACAGGTGAATAAAAATGGAAAAACAAAAAAAAAAAAAAAAAAAAAAAAAATTGGTCATTGCTCGTGACAACGGAAAAAGCAATATTCTTGCACTTTACACTTTGAACCTTTTACTTATAATCTACGACATGGCACTGATATCAGTTGTATTAGATCAGGGAAGTGCAAACCATCAGATTCAGATCATGTACATTATCAGGGACATTTGCATTGCGCTGCACACAAGTCATGCAAGTTTACGTAAGCTTATCATTCGGCATGATCAACCTTTGACCTGCTTAATTGACAGTGGTTCTAAAATAAGATTGAAAATGCAATCTATAGTATTTCAGTGTTTTGGGAATCAGATATCAAGTTAATGCCTCATAAATACTAAAATAAATATTTAAAACTTAAAATATTGATTTTAAAGGCATTTGTCTCATATTTGTTATCAAAACACAATTCCGAAGGGAAAAAGATCAAGAAACACTGCTATAGTATTGAAAGCAAAAGGAATGTTTTATCCCTAATCTTCGGTCTTTGAACCAAGAGCTGTAGGCATTCTTGTATTGTTTGTGATATTTGTACAATGTGTGAAATAAAATACGTTTTTAACAAATATTATGTGTGAATCTGTCTGATTTTTTTACTCTTTCTGATGTTTTAATAAATTTATAATTAAAAGACACAACAAAATATTGTTAATTCCACCGTAAATGATCGTTTTAAAATGGTATTCATTTACTTGCCCTCTCCCCTGAGAAAAATATCCTTCCGAAACGCCACCACTTTTCTGATTTTCGCGACACTATATACACGTAGTAAACGCCCAAAACACGATACGATTCAATCGGATCATGATAACATGCATATTCATGATCGATAAATGATATATTATTCATAAGTAGTGTTTATTTCCGCATATTAAATAGAGAAGGGTGTGCAACACTCGCCGATTGACCAATCAGAGACCCGCATTATCACCTTTCAATTCTGACGACAATGTCACACCGATGACCTCTCAATAATTTGTGTGATTTGCGTGACCTCGAAATTCGAACGCACTTTCACCCGCGATTTTTACAATTTCTTGCCGGAAATGGGACTGGAGCAGGTGCGAGTTTCACTTTGTTTACATGTGAAATGCGATGCAGATTGCGATCGTGAACAACCGGAGATTCGGATGATGTTTAATTTTCTTAATTTTGTGAGTAATACTGTATATTCCAAATGAATTCACTGGGGGACTGATACATGAAAATACAAATAACCAACTGAGTAAATTTCACCGAACTGAATAAAATCATGAAATTATTCAGGGACACTGTCACAGACAAATTTCAGTACAATACATGACACTCCGATGTAATTGTAAGCTTACTTACAAATAAGTGATAAATATATAACATGATTATTATGGAAATGCCACCGGCCATGCGCCGCGAAATCGACGGCATTCACAATTCTACAGATCCTGTCATGCATGGGCCCAAGCCGCCTGGCACAGTGGCATACCATGCTGAATGCATGCATGGTAGGCCTACCCCATATTAGTACGGGGTACAGTACAGCCACAGCACAGAATAGTCTGTAGGTATCCCAATTTTTTTTGAATTTCTACTTTTTGCACCATTGTAATGGCCATTGGTGTACATGCCCTGTGAACGACTATAAAGCCTGAACTTGAGTGCTTTAATTACATTAAAATTTATCATTTATTTAAACCGGTCGCCCGGTTTTATTCTGAGCTCATCGATCGAGTACTGAATAAATACGCCTCCTCGCGTGTGTATATTGAATCATTGTATAAACTGTATGCATATACCTTGGTAGAATGTCTTGTTTGTACATCCCATCAGCTGCGTAGCTCCATCAATAATGATATAAATAATACGATTGGCAAGATTATACATTATTGTAGGCGCTGTCACGTTAACTTGACGATAAACTGTGTGTATATCGCTATTCAGGTTTTGCCGCTTGAGGCGAGCGATCGCTCTCTTTCGCCACCGCCGCCCAAACTCGATTTCTAGTGAGCGATTTTCCACTCGCCATAGACACTAAATATCACTCGCTGCAAATCTCTCAAAATCAGCCATTGAATCAGCCATTTCAGCATTAAATCGAGTCTGCCCTCTCAAAGCGGAAAAAGTCACAATTTTAGCCGCTTGCGTGCATTTCAACATAAATACATAAATACCGTATTAAGACCGAAGCTCTATTTTATTATTATACCCAAGTGGTATTTGTGAAAATTCGACCACTCGCCTAGCTTCGTGCTAGCGAGTGATTAACCACTCGCCTTTAAAATCTAAACGGCAAGGCCTGCTATTTGTCTTTAATACGTCTTGTTTGAATCCCATTAACTGTGTGAAGCTCCCGATAGGCGCTTTCTCTGTTTTACCTCATTTGCGCTCTCTCCGCTTTTTTACCTCATTTGTTTGGCTCGAAATTAAAAGGGGTCAATGTGATCAGTAGCTATTCAATGAAAACTGACATTTAGATATAGGAATCTATTTTGATGCAAATCACACATTGCTTTAAGGGGGTACTACACCTCTGCCCAATTTTGTGCCTATTTTTGCATTTTTCTCAAAAATTATAGCACATTGGGGACAAGTAAGATATGTATATTATAGGGGCAAGGACTACAACTAATGCAATGGAAATTTTATTTCAGCACAGACAACAGTTGTGGAGTTACAGTCAAAAATGAGGGAAAACCAATATTTGATCAATAAATCAATAACTACTTGCTTTGACTTGCTTAATTTTCAGTACAGTAGGTGTAGTCCTTGCCCCTATATACATTTTGTTCAATCACTCTTTTAGAAGCAACCTTAAATTTGGACAGTACCGGTAGGGGAGAGCGGGGAGTGTTCGCCCTAGGGGCAGGTTCGCCCACCCCTTGTTTCTCAGCACTACGGCTATCGGGGAATTTGGTGATGGCAAAATTAGGTGACATAGGTCATTATAAACTTCTCATATTAACTACGCGACATATAGGGACGTGTTCATCGAACTGCAGCCAAAACAAAAAAATTAAACCAAAACGTAATTTTTTCTTGCATTCATAATGTTGTATTATCATTGATACATAAATACAGATGGTTTTATTGGATATCTGTATTGGGAACATATGGGATTTGTCAAAACTTTAATGCAGTTATAAACTCCTTATTCGATTTGTATTTTGCATACCCTGAAGAAAATATAAAATGTGCACTAGGGGCACGTTAAGCCCTTTTTTTTGAGGATGGGGCATGTTCGCCCTATATCTTCCCCGCGCGGACTTACCCCCAACTGGAGGGCGGACCTGCCCCATCAGCGTATTATGCAAAATATCAACAATTATACCATTAAACAAGGTAAAACTACTGAAAAGCATGTTTTTTAAAGTTATGTGGTATCAGTATTACTCATACCACCGTTTATGTCCTAATCCATAATCTCCCCGAAGTTGTACACATGATACATTTAAGCTCACTTTGGACCCCTACATTTTACCCTGAACCGACCCCTGCAAACAAATTTAGTGACACCCCAGAAGAGAATGAATGCCCTGTTTACTCTTGCTAAATGTTTGCATTGAATATGTTATTGTTATGCAATGTTTAAACCCTTTTTTGTGATTAGGGTGAACTTACCCCACCATATGGGCAAACCTGCCCCAATATGGGGCAAGTTCGCCACTTTGCAAAACTTTTTTGTTTGCTCTATCCTGTTGTTATTGTAAGGCCTATAGTTCTGGGATTGTGGTCGTATATAGCTAAGACATAGGGCTTTCACATGAGCTAATCAAGTCATCCCTAACCTTAAAATTGACATCGCTAGGCTGGTCAGAAAAAAATAGGGCGAACACTCCCCGCTCTCCCCTACTAAGGACATTTTATAATTGTTATTCACTCATTTTATCTATTAAAGTCATAATGTACGATCTTATATTTTATGAATTTGGTTAATTTTTTTCAAACCTGATTTTTTGGCATATTTGTAATGTTTACACATGTCACAACTTGCACCTAAATGGAATCAGCCAAATTTGTTGTGTTTGTAGGTAAAACAGAGCAAAGTTTGACATAAAGTCATAATTCAAGAAATTATATGACTTTATGTCCTCCCATAGAACTGCGTGTTAAACAGCCAAAATAACAAGCAGTGTTTCTTTCACTTTACCTCGTTATTTCAGCTCAAAATGGACAGAAACCATTTCCCGATAATTATTACTAGTACTAGGCGGTTACCCGTATTTCGCAGTTCTCGGCTGTCATAGTTATTGGCTTTTGCAGATCTCAAACCTGGGCTTCCTTGGCCAAAGTTACACCCACCGACCAAGTTTGAGCTCCATAAGCAATTTGAAATCTTTGTGTTTTGACCTATGACCTCTCCACCGTAGGTAACAAAAAAGGTCACAATGGAACTTTTGTTTGTTAGTCCAATTTCCACCTACCCACCAAGTATGAGCTCCATAGGCAATTTGGAATTTTTACCTTTTTGACCTTTGACCTCTTAACCGTAGGTCTGAAGAAAAGATCACCGTGGAAACTTTTGTTTGTTAGTCCAAGGTCCACCCACCCACCAAGTTTGAGTTCCAGAGGGCAATTTGAAATTTTGACCTTTCTTGACCTATGACCTCTTAACCGTAGGGTCTGACGAAAAGGTCACCGTGGAAACTTTTGTTTGTTAGTCCAAGGTCCACCCACCTACCAAGTTTGAGATCCATAGCGGCAATACCTACTTATCACATTTCTTGCCCTATGACCTCTTAACCGTAGGTCTGACGAAGACGTCACCGTGAAAACTTTTGTTTGTTAGTCCAAGGTCCACCCACCCACCCAGTTGGAGCTCAATGGGAGCACTTTGAAATTGTTACCTTTCTTGACCTATGACCTCTTAACCGTGAGGTATGACTTAAAAGGTCACCGTGGAAACTTTTTGCTTGTTAGTCCCAGGTCCACCCACCCACCAAGTTTGAGCTCCATAGGAGCAATTTGAAATTGTTACCTTTCTTGACCTATGACCTCTTAACCATAGGTATGATGAAAAGGTCACTGTGGAAACTTTTGTTTGTTAGTCCAAGGTCCACCCACCCACGATGTTTGAGCTCCATAGGGGCAATTTGAAATTTTTACCTTTCTTGACCTATGACCTCTTAACCGTAGGTATGATGAAAAGGTCACTGTGGAAACTTTTGTTTGTTAGTCCAAGGTCCACCCACCCACGATGTTTGAGCTCCATAGGGGCAATTTGAAATTTTTACCTTTCTTGACCTATGACCTCTTAACCGTAGGTATGATGAAAAGGTCACTGTGGAAACTTTTGTTTGTTGGTCAAAGGTCCACCCACCCACCAAGTTTGAGCTCCACAGGGGCAATTTGAATTTGTTACGTTTCTTGACCTATGACCTCTTAACCGTAGGTCTGACAAAAAGGTCACTATGGAAACTTTTGTTTGTTAGTCCAAGGTCCACCCACCCACCAAGTTTGAGCTCCGTATGGGCAATTTGAAATTAGACTTCAATTGAACTTGACCCCGTCCTTGACCTTTGACCTTAAAAATATAAACTCGTTCTTCCTCATACCAAGCTGCACCCACCCACCAAGTTCGAGCCCCGTATGAGCTACGGTGGCCTCACATTAGCAGTCACAGACAGACAGATCTACAGACAGAGAGACAGAGAATAGCGTATTATTATATAGATTATTTCAGCATTTTGAGTATATAATGACAAATTTTAAATTTGAAGGAAATTGTACAATTAAGCCTTTAAATGCAATATTTGATAAAAAAACACAAAGTATTTACATTTAAATTCAGTCCAAAAACACACAATTTTGTCCCTTAAGGTTGGTCTCATAACTGCTAAATTGTTGGTCTGAAGTATATAAAAGTATACATATTTAGAATGGCCAAGACTTGATAAGTTTATCCGTAAGGTCAAATTTGGGCCAAAATGCCATTTTTGGCCCAAAATCCCAAAAATAACGGTTTTTGGTCCACTCCTTTTTCGTTCAACGTAACAAAAAAATTCTTGGGCAACAATTTTTTTAAAATAATTTTAAAAACTAGATAAAAATATCTAGGAGCCGCTTTTTTATTTTTTAAATTTTGACCAACTTCGAGAAATTTGCACCAAAAATGATCAAAAAATGCTGAATTTTCAAAAAAATCATAAAAAAGGGCAACCAAACAATTTACTTTGGCCTCACTAAAGTAAATTTTGATACTCCTACTTCTATTTTTGTTTCATTTCATTAGAAAAAGTTATTGAAATCTTTAAAACTATAGACCCAATTACAGCAAAAGTATACATATTTGGAAAGCTTATGTTCCAAGCAATGCAACTGTGCAAAATGGAAGTTGGTATTCAGGGTGTGTAAGAAAAAATATAGTGTGATATCATGAAAAAAACCTGGTTTTACTTGATAATTTATTGCATTTGCTATTTAGTACTTGTATGAATGAAACAACTCAAAAGAAATCTAATTTTGTTGCAGGTTACACTATGAGCTTTAATAAATTGTATAGTTAGCTAGCTATGCAATGAATAACTAAAGTGGTGATACAGGGTGTAAAATAATAAGTAAGTTCATGCACTACGGGCTCGAATAGCAACATTTGCACAGTATTTTTTGTGGGATAAAAATCTTGTGAATTGGACGATCTTTAGGGACCGTTCACAAACACTTGTAAGGGGGGCCTGATGCAAAAAAATTTCATCATGAAAATTTTTTGCCCCCCCCCCCCTTTACAGACCTCAAACATTTCAGGCCCCCCCCCCTTAATTTTGACATGAAAATTATGGGTCAACCCCATAGAAAAGCATATAAACTAAAAATTTTCCAGGAAAATTTGTGGTAATTTTTTTCAGGGCCCCGCTTAGGAGGGTAAAAATTTTCAGGCCCCCCCTTTTTTTTTTGCATCAGGCCCCCTTACAAGTGTTTGTGAACAGTGCCTTAGCTTGTTTTCTTTGTTGAAAGGGATTCAGTGCAGAGTGTACTTCCATCATGTATTTAATATTCAATTTCCTGTAAATTTCATGAATACAGGTAACAGTATCATCAACGACAGGCATAATCATGGTCAACCAGAACCAGCATGATGACAGTACATTGTATCTCAGTTGAGCTGTTGAGAATGAACATCTGCAGGGACTTCTTGCTATACTTTAAATCATGGATGATGACTTCTGTTCAAAACAGAAGCAGAGAAAGAATACATGCAACAGGTAATTTATATATTTATGGGGTTTTTTTGGGGGGGGGGGTTTGTAAAGACAAGCATGACAGTGGCATATTTTCTGCTCAAGTTTGTCTGTAGCACTGTATGATGTGTCATCACTCATTTGAACAGTAAACGGAATGAATGAATGAATCTTATCTCCTTAAAATAAACCAAATACAATGAAATTTAAGGCTGTGACCTATCGGGTAATGACGTATTCGGGTACCCGAGGTGAATTTCGGCGGGTAACCTGGTACCCGTATCAAACATATTTTTTTAAGTTATTTATTTTTTCGGCTTTGTAGTGTCCCTGGACCTAGAGCTAATTAAATGCTAGGATCATTCAATTTTCATGGCTGACTTATTAAAAAAAAATGTAGGCCTATGTCATTTGAATAAATTTGTACTCATATGTCATACTCTATTAATAATTTCAAAATTGATACTAATTCAATGAATGAATAAGTCAACAATGAATTATCCTAGCATTTAGCTCTAGGTCCAGGGCCACTACAAACCCGAAAAAAAAATAAATAACTTTTTTTTTTTTTTTAATTTGGGTAATCCGTAAATGGGGATCTACGCCTAATCGCCTATGATATATGTTTTTATTTAATGACTTTTTGTTTATTCTTATCCTTGCATTGCAAGCAAATTAAAAAATATTCGACCGCTTTTTACGGCGACAGTAGTACTACTTCCAACTTCCAAGCTCTTTCGTGCTCGATCTGATGATGTATACTAGTAGTTATTAGTTTGACAGGATGTACCTTTCTTAGGTTATAGCTGAGAAAGTCAAAGGTCACATTTATGGTCCAAGGGGTCAAAAATATCAGAGTGCTCTGATTTTGACAAAAGGTGTATCAAAATGTTTGTTTTCATACAATTCAAAATAGGATTAAACAATTTAATGAATAAATCTAGGATGTTTCACTTTCCATGTGTTACAATAGGTGCAGGTCAATAGGCCTCAATGGTACTTCAGTGACATATTTTGAGAAGCTTGATGTGAATCAAAAATGCAGTACTTGGTCAACTTGTTTATGGTGTGTGCCAATGTTATACTGACAATTTCAACACCTTTTGTAAATAGGTTATAATTCCCCCTCTCTCTTTCTCTCTCTCACTGTTTTTCAGAGTCATAGATCCACCATGGATATCCACCTGAGTTCTGATTGATCAGCTCAAGAGAAAATTTCCCTGCTTGTGGTATTAGAGAGTGCATGTGATACATTGTTGTTTGCTGCATACTTTTCAACATCAGCCAGGATGACTTAAAATGCAGGACCTTATGATTATGTCGGCCATCAATGACGTGGAAGCTTCTGATGCTGATGAAGTAGACCTGGTGCACCTGGTCCAGTTCGCTGATGTGACTGACCCTCCATAGTAATAACCAATTGAACTACCCCGCCCCCAGGAACTGAGGCATTGCTATCAGCCCTAAGCCCTCAAATTAAGGATCTGAAGCTATCCATGGCTATACATAGCTATGCATGGCTATACATAGCTATGCATGGCTATACATATCAGGGTTGTCACGTAGACTGAATTTAGTGCCGGCTAAATTTCCATGATATTTGTCCAAAATACTCTCATGCGTCACTTTCCAGCTGTTTTTTAGGGTAAAAAGTACAATTTCTCTACTTTAGTGCCGATTGGCAAGTCCTCATATTCCCTTGAGTGCCGGTTGGTCTGCCTGAGTGCTGGTTACTACCGACCGGCACCGACCAGTGTAGTGACAACCCTGATACATATCTATGCATGGCTATACATAGCTACGCATGGTATTCCTGACCATAACCCATAACAATGAGCTACAGCACCAGTGGTGCTCTTGTTACAAACTTCAGACATGTCTGTGTAGGGGTGGGTGTATGCGTGTCTATCACGTATGTGTGCAATATGACTTTCCACCTTTTACCTAGAACTCTCAAAAAACCTTTAAATTTCAGTTTATTTCACCACTGCACAAGTGACCATACTGGATTTATGCAAAGTAGGCACTACTTGGGAATTTCATAGACTTTTTAATTTTTTTATGTGAGCTAGCTTTTAGGGGATGGATGCGTGTGAAATGGATTGGATTCTGTTGCAATAACTCCAGATTCCAGAAAAATACAACACTAATTTTTTTGAATTAAAGACAAGATCTTTGCCAATTGAAACATGGTGGAGTCTAAGTATCCAAAATCTTTTAAAATACAGACTAAGAGTGAGCTCATAATTAAAATATTTTAAGTTAATGTTGATTATTTGGTTATGGTAAAGAACAGAAAATCTGTTTTCTAAAAAAAAGAATGCAATTAGTCTTAGTACAAGTCTTTGGGCTTGATTGTCACAGCCTATGAAAAATGCCATAAACATGCATTATTTTGGCCCTTATTGCCAAAAAATTGACCAAAATATTAAAATTTGACTTTCATTAGAACTAAGTAAAGGATTAGGATTTAGGTATGTGTCATTTAGCACAAAGGGCTACATTTTTCTAGAATAGGAACTAGTGATGGAGTCTGTTAACCTAGGGGGTTATGATTTATAAGGGGGGGGGGTCCCAAATTTACAAAAAGTTTGTGTCAATAAAATTGCAACAATAGGTTTGAGTGGATCAGATTGAATGATATATAGCTAAGGTGTATCTTGTTCATTTGATCAGATCATGGAAGTACTTACTTCCAAGCAGCTGTACTTACTTCCATGATCAGATATTGATTAATCAAAATTTTTAGTGGTAAAACGGGCACCTTTTTGAAACAGTATTGCTGTTTGATTAAAATTGATTGATTTATTGGGAAAGTCTATCCTGATTAATTTTTTGTACAACAAACTGTATATTTTCTAAAGAAGTCTATCCTGATCAATAATTTTTTGTACGACAAACTTTATATTTATTAAATAAAGAATTAATTTCCTGAACAATAACCTGGTTTGTGGTGTGAATTTATTTTGCCTCATCATACATGTACATAAGGGTATCAATAAAGCATCATTTCCCCATTTCCTTTTGCCAGCCATTACTACAAGGCTGAGGCTGGTCGACTGCAGATCTGTTGGAACACGCTTTTCAATATGGAATAAATGCTGACCTCATCGTGACATCATCCAAGCAGCAAAGTTCATTTCCTATTGAAAAAGCGTTATCCAACGGATCTACAGTCGACCATTCTGCTACCCATGGCCAGAAAATTATTTATCTAAGTTTGTTGCACAACAGATATTTATTATCGTATTTACCAAATTCCACAAACTTCTGGTCTGTGACATAAACTTTGACATATGTGGGAATTTTCACACAATCTATTAAAGCTCATGTTGTGTTTGTGCTTTGCCAGTTTTGAAATACCTTGGGATAGATGCTTTTTTTAATTTGTGAGTTTTCTCGCAGTCCTATACATGGATGAACATAATTATTCGAGCATCTGAGGTCAAATTAGTAAAAACTGTCGTATGGGAATGAAACTTGGTGGGTACAGTCAACATTTAGAGCCTAATTTTTGGAAGGTCATTTTGGGGTCATCCAGGGTCACCCAGGGGTCATCTGAGGTCAAATTAGTAAAACTGTCGACGGGCATGAAATTTGGTGGGTACAGTCAATATATAGAGCCAAATTTTTGGAAGGTCATTTCGGTGTCATCCAGGGGTCATCTGAGGTCAAATTAGTAAAAACTGTTGGATGGGCATGAAACTTGGTGGGTACTGTCAACATTTAGAGCCAAATTTGTGGAAGGTCATTTTGAGGTCACCAGGGGTCAACTGAGGTCAAATTAGTAAAAACTATCAAATGGGCATGAAACTTGGTGGGTACAGTCAACATTTAGAGCCAAATTTTTGGGAGGTCATTTTGGGGTCACCAGGGGTCATTTGAGGTCAAATTAGTTAAAACTATCATATGGGCATGAAACTTAGTGAGTACAGTCAACATTTAGAGCCAACTTTTTGGGAGGTCATTTTGGGGTCACCCAGGGGTCATCTGAGGTCAAATTAGTAAAAACTGTCATACGTACATGAAACTTGGTGGGTACTTTCAACATTTAGAGCCAAATATTTGGAAGGTCATCTGGGGTCAGCCAGCTTTGTATCAACTTGTGAGTACATGCCACATCACTCCCTTTGGTGGAGGCATCACGGTCGACGCTTTGCGTCGAAAACCGCAACAGCCGAGAACCGCGGTACATCTAGTTTTGTGTTGCAGTCTTGTACATACTTGTACTTGAAACTTGGGTAATAATCATTTTGATACAGCCTTATACATAGGTATAGGCCTACATGGCTATACATAGTTATCAAAAAAACTACCAAATACAAACAAGCATAAGTAAATTTTGGGAGTTATTTTATTTATTACATACACAACATTTTGACTTCTGGATACACAATTGGAATTTAGAAGTTAGTTAAATCTTGTTAAACCCGATATCAATGTATTGTTCTCATCAAAAGGTTTCAGAAAAAGTATAGTTTGATCTGTCTCCGACATACAGTTGAGTCCCGAGTTATAGGAAAAAAGGTCAAATTTTGAGGTCCACTGGTGTCCACAATTGAAAAATGCTCCTTTTTTCATCCAATACATTGTTTTGGATGTTTTGTTCTATAGGTATCAATAGGTCAATGGTCAAAATAGGTCAATATCAACATGCAGGGCTCAATTGATTTTGATCTTTTTTGCCCATGTTACTAAGGTAACAAAGCACCCGAGATATGGTAAACTTCTTTTTTTTTTCTAACTGTTTTTGCAAGCAGAGCAATCTGAGACCATTTTTATTAAAATCAGAGAATTTTAAATGTGTGTTCCCCTGTGGAATCCAAATTTTAACATTTGACCTTTTCCACTCATAACTGTACATCTGAGATAGGTCAACCTAAAATTATCCTTATGACGAGAAGAATACATTGACATGGTTTCTAACGAAATTTGACCAACTCAGAAATTTTATCCCTGCATAAACAGCCTTTTTTGATTCATGCAAATTAGGCACTGTTCCACGCTCCTGTGAGATTTTGGCCCAATGGAGTAATATTCTAAGTCCAACATGCTCCAAGAGCATGTTTTGAATGCACACTGCTCCAGGAGCATATATATGTTGGACATGCTCCTTGAGCATTCTGCATCTACAACATGCTCCTGGAGCATGTTGGACTTAGAATATTACTCCAGATTATTCATGCTTGGAGCAGCTGTTCCTGGAGCAGCTGTTCCTGGAGCAGCTGTTCCTGGAGCATAATTGAGGACCAAAATCTCACAGAAGCACAACTACTTGGATATCCTGTGACATTTGATGTTTTTGCAAGCTTTTGGGAGATGGACGATGTGAAATGGATTCTGTTGCATTTAGTAGTGGGTAATTTCATATTTAGACTGACCTATTATTACACAGTGTATAGTGCTATCTACTGAAGATAACAGACACACTGATCAGCATGCGTGTAAAGTGCTATCAACTGAAGATAACGATATACCACTGATTACAGTGTATGGTGTTATCTACTGAAGATAACAGGCACACTGCTGATCATGCAGTGTAAACTACTATCAACTGAAGATAACAGATATACCACTGATTACATACCGTATACTACATATAGTGCTATCTACTGAAGATAACAGACACACTGCTGATCGTGCAGTGTAAAGTGCTATCAACTGAAGATAACAGTGTACCGTATGGTGCTATCTACTGAAGATAGCAGACACACTGCTGATCATGCAGTATGAAGTGCTATCAACTGAAGATAACAGATATACCACCGATTACAGTGTATGGTGTTATCTACGGAAGATAGCAGACACACTGTTGATCATGCAGTCATACTATCTACTGAAGATATTAGATATTACAGTCATCTTAGGCTATTTAAATGCAGGCACTTAATTTAATGCCCATGTGACCCTGTCTACAAGCTGTAATGCCAGATGGGTGCTGACATTACAGCTTGTAGACAGGGTCACATGGGCATTAAATTAAGTGCCTTAAATAGCCTAGGATGACGGAGAGTGCTGATCTACTGAAGATAGCAGACACACTGCTGATCATGCAGTGTAAAGTGCTATCAACTGAAGGGTTATTAGTCAATAAATACAGCAACTTAGTTTTAATCCATAAACCTTACCCTAAATGTCACCCTTACCTGTAACCTAAGCTCTAACTCAGACTCTAAAATAGCAGTCAGTTGGTCACTTTTAGTTCCATTCCATGCATGTTTCAGAATTATCACCTACCAGCCCAGTCAAAATGACCCACCATTAAATGCACCAGAATCTATTACATATGCACCCATCTCCTAAAAGCTCACACAAAAATATCAAAAATTACAGAAAATCCAAGTGGAACATTGCCAAATTGGCATAAATCAAAAATGGCCACTTATACAGGGGTGACATTTTAAAGTTGGTCAAATCTTGTTAAAGCCAATGATACCAATTTATTCCCCTCGTCATAGGGATTGAGTATACAGCTTTCGAGTAATAGGGAAAAGGTCAAATGTCAAAATTGGGGTACCACAGGGAATAAAGATGTAAAAATTCTATGATTGTGAGAAAAACAAACTCGGATTGCTATGCTTGCAAAAACATTTTAAACAAAGAAAAGTTTGTCATATCTCAGGTGGTTGTTTTACCCCTACATGCAGTAGGGGTAAAATCATCAAATTTGCTGAAATTTGCCCCTAAAAGTAGACAATTCCCTAATTTTGGGTTTTTAATGGGGGAACAAGGGGGCAAGAGTTCTGAATGGGGGAATTTCCCCCCAGGCTCCGCCACTGGGCTGAAGGAATAATTTGAAACCAGTTTCATTAAAATTAGAATATTTTTCAACTGTAGCTGCCTGTGGATCCCAAAATTTGACCTATCACCTTTTGCCTATAACTCAAGAACTGTATGTTGGAGACAGGTCAAACTATACTTATTCTGCATCCTTATATGAGAGGAGTATGGATATTATCCAGAGTAGAATAACTTTGAAATCTCACATATGCATAAGTGGCCATTTTGGATTCATGCAAAAATTAAGCATTGTTCCACTAAGTGACTTCTGGTGAAATTTATTGATATATTCTTTAATATGTTTTTCTGAAAAGAATGGATGATAAATAGAACTCGCCTAATTTGCAAAAACCGCAATGCCCCTCAAATAGCGAGCGAGTGCTATTCGCAAACCGTGATACCCCTCTAATAGCAAGCATCTTAGATCATTGTATGAGGGCCTGCTTGGAAAGCAGTGCTTGCCACTGAAGTATAGGAGTCGAGCTCACAGCCTGTCTGTACTAGGTGGTTATATGAATTATGTTGCAATTAGTGGTGGGTTATTCAGGTTAAGCCCTTATTTACCTTTGACTGGGCTACATGTACCTCTTCCACAACAGTTTAAAAAAACACAATACAGTGTCATTCATGTGAAGTCACAAATTTAGCACTCCAGTTCTTAAATATAGTCTGATAAAATGTCACTTTAATATATTACCAAAGATAATTCATTTCACCTCTTGATTTTTGCTGAATACTGGTACTTTACATTATACTTTAACATTGTTTGCCAAATGTGTAGATTGAATGACCAACAAGAAAATGTATGCTCTATACAAAAGCATATTTGTTTATGGCAGCTATCATTCATGAGATACATTGTAGATTGATGTCCTGAGGCCCTTTTTCAAATCATCATGCCCCTGTGAAACAAAACAAAAAATAAGAAGAAGAACATGATTATTTAAAAAGCTTGAATTATAAAACCATTTGATGTATGAGCAATACATGCAATGCATAGATGAAATCTACCAACATGAATTTCAACCAATGAATTTCTTGGATCTTGTATTCTATATCTACCTGTAGAAGTTTAAACTGGAGGTATGATTGGTAGGTCTATTTTTGGAGTCAGGGTACTGTGTCAGAACATTCAGCTAGAACAGATTTGAAAGCTGAAGTTGTCTGATGAGTAACGGGGGCAAGGTGGCGCAGCAGTACAGGTTCTACCTCAATAATCAGAGTTTTGCAAGTTTGAGCCCCAGCAGTGCCATCGTGTTGTGCCATTGTATTGAACAAGGCGCTTTACTTCACTTGCCTTTCTCTACCAAGGGGTGAAATGGGGAGCTGTTAGGAATATTGTCCATTTAGCGCCGTCCAAAGGTATGAGCATGCTTTAGGCATTGTATGGCAGCTGACACATTCTAACAACAGCGGAATAAATTTAAAGCGCTTTGATACATGTGAAAGGCGCTGTATAAATGGCAGCATTTATTAATGGTGGATGTAAGCAAGTTGTTCCACTCTTTTACTGAATGAAAGAATTGAACATTGTACAATTCGTATCCTCTGAACATTTTCCATAATACTTGACTTGACTATGAAACTGCTTAACCCTAACCGCCTCAGGGTTTTTTTTTGCAACGGGAAGGGAAAGAAGGAAGAAATAAAGAGAGAAAACAAACAGAGAAGTTGTTTGGTCTGGGTGGGATTCAATTTATCCCAATTTTCAACAATTTGTTTTCTGTATTTAGTTTTGATGTTGACTGTAGTCTACTTACCAATTTACAGCAACAGATCAATTGTATCTTCACAGACTCTTCATAGAGATAATTAATCCATTTCCACATTGATAAGCTAGGTCAACTGCAAACCAAACACACACAAACATAAAAGCATTTAATATAAAATATGACTAAGGGACCTATTGTTATAACAGCAGGGGAGAATGGGTGTTTTGGAAAAAATATTGACAGGAAAATTTGCTCAAAAGTTTCGGATACCCCCTTGTTTTCCCAGGGTGCACCGCTCAGTCCGACACACCGCTAGTCCGACAACACAAATTCCCTATACTTAGAGGTGCGTCAGTCCGAAAATGAAAAGCAGGCGCTAGTCCGAAAAAAAGCATGCGCTAGTCTGAAAATGAAAACCACTGCAACAGTCCGACACGCCGCTAGTGCGAATCTGAAAACACAGTTTTCATTCCAACACACCGCTAGACCGAATCCGAAATTATACACTGCGCTAGTCCGAATTTGGAAAACACTTCTTCAGTCCGACACTGCGCTAGTCCGAAACTGAAAACCATGGCGCTAGTCCGAAACTGAGAACCATGGCGCTAGTCCGAAACTGAAAACTACAGCGCTGAAAAACACGGCGCTAGTCCGAATCTGAGAAACACTGCGCTAGTCCGAATATCAGACTAGCGCAGTGTTTCCCCAATTCAAATTCGGACTAGCACAGTGCTTTTCAAAATCGTTTTCAGTTTCGTACTAGCGCAGTGATTTTTAGATTCGATTCGGCGCAGTCTCGGACTGAAAGAGTGTTTTCCAGATTCGGACTAGCGCAGTAGTTTTCAATTTTGGACTAGCGCAGTGGTTTTCATTATCGGACTAGCGGCGTGCAGGACTGGCAAAGTGTATTTTAGATTCGGACTAGCGGCATGTCGGACTGGTGCAGTGCATTTCAGATTCGGACTAGCGGCGTGTCGGACTAGTGGCGTGCCGGACTAGCGGAGTGTCGGACTAGCGGCGTGTCGGACTAATGGCCTGTACCTGTTTTCCCGCATTTCTCCATTTAAAACTTTAAAATCCCCCCTCCTGGTTCAACAAAAAACAAAAAATTTTGCATTACCCCCTCAAGAAACAAAACATGGCGCTAGTCCGAAACTGAAAACCATGGCGCTAGTCCGAAACTGAAAACTACAGCGCTGAAAAACACTGCGCTAGTCCGAATCTGAGAAACACTGCGCTAGTCCGAATATCATATCAATATCATATCAATAAAATTTTGCATTCGGTAGTGTAAGTGTTAGGCCTATAATTTGGTTCACCAAGTTCGGTAGTGACCTAGGTGCTTATTTTGCTCGCCGCCCCAGACAAACAAGTACCTAGACCAGTGACTTTGACAAGGACGCAAGCAAGCAGATTACGTTCGAGTCTACAGAACATGTTGCATTTGACGCGAGCAATATGACGCAACATCACGCAAAACAAGCGCCGCTCTTTCTCTCCAGACATGAACGCTTATTTCTCCGCGTCCGACCACCCGACCAAAATCAGCTTGGATACGTGGCTTCACCTACTGCCATGGTTAAGTATGGGCACTCATAGGTCTATGCTTGCCGCAGTATCGAATCGCTGCGTAAAGTTAAACGCAATGTACACGCACGCCGCGCACAGGGGCGATTTGTCAGCACGCTTGCGGCACAACCGCGAAAGAGAGGTAGTCATCAATAGAGGTAGTCAGTAGCGTAGCCAGCGGGGGGGGGGGCAGAGTGCACCCCTGACAAAAAAATTAAAGAAAAAGTGCCCCTCTGACAAAAAATGAAAGAGAAAATCAGGAGGGCAAAGGAAAAGAAAAAAGGGCAAGGAGCCCCTTTTCTAGAACAAAATTCAGGGCCAAAATAGTGTAAAATACAAAAATTTTCCGCCCTGCGCGCGCACATTGTAACAATCAAGCCCTTTTTTAGCCGGATAATGGGCGAAAATAGTGTAAAATACCATTTTTTTCACGCTACGCGCGCACATCATCCCAATAAGGCCCTTTTCGGGAAGCTCTAAGACATACAGTCTCTATGTATTGTATGATGCAACCCAAAATGTGCCCCCTAAATTTTATTTTGCCCCCCCTGACCAAGAAAGCTGGCTACGCCCCTGGAGGTAGTCATTGACATTGTGACATCAACGCCGCCATCTTGTGGGTATGAGTACCTTGCACAGAGGAGTAAGATAAAACAGCGCGTACCACCAGTCAAAGTCCCAGTGTATTGTATGCTACCAGTTCTAGCATATTCATGAGGGCCGATTGTTCGATCGTGCTGTGTCTAACAATCACGCCAGCGCTGTGCGTGCCTTTGCGATATCGCCGATAGAGCTGCGTGCTTTTCGCGATTACGCAATAGACCATGAAAATACGCGGTAATTGCGTAGCAGTCACGCCTGTCGCATTTCATGGAACAATCAGCCCTCATTAATTGTTGAGGCGGAGACTTTGACTGGTGGTACGCGCTCTGTTTTATCTTACTCCTCTGTGGTACCTTGTTGCTAAGATCACCGCGTTGACGCTTGACTGAAGAGGTGCGCAACGCGTGCAACTACCGCGTAATCGAGGACGTAATGTCTATCGCATGGCATGCAGTACGGCAGGACCCACTGGATGGCGGATCCCGCGGAAAAGGCTATTGCTGTTGCCGATTGCTCAGACCATTTCGTTCTAATTTCCGGCAGAAACCTAATTAATTAACCTCAGCAAGGTCAAGGACAATGTCAGGAATACGTGTAAGCTCATGAACATATTAAATGAATACATGAATAACGTCCATGTTAACATGTAACATCACGACATGAACATAAGCACATGCCAGTGCATCTACATATTACATGTAAGCTAGCTTACAAAATTAAACATTGGCCCGGGACCGGGCGGGACTCAGTCAGGCCGATCAGACAGTCACATTTCTCTCAGAATTCAGCCACGGCTTCAGCTCACGACACAGGCAACTGCAGACAACAAGGCTAGTGGAAAGGTTTGTGTACTCAACATGCTCAAAGGAATGATCAATCATGA